>NC_142008.1:23691604-24291604 GCF_049901715.1 Pseudonaja textilis | reverse complement strand
ACAAGTTTTCTTATTTCATCTCTGAGCTACAAATATTCTCCTTTTCAAGATTCTTCGTCATATTATTTCTGTTTCTGGATGTTCTTTCCAGAACTGGACATTATTTTTATATATTTCCTCTTGGGCTTAATTCAAGATATTAGATCATTATTTCTTTATTTTACAAAGGGTAAATTAATTTCATCAGGCAATCCTGCAACAGTTGACTCTGGTTGCTGAATCCTGAGTCCTGTAGTCCATTTGTCACAAGATATCCAGGAACTTTACAACTAAATATGTAATGGTCCTTTTTTGTCCAGGCTGATGACTGATCTGGTATATATTTCTGTAAATCACATCTCACCATATTGTTTATAGAAGAGACATTAATCTCTGATGAGGTCTGTCTGGTATGATTGAATACCTGGCATACCTCTCATCTTCCCCAGAGCACTCAAACCCCACAACTATAGCAAGGTAGTGTTTTACTACCTATTACTAGCACATAGATAAATATTAGTTAAATAATTACCTTCCTGATTACTGTATAAGCCTATCCAAAACTCCATATATCCAAGTATTTCCATTTCTTCCTTTAAAAAGTATAATTCAACTGAATCTTTGATTGAAGTCAAGGCACTACCTATGAAACATGAAATGATCAAAGAAACTCATTAACGGGTTCGATTCCCACCCCACCAAAATAGGGGCAATTTTACAAGGCATAATCAATGAGTCATTCCCATCACCAGGAATAATTTCAGTTTTGAATCTCTTAAAGTATAAAATAGTCCTCTGTTTCTAAAACGTATTAAATTTGTATTGCTTATTATGTTTATAGTGAAACACCACAGCAGCTTATCCTTTGAGTATAATGATATAGAAGTTAAACCTGGTAATTTAAGCAAACATTCTGCAAAAATAGTATTCTACACAATATACTGAAAAACAAACTTCTGTTCTAAATCTTCCTAAATGTTTGAGAGGCCCCACCCCAAAGAGATAGACAAAAGAAAATGATCAAGTCTTCCAAAGTAGCTGATATTTCAAAGTATTCTATATTTATAAGATGCTTTAAAAAGAGTTAGAATTACTGCTTTCCAATATGCAATTCTTCTTTTAAAAAAGATATTGAAATACAGGTACATTCATTCTTATATCATGTGCAATTTGGAGAGTGCATATTATCCATAGAAAGAAAACAAAATTATGGCAAACAATAAAAGATAGGTTCCGAGGCACACTCTATGTTTTGATGACCAAAGTATTTCTCTTGATTCACTCCCTGAAGATGAACAGCGGTTGTTTGAAGGCTCAACACAGATGTGTAATAGAATCATGAAATAAAAGGGCTGGAATTGACCTTAGAAATCTTCAAATCCAACCTCCTGCCCAAAGCAGGAATCCTTATATCATTCTGAACAAAAAAATGTATAATCTTTTCTCCTCCAGCAATGGAGCAACTAAACTTTGGGAGGCAAGCTATTCTAACGGTTAATTGTTCTCATTGCTCTCCTTATTATCTCTCTTTAAAAACTTATACTCATTGCTTCTGGTCCTAATTTCACGTGCTTTGAAGTTATCTCTCATCTCTTTGAAGTCAACCCCTCTCATCTCTGAGACTGCCACACTAGTACTTGAAGACAGCTATCATGTCATCCCTAATCTTTCTTTCGGTTGGGTTAGACATACCTATTTTGCTGAACTGTCCATCAAGGTTAATATTAACATTTAAGGTTAAGTTTAAGGTTACATCAAGATCTTCTTGAGCTCAGCTGAGTATATGAGAACATGCCCAGAAGATAATTCTATCAGGACTGCTAGTAAGATAAAGCTGCTACCTCTTTGCTTTCTGAGCTTATATGTCTTCTAGGCATGTCCAGACATATTGAAGACCCTTAAACAATCATAACAAGAATCAATTGACTATACCTGCTATATGGCTTCAAGGAATGGATCTAACGGTAGATGCACATCCCTATCTTATCTTTATAATAAATAACTTTCTAGTACCATGAAATTGAAAGAAAGTTTCTGTGTGGTGAAATATACAGCTATTCATCTCACCAGAGTATTTTGCTCAGTGGAAACCTTCCTTTTAGTAATTATTTTCAGTGCATGTGAAAAATAGAAAGGTATTTATTTCTCTTTATATTATACTCATTCTATATTCTATGTGAAAATATTTACAGACCCCTCACACCCCAGACATAAACTGTTTCAACTCCTACCCTCAAAACGACGCTATAGGGCACTACAGATCAGAAAGACACAAGAACAGTTTTTTTCCAAACACCATCATTCTGCTGAACAAAGAATTCCCTCAACACTGTCTAACTATTTACCAAGTCTGCATTACTGTTACTATTAAACTTCTCATCACCCATCCCCTCCCACTTGTGACTGTATGACTGTAACTTTGTCACTTGTATCCTTATGACTTATATTGACTGTTTCCTAGTATGATTTGATTCCTTATTGTACCCTATAACTATTATTATTATGTACCTTATGATTCTTGACGAATGTATCTTTTCTTTTATGTATACTGAGAGCATTTGCACCAAGACGAATTTCTTGTGTGTTCAATCACACTTGGGCAATAAAGAATTCTATTCTATTCTATTCTATTCTATTCTATTCTATTCTATTCTAGTCTAGTCTAGTCTAGTCTAGTCTAGTCTAGTCTATTCTATTCTATTCTATTCTATTCTATTCTATATGGTAACTTCCTACATTCTCAGCCTGTTCTAAAAATTGCTATTCTTATTACGTAGCTCAAAATGATACTAACCTATCTGTTCACATAACAGGGAAGCTTGTGACCAAGATACCCATGAAGGGTAAAATTTATAGCAATGATCTCCAAAAGGAATCCAAGATTCTTGTCTGTTTTTGGAAGTTTGGCATTTTCCTGATGATTGTAGCTTCTCAGTTGGTACTATACCTGTTGTGAAACAAATAGGTTTTCATTATAAAAAAAAATCCATATATTAGTAACTAGCCACTAAGAAAAATATTAGTAATATTAATAAAAAGTTGTAACATTGATAAATAAGCAATAATTACAATGATATAATGCAGTAATGTATAACATAAATTTGTCATTTTCTAATTGAAAATTATTAGGCATGTATTATTTTTTAAAATTTAGCTTATCACTTTGTTGATACGTATAAATTTTTACTAATTTTGCACTAACTGAAATTAAAATATAAACTCTATTAAAACAGACATATTAATTTACTTACCATTATATCTCTCGCAAACAGAATAGTATTTTTCACTGCAGTTTCCTGTTTTCCAATAACCATCAATGTCTAGGTAGACACAGGCGGTGTTATGCCTTGGTTCTTCAGCAGCCCAGTTAGTGTACATTAGCCTCCAATTACTTACCCACTTGTACCCAGCATCACTCTAAAACCAAAAAGCATAAGGGAATTATTAGAGGAAGTGCAAGTAAAAGTATTATTTATTTAATCTAATAATTAAATTAATAATTAAATTAATTTTAATTAATTAAATAATTAATATAATTGATACTATTAATTAATTTGGCACCAAGGTAGTGCTGCAGATGGCAACCTTGGTGAAATGCTCTCTGATAGCTGTTTTTATCATTCTCTGTGATTTACTACAGATTTCATATTCGAGACCAACTGCTAAGCATCAACAAAGTTTCTTTGACGCACAGCTTTCTATGACATCAGTCTCCCTTG
Organism: Pseudonaja textilis; assembly: GCF_049901715.1. Taxonomy (NCBI): domain Eukaryota; kingdom Metazoa; phylum Chordata; class Lepidosauria; order Squamata; family Elapidae; genus Pseudonaja; species Pseudonaja textilis. The sequence goes on along the minus strand of NC_142008.1, from coordinate 24,287,906 downwards.
TCTTTACAAATGCAGAAGAATTTCTAACACAGGAAGAAGCAACTTCCTCTGAACAATGGATAAACAAAAACAAATGGAGGAAATGCCAGAAGCAAAGAGGCGAGCAAGAATTTTGAATAGATTAAGGAAAAGTGGGTTAAAATCCCCTCCCCCGTCACTCTTTCTGACTAATTTACATTCACTCACTAATAAGATGGATTAAATGCTTATTTTAAATAGATGCAACTGATTTTTACAACTCAGCAACTCTCAGACACACCAACAATAGCCAAGCCTCTTACAACTGACCCCATCCCATTGGCCCCACCACCTCTGGTGATTACAGAAAATGAGGTACAAAGTCTATTTCACATACAAAAGCCAGGAAAAGCATCAGGCTGAGACAAGATAACTCGTTCTTGCTTAAAAGCTTGTGCTGAACAACTGGCCCCCATCTTCACTTGAATCTTTAATAAATCACTAGAGATGTGCTATGTCCCTTCTTGCTTCAAATGCTCTACTATCATCCCAAGAAACCCTCCATCAAGGAACAGAATGACTTCAGATCAGTAGTAATGAAAACCATTGAAAGGCTAATGCTGGCCCATCTGAAAACCATCACAGATATGCTGTTAGACCCCTTACAATTTGCCTACTGAGCAAATAGATCGACAGATGAGACTGTTAACATGATTCTGCACAACATCTTGAATGTCCAAAGACCGATGCAAGAGTCCTCTTTTGTAGATTTGAGCTCAGCATTCAATTCCATCATTCCAGATATTCTTCCAACTAAACTAAATCAGCTAGTTGTACCTGACCACACTTGTAAATGGATCATAAGCTTCCTAATAGATAGGAAGCAGTAGGTGAACCTAGACAAATTAGATCAGATACCTATACAATTGGGTGGTGTGCTCTCTCCACTTCTCTCTATATACCAATGACTACATCTCAAAAGATCCCTCTGTTGAAGTACTGAAGTTTGCAGATAAAACAACAGTGATTGCTCTCATTCAAGACAATGATGAATCCGCATACAGATAGGTGGTTGAATAACTAGCCTTGTGGAACAATGATGAATCCGCAGACAGATGGGAGGTTGAACAACTAGCAACCAGAACAATCTTGAACTAAACTCACTCCAAACAGTAGAAATGGTGGTAGATTTTAGGAGAAACTCTCCTATACTACTGCCTCTTACAATACTAGACAACACAATATCAACAGTAGAGACATTCAAGTTTCTAGGTGCTATCATATTTCAAGACTAAAATGGACACCTAACATCAAAAATGTCATCAAAAAAGCACAACAAAGAATGTTCTTTCTGCATCAACTCAGAAAGCTTAAACTGCCCAAGGAGCTGCTGATTCAGTTCTACAGAGGAATTATTGAGTCTGTCATCTGCACCTCTATAACTGTCTGATTTGTCTCTGCCATCAAACAAGACAGACACAGATTTCAATGGGTAATTAGAACTGCAGAAAAAATAATTGCTACCAACCTGCCTTCAACTGAGGATTCTCTTCTTGTGTATACTGCACAAGTCAAAAAGAGAGCAGTGAAACTATTTACAGATCCCTCACATCCTGGACATAATTTTTTCAACTTCTACCCTCAAAATGACGCTATAGGGCACTGAACACCAGAACAACTAGACACAAGGACAGTTTCCCCCCGAATGCCATCACTCTGTAAACAACTAATTCCTACAACACTGTCAAACTATTTACTGACAGTATTGCTATTCTTCTTCTCATCCTTCTTATTACCTATTTCATCCCACTTATGACTATAACATTGTTGCCTGTATCTCTATGATTTATATTGTTTTATTTGTTTCCTAGTATAATTTGTTTGCTTATTTAGTAACCTATGACTGTCACTTTGTATTTTTTTCTTTTTATATACACTGAGAGCATATGCACCAAAGACAAATTCCTTGTATGTCCAGTCATACTTGGTCTATTCTATTCTATTCTATTCCATTCCGTTCCATCCCATTCTATTTTATTCTATTCTAATTTCACTACAGCTAGTCATAACTTAATAACTTTAATTGGGATAGGAGGTTGATATTGTTAAGCAAAGCACTTATTAGGTGAAAAGCATGTGAATTATTAGTACCACTTTATAAGGCATTGATAAGATCGCACTTGGAATATTGCATCCAGTTTTGGTCACCAAAATATAAAAAGATGTTGAGATTCTAGAAAGTGTGCAGAAAAGAGCAACAAAAATGATTAGGGGAGGAGACTGAAGGCTAAAATATATGAAGAATGGTTGCAGGAATTGAGTATGTCTACTCTAATGAAAAGAAGGACTAGGAGTAACATGATAGTAATGTTCCAATATTTGAGAGGCTGCCACAAAAAGAAGGGGGATTAAGCTATTCTCCAAAGCATCTAAAGGAAGGACAAGAAATATATGGAAAGTAACCAAAGAGAGAAACAATCTAGAAATAAGGAGAAATTTTCTGACAGTTGGAATAATTAATCAGTGGAAGTTCTGGAGGCTCCGTTGCTGGAGGTTTTTAAGAAAAGATTGAACAACCATTTGCCTGAAATGGTACAGAGTCTCCTGCTTGAGCAAGAGATGGACTAGAAGACCTTCCAACTCTGTTATTCTGTATACATTTGAAGACACCACTTAGAGCAGCAGTTCTGACAATCCTAGTTGCGAGACTGCATCATTGTAAGGCAGCAACCTCATATTTTTCCCATCCTGCCACATACACCTCTGCTTCTACTCCTCTCACACACACTCTCCCTTCATTCTACCCTTTTGACTACCCTGCACTCAACTCTTGTGCCATCAACTCCACAGAAGGCCAGCAGCTGGGCCTTGTCAGCAGTAGAATGAAGAAAAGGAAAGGTCAGCTGGGACAGTGAAGGGTGTCGGGGTAGATGTAGGCAGGGATGGAGTCAGGGCCAAAAGGGCAGGGGGAGATACAGAGGTAGGGGAAGTTGAAGCGCTTTCTGTCATCTGAAAGGATGGCAGGCTGCCAAGAACATGAAGTTTGATTATGTGACCATGGGGATACTGCAATGGACATAACTTTGAGGACCAGCCATCACTACCATTGAGACCTATTATAACTTCAAATGATCACTGAGTGAATCGTTGTTAAGTGGAAACTACTTGAACCCCTTTTTCATTGCCAACTGGTCTCCATGTCCTCTTCCTTAATTGTGAGAAAAAGCCAATCAGAGCTGCTTAAAATCGGAACAATATAAATCTTTTACAGAAATAAATCAATTCTGTGAAAGCATTTAGTCTTCAAGATCCATTTAGAAAATTGTCACATATTTGTCATGTCAGAGGCCTCATTTAGTGACCATGGGAACTTACAGCAGTAATGAAAAAGAAACTTTATCTGTCATCTTTGCATTTACAACCTTTGCCGATCAGTAAAAATAAAGAAAACCTGAAATAAGTTCATAAACAGTTTCAATTTCACTTAGTGGCCTCTTTGTTTAACAATAGAGTTGCCAGACCACCTCTACCCATAACACTTTCTACTCTTAGAAATCCCGTTCTTGAATTCTTTATGTATGTGATCATTTTTCCAAGTCTACAAATTTAAATATAGGGCTTCATTGTGAATGTATAGATTCTGTTCTTACCTCTTGGCTGCTTAGTCCAATCCATACAGGCTCCGTGTACTTGAGCACTTGCAGCCATATGAATGATTCTGCATAGGGGTCTAGAATGGCGGCCAGTTTTGAATTTTCAGATTCACATTTCTTCCTTGCTTCTTCCCAGGTCATCTTGGGACTAACCATAGAATAGCTGCTATTTCCATAACTGATATAGTGAGATGCTGGATCCGTTGGTTCAGAGTAAGGTTCAGGACCTTTGAAAAAAATCAGCCAAGATCACACATAGTGTAACTGATATTGTGAGATGCTTTTGGATCAGAGTAAAGTTCAGGACCTATTTTGTTTTTTAAAAAAAATCAGCCAAGATCATACATAGTTCTGCTATTTTCTAATTCTGAAAACCCTTAACATTTAATTTAATTTTAGTTATTTAATCTCTCAGATCCATACTATGACCAAACTTGATACAAAAAATGAAGAGCACATTAAACAAATAGGTATAGTGAGTCACTTTAAGGAGACCTTAAGGTATACATTTATAATATAAATGTATATCTTTAGTTACCCCAAATATGTGAACCTTTAAAGTCAGGACATCCGTTGAATACTTTTTGGCTAAATACCTGATTCAATGCTACTAAAAGCCTTTATATTGGGCTTCTAATATTTGGTATCATAATTATGTTTGTTAGTTCACTTTATTTAAATACTTCCTGAAATTGATGGTAATGTGATTTAAATTTACAATTTCTATACATTCCTTCACAATGTATTTTCTTGGTTACCATATCTGGCTTGTTGCAATCTTATTTGGCTCAATCATGCTTTTTCACCCAGGTTTTTCTTTTGATATGTATAATTTTTATTAAAACTTTTTAAAACGATAATAAGTCTAACACAAACATAAAATGGGAAAAATAAGAAAAGGAAAGAAATATTATATTATAAATAAATATTATATCGATGTAGTTATATGCTTAACCACGCCGATTATCCTAAGTTGCATCATGCTGCTAAGTTGCTTCCTAGAATCTATCCTATCTAATGATCAAAATCATAGTTCACAAATTCACTTTTTTCAAATTCTGATACTGATCTGTAGAAGATAATCTACATCAGAGTTCTCCAACATTTCCGGCTTTGCAGAGTGGGGCAGTCGGTGGTTTGTGCAAGCGCCACCAAGCACACATGTACACAGCTCCATTTGTGTGAGCAGCATGCATGTACACCTGCTGCTCATGCAAATGAGTATGCGCACCTACACTCACCTGCTGCTCACAAAAGTGAGGATGTGAACACACGTGCACATGCTCACTGGCCATTTCCAAAGCAAACCCCTTACAACCCACCAGTGGGCTGTGGCCCACAGGATGGGGTCCCCTGATATAAATTACACTTCCTTATTCTCTGAAACTAAATTATTTTCCAAGATATCTACAAACTTACCAGTATTTTTTTGGCAGATATAGGACATATTAGAAGAACAGACTCCAACTTTCCAATATCCTGCAAGCCTTTCAGGTTTTGTCAGCATAAAAACACAGTCACCCTATAATGTTTTTGCATAACAAGAAAGCCAAATACAGTCACTGGTATCATGATTGGTACAGTCTTTCTGGAACCCCTCTTTTATAATCTCAAAATAAAAGAAATGTGTTTTTCTCCTGTGAATTTGAAGGCTGAGCAAGTTTTATGTGTTAGGCATTCTAAATCTGGCAGGATCCTTACTTCTCTATACTTATTTTAATTTTATAGATCTTTTATTTTAAATTTCATTTTACTGGATTTTTATTTTCTTTAACCGAGTGTTGAAAATAGTAAAATTCTCCAAAACATAATATTCATGGCATATTTTTCATTTATAAGAAGAGCAAGAGGAGTAAGACTGATTTTTTTTTCAGTATGATATCACGCTCTATTGATGAGCCCAGCAGACTTTTTTTATTTAACAGACAGAAAAGTTATCATATCACCCTGAAGGGCTGGTTTCAAGAACCTCTTACTTTACATTTTAAATGTGTGTGTTTGCTTCTAAAAATCCTATAGAAGATTTCAGATAGGATGCTCCTAAGCTGCACATTCTGCCTCCTTTGCTAAGACAAGCTGAACACTTGTGACAACAGAGATTTAGTGTACACAGATGCAGGACAGTTGGGTTGGAGGGAGTTAACTCTGATACTTGATACAATATTCTCCCAGTGAAACTCTTACCCCAATGGCAATTTGGAAAAAAAAAGATAGAAAGGAAAACTTTGTACTGCAAGCACCTAGTTTTGATGCTTAGATCATATTTGAAACTCAAAGGTTTCAAATTCCTCCCCCCCACCCCAAATAAGGGTTCTTTATAATCCCTTCACAATCATAATGCTTGTTCCAGTTCCAGTTTATTCATTTGTGCAGATTTAACAGATAATCAGAGTTGGAAGGGATCTTGTAGGTCATCTAGTCCAACCTCCCAAATGGGAGACCCTACACCATTTCTGACAAATGGCAGTCCAATCTCTTCTTGAAAGTCTCAAGTGATGGCACTCCCATAACTTCCAAGGGCAAGCTGTTCCATTGATTGATTGTTCTCACTGTCAGAAAGTTTCTCCTTATTTCCAGGTTAAATATCTCCTTGTTCAGTTTCCATCCATTATTCCTTGTCTGGCCTTTGAGTGTCTTGGAAAATAGCTTGACCTCTTCCTCCCTGTGGCAGCCCCTCAAATAGTGGAAGACCGCTATCATGTCTCCCCTGGTCCTTCTCTTTACTAGACTAGCCAAGCCCAGTTCCTGCAACTGTTCATTGTATGTTTTAGCCTCCAGTCCCCTACTCATCCTGATTGCTCTTCTCTGTACTCTTTCTAGAGTCTCAACATCTTTTTTGTAATGTGGTGAACAAAACTGGATGCAGTACACTAGGTGTGGTCTTACTAAGGTTTTATAGAGTGGTATTAGTACCTCCCTTGATCTTGGTTGTATCCCTCTGTAAATACAACTTAGGATTGCATTAGCTTTCTTGGCTGCTGTTGCACATTGCTGGCTCATATTTAGCTGGTTGTCCACTAAGACTCCAAGATCCCTCTCACAGTTACTGCTGTTGAGCCTGGTTTCACCCAGTCTATAAGTGTACTTTTGGTTTTTCTGGCCTAAGTGTAGGACTTGACTTTTCTCTACATTGAATTTCATTTTGTTAGATATGGCCCAGTGTTCTAGTCTGTCAAGATCCATCTGGATCTTGAGCCTATCTTCTTGGGTGTTAGCTATTCCTGCCAGCTTAGTATCATCTGCAAATTTGGTAAGTTCCCCTTCTATTCCCTCATCTAAGTCGTTAATGAAGATATTGAAGAGTACTGGGCCTAAGACGGAACTTTGTGGCACCCCACTGCTTACTTCCCTCCATGTAGACTTAGACCCATTAAGGACTACTTGTTGAGTACAGTTTTCCAGTCAGTTGCAAGTCCATCTAGTGGTGGTGCTATCTATTCCACTTTTTTCTAGCTTACTAAGAAGTAGGTTGTGGTCTACTTTGTCGAATACCTTGCTGAAATCTAAATATATTATGTTCACAGTATTTTGCTGATCTACTAATTTAGTCACTGTGTTAAAGAATGAAATGCATTCATTCATTAAATTTATATGGCCAGCCATATCACAAAAAGAAAGATTTTGTATCATTGTAGGAATTCAACATCAAGCAGATTAATTCCACATTTGTGGGGAAATAGAACAGAAAAAAACCCAACAAATTGGACTTACTTTATATGAACGAGGTGACCCTTTAGCCCAATTTGTAAAATAGACTCCACTCCCATCAGTCCAGAGGAAACGTCCCCCCCAATTCACGTCAGTCAATCCAGTCCAAGTATTACCACTAACACTTTTCAACTGCACTGTGAGGAAAGCTGGGTGGAGAGAATATAGATATATTTTACAACCAAGTATTGTCAGGCTTATCACCAATTAAATTTTGTTTCAACTTTTCAAAAGTTCATTTTGATTATGTTAGATTTTAAAAAGTATCTCAGAATACCAGATCAAACTCTGCTCACATACAATATTTATGACAGCCATTTCTATGTTCCCATCTTAAGGTGATCATCTATAAAGCCTTTCATGGCATAGGGCTTGGCTATCAGAGGAACCCCCTCTATTCAATTGTTTCTGCCTGCCAGGTATATTCTGGCAGGAAGAGTCCTTCCTTTTGGATACTAGAAGGTACCAAGACCATTGACAGAACAGAACAGAATAAAAGGAGGATGGCAGAAGAAATTACACACAATTTAAACTGTTGCCATAAACTGAGTTATCCAGATTGCAGCTTCCATCTCTACATGGTGGCTCCTTCCCTCTGGAACATCATCACCTCCTTTTCATGATCCCATAATCCCTTGTGGGGTAGAGTCTGAGCAACTGAATGGAGCAGAATGTTTACTGGCCGGATGCCCTTCCTGTTACCAATGTGGAATTTTATTCAGCAGATACCCTCTGGAACATTATCTTTCCTGGAAATTAGACTGGGCCCCACTTTTGACACTGTTTCTTAAGGCCTGAATATGTGCTGGAGAGCTCAGAGTGGCATGGAGCTCATTAGATGGCTGATTTGAGTGTGTGCTGTCACTGAGAGTGGGTGGATGGAGTTGTTATTTTATTATTACTTTATTATTGTTATTTTTTTCTACATTGTGTTTTGATTGTCTATAAACTGCCTAAAGTAACTGTGAGTAAATAGGCAGCTATATAAATTTAAATAAATAAATAAATAAGTAAAAAATTAAATAACTTTTCCAACGGGCAAAAGATTATATAAACTGGAAGTTAGGAAAGAAAATTGGGCATAGACATTCTTATAATTAAAGTAAATATGGTTTAGAGAAATGATTGTACCTTGAACAGCTTTGTTTGGTATACTAGCCAGATTTCCTCCTAGGTTTCTGCAGTGATCACGCGCAGCGCTCCAGTTTTTCTTCTCCTCTTCTCTGAAGCCAAATATTTGAAAGCACTAAAAGGATGAAAAGAGATTAATTAATACCTTGGTTAATTGATTAATTAATAAATCAAGGAAGGATTAATTAAATAAAATAGAAACAACATATAATCGTCAATCATGAAATGAAATCGTAATTTTTTTAGCAGAACGTATTAAGCAATTCTGTACTAGTAACAATTAAATTCTCCACTTTCTTTTGGAAAAAATATGAGCAATAATAAGTTAGCATTTTTGTTAGCATAGTTATATGCATCCTTATCTATTCTTTGTTATGTAATTGACTTCTTAATATTTTTATATTAATGATAGTTATACAGCCAGATTTGTCCCTGCTATCCTAGTTCTGATAATATCCAGCAGAAAGGAACTGATGAAAAAAAAAAGTGCTGAAGTATTTCAAAATCTTGGTGGCCTGCCTTGGGGATACCATGCAAAGAAGAAAGATTCAAATTACATTGCTCAAGGATATGTACCACAACACTGTAAGTTACAGAGAGACTTCCACATATAATCTGTGACTTAGTCACTGTTATGAGTAGCTCCCCAAAAGGTAATTATGATCCAGATTTAATGTTCCAATATCTATCTTCCTCCCACAGCCATGTGATCACAATTTGAGCATTTGGCAATGAGCCTACACTTATGGACATTTGCAGTATCCCATAGTCACAAGGCCAAAATGTATTACTTTTTTTTTTTTTGCTGAAAACTGATGTTTATTTCTGTTTTCCATTAAAAAATTGCCCAATGCAGGCAGTGGGTTCATTTAATGACAATGGCATTTGCTGCATTCACTTTACAGCTGTCACATTTACTAAACGATTGCTACATTAAAAAAGTTGTAAAATCAAGTTGGTCGTATGATAACCAGCTTAATGATCAGCATGACTCACGATGGTAAGTTGTTGTTCAATTATAGTTGTAGGTTGAGGACTACTTATAATAATAACATAATATATTATTATTATATTGTATAAATAATATAAGAATTAATAAAGAGAAAACATTTAAAACACCATTTACATTTATGGAAACAAAGCAAAAGTCGCATTTAACTGAAATGTTAAATCTATTTCTAAGAAATGTGGCTGTTTTTGTACTGATAACATTCATATTTTTCATTTTTACTATTACAGACATTTCTGTTTTGTGGCATGATTACTGTGTTCAAATATTGTACCTAATACAGATGTGATGTACCTAGATGTGATGTAGCACCATGGAGTTATCTTTCTCTGAACTACCTATGTTTACTGAGAGGTCTAAAAAGACTACTGGCTACCTGTGGCAAAATTCAAGTATTTTGCATATGTACAGGGAGTCCTCAACTTGCAACAGTTCATTTAATGACTGTTCAAAGTTACAGCAGTACTGAAAAAGAACCATTTTTCATGCTTATGACTGTTGCAACATCCCCATGGTCACATGATTTATATTCAGATGACTCATATTTATGATGATTGCAGTGTCCCAGGGTCATGTGATCCCCTTTTGAAACCTTATGACAAGCAAAGTCAATGGGGAAACCAGATTCACTTAACAATTGTGTTACTAATTTAAGAACTGTAGTGATTCACTTAACAAATGTGTAAAAAAGTCGTAAAATGGGGCAAAACTCACTTTAACATTTAAAATTTCTCACTTAGCAACATAATTGTGCTCAATTGTGGTCGTAAATTAAGGACCACCTGTAACGCCTCTAGGATGTTTTCTTGGTATATTTGTAATTGCTATATTAGTTACCTTATCATTATACCAAAGCCAGCCTTCACTGCACCCTTTTGGAGTTGCAGGTAATGTGGGCGCTGCAGTTGTACGGATAGAGCTATTATGTCTTTTGCAGATGAAGCTTCTCTCAGCACCGCAGTTTATATCATTCCATACACCTGATAAAAAAAACATTGTCACCTGGGAAGATTAAATTATTCTTAAAGTAAATAGCAACAGTTCATATATATGCTGCAACTAAAATAATGAGGATGAGAACAATAACAGAAAGTGCAACAATGCATACTGGAATCTTACAGTATTTGTGAAACAATAGAAGCAGTTATCCCTTATTGACCATTCAGTAACCATTTAAAATTGCAATGGCATTAAAAAAAGAGATTTAGAACCAGTCCTCAAAGTAGCGGCCATTGCCATGTCTTGATGATCACATGATTGTGATGCAGGGACAGGGCAATTGACATACATTTAAGACTGTTTCAGTGTTCCATGGTCACTTGATTGTCATTTGTGACTTTCACAACCAACTTTCAACAAGTAAAATCAATGGGAAAGATTGTGGAAACCTGCAAGTCACAAATATGACATCATGATTAATGACTGCAGGCAACTGAATGAACAAGTGCAGCTGGAACCACCATCATAAGTCAGGTGCAGCCATGTGTGTTTCATCTTATGATTGTATGGCTTAGTGATGGAGTTGCCAGTCCCAGTTGTGGACAGTAAGTGAGGACAACTTGTTTCTTATTTTTGTAGTCTGTATGTTAATAATTCCAATATATGGTTCTATAGAAGATATTGATAGGTGATTTTCGATCTGTTTTGGAATACAATTGCTTTAATCCCTGACCATTAACAAGACTATTTGGTAATATAATTGAAAAGAGAAAAGAAAAGAAGTTTGAAAAGTGGAAAGTGATATATCGCCATCTAATGGTTAAAGACTGTTTTCCTTCAGAATTTTATGGAAAATCACTGGTCTTATAATTGTTATGAGATAAAAGACTAATAAAATAGCAAGAATCCCGGAAACTTAAAAAAGGTGGGAGAAGCTGTACTAAGAGGATACTTGAATGCAATTTCCTGGAACTGTTGGGTGCTGATTGTGATAAAGAGACAGAAGGATTAATAAGGGAAATAAAGACAAAAGGAGACTTTTGGCAAAGATCACAAAAAATGGTTTTGAATTTTAATAACTCAACTGATTAACAAAAAAAATGGAAGAAATAAGCAAAAACTTTAAGTAAGAATTGCAAATTTTGAGAGGAATGTTGAAAGAAAGAAGAGAATTATTGGACGTACTGGCAAAAAAATAATAATGGTGATGCAGTCCGTACAAGAACAAAGAAATTTCACAGAGGAGGAGTTAAAGGAAGAGGAAAGTGCCTCAGATGAACATGGAGAAAAAGAGATATTGCCAAAAGATATTAAAGGAACTAAAACTATGTCACTGATGATAGAGTTAATAAAGAAAAGAAAAAACACTCCCAGGATTAAACAACAGAAGAAGAAATTCTACAAGAAGAAACTTCAAAAAAGAAAACAGGAAAGGGTGGGGGAGAAGTAGGGGTGGGATTCAAATTTTTAAACAACTGGTTCTATGGGCATGGCTTAGGTGTTGGGCATGGCTTGATAGTCATGTGACTAGGTGGACGTGGCTTGTGGTCATGTTATTGACTGGGCGTGGCCAACTCAACATCACTCACATCGAGGCACGCATCTCCTCACCTGGCCTCTCATGACTGTGGGGATGCTGCAACAGTCGTAAGTGTGAAAAATGGTCATAAGTCACTTTTTTCAGTGCCATTCTAACTTTGAATGGTCACTCCACACAAGCAAAGTACCAACAAAGGAGGGGGGAAAAACTCCAGAGAAGTTCCTAAGACAGGAAGTCTAGTCCTGCCAAGAATGTAATAAGGGTTAACGGAGAGGCAGTTTCTGTAAGCAACACGAGAATGTTTCCTTCCTGCCTTCCTTACAGGATTAGGCCAGTAATTTCTTCTAACAACCATTTCTCTAAACTGCTTAGAATGTTAACAACCGGTTCTAATGAATAGGTGCGAACCGGTAGAATCCCACATTGGGGAGAAGATGGGTGACTGGCAGATGGAAATAAAAAGGAAAGATCAGGAAAATTTAGAAAAGGGAAACCTAGCTAAAACCAAAAGAAATGACAAGGCCGAGAGATTTAGAGATAAGGGTTAGATATGATATAAAAGGGCGATGCCACATGGAATGTATTTGGGTATTTTTTTTATTAGGAATTTAGAATGGGGAGATTTGAAACTCAAAATTGAATTAAGAGATGTTAAGAGGTTTTATTATTATTAATCCATTCACGTACACAGCCAACGACCCAGGAGATTACAGCACAAGGCCCAGGATGTCACAACAACAGAACTCAGAAGATCATCACACAGCCCATGACCCAGGTCATTACGACCCAGGAGATTACAGCACAAGACCCATGATGTCAAAACAATAGAACTCAGAAGGTCATCACACAGCCCATTACCCAGATCGTTACAACACAGGAGGCTGATAGACACACAGCCAATACCTCAGAACACATGTTCTTACGAAAAAAAACAGACAATCTGCAAACATCAACTCCATCAACAAATTAAGAAGTGACAACACAGCCAACCTCCCCACCAGTATATACAGGGAGATGGCAGCTCCGATCACGCTTTGCTCGCACAAGCACAAAGCTGAAAACACCAGCTGAAAATGGTGAGTGGGACCTCATCGAAACGTTGCCAAGATGCTCTCAACTTTACATGGGAAAAGACCCGAACACGCCAAGACCTTCATATGTGTGTGTGTGTGTGTGTGTGTGTGTGTGTATTTTTCTTAAGTTTTCGTGGGTATCTATATGTATGGTATTCAGCTTTGTTCGGGTATTTTCCCACGTCATTATAGTTGTGCTTTTAAAGTTGTACCGACGTCTCAGCAGAATCTCATCTGTCATCATCAGACTTCTGTATTGTGTTCGTCTGTGAGTCAGGCTTTCACAACTGTTTCTGTTTTAAATTTAAACTATTCACTTAAGTCCCGATAAAAGAAACCCTAGAAATCATCAAAAATAAATACCAACCACCCAAACACCTCATGGAACTAGCAGAACACTACTTAACCAACACATATTTCATATACAAAGGACAAAGATACAAGCAAATTGAAAGAGCCCCTATGGGATCACCACTGTCACCCATCATTGCAAACCTGTTCATGGAAGAATTCGAATCCAGAGCCCTAGCCAATGCCACCCACAAACCCAAACTATGGCTAAGATACATCGATGACACATTTGTCATTTGGCCCCATGGAAAAGAAAACCTAAACAATTTCCTAACACACCTAAACAGCACACACCCAAAAATCAAATTCACCATAGAAATGGAAATAAACAAACAACTATCATTCCTACATGTACTAATCTACAAAAAAACAGATGGCACACTAGGACACACCATATACCAGAAGAAAACACACACCTACCGCTACCTCAACGCCCAATCTCACCACCACCCAGCACAGATAAACTCCGTGGCCAAAACACTAGTTGCCAGAACCAAGCACCTGGCAGACAAGACACACATAAAGACTGAACTATGCACCCTGACTAAAGTACTGACAGCCAACGGCTTCCACAAAAGCAAAATCACAGGCCTGATCCACAAAAACACACTGAGACATAATGGAGACCTAGAAGATTAACAGACCTATGGAACAGCTGTCCTGCCCTACATAAGAGGTACTACAGACAAAATCAGTAAGATACTACACAGGCATCACATCAAGACTGCAGCCATCCTAAGAAACCCCAAAGATAAAATTGACCTGGAAAACCAAGGCATATATGAAGTCCCCTATGCATCATGCCCTGTCACATACATCAGACAGACCAATAGAAGAATAAGTACCCGCCTGGATGAACACAAAAAATGCAGTAAAAAAGCTGGAACACACTTCCTCATTAGTCCAACACATGAAAGCCACAGGTCATAGCATCAACTTCAGTGGCACCAAAACCCTAGCCACTATAGAAAACCCCAGCTACAGAATTATCAGAGAAGCCATAGAGATTGAAAGAAGACCTGAAAGCATGAATAGAAGAGATTACTCCACCAGACTGTTGATTATCTGGAAGCCTGCACTCACAAACAAAAAAATCTCCACACCACAAGCCAAGCAAACACCTGGGCACAAACAGACCCCCCTTGATATCTCCAGCTCAAACACACCCCAACCAGGTACCCAGATGAAACCTAGCTTCCTAATAAAGAACAGCCATCCGTTTACTCGAAGCCAAGCTGCACTAAAGGCCTCCGATATAGGAAACACAATGTTGCCAGCCAACCAAGACAACAACACTACAAAACAAACAGAAGATATTAGAAACACCAATCAAGCAGAACACAGCAAACTCCAAGACCAATAAACACAGACCAAGATTCCCAACCAATCAGCTTGAAGAAAAAAACAATGAGGAATATACCATGTGGATCCTAAATACATTGATTTTTTTTTTATTTTTTTTTTTAGTGTTTATTATATGTTGGTCTTGAGTTAATTAATGAAGATAATAATGTATAAGGCAAAACAAAATAGGTGTTAAGCTGAAAATGGAAATAATAGGGGATAAAGAATTGGAAATATATGTGAGGAAATTATTTTGATATTGAATTAATGAATTGAAATATGAAATAGAAATTTATTTAAAGGTCAGTGGAGTGGATAATAATTTGATGTGATATTAAATAAGAAAGTTGGAAATGTAAGTATGACTATGTATAAATGTAATCTGGAATCACGTTGCTCACGTGAAGAGATGTGTAAAATATAAAAATAAATAACTTTTTAATTTAAAAAACCAAGACTATTTGGGGTATCTGAGAATTGAAAATTGGTTTTCCCTGGGATAGTATAATACAGTAAATAAGTAAAGTAGAGTTGGATCTATGGATAAAACTATAAATTCTTGGTTGGAGAATATAGCACTTAGATTTATATACCACTTTATAGTGCTTTACAGCCCTCTCTAAGCAGTTTACAGAGTCAGCATGTTGCCCCCAATAATTTGGGTCCTCATTTTACCCACCTCAGAAGGATGGAAGGCTTAGTCAACATTGAGCCTGGTGGGATTTGAACTGCCAAATTACAGGTGGCTGGCTGCAGAAGTAGCTTGCAGTACCGCACTCTAACCACTGTGCCACAGAGGCTCTTCTAATATTATAATATGCTACAATATTATACTTTTGTTAATGTCAATATATCATAATGTAAAACATGCCAATTAGAGTTACAAAATAATGGTTTTCCGATATATATATATGGTAGAATCTATGAAAATGTGTGCTAGTTAGCCCAAATTAAACAATGCTGTACCTTATCCTGAACATATACATACTGGGAACTGTGAAAAACATGAAGTTTTTGTTTACTTGCCTGAATTATGATACATAACTACACAATTTTCATCATCATTTGAAAAGTTGGGTTCACCGGGGGCCCAGGCTTCATATGTCACGGGAGTTCCATCCATCCAACTGAAGAAAAATATTTGTCAGTCATCTACAATGCATGAATTTATTAAACTTACTTTTTTATTATTCCTTGTTTTGCCAAAGAGATAGCAGGATGAAGGGGAAAAAAGGTAGCTGTTGAAATATCTGAAAAATATTGGCCTGAAACTGTTTCTGACCATTCTAAGCTTTGGAAAAAGTCTGTTTCAATCCTGAAACTTCAAAATCCAAGCAAAACCATTTCCGAATCACACCACTTATGAAATGGTTTGTACAATGATAAAACATTCCTGTTGAGGTCCAAATAGTTGCTCTCAATGCACAAAAACCGCTGAAAGATTGAGAACGGATGCTGTGAGGCTAGAAGAATTAGAATTACAAATGGTTTATATACTTCCGTTATTCAATCTCTACATTATTTAAAGACAAAATAATCCTGCCAAGGACATTGTAAAACAAAAATAACTGAAATAATACAAGCAATTCATAACCTTCCTTGCTGGCTTCCCCGCTGACTTTTCTTGTGGAAAGCCTTCAGAAAAGTTTGGGTGATCACATGGCCAAAGGATGCTGCAACAAGTCATAAGCTGCTTGCCAGCTATTGTCCAAATGCTGTTCATGCAATCATGGCCAGAACTTTGAGGACCAGTTGAGGGTCCCTTCACTCAGTGCCACCCTAATTTTGACAGTCATTGAATCACAGGTTGATATGTATAAAAGCATACTATATTGTCAATTATCTAGATTTTTTTTAAAGAAATTCTGGGACTCTAATACAGGTAGTCCTTGACTTATAACAATTTATTTAGTGACCATTCAAAGTTATAGCGGCATTGAAAAAAGTGATTTATGACTATTGTTTATACTTATCACCATTGCACCATCCCCATGGTCACATGGTCAAAATTCAAATGCTTGATAACTGACTCATATTTGGGACAGGTACAGTCTTCTGGTGTCATGTGGCTTTTTGTGGCCTTTTGTGACTTTCTAATGAGCAAAGTAAAATGTTACTAACTTAACAACAGCAATGATTTACTTAACAACTGAGTTAAAATAAGTGGTAAAATGAAACAAAATCCACTTAATAAGTGTCTTGCTTAGCAACAAAAATTTTGGGCTCAGTCATGATTGTACCCTAATAATGTTCAAAAGGTTGAAATATCACATGGCAACATTCATTGTTGCACAGTTACATGTCTGTGCTTAGGTTTTTTATTATCAAATCTCTAATGGCATGTTCAGAGCTTGAGAGAGATTCACAGCCTGACTATTTGCACATTCTTTGGTGAACTGCTTCCTTGCTGGCTCATAGATTACTAAAAACTGAAGAAGTGCTTATCTTAAGAAACAGAGTGATAAATTGTGTTCCAAAATGAAAGCATTGTCATGAAAGCTGATTTTTTTTTAAAAAAAAATCATTTTGCTTTCCCTTCAATAAATCTTGTTTTTTTAAAAAAAACTTGTCAAAATCTTGGCAAGGGTTTTGCTAAGAGCTTAATAACATCTTTTAATCAAGTGTATTATTAAAAATAATTTAAAACAGAATTATATTGCACACTGCAACATTTGTTAATGTTTTATATACATTATTCACCTACCCGAACTTTTTGTCAAGACCCAAGGTTAAACCAATGTAAGAATCATAACCAATTCCATAATGGTAGTCCTAATACATAAAAGAAAGAATAGGAAATAAAAATAATTATTTAATGCTTTAATTTAAAGTAATGGTGATTTGCAAGTCATCTTGAATGGAAGCAACTAATCATAAAATAAATGATATAATTTTGAAATATGTTCTGCTTTTTAATATTGTAGTACTTTTGAATGTTCATTTGATTAAAACGGTAGCACCTACATTATTGTTTTTTAAATAATTTGCTTCCAACCAAGTTGACTGCATTAAACTTCCATTGATGTTAATTTAATGGGCCTCATCTTAATATATATTTTATCCAAGAATTAAAAAGAAATTCTTCAATTTCTGAAAACTTCTGGATGTCACATCACACACACATATATTACACACACACACACACGCACACACACACACGTACATTTTCTGAAACCATTTATTTTGAATAAGTAATTATTGCATACATTTCTTACATATTTACACAAAAATATTTTTTCTTCTTTAGTCTCAATGGTGGTAAGATCACCACCATGTTTTTTGCAGAACATACATACATATGCACCTACCACACATATACTTTATAAAGCTTGTTATTTTTCATAGGTAATTATTGTATATATTTCTTACATATTTCCACAAAAACTCTTTTTCTTGTTTACTCTCAATGGTGGTAAGATCACCATGATGTTGTTTGCAGAACTTCCGGGCTTTTTCTGCAGGCATTGTTGTATTACTGAAATAATACTCATTGTATTCAAATTGAATCCATCCATCTTCAATTCTTGTATAATTACTCTCTGCAAAATAAGTAGAAGAAATGACTTATATGTCTAGGATCCCTTCGCATCCATTTCACAAAATCACAAAGCAAACAGAGCCACTTGATGATTATGTGCTGTCCTTTTGGGCAAAGCTCTTCCTCCCAAGATCTTCTTAATAGGAACAAGCACACCCAAAAGACACATCCGTGTAACAGCTGGCAAACTGACCTCAACTAAGTGCTTCCAATAACTGGAAGAGGCTTCTACACAAATATTCCAGAATACTCAAATATCTCTTCTGTGTATTAGATATACTTGGATGAGACATAGGACAAAGCAGTGTAAAGCAAAGCAGTGAGGAGGCCTGTTAGGAATGATAGTCACCTAACAGTTGGGTTGGAAATATATAAACCAGGATAGTAATTTAATACTGTATCTTTAAGAGAATGCTGAAATTGTGATTGGCTGAGGTTCCTCCAATGGCCATAAGATGGGGCCAGAAACCTGGTTTCTTTCTCCTTGCAATTCCTGTTTTGCCATATTGCCTGATCGTCGTTCTACTTGGATTGCTGTGAGTCTTGCAACTGTTAGCAAACTCCATTTACTGAATTTTGTTTATGATACTTGACTTCATTTTTGGATTATCCCTGGACTGATACTAACTGATTTAACCATGTATGATTTGGACTGTTTGTTGGACTTTGTTTACCTGTTTACTGAAAGTAAAACCTACATTTTACTATTCAGTGTATCTGTATGCTGGTTGTGTGTTATTCAACATCATTCTCACTACATTTCCCTAAGTGCATTCATTCTCCTAATGGGGACTACCTCAACAAGGCCATTTTAATTTGCTTTCAGAACTAGCTGGAGAGAGAAATGGGTTGTTGCTTTAGCTCACTTGAGTCAATCAAATCACTATCACTTCATTAAAGCTTTGCATGTTTGGGAATGTTTTCTAAACATGTCCAATGATTTCTTATGGAAATGAAAAGTACCCTATTTTTTTTAGTAACATCTCTTTGGTTATATTTCTAAAAATACTAGGGAAATCCCTAGTCAATTAATGCCTATGAAGAGAACTATGACACCTTCCTTTCACATAAGGAAAATCACAATGTCTGTAGTTCTACATCATGCAGAGCTAATGTCTAGTTTTATTCAGTGGTCTGAGAAATTAGTCTGCTCACAAACTCAACCATCATGCATCACATTTTAGAAATGTTCCTTTATGTCATACAGCCAAATTTAACTCAAAGCAATCTGATTCAAATCAAACTAAAATACAATGCGTAGCCATAGCTTCTAATAAATATTATATTTCTGACATTAAATTGCCCAACATACCAAAGTTGTCATTTGGTTCTTCTTTTAAGGTTGAACCTGCAAAATTAAATATTTTAATTATAAGGAATTCAACTAAATTTATCACTCCATTTTGCAAAAGGCAATCCACAAAAAGTGAAATGTTGTACTAGCTTAATGTACTTCTGCATTTGCAAGGGAAAAAAATAATAGAAATCTAGATTCCAGTTTTCCCCAAAATCCAAATGGCCCCCATTTTTTAAAGAACTATAAAGCCCTGGCTCGTGAAGAATCAGATCCCTCACTTCTCTGCACTTAACATCCTTTATCTTTTTATTGGTTTTATTGTAATTTATGTGTTTGATTCTTATGAGCTCAGAATCATTGAAAGTCAGGCAGTGTATAAGTTTAACAGATTAATAACATTATTGCTATTATTATTACAAATTATTTTTTGTCATCAATAATACCATGTACTAAATACTTGAGCATCATATATATTTGACATTGTATTGCATTACTTAAGTTGTATATATGAATATAAAATCTGCAGTAAAAGTTAATTGTATTTAAGACTCCTAAATTTCTCCCTTAAAAGAAAGGGACCATCATGTGAATGCTAAAAAAAACAAGGTTTACAGCTGTACAATGAATAAATCTCTGTTGTTTATACTAATAAACTACATGAGAAAGAAAAACGTATTACCTCTTGTCATTTGGCAGATCCAATTATAGAACTCCGAGCATTTCTCTTCAGCCCAATATCTTTTACTTCCCCATATTGATCTGCATCTTTCATTATTTTCATTTTCTGAAAACCAATATAATGCTGGTTCATAGTTTACCTACAGTAAAATTAAAATATATTTACATATTCACTTTCTATAGCCATAAATTTTAACATTTGGAAAAAGAAACAAATGTACAATAACTACTTTTTAATAATGTGCACATGTTTGATGGACTATTAGCAAAATTTTACCGACATGGTTGAAGAAGTGGCAGCTGGCATGTACTTTTCATATTAGCATGATTCAGTGATCCAGTGTATTGATATACAACTTCACATATTTTAACACAAAATATGGTGTAATGCTAAAAGAGGAGCTAACAATAGTTGTAACTTTTCAAGATATCTGTATGGCTTTGTTCTTATGTTGTTCTAGAAGACCTGTGATAGAGTTATAAAACATTGAAGGTAGGGTAGGACAAGGAGACAGGACAAGGTTTTGAGGATAGGACAAGAATCAATAGGGGAATCTTCTATATAGTCTTTAAAAGCAGCCCCATGTACAGCATATTTCAGCAGTCCAAGTATGAAAGCAAGATAGGTGTGACTGTGAATAATGTCTCACATTCTAAGACAGGCTGTAAATGGCACAATAGATGAAGTTGTGCAAAAGTATCTCCTCCTCATAATTGCAGTATATCTCAAGGGAGCATCATTCTATCCATAACTAGAGATGGAATCTCACTGCAGCCAGTTTGCTTCTTAACTTCAAACTGCCTCATCTTGATGGGATTAAAATCCCTAAGGTATTATTTAAGTATTCTCAATTTCAACTGTTTCTATGTTTATCTTTTTACTATTTTGTAAGTCACTCAGAGTAGCCTTATGGGTATGATGAGCAGCATATAAATTTAATAAATTAATAAATTAGAATATTTATCCCCTCCAGAACCTAGTAAACTCCAGAAATCAGAAAAGGGGACTCAAATGAATCAATGGCTGAGGTATAAAGTTATATATCCCTCATTGATTATATTTAACCTCATATCAATGGATCATATTCCTGACCAGTTTTAGATAGATACTAAATAAAAGTGGGAAGGGTATCAGGCTCTGAGGACAAACCATAATTCATGGTTTAGAATTTGATAATCATGCCAATTGAAATCCTTCCTTCAGAAAGAAGGATCATGACAATAGTGTTCTTCTTTCCCAGTTCACAGAATTAATCCAGAAGGATACCATTGTTGATGGCAACGAAAAGTCACTGAGAAGTTTGGTTAGAACAATGCAATCAAACCGCTAGCAGCCACAGAAACTGTCAAAATAACCTGAATCAAATCAAATAGCAACATCTTGTTAGATTAAGATTTTAATACTTAAACTGTTAACTAGAATACTGCTTTATGCCTATGAAAATATCTACAAGAAATATTACTAATACTTTATTACATTAAATATTAAGAATACCAGAAATTCCAGTTAACATTTGCATTTTGCATGCTAATCATATACTTACAGGAGACCCGTCAGTCCAAGTGTATCCTGGGCTGGAATCCATGATTCTTAAACCAACCCAGCTGTATTGATATTGTAATCTAAAATATAATAATCAGCAAATATGTTAAAATATAATTTATGCACATGTCTTGATTAAATACAACACTGCAATTTTCTTTGTGTTTTTTTTCACACACAGAACATTAGCAAGTTAGCAAATGAATAATCCCAAGAAATGTCCAAAATCTTAAATATGGCATATGCCCTTACAGCTGAAATATACCTACTTGAATGGGAATAGATTCTGATGACTACTATAGAACTTATTTAAGTAATTGTGTATAGGATAATACTAATACTTTATTGATAATACTTTATTGATAATACTTTATTGAGATGATGGTAATTATGACTGAATCTGGATCTGAATTCTGTCCATTCAGTGTTATTTCTGTTGTAACCATTTAAGGAGTTGGATTTTTTTAATCGTGATGGGGAATTTATCCACTGATTATTGATATAAATTGGATCTTTAATTCTGAGGGCCCTGAGAGAAAACTATATGCAAAGTACTTCAGAATGAATATATGTAGGATTATGAAGTTTACACTAGTTATGTATTCCATGATGATGAATTCAGTGCTCCAATAAACCCTTTGCCAGGAGTGTTTCTGCCTTGAGATATAAAAAAAATAAAGTTTATTATACTCACGGTTCATTCAGTAAAAAAAACTCTCGGCTATTATGAAAAGAAGCCAGGTCTCCTCCAATTGATGTACAAAAGTCACGTGCCTCATACCAAGTTTTCTTTTCAGGTCTCTTCACTTGATATGCCTAAATGCATATAAATATATCTCATTACAAATGAGAATACTCACTGCAGTTGTCTACTTCCCTTCTTGGCCCATATTTAATTATCTTTTCAATTAATTATCCAAATTTTTGTGTTTGATACATTCTGTTTTTACTTTTTTCTAACCAATAGGATACCTATTGATCATCACCATCATCATCTTTCAATGACTCCCATAATCTCTTATGGGATGGAGTCTGGGCAACTGAATGGAGCTGAGTATTTTCTGGCTAGATGCCTTTCCTGTCGCCAATGTGGATTTTTGTTCAGTGGATATATTCTCACTGGGTCCCATTGAGAGAGAAATATCTGCCTCTACCTAGGATCGAATTCACAACCTCTTGATTGTGAGGTGTGAGCTCCATCTCTAGGCTACCACACAACTCCTAATAGAATACCTATTGATGTTAAAGAGAAAATGGAAGAAGTTAAATGGAGAGGTGTTTTTTGCTGCTGCCATGAATAGACCTATGCAAATTGGATGTAAAAGAACACTTGCTGGATTTTCTATACATATTCCCCACTCCTCTTTCCATGCAAGATGATGATAATGGTAATGATGATGATTTAGACATGTGTCTAAAAAACAGATAGGCAACCAGTTTGGTGTAGTGATTAAAGGCATCAGGTTAGAAAATTGGGGGAGTTAATCTCGCCTTAGACATAAAGCCAGGTGGGTAGCTTTGGACCTATCAGTCCAGTCCTAGGAAAGAGGCAATGACAAACTATTAATCAAAAAAAGTTGCCCACGTTTCTGAAGGGATTTCTCTAAGCAGTCTCTGAGAAACAAACACAACTGAATGGAAGAAAAAAATATTATGACAAATCCACACAAATGAAGTTACAAAGAGTTAAAAATATACAAAGCATTGATTGCAACAAAAATGCCAACTTGTAACCTTTCTATTAGTCCCATAACCGTCTTAGGCTAATTCAGTAATAATAGTTATCTTGATTGGATTGCTTAGATCAGGATTTCTTGGGACACAGTAGTTCAGTGTCTTAATATAATTAATGGGGTTTCAGAGAGTGGGCCAAAGAT
The DNA here is from genome assembly GCF_049901715.1 of Pseudonaja textilis. Lineage (NCBI taxonomy): Eukaryota > Metazoa > Chordata > Lepidosauria > Squamata > Elapidae > Pseudonaja > Pseudonaja textilis. The sequence continues at coordinate 24,264,267 of NC_142008.1, read as the reverse complement.
AGGCTGACTGAAAAGAAATGTGATCAGTTTCCATATTCTCTATGATTCTTTCTTTGTTCTTCCAATCACTGTATTGGCTTTTCAGAGGATTGTTAATAATGACTGAAGGGCACCACATTCTCCCTGGAAGGGAGAGGAGGAGAAGCTGGGAGGCTGCTGCAGTGTCTGGCTCTTGACCTGGCCTGTCTCAAAGGGCTGGTTGACCAAGCCAATGTTTCAACTCCAAAACAAGCTGACCCACCTTGAAGCACACATTCCTCGTTGGACTTGCAGTCCATCCTTCAGGACATGGGGGAGGGGGTGTTGCTCTTGGGATTGGAGGAGGCGTCACCCCTTCAGCCAAATGCTTGCAAAGAAAGGCAGCCCTCTCCTCACAATTGACAACATCCCACAGTCCAGCAGCTTCTCCCGTTTTCATGGCAACGCAGCCGGGATTTGGGCCTGGCAGAATGGAAGACCAGAGCCAGATTTAATGCATCTCCATAGACAAGCTAAACAAGATAAAAGCTTTCCTGCTAGGATGTATTTACTCAGACTCCATACCAGGCATTTTTGCATTCCAGTGAGTGAACTGAATGGTGTCTCCATTGGTCCAGTTGAAAGTTCCTGGATTCGCTACATCCGAAAGGCCAATCCAGAAATATTTTTCAGGACGGTGTCCAATTTGGCTAGTCAGGAAGGCCTGCTCAAATCTGTGGTAAAAATAATTCAAATCAGGATGGTCTCTGATTTTCTGTTTTCAGAATCTGCAGATGGTTAATCCTAAACCCAATTTATACTTTTATTAGTCAATCCACCTCAAAGGATTCTTGTGGGAGTCAGGAGTATTCAGTACATTTCTATATATTAAAAAGGTAGGATAAAATCAGCATTATCATTATTATCTTCTCAGATCGGAAAGTACAATACTAGATTTACAGATTCCTGAGCTAAAGAGTTTGCTCCCATAATATACATTGAGACTAGCAGGATTGGAGTTGAATCTTTCTTACAACAAAGACTATGGGGCAGTATTATTCTGAAGATTTAGGATAAGGACATAACTCCATCTTACTGAGGCCTGTTAGTAAATGCTTCCTGAGGCAACCATCCCCAACCATGGTAGAGCCTGCCCAATCCCAATCCCTGTTACAAATAAAAAAGCCACATGTGGCAGCTCTCTCTCTATCTGACTCTCTATCTGCATCATAATTTTCAACATTGTGGACTTCAACTCCCAGAATTCGCCAGCTGTCTGGGGAATTCTGGGAGCTGATGCACATATCTTAGGTTGCTGAGTTTGGGAAACACTCTATACACTCTGAAGCATCTTTTGGAAACTGGAAGAACTGAAGAGCTGAATTAACATTAAAATATATCCTGGAAAGCATTTATGGAAAGCATTTTGAAATATTAATTAATCATAACAATAATCAGCAATCCATAGAAAACTCAGGGAAATAAACCAAGCTTTAGATGATATGTCAAATGAACTCACATAAAATTAATATGAAAAATTAGGTATAATTCAGAAAAATGAATAATCCACAAACATCAGGATAAAATAATAAATGGACAGTTTAGAATTAAGAAATGAAATCAGTGAACATGATTGCCATGCCTACATGTTTTTCATATGTTACACTAGGTATCACAGCACAGTTTACTTTAAAGTAAATTAGTTTAAAAAGCAGATAAACAGAAAATCTGCTTTCTTTGCTAAGTAAAGTGAGAAAAAAGTGAATAATCTTCTGCAAATAGTTGGTCCAATTATCTTGAGTTCATTTATAGATGATAAATAGATAGATGATAAATAGATAGATGATAGATAGGTGATAGATATTTGATAGATAGATGGAATATTTTGTTCTGTCCCTTTCAACATATTTACCTATTCTCAACAGAGATCAGAAATCCATGGTTTGTTTCACAAGATGTCTTTGCTTCTGAAAATGTTCCAAGTGTCTTTCCAATTAAATAACAATAGAAGCCATATCTTTTCCAGCCCTGTTAACATAGCATACATACACACAGAATAATATTAGCCTAAATTTATTTATTTATTTTTTCACTTTCATCCTGCCCAAATCAAAGATTCACCGATTCACCAAGTTATCTTGATCAAAGAGTGACTTTTAATTATTTTAAGTTCATATTTTATATGGTACATAGTTATAGTCTCAGAATCCGTGTCAAGCTTCAGATTTGTTTAATTTTGTAAGAACATTGCTGAAATTTGGATGTCCATACAACTTACACCACAGTTTACTTTAAAGTAAATTTGTACTTGTGCCACTACAAATCAGCATTTTTCAGTTTCAGATTTAAAAATATGTATCAAAATGTGTTCCTTCAGTTTAACCATTATCTCAGGTGGTTTGTTTGTTTTTTTGTCATATGGAAATGTGAATAAATTGTTTTTTTATAATCTTGCAGAGAAAATCTTTCTATCTATGTGATTGCTAAGAGTCGACACCAATGTTAGGAGTGGAGGGGACCCGAGGTGGTAATCAGCTGGTTCTGACCAGTTCTGGAGAACTGGTAGTGGAAATTTTGAGTAGCTTGGAGAACCAGCAAATATCTCCTGTGACTGGCCCTGCCCCCATCTATTCTCTGCCTCCCAAGTCCCCTCTGATTAGCTGGGTCTTATTTTGTTGCCCTGCATAAGAGAACGGAGTTGGAAAGCAGTTTAATGGAGTGGGGGGGAATGGGATTTTGCAGTAATCTTCTCCTAGGAGTGGGGAGGCAATAGAGATTTTACAGTATCCTTCCCCTGCCATGACCAAGCCAGGTCCACAGAACTGGTAGTAAAAAAAAAATGAATCCCACCACTGGAGACTATTAATCTGAAGGCAAAAGTAGCTTTCTGGTTGATATTTCCAATACTTTATAAGAAAATGAATAACTATTATAAAAGATCAAGAGCTACACAATTCTTTAACTTACTTTTTGGCATTTTGGATCAGCAACTACTTCGGTTTCAGGAAGAAATTCTGAAGACTCTTTTTTACAGATGTATCCTAATTCATCTTCGCAGAAATGATCCGCCATGTATCCATTCTGAGGATGGAAGAATGAACAAACCTCACTGAAAAGGAATCCATTACTTTTACCCCTTCCTATTTTTTATGATTTATATTTTTGCTTTTTTTTCATGAGCGGGATTACTGCACAATACTTGTTATAGCTTAATTTGTCAAAAATCTGCAGACATACTAACATCTTGCAAAAAAAGGTATAAATATTTAAATTAAGTTGGGAATGGTAAACATAGTCTTTAGTCCACAAAAATTAAATTATTCCAAAATATAATTCATCAATATTACCTCAAGTTTCCAAAATATAAAATATAATTGCATTGGGGGTTTTTTTCCCACCAAATATACAGCCAGGAGCACACTTAAATCCAAATTTCGCACACCTAAATAAGCTTTTGTTTTTCAGTCAATGCAGATTAAAATTTTATACCCAGTCTTCTGAAAAAAATGCTCAATTGAACTCAGAATGTCTTTCTTAATTTACTTACTTATTACAATCTATTATACATTTTAAAGCAAAGTATTAATTACATAGTAGCAATTTATTTAAGTATGAATGGACAGTTAAAGGCTCCATGAGACTTCTAAATGTTTGTTCATTTAGCAGCTCCTAGAGCCCTCTGTAATTACCAAACCGTAGAATAAGCTAAAAAGTATGAATTATGTTGCTTTTATAAATGAAGATTTCCCCCCAAAATAATGTTTATGAGTGTGACTAATAATCACAATTACTTGACATAATTAATCACTTTATTACTAACGTCCTGTTCCCCCCTCCAAGTATTAAAGCCCAGCCTTTCTATATAGGGTTAAACACCCTTATGTATTCATTCCTGACTGTGATAAATAATAATGCCCTTATAAAAGAATATTGTTAAACAAAAATGCAATCATCATGATCAATAAAATTAGCTCAGTACTTAACAGCAACCCAGCAGGCAAATATTAACATTAAAAGAATGAACGCATCAAAAATATTTGAAAGCAATACACTCCAAAATATACACATCCATAATAATTTAAACCAGGCGTTAACCTAGAGCTGGCAGATAAATTAGAATGGGACAACTCTATACTAACCCGTTAATCAAATAAAATTATCTCCACCCTGTTTTGGAGGCTCTCAAGATGGGAACTATGGTAGTGCAGTGGTAAGAATGCAGTATTGCAGGCTAATTCTGCTGACTGCCAGCTGCCGGCAGTTTGATTTTCATTGGCTCAAGCTTGATTCAGCCTTCTATCCTTCCACGGTTGATAAAATGAAGACCCAGGTTGTTGGGAGCAATATACTTATGCTGTAAACCACTTAGAGAGGGCTGTAAAAGCACTGTGAAATGGTATATAAGTCTAAGTGCTATTGCTATTAGCAAAAACAGTGATTCTTAAAGTGTGGTCATAGGGCTCCTGGAACCATGAAGTTAGAATTATTTCCAGCCCACATTAAAAAAAAACACAATATTAAAACTCCATACAAACAATTGTAAGAAGAGATACTAGCAGCAAATATGTCAATTTCAATTTTTAATATGATAAATGTCAGAACAAAAACTCTTTCGGGTTGTTCATAATTTTAAAAGTGGAAAGAGGAAAAAATTAAGAAATGTATATCTGTGGAATATATTGTGTTATGGAAAATAGGTTGCATTAAACAAATTTTTAGACACAAATTTTATCCAAGCAGGAACGGAAGAGGAAAAAAAAACTCCACCAGACAATTAAAGGTCTTTATTGTTACCTTCCCACTCATGATAACACAGTCTTCCTGCACGTTGCTTATAAGTGTGGGTTCTCCTTTCTGCCATCTGATGAATCTCACTGTAGTACCATCACTCCATTCAAAATATGAAGAAGTCTTCTGGTCATTTAGGCCTATCCACAAATTATCTGTTGATTCTAAAAGATAAATTTATTTTATTCATTTGCTCTCAAATGTAATGAATGAAGTCCAGAGGTTGTATATAATCCTCCACTGATATAACTCTGTGCTATGTTGATCAGGATATAAGAGAGTCTATATGTGACATAACTTCCTGGAAAATGTCTGTGCTAAACTGCCACGGATGTATGCAGCAGTTGTTGTATCATTTAAACCACACAAGCTGAGTGGATTTTTTACAAATATTTTAAGGCCTAGATAAACACTTTTTTCCCCTTGTGATACCAACGTCAGTAGCTATTCCTTTCTTTTCCTGGAATCCATGTACCCACAGAGTATATGAAAGAGGAAATAAGCCTTCCAAATATACTTACTGTAACCAAGCTGAGAAAAAACAAAGCTGTATTCCTCAATGTCATGTATACTTAGTAAATGTCCACCATCCTTTTGGCAGGAGACTGAGGCATCCTTCCACGTTTTGCGATCTCTGTTCAGACGGTAACAGTGCTTTGCATATCCAACCCAGTCACCTGGACATTTAACTGGCTTAAGATCATCTAAAAAAGACAATAGTTATATGTACACCATCAAGAATTGGGAGTGGAAGTAGGGAGAAAATCTTGACCTTGTATTATGATGCAATTAATTCAATAAATAGAATTTAGCAGAAGCAAATCTGACAATTCTTATTAAAGATGAGAGTAATTTGTCCATTGTTATGAGGATATTTGCCAGAAGTGTGATCAAGATTTATTATAATCAAAACTGATTTTTGAAGTTACTTTTTCATGGATCAGGCAGATACTTTTTATGCCTTATATAATGCTTTTTTGCAGTGCATGTTAATTGGCATGACTATTTTTTAATCAGACTGTTGCTTTCCTTCAAAACTTTCATCTTAATTCATAGAAATTTATAGTGAATAAATTTTTTTGAAAATAAATTTGGCAGAAAACCTAAAACTACGCCAGTGAGTACAGAAATGTATATATAATTAATAGGGATAGTTGTTGATTTACAACTATGGTTGGGCCAGATTTTGTAACTATGGCACAAATCATGGTTTTTGATTGCAGGACATAACAACTGGTCTGAAAGGTAAGGTAGTTGCCAAGTCCTTGAAATGCAGTTACATGAACTCAGGAAGCAGGTGAGGAATGAGATGACATTTTATGATGGCTAGAGGTATTTTACAGCACCTGAATTCTGGGTCTATCTTAATTTTGAATGATTGTTAAGTATCTTGTCATAGGATGAGGACCATCTGCAATTTAAGATCTTTCCTATGCATAGATACATTTAGTTCTGCAAATCTTCAGGATCTAACTCATCGAAGAGGTGTGCTACATTTCATATTAAAATTTGACGGCCTGGCTGCAGAGGGGAACTGGGTTGTACGAACTTGCACATGCATGCAGCCCTTATGCAAATGGTAGGTTGGCATGCATGCATGGAGCTTGCACAATAGCACCCACTGGCCCTTCACTCATGTAAGTTGAGCTGTGCCTGTGCACACACTCCAGCCAGCCACTTACATGGCCCAATTCTGTATAGGCCACAGTCCAGTAGTGGCCAGCAACCCTCAGTAGGAAAAGAATTAAAAAAATGTTATCTGGAACACGAATGCCATTCATACCAACTAGGCATGACTAGTCTAGTGAAGAGAAGGACCAGGGGAGACATGATAGCAGCCTTCCATATTTGAGGGGCTGCCACAGAGAGGAAGGAGTCAAGCTATTTTTAACGCACCTGAAAGCCAGACAAGGAATAATGGATGGAAATTGAACAAGGAGAGATTTAACCTGGAGATAAGGAGAAGCTTTCTAACAGTGAGAACAATCAACCAATGGAACAGCTTGCCCTCGGAAGTTGTGGGAGTGCCATCACTTGAGACTTTCAAGAAGAGATTGGACTGCCATTTGTCAGAAATGGTGTAGGGTCTCCCACTTGGGTAGGGGTTGGACTAGGTGACCTATAAGGTCCCTTCCAATTCTGATTATCTGATTATTATTGAAACAATATTTATAAAGTTAACTGAATTTACAGTTTACAATTTACCTGGAGAAGGTCCAGATGCCTGTACTGAAGAGTTCACTCTTTTACAGATGTATCCATGCTTCTGTTCACACAGATTATTTGCCCATTTGCCAATCCTACCATGCATCAATCCACAGTTTTTTCCTGTTTCTGAAGAAGGGCTACCTGTAAGAGACAGTGAACTAGATTATCCTATCACTGTTTGATGTCCGAGATGATAACATTTTTATCTGTAAGCAAATCAACCTTATGACAGTTTTCCAATTGTTATAATGCTAAGTATTAGAACAGTGTAAAGCTTTGAAAGGATGCTTCATTTCAACAAAGCTTCAGTACAATCCCTCCGAACAAGACAGCCAGCCAAACTGGTATTCTCCTTCGATGAACTGGATTGTAGTGGTTGCCTACCTTCAATCAGTGACCCTTTTGATCAGATCAAAGGAGCCAGCCAGATCAAGTCTGTATTTGTGGCAGAACAAGTCAAGGCACAGCTTCCATCTCAACTGTCATGAGTGACAGAAATTAGGTGGCCCATTAGTGAGAAATGGAGTCACCTTGGACAGGCCTATGAACTTTACAAAAGAGGATTATTACCACATTCAGCTAAACACTTTTAAGAGTTTTCTGTCAGGATCAGGGGCATCTTCAGGGTGATGAAAATAGTGAAGGTGACAATACTGTAAGAATCAATGTTTATATAAGTCTTATATACTTCATATAAGAATGCTAGAGCACTTCTAGAGAAAGTGTCTATTAAATAAAAATATAATAAATATTTCATACAGACACAGACACAGACACAGGCACACACACACACACACATACACACACACGTAAAAGACTACAAAAATTTTAAATGCTAGCCGAACCTATTTAAAGAAGAAAAATAAAGAATAATTTTAGATAAGATAATAAGACTTTTATATATTCTAATTTTAATTTCCTTAAATGTTTACATTTTTCTTTATGAAATACCAATGGCCTTCTAATTATATATATTTACTCACCTGGAGCCCAATTTAAATATCTTAAAGGCTGTTCATTAGTCCACTGCCATCCATTGTCAAAATCCGGATTACTAAGACCAATCCAGTAGCTGGCATCTAAATTTTGCATTAATCCTATTTGAGAAAGAAAATTCACATATTGATCAACTCTGTAACTCTGAGGCTGAAGACAAAATAGACAAACCTGAACCTGAAGTACAACTATCATTCTCTTGGTCTGAAGCTATAACTTGTGTGTGTGTCAGTGATCGGATTAAAAATTTTTTGCTACCGGTTCTGTGGGCGTGGGTTGGAGGATGTGGCAGGAGGTTACTGCAAAATCTCAATTCCCTCCCCATCCCACTAACCTGATTTCCAGCTCTGTTCTCTTGTGCAGGGTAACAAAAAAAGACCCAGATGACCAGCTGGGCTCGGGAGGCAGAGAATAGATAGGGGCAGGGCCAATCAGAGGTGGTATTTGCCATTTCTCTGGACTACTCAAAGTTTCTGCTACCGGTTCTCTAGAGCTGGTCAGAACCTACTGAATACCATCTCGGGTGTGGGTGTGGGTGTGGGTGCACTGGAATTATTGAGTCTGTCATCTACACATCTATAACTGTCTGCTTTGGTTCTGCAACCCAACAAGACAGACACAGACTTCAGAGAGTGATTAGGACTGCAGAAAAAACAATTACTACCAACCTGCCTTCCATTGAAGACCTGTATACTGCACAAGTCAAAAAGAGGGCTGTGAAAATATTTACAGACCCTTCACATCCTGGACATAAACTGTTTCAACTCCTTCCCTCAAAATAACGCTATAGGGCACTACACACCAGAACAACTAGACACAAGAACAGTTTTTTCCCAAACGCCATCACTCTGCTAAACAAATAATTCCCTCAACATTGTCAAACTATTTACTAAGTCTGCATTACTATTACCATTACCATTAATCCTCCCATCTTTCCTTTCACTCTTCTCCTCCCACTTGTGACTGAATGACTATAACCTTGTTGCTTGCATCCTAATAATTTTTTTAGTGACTGTTTCCTTGTATGATTTGATTGCTTATTGTACCCTAAGACTATTATTAAGTGTTGTACCTTGTGATTCTTGATTCTTGATGAATGTATCTCTTCTTTTATGTACACTGAGAGTATATGCACCAAGACAAATTCCTTGCGTATCCAATCACACTTGGCCAATAAAGAATTCTATATACACACACACACACACACACATGTAAGTATGTATATTCATACAGACACACATACACACATGTATACTCATATACAACTTCACTGAATATGTTACCTAACCTGCATGAAAACAATCCAGCTCAAAGTGCACCAAGGAGTCTTCAATTTGACCATGACCTAATAATATTCTATTCTATTTGTACAATGAAAACTCCTTAACCTCACAATACATGGACAGATTTAACCATGACTTTTACTGGGAAACTATGAGTATCTTAGATCAAGTTAAATTTTAAAAATACTAGGGAACTTACGGAATATGGCACTCAGACATATCAGCATGGTGTTTTCTCCCTGTTCTTTGGTTAAAATATTGTTTTCTGCTTAATTATTTGGTGTTAATATTTTCTTATCTAGTTGTTAGGTAGTTGAAGGGGGGTTGTTCTGATTTTTTTTTCTTTCTTAGCTTTTTTATTGTCACATTTGAATGGTATGTAAATCTATATTGATATAGACACATAGAGGTAAACCATATTTACACACCATTCAAAAGTGACAATTAAAGGAAGCAAACAATCAGAACACATCCTCTTCAATCATCTAACACCAACATAAGGTGACATTAACACCAAATAATTAAGCAGAAAACAGATCAAAACAGTAATCTAACCAAAGAACAGGGAGAAAACAGCACACTTAGGATGTTGCCTAGTAATGAAACATGTGCAAGCAAAAACCAAGGTCAGATGGCACCAAGAACTCAACAATTCCACCTGAACTACAAATATTTTCTTCTACTGATATTTATGTGTTAATTTCAAATCAATCAGATAAATATTCATCTTTGGACTCCAAATTCAGTTATGTCAAAATATTGTTCCTTGAAAGTGGATAATTCAAAGAAAGACTGTTTCAAAGCCTCAAATATTTTTCAGAAGATAATTTCTCTGGAGGAAAAATGATGTTTCTTATACAAAGTTTTTAAAATTGCTAATTACAGATGAGATATTTCTTATCAGGAATGACTTTAGAAGCCTTTTAAGAAATGTTTTGTTATGTGATACCTGTCAAATATGCTTGTTCATGTAGTTCGTTGATGGTCAATAATTCTGAACTTTGTTGCAGACAGCTTTTTCTTGCTTCATCCCATGTTAAAGCTGAGTTGGAATTGATCTGGTAGAGATCTCCTGTCCAGTAATTTTTGGTCCAGAAAAAGTTATCATTTTTATCTGTAAAAATTATGAAAAGTAGAATCAGCTCATTAGTAGCAAAGCCCTGACAGAAATGTTATCATTTATATTTTCATTGCATTAATTTTTATTACATAGTTTAGTTAATAAGAACTGCCAAATGTTGGACAAGTGGTCTGCAGATTTTGAATGGTGTTTTGCTTCATCAAGCCACACAGTGAAGTAAGTCAAATCCCCACTTCTAAACAGCAACATTGTCATATAACTTCACTGGATAACAGCGACCTCTGTCCATGTATACCATTTTCCTTCTCATTCAAGAAGCTTCTTTAGTTCAAGAAGCTTCAGAACTGAATAAGCCTCTTGGATGAGAAGTGAAATGTTTTCAAAGAAAACAAATCAAGAAAGTCTAGTTGCCTTTCGGAAAAAGCATAATGGGACACATTTAGACTACTGCAACATGCTTGTATGGGGCTTTCTATGTAAATGGGTGGTAGCAATTGGTTGAAATTGCATTTATTTATTACTAATGGAGGGAAATGGTTTTAGTAGTGTTACATCTATACTGAGATTCCTCCATTGATTTCCAAAAGACTTCTGTCCCAGTCTAAGGTGCTGCTTTTAACTTTAAAGTCTTGGTTGGAACCCATATAGTTTTGTTTAAAATCTCTCTTAGGAACCCATAGGAATTCTTCTTGTGGTAGCTTCTCATTATGCCACCAAGTCATCACCCACTTTACTCACCCTTTGCAAAACTGTTAAAATCATTCTTTCTGATAGATTTTTGAAATGGATCCAGGGTGCATTTGTGACAGTAACACGACTTTATTATGTTCAACTAGCTTTTGTTTTGTTTCATTTTGTTTCATTTCATTTATTTTATTATTTTTATTTGATTTGATTTTCTTTTTACATTTTTGAGCCACACAATTCCCTCAGAGGTTTTTATGTTTCTTAATCATAATATGTACAATGATGTTACTACAAATACATAAAAACATAAAATAAATAATAAGACTCAGCCTAGGTCATTCTGTGAGAGGACATAAAGATAGCAGCATAAAGTACCACGTGCATTTAGAGGGCAAAAGGGCCACAAGACAACTAGTTTTCACAATTAGTTTCTCATAATGCCTGGGATAGCTGCTTTCATCACAGCCATTAAGACGATGACTAGCACTGATGATATTATCTAATTGGTCTGCAAGAAAGCAGCCAAGCTCAGAGAGCACCAAGGATCCCTCACTGTCTCTTTTAGCCTAGCTTGAAAGGAGAATAAAAATATAACTCTTATACCTCCAATTATGAGTATTTAAAAAATAATAATAAGGAAGTAGTTTTTAAGAACCTACTAATGAGGAACTTGTTGAGTGACTGTATGAATGTATGTATGACTGACTGTGGTTTCAGAAGTGTTGATTTTAGAAATGCTAGCTCCAGTTCCCATTTTATGAGTTAGCAAACCTGAAGAAACAAATAAACAAACCATCCAGTGAAGAGATCTTAAAGCAATTCAAGAAAATTCATTTGTAAAGGGCAAGGGGTTTTCATGCTTGCTGGCTTCTTCTGCCTGGCATGAGAATGATGCTGCTAGTAGTGCTGCTTATACTTTGCTTCAAAATCATACACAGGGGCTCCTCAACTTACAACAGTGCCTTTACTGACCATTCAAAGTTACAATGGCACTGAAAAAAGTGACTTATGATCACACTTATCACCATTGCAGCATCCCCAGTGGTCCCATGATCAAAATTCAAATAGTTGGTAATTGGTTTGTATTTATGATGTTGCAGTGTCCTAGTGTCATGTGATTTGGCAACCTTCTGACAAGCAAAGTAAATGGGGAATCCAGATCCACTTAACCATATTACTTATTTAACAATTGCAATGATTGTTGTTAACAATGGCAAGAAAAGTCATAAAATGGGCAAAACTCACTTAACATATATTTCATTTAGCAACATAAATTTTGGGCTCGATTGTGGTCGTAAGTTGAGGACTATCTGTATCAGTGGTGGAATTCAATTTTTTTTACTACAGGTTCTGTGGGTGTGGCTTATTTGGTGGGCATGGCTTGGTGGTCTTGTGGCTGGGTGGGTGTGGCTTAGTGGTCATGTGACTGGGTGGGCATGGCTTGGTGGTCATGTGACTGGGTGGGTGTGGCCAACTCAATGTCACTCACATCAAGGGGTGCCTCACCTGGTCCCTCCCCTCCCAGCCATTCCTTGTCACCCAGCCTCAACTTATCTATAATTCTGTAAAAATGTTGTTCACCTTTTTTGACTTTATTATCTGCATACTATAGATGTACTTTCATTGACCACTGAAAAGAGAAAATGGCTCACATGGTTTACTCAAGAGTGTGATATAGGCAACAGGCTTTTAAGGGGCTGCCACAAAGAAATGGGGGGGTATGTATTTTCCAAAGCACCAGGAGGCAAACAGGAAGCAATGGGTGGAAACTGAACAAAGAGAGAAGCAACCTAAAACTAAGGAGAAACTTTCTGACAGAGAGAACAGTTAACCAGTGGACCTGCTTGTCCCCAGAAGTTCTGGGTGATCAATCACTGGAAATTTTTAAAAGACTGGACAGCCATTTCTTTGAAATGGTATAGGGTTCCCCCAAAAGTCCTTTCTAAGTGTCATTCTGGCACCTTTCCCAGGACCTCTACTCAGAGTTTGGCATCCTCAGTTTTCCTGCCTGAGCAGGAGCTTGGACTAGAAGACCTCCAAGGTCCCTTTCAACTCTGTTAAACACACATGTAATTATGCTCTGAACTAGACGTTGAATGCATATAAACCCTGAAAAATATGTGGTAGCCCTGGGCAAAAGAAAGGCAGTAGAATCACTCTAGGTGTAGGGGCAGTGTAAAATATTAACACATGATAAATAATGGAACAATTAAAAATAATAACACAGAGTTTTATCTCTCCCTTCCTATTTCTTTTTCTTTCTTTCTCTTCCTTTGTCTCTTTCTGTCTTTCTCTCCCTTCCTTTCTTTTTCTCTCTCACACACACCACACACACTCTCTCCCTATTTCTCTTTCTTTCTTTCTTTCTTTCTTTCTTTCTTTCTTTCTTTCTTTCTTTCTTTCTTTCTTTCTTTCTTTCTTTCTCTCTCTCTCTCTCTCTCTCTCTCTCTCTCTCTCTCACACACACACACACACACACACACACACACACACACACCTGTCAGCCTTCATTCCCTCTCCTCCAGGCACTTTACTCACAAGGGAAAGTGAATCCAGCATTGGAGAAGTTCTGCAGGTAAACGGGCTTGCATTTGAAGCTCCTGCAAACTTCCCCATGGCTGGATTTCCCTTCGCCTCCCCCAGCCTTCATTCCCTCTCACTCCAGGCACTTTACTCATGAGGGGAAGTGAATTCAGCATTGGAGAAGTTCTGCAGGTAAATGGACTTGCATTTGCAGCTCCTGCAAATTTCCCCATGGCTGGATTCCACCACCACCCCGCCCCAGTTCTTTCCCTCTCGCTCCAGACACTTTACTCAGGAGGCGAAGCAATACTTCTAGTGTCCATGAAGAATCCAGCCTTGGAACACTTTTACAGGTTAACGGACCACTGCTCCACCCACAGTCATGTGTTTTCAAGTGGCTGCTTGAAAATGCATGGCTAGGGCAGGGGAGCAGTCCTCCTTTAAACTGGGGCAGCAAGCATCAAGTGAATGGAAACTGGGCGACCGGGTTGGGGGCGTGGCCAGCTAGATGTTGCTACCAGTTCGCTGACCCACACCAAATTGTTTCTACTGGTTCGCCCAAGTAGGTGCAAACCGGCTGAATAGCACCTCTGATCTGTATAAGTAATAAAACTATATATATAAAAAATTAAGGTTCCCTGAAGAAAAGTTTGGTCCTGATCACTGAAAACAGAACAAAAGTGCTTTGTGACTGACTTCTTTGGGGAATTTTCTAGCACCTTATTGTAGCCAACAACCCACAGATTTCCTGGTAGTGTCCTCCCTCCCCCACTACTAATGGTATTTGATCAACCAAGATCAGTGTAGCCCATTAATGCAGAAAAGGTAATATTGAAGTCAGTTTTATGTAACATTTTGATATAGTCTAAAAAAAGAGGGTTAGAGTCAACAAGTTCCCATTTTGTGGAAATACAAACTCATAGAATAAAACATTAATGAAATGCATAAGAGATAACTTTATGCCAAAATGACTCTGCTGACATTCTGATCCCTTTCCTTCTTTCCTTCCTTCCTTCCTTGCTTGCTTCCTTCTTTCCTCCTCCCTCCCTCCCTCCTTTCCTTCTTCCCTCCCTGTCTTTCTTCCTTCTTTTCTCCCTCCCTCCTTTCCTTCCTTCCTTTTCCTGGGCCTCAAGGTGGTACACAAAATGCTGTCTTCCCATTTCCACCAACAATCACAACCTTGTAAGATAGGTTGGACTAGGAGAAAGTTTTCAAAATCACTCAGCGACCTTCAGGAGCTATAGTGGAAGGGAACCCAGGTTTCCCCAGTAGCAGTCCAACCTCTTTTTTCACCAGAATCCACCCAAAGAAATGCACCCAATTTAACAAATGCAAACACATTCTCTTAAGCACCTTAACTGTGAACAAAATAGTTACTTCTAATTATATTGCAAAGGGTGATTTGAACAATTTAATTAATCTTATTTTAAAATGTACTACATTTTAATATAATTGAACACATTACCAAGATGTTATGACACCACCTATAGGCACAACTGCTTTAGAATAATGCAGTAGTGAACATGAAACAGTCTCTATTATAAAAGGCTTGTTTTTAAACATAGATATGCATATTCTATTGCATAAGAGCCAGTTAAAGCACTAGGCTAAAAAGGAGAGATTGTGAATTGAAATCCTGCCTTAGCCATGTAAGCCAGTTGGTGACTTTTAGCCAATCACTCTCTCTCAGTCCAACCCATCTCAGTGGGTTGTAGAGAAAATAGGAGGAAGAAGATATGTTGATATGTTTGTTGCCTTGAGTTGTTTGTAAAAATAATAAAGGTGGGATACAAAAAAAATGTATTATCAAATAAGAGTTTACCTTTTATGGGACAATATCCAGTTAAAGATTCTTTGTCCACATCCGAAGTTGTTCCACACCAAAGTCGTTTGTGTTCATCATCATCAACTATGCATTCAGCATACCATTTATTCGTATACTTGAAAGGAAACTTGCAAGGTGCTCCGAAGGCATTGCCGTCTATAGTAAATAGAGCTATAAAAAAGAAATCCAACAGATTTATCTTAGATTGAGAAGTACTAGTATGAGAGTAGAAATGCTGTACAAAAATATCTCTAGATTTAGTTCTAAGGAATGCATACAGTTTGTGTATATTACGTGTAACCATGTTTATATATTTTTCAGAATTTATATCTTAGAATATAGTAATCCTACATTCATTTAGTCATCCATTCGTTTAGTGACCATTCAAAATTACAACAGCATTGAAAAAAGTGACATGACTGTTTTTCCACTTATGACTGTTGCAACATCCCAATGGTCATGCGAGCAACATTTGGATGTTTGGCAACTGGTTCATATTTATGATGCTTTTAGTGACCTAGTGTCATATGATCATCTTCTGACAAAGTCAATGGAAAAGCCAGATTCACTTAATAACCATGTAACTAACTTAACAATTACAACTACTTTCTATGGCAAGAAAGGTTGTAAAATGAAGCAAAACACATTAAACAACTATCCTGCTTAGCAAAAGAAAATTTGGGCTCAATTGTGGTGATACATTAAAGACTACCTGTTCGATTTTTTCTCAGATAATGTAAAAGACAACAACACTAATATGTTAAAGGACAGCTAGGTAACAATATAACTTGAAATTATACCTTTAATATCCAATTTATTTAAATTTTCAGTTAAAGAGATTCAAAAAAGAAGGAAGAGAATTTAAGTAAGCAAATTCAACAACAATTAAAGTTCTAATATTTACCTTCATATTTCTGGTCACACAAGCTCTTCTTTGTTCCATAGATCTTCCAAACACTTTTTGTGGTGGGGTTATCTGATAATATAACCCTAGTCCCACGCTCATCAGCAGGATTTAAAAACAGATTTTGTTCTTGTTGTGGTGTTGGTGGTGCAAGGGCAAGCAGCGTGTCATTTCTGCATTCCCACTTTTGTAATTCAACAGTTTCATTACAAGGTGACAGTGTAAGTGGTATCATTTTTGTTTTTGAAGACACGCTCAAGCATAACTTCTTTGCCATATTCAATATCTGATATTCAGATACCCACTTAAAATTTTGGTGATCGTTGTGCTTGTTGCAGATCTCAAGGGAGAAGGAATAAAATTCTTGAAGATTTAGGCAAAGATCAAGTTTTTCATTGTGTATCAGAAAAGTGTCACTGTCTATAAAATGAACCAAACAATAATAATAAATATCAAGTAGCCACATTCATGCTCTGTGTCCATATGTGTATGTATATAATTTTTCCCATAAAAACATAAGAGTTTTATATGATCACTATGTTTTCCATCTTCTATACATTTTAAATATTGAAACAATGCTATTCTATTTCAGATTTCATCTATTTAATTTTAACATTTTCTATTATTAAACATTAAAATATAGCAAGCAGTAGAGAAAAAGAATTGTTTTTTTTAAAGATATAAAAAATTTAAAAAAGATAATTTCTAAAATATTATTTAGATACAATCAATAATTGTAGAGAATGCATCCATACATTAGTGGTGAAGAAAAAGCACAAAGAACTGAAGAACTGTGATTGAATAAAAATAAATAATAATTGAATATTTAAATAATTGAATTTAAATACATATATTTTAAAACAATATAAATAATTGAATAATTTTACCTGATATTTGAAAAGCTGGCTGAATGAGAAACAAAAAATTTAGGAACAAAAAAGTAGGCATTGTAAATAATAAAACATTCCAGAAAACTACCCTGAAATTAAAAACCAACTGAGATAGCTTCTTTTAAGGAACTCCTTTATATATGAGGGCAAAGAAGACAGAAGTGTTTAGTTCTTCCTTCAGTGTTATGAAATTTGTATTGTAATAACTAGGACTATAAATAATACTTGGCTTCTATGTAAAAGACCTATTTCTATAGAAATTTCCTCAGGAATTTAGTTAATCATTAAACAGTCATCATTCATATATCTATACATGCTTACTCTACATGCCTATTAAACTATTTCCTTTGAGAATAAGAAACAGTTTATATGAAATGAAATACTATTTATTCAGTCAGTGACTAGAAAAATTTGAAAACATATAACATAAAAAAAAAAAATCAAATGGATGAGATAAAAAAACCAGCATAACAAGGAGTCTCTATTATAAAAATATAATACACAGCTATGGTGATGTAAGTTATGGGTGCAAGTATAAATATAAAATACTATAATCAAGTAAAAATAAGGTGAAGGTAAAGGTTCCCCTCACCGCTGGGCCATCACGTCCCCAGGTAAAAACACATATCACCTAAAACAAAATAATTAACAGGTAGTAAATCTTTTTTCTATTTTAGTTTTTATTCAAAAAACTCAAAATATAAAATTGTCACAAACTGGATGCAGCATTCCAAATGAAGACTTACCAAGACATTATAGAGTGGTATTAACACTTCACGTGATCTTGATTCTATCCCTCTGTTAATGCAACTGAGTTGGCTTTTTTGGCTGTTACAGCACACTGCTGGCTCATAGTTAAATGGTTTTCCACTAGGACTCAGAGATCCCTCTCACAGTTACACTGTTGAGCAAGGTACCACATATATTGTACCTGTGCATTTGATTTTTCTTGCCTAAATGTTGAACCTTACTTTTTTCCCCGTTGAATTTCATTTTGTTAGATAGCACCCAATGTTCAAGTCTGTTGAGATCCTCCTGCATCTTAAGCCTATCTTCTGGAGTGTTGGCTATTCCTATCAGCTTGGTGTCATCTGCAAATCTGATGAGTTCCCCATCTACCCCCTTGTCCAAGTCATTGATGAAGATGTTGAAGAGTACTGGGCCTAAAACAGAGCCTTGGGGTATTTCACTGCATAGTTCCCTCCAGATAGATGCAGTTCCATTGAGGATTACACATTGAGTATGGTTGGTCAGCCGGTTATGAATCCATCTGGTGGTGATGCTATCTAACCCATAGTTTCTACTTTATCTAGTGGTAGGCTATGGTCTACTTTATCAAATACCTTATTGAATCCAATTAAATTATATTAACACATTCTTCTGGTCAACTAATTTTATCACTTTGTCAAAGAATGCAATAAGATTAATCTGGCATGATCTGTTTTTAACAACCCATGTTGGCTTTTGGTTATTGCTTTGTTTGCTTCTAGGTGTTCACTGATTCATTGCTTGATTATATTTTCCAGAATTTTCCCTGGTATTGAGGAACATCAGGGATGTCCTTTATTATTTATTCTGGTGTTTGGACTGTTAAACAGGAACATTAGAAACAAAAGGATAAAAGGATTGCAAACTAAAGTGCACAACTATACACAGGGCTGAGCTTCAAAAATTTTTAGCAAGGGGTTCTCTGTCCAGTTGTTGGTTGGGTGTGGCCATGGTGGACGTGGCCTAGTCAATCTCCTGCATAATGGTAGGGAGGGCATTTTTGGCTCCCTGGGCTCCAGAGTCTCTCTGGAAGCTGGAAGGCCCATTTCTGGCCTTCACGAACTTCTGGGAGGCCCGTTTTTCACCCTCCTCAAGCCTCCACACATGCCCTGCACTTACCTGTATCCAAAACGGGGTGTGTGGAGACTCCTGAGAGGAGAGGGGAGGGGTGGTAGGGCCAGCCAGGAGTGGGATTTGGGGGTTCTCCGAACTGCACAGAATCTTAGCTAGGGGCTCTCCCAAACCCCTGCAAACCCCCAGCAGTCCACCCCTGCAACTATAAAGTTCATGCTTTTTTAAAATAAACGTTGTCCTTTATATCTTTAAAAACCAAACCAAAAAAATATACATTATATGACATTAACATTTTGTGACATCTATCTCATAAACTTCTGTTTTGTGCTTATTTACAAATATACAATTTATGTGAATGTAAATCATTAATCTATAGGTTGCTTATAATTAATTGTAGAAATGGGAAGATATTTTCTGAATATTTCTTTATTTCTTTTTGTCAATTGCTCACAAAATAATAGGTATAAGTAAAAACATAGTTATGAATACATGGATACATATAAGAAAAATAAAAAAATAAAAGAAACAATAGGACAGGGATGGTAGGCACATTGGTGCACTTATGCATGCCCCCTACAGACTGCTTAGGAAAGGGGTGAGGACAATAGTAGACAGTCTCAAGTTAAAGTTTTGGGGTTTGGGGAAGAAACCACAGAGTCAGGTAGAGTATTCCAGACATTGACCACTCTGTTGCTGAAGTTGTATTTCCTGCAATCAAGCTTTGTGTGTTTAACCTTGAGTTTGTATCTTTTGTTTGCTCTTGTGTTATTATGGTTGAAGCTGAAGTATTCATTGACAGGTAGGACATTGCAATGTATGATTTTATATACTATACTTAGATTGGACCAAAGGTGGCGTAGTTCTAGGTTTTCTAGGTCTAGAATTTCGAGTCTGGTGGCATAAGGTATTCTGCAACAAGTAGAGGAGTGGAGAACTCTTCTTGTGAAATATTTCTGGACTTTCTCAACTGTGTTAATATCAGATACGTAATGTGTGTTCCAGACTGATGAGCTGTATTCAAGTATTGGTCTAGCAAATGTTTTGTATGCTCTAGTTTTTAGTGTAATATTACCAGATAAAAAGCTACTTAAGATTAGGTTAACAACTCAATGCCTTTTTGGCTATGTACTTACAGTGGGCTGTAGCACTTAGGTCACTAGAGATGAGTACTCCAAGATCCTTGACAGAGTTTGGATCATCAAAAAGGTCTTGACTATTCAGCCTGTATTTTATTTTCTGATTTTTTTTGCTAATATATAGGACAGAGCATTTATTTCTTGAGATTTGAAGTTGCCATTTGTTTGACCATTCTGATACATAGTCAAGGTCTTCTTGAAGGGTAACAGTATTGTCTGTGGTGTTGAATAGCTTTACACCATCAGCGAAGAGAACGCAGTTGCTCTTAATATGATCACAGAGGTCATTTATGTAGAGTATGAAGAGAGTTGGTCCTCGAACACTGCCTTGGGGGACACCACTATTGACAGGTACAGAATTTGATAGGACACTCCCAATTTTGACCATTTGTTGTCTGTTTGACAGGAATGCTATTATCCAGTTATGCAAGTGTCCAGAGATACTGTAAGATTTTAGTTTTAGGAATAGTTTGTCGTGTACCACTGAATCAAACGCTTTACAGAAGTCTATGTAGATTGTGTCTATTGCTTTGCAATAATCAAGTTGTGTAGTCCATATGTTTTTGCAGTGTAAGAGTTGCAGATTACATGATAGTTTTTTCCTGAAACCAAATTGTTTATAGAGAGTAGGTTGTTTGTTTCTAAGTGGAGGATAATGGATTGGTTAATAATTGATTCCATGACTTTACAGGTGACACAGCATAAAGAGATTGGTCTGTAATTTTCAACTAGGCTGGGGTCTCTCTTTTTGAAGATGGGGATGACCGTGGCTTGTGGCCATAGTTTTGGCAAGGAGCTGGTCCTGAAAGATTTTTCAAAGATTATGCTTACAGGTTCGACTATGGCAGTGGGTAGCTTTTTTAAGAAGTAGGCACATATTTTGTCCGGTCCAATAGGTAGAGATGATTTTAGATTGCGTAGTGCCTTTTCAAAATTGTCTTCTGTAAAATCAATATGTATTAGATCATTGTAGTTTTCTGTGGTTCGACTAGGAAATACTGGGCATGATCCATGGCTGTTTTCAAATACTGAGCCAAAGAATGTGTTAAAGAGGTTGGCTTTAATAGTGTCGACATTGCAGTCTTTACCATTAGGTCCTATCAGGGGTGGGATGGACCTTGAGTCTTTTAGTTTGTTGTTTACAAAATTGTAAAAAGCGTGGGTGGAATTGGTGCGTAGAAGGTTATCCTCTTGTTTAATGTAATAATTGGTGCATTCAGTCTTTATCTGGTGGCATAAATTTTTATATCGGCTTTTGAAGTTGTCACCCTTTTAGAATGCAATGTTTATCTACTTCTCTTTCCAACCAGATCTCTCACAGGCTTTCAAAGTCCAGGCTTCTATTTCTAATGGTCCATTCTCATTCATAAATACCAGCTTTAGAGCTTAAACTGTGAAATTCTACTCCTTCGGGTATTTACACATCTCATTCATTTTTGGGTGAATAGCATGTCCCCACTCAGAGACAAAATGAGGACTATTAAATACCACATATGGATGTTTATTTATGTATTATTTGTTGCCCATCTTTCTGTAGGGCTACTATGGTTGTTTACAACAGTAAGATGTAAAATGATATTTAAAAAAGATGTAAATACAACAATAGTAAAAACACAGTATCAGTTTAAATAATTATAAGAAGCGTGGAAGGGGGCAGGATGCACATGGAGGAAGTCTAATAGCCACCTCCAATACGGTATTTCCCCACTGGGTTCCTGAGTCAACCATCAGATCTGGTTGGAGAATACCATACTGAAGGTGGCTAGAACAGTCTTTGGGCTGTTACAGATGGACAGGTAGATGGGAGCAAACTTCCCCCAGGGGTCAGTTCCAAAGGATTGGATTCTCCTGGACTCTTCCTTGATCGACAGGATACATAACAAGTCTCCTATGTCAGCATGAGCCCTAGGGCCTGTCCTAGACAGATGAGATGGTTCTCCAGATAATCTGAGCACATGTAATGGAGGGCTTCAAGGATCATAACCAAAACCTTGAACTGCCCTGAGAAAAAAACCAACATATGATTTGCAGAGTAGCGCTCTAACAAGAGCTCTTCTAGGGGCCCTAAAAACTGCTCGTGCTGCCACACTTTATACAAGCTAAAACTTGCAAATGCATTTCAGGGTAGCCCATGTACAATGTGTTGTAGTTGTCTAGGAGATGATTAACCCTTGAGTAACTGAACACAGGGAAGACCTAATCCAGCAAAAGCTGCAGCATGTGCACAAACCAAAGTTGTGCAAAGGTTCTGCTAGTCATCACTGCCAATTGCTCTTTGAGCAGGAGTCACATTCCAGGAATTTGCCATTAAAAGTTTTGTCTGAAAATAGATCTGCTTAAGTTTAGGGCAGCCAGTTCATTGTTTCAAAACTACTCAAATTAAAGAACAAAAAACAAACTTTGCACAAAAAGTATTTTGTAATAGGATGTAGACACTTTCAACATTATGGGTGGAGTAGATTACAGCCAGAAGCATAACGTGCTTCCTTTTCTGTTTAAACTTCAGTGATGCTTTCTATCAAATGCAGATAGATGTAAAAGTCCTGAAAGGCATTGAAAGACCTTTATTATTTATACATTTTATTATTAAATACAATGAAGTGTATAATACACTACTATCTTGCTCCCAATTTTTAAACATGTTAATTTAATAGCATGAATTTAGAGACCTCTGGTGGTCTTGGTCTGCCTACAAGACATTCTGTAATGTGGGACAACCATACATTTACCAATTCTAGAACTTGGGGTTCCCAATACTGACAAAAATGGGTTTGTTTGTAATAATTGACTCTTGCTACTCATTTAAGCTTTCTGAGTCTGTAGTAAAATGGCAATAAGAGCAGCCATAAAGAATCTAATCAATCACTTTATTTCAGGTGGGAGGTTGAGGAGGTCCTTCCTTCCTTCCTTCCTTCCTTCCTTCCTTCCTTCCTTCCTTCCTTCCTTCCTTCCTTCCTTCCTCTCTCTCTCTCTCTCTCTCTCTCTCTCTCTCTCTCTCTCCCTTCCTTCCTTTCCTTCCTTCCTTCACTCTCTCTTCTCTTCTCTTTTCCTTTCTTTTCTTCTCTTTTTCATAACTGCCACCAGGAAAAGCCACCAGGCTGAGAAATTGCTACAATAGACAATTGGTGGTTGGGAAGAGATTTTACTTCTGTCTTCTTTAGCTGGACATCTAGGACCCAACAGAAGGACCCAACAGAAAATAAATTATTGTCTTTAGAATGCAGAATTGAATGGCTTTACACTCTGTCCTAAGACCTAAAGTCAACAGGATCTCAGCAATTGGAAGGCTGGCCTGAGACTATTACCGAAAAAAGGGCAGTGGCTAGGAAAACCACTCATCTCTAAGTGGTGTTATCCTGGGATTACAGACCTGAAAGAAAACATGTTTACCTTTGTTTTATCTGGCAATTAAGAGGACTGTATGTGTCAGTGTCATTGCTCTACTCTAGTTTTTTCATAAGTGTTGTTTTTTGCCCTCAAATTTCTTTAATGAAAACTAGCATGAAGTACTACAAGCAAGGGAGAGCCATGCACAAGCTAAGTAGTTCTGGTGGTGAATTGCCTTTATGTTGTATGCATCTGAAGGAAAAATGGGGGAAAATATTTTGAGGCATGTGGTCTGTCTATGGAATTTAAAATCCTAAAATGTACACTATAGGTTCTTAGTATCAGGCAATAGTGATCTGATGAAAGATAGGGGACCATGTCCGGAAGTTCCTCTAATAGTATATGAGCATTGAAGACTGAATGTTTATTCTATCTAGAATATAGACTCAAGTCTGAAATGCCAGATTTTAAAGAATTATTTCATAATCTGGAAGACAGATATAGAGTGAAATAATGGAAGTTACACTAAATATTTGGACAGAGTATTTATTTCTGTGGCCTCCAGGTGCTGCAACAACTCCCAACAGCATCAGTTAGAAAGGTCAGTATGGATGTTGCTGAAAATAAATGCTGAACAACCTTCAGAAGACCTCGGGTTCCCCATCCTGCTGGGAGAAAATTCCTGAAAGCAGGATCTCCTGGATAGTGGCACAGATGCTTTGGTGAAGTTGTAGGTTCACAGTTGGTAGAGAGGTTTCATCTAAATGTGGACCTGTTTTGGAATAATGGGGTGAAGGGGAGCAACATTTAGCTGCAGCACAGTTTTGCAGAAATTAGTGCTTCTGAAGGAATGCTTGTTTCCTACTTTCAGGATTTGAATCACAAAACAAAGATGAACAAACACAGAAAGAAAGAAGTAAAAATGTTATCAAAAAGCTTTCTGAAAAAAAAATGGAGTATTTATCCATTATGGCATGGGTAGCAATGCTTGTTTTTCAATGAGCGTCATAACTGGTCAAATAAGGAGCAAGTAATAGTTAGGACTAAGAGAGCCTTTGCACAGCTTCACATTGCATGCCAGTTGAACGCATCTCTGGATAGGAGGTTCTGCTTATAGCCACTCATGCCCTACCACTTCCAGGTTGGACTATTGTAATGCACTCTATATGATGCAGGCCTTGAAATATATTGGGAAGCCCCAGCTGATGCAGAATGCAGTGTCCCAAGCAGTTGTGTGTGTCCCTAGGACAGAATATAGTATAAATCTTCTCTGCAAGCTGCATTTGGTGCCAGTTTTCTTCCTCGTCCAGTTAAAGCTATTAGTTTTAAATGACAAATGCCCATGGAATGGGATCAGGTTAGCTGAGGGAGAGCATCTTCTACCAGCCTAGCCCATTAGATTTGGCATTATGTGGCTACAGTCTGCTAGGGACCTACATTTGGTCAATCCTAGGTAGCAGGCTTTCTCTCCCATGATGCCCACCTCATGGAACATTATTTCACTCCCCAACATTAGGTTAGCTCCATTCCTTTTAATGTTTCAGAAGTTGCTCCCATCCTTTCCATTGTTCCTACATTCTCCTCCCAGAGGTGAGGTAGGCCTCTGTTCTCCTGACTTTTCAGAAATCCCTGAAGATCTGGTTCTGCTAATTTGCTGACTGAGGGTCATGCAGCCGTTGGACTGCTTAGTGCCAGCTCCATCTTTTATTCTGAATTTTAAATATTTTATTACAGTTTTCATTTTTTATATTATGATATTTATATATTTTAATGTCTTATGTGTACACCACCTGGAGTCACTTTGTAAGGGTGATGGGTGGTTTCTAAATGTGTTCAATAAAGTCCATCAATATCTGATTATGTTATCAGCCTGGGGGTCTCAGGGAAATGGAGACTTATTTAAATGGCTCTGCTATTGATGTGGATGTACACATTGTCTGTCTGCTTTGTATATATTTTAGTTTTAATTAATCTCAGTTTTTACTGTTGATTTTTATATTTTATATGCCTGTTTTTATATAGGCATTATTTTTAATTGATTAGTGTACATTAACAAGAGTAATTTCTTCTGAGATAGCTGAATGTTGTGACTCAGAGGTTTGAACCTGCTCTGTCAGAAGACATCAAGTGATGAGGAAGATCTGGCATTAAGGTTTGAGCCTGCCTTGTTGAGTGACACAAATGGGAGTCAGGAGGAAGAGGAAGATAGGGCATTGGGGTTTGAACCTGCTTTGCTGGAAGTTTTTGAATCCTCATCCTCTCCAGGACCTTCCTCATTAGTTACACCTGTGTTGGCAGATAATCAGGAGAATGTGCCACAGTCATTGGATGAAGATCAAACCGAAGAATCTTGGTTTGATGCAAGGAACAGACCTAAGCAGAAACGTCAAGCACAAACTGGAACAGACGTAAGCAGAAACAGAAACAGACGTAAGCAGAAACGTCAAGCACAAACTGGAAGGAGACGTCGAATCAGGGACTGAGGAAGGAGACTGACACGCCCCTCAGGGGATATAAGGAGGCGTGTTAGCTTGGAATCCCCATTCAGGTCAAACTTTGTTATTTGCGTTTGCAGTTTGGAAAAAGTTTTCTGTTTGCCGATCGGCTCTGATTTATAGTTCTGCTCGTTATCTGAATTTGCAGACAGCTTCTGGGAAAACTGTCAACGATGAATTCAACCAAAGGAAAGTTAACTCTGTTGTTCCTGATATTGTCTGTTCGTGTTTTTTCCTTTGGACATTTGGATTCTCACCTCATGGCCACAGGTGAGACAGAACAGCTGAATATATATGAGAGGAGAGCAAGAGAAAGACAGAGAGACAGAGACAGAGAAAGAGGCACACACAGCAAGAGAGAGACAGACAGAGACAGAGAGAGAGGCAGAGAGATAGAGAGAGGGGAAGAATTCTAAAGGGGAAAAATAGAATAGGCACAAAGACAATAATTTCTAGATTAGTCAGAAGATTATTAAAAACTAGGAAGAATCTGGTAGTTCTTTTTAAGGCATAAACTTTTAGGGACTGCCATTTACTTCATCAGATATAAGTTCACAAAAATTTATGCCTTTTAATAAAATGTGTTAGTTGGAAAAGATGCTATCAGATTCTTCCTGATTTTTTGCAACTATAGAGGGTTTTTTTTTGTTTGTTATCTATACTTCAGATTTCAAGCTGAGATATACTTTTGAAATTAAGCCTGGGTCCACAGGGCTGGCTCATAGTACCACTTTATAAAACATTAGTAAGACCACACCAGGAATACTGCATTCAGTTTTGGTCACCACATTTCAAAAAAGATGTTGAGACTTTGGAAAAAGTGCAGAGAAGAACAACTGAAGTAATTAAAGGTCTGGAGACTAAAACATATGAAAAAATGGTTGCAAGATTTGGGTATGGCCAGTCTATAGAAAAGAAGGACTAGGGGGTGACATGACCCATCACCCAAGACTAGGCACGCACGCCCCTAACTACCTAATTTCCAACTACTGAGAATGAGAATGGACCATTAGAAATAGAAGCCTGGACTTTGAAAGCCTGTGAGAGATCTGGTTGGAAAGAGAAATAGATAAACATTGCATTCTAAAAGGGTGACAACTTCAAAAGCCGATATAAAAATTTATGCCACCAGATAAAGACTGAACGCACCAATTATCACATTAAACAAGAGGAAAACCTTCTACGCACCAATTCCACCCACGCTTTTTACAATTTTGTAAACAACAAACTAAAAGACTCAAGGTCCATCCCACCCCTGAAAGGACCTAATGGTAAAGACTGCAATGACGACACTATTAAAGCCAACCTCTTTAACACATTCTTTGGCTCGGTATTTGAAAACAGCCATGGATCATGCCCAGTATTTCCTAGTCGAACCACAGAAAACTACAATGATCTAATACATATTGATTTTACAGAAGACAATGTTGAAAAGGCACTACGCAATCTAAAACCATCTCTACCTATTGGACCGGACAAAATATGTGCCTACTTCTTAAAAAAGCTACCCACTGCCATAGTCGAACCTGTAAGCATAATCTTTGAAAAATCTTTCAGGACCAGCTCCTTACCAAAATTATGGCCACAAGCCACGGTCATCCCCATCTTCAAAAAGAGAGACCCCAGCCTAGTTGAAAATTACCGACCAATCTCCTTATGCTGCATCACCTGTAAAGTCATGGAATCAATTATTAACCAATCCATTATCCTCCACTTAGAGACAAACAAGCTACTCTCCAATAAAGAATTTAGTTTCAGAAAAAAACTATCATGTAATCTGCAACTCTTACCCTGCAGAAACATATGGACTACACAATTTGATCAGGGCAAAACAATAGACGCAATCTATATAGACTTCGGTAAAGCTTTTGATTCAACAAACTACTCCTAAAACTAAAATCTTATGGTATCTCTGGACAACTGCATAACTGGATAGTAGCATTCCTGTCAAACAGACAGCAAATGGTCAAAATTGGGAGTGTCCTATCAAATTCTGTACCTGTCAATAGTGGTGTCCCCCAAGGCAGTGTTCGAGGACCAACTCTCTTCATACTCTACATAAATGACCTCTGTGATCATATTAAGAGCAACTGCATTCTCTTCGCTGATGATGTAAAGCTGTTCAATACCACAGACAATACTGCTACCCTTCAAAAAGATCTCAACTAAGTATCAGAATGGTCAAACAAATGGCAACCTCAAATCTCAACAAATAAATGCTCTGTCTTACATATTGGCAAAAAAAATCAGAAAATAAAATGCAAGCTAAATAGTCAAGACCTTGATGATGATCCAAACTCTGTCAAGGACCTTGGAGTACTCATCTCAAATGATCTAAGTGCTAGAGCCCACTGTAACTACATAGCCAAAAAGGCATTAAGAGTTGTTAACCTAATCCTACGTAGCTTTTTCTCTGGTAATATCACACTACTAACTAGAGCATACAAAACATTTGCTAGTCCAATACTCAAATACAGCTCATCAGTCTGGAACCCACATTACGTATCTGATATTAACACAGTAGAGAAAGTCCAGAAATATTTCACAAGAAGAGTTCTCCACTCCTTTACTCGTTGTAGAATACCTTATGCCACCAGACTTGAAATTCTAGACCTAGAAAACCTTGAATTACACTGTCTTCAGTCTGATCTAAGTATAGTATATAAAATCATACATTGCAATGACTTACCTGTCAATGAATACTTCAGCTTCAACCATAACAACACAAGAGCACATAATAGATACAAACTCAAGATAAACCACACCAAACTTGATTGCAGGAAATACGACTTCAGCAACAGAGTGGTCAATGTCTGGAATACCCACCTGGTTCTGTGATTTCTTCCCCAGACCCCAAAAACTTTAACCTGAGACTGTCTACTATTGACCTCACCCCTTTCCTAAGCAGTCTGTAGGGGGCGTGCATAAGCGCACCAATGTGCCTACCGTCCCTGTCCTATTGTTTCTTTTATTTTTTCTTAAATGTACCCATTTCATGTATTCATAACTATGTATATACTTATACCTATTATCTTGTAAGCGATTGACAAATCAAATAAATAAATAAATAAATAAATAAAATGATAGCAGTATTCCAGTCTTTGAGAGGCTGCCACAAAGAGGAGGGGTCAATTTGCTTTCCAAAACACCAAAGGACAGGACAAGAAACAATGGATGGAAACTAATCAAGGAGAGAAGCTGTCAGCCTTCAAGATCTTCTACTACTGCTTTGCATCTTTTGGCTGCCATAAATAACGGGGGAGGAGGGGGCAATGTCTGGGGAAGGGAGCTAGAGGTATTACATTCTTGTGTTGTGTAAATGAGGAGAGGGGGAGTATAAATTCCTGCTCTTAGGTTTCTATTTCTCACTTAGCTTTCTTTTCTCTGTGCAGCTGCAAACCTTTATCAAAATATGCCAAGGTCAACAGACAGAGGCCTCATCACCACCTGAAGATGTCCACATGATCATATTCACAACTTTTAATTGGAAGAATCATTTGAACTATGGGGGGTGGGAGCATTTCCATCACTTTGTATATGTGATCTGCGTACCTAATTTCTCAGATTCAGAATTTTACTGATGTTACCACTTCATTTTCAGTAAAAGATATCTTTGCTCTAATCTAAAGAGTCTAAGTATTTCTTTCTTGAATTTTGAATGGAGCACCACCCGACATTAGCAACCTGGAATTAAGGAGAAACTTCCTAACAGTGAGTTCAATTAACCAGGAACAGCTTGCCTCCAGAAGTTGTTGGTGAGTCATCTCTGGAGATTTTTAAGAAGAGACTGGATAGTCACTTGTCTGAAATGATGTAAGGTTTTCTGCTGGAGCAGG
This sequence comes from Pseudonaja textilis, assembly GCF_049901715.1. NCBI lineage: Eukaryota > Metazoa > Chordata > Lepidosauria > Squamata > Elapidae > Pseudonaja > Pseudonaja textilis. The sequence goes on along the minus strand of NC_142008.1, from coordinate 24,234,488 downwards.
AGGTTACTAGAGGACATCCAAGGTCCCTTTCAGATCTATCTGAATTAAACTAAATTGTTCAGTGTTTGCTTCTGAACTAGGTAACTTTAGTATATTTGTATTATGAATTCCAAGAGAAATAGAATAGAATTAACACTTTAAGTTATTGTTTTCAAGTTTTATTAGATTTTTATTTTTAATATACATCAATATCAATACATGAATAATGTGGCCCCTGGGTAAAATTCATTTTAATACAAACATCAATAATGATAATCATAATAGTTGTTATATTAATCAAACTTATATAATCCCAGTATTAATATACATGTTTTAAGTAGTTTTTCAACATTTCAATATTCCATTTTAATGTCAATGATATAAGTATATATGGTAATACCATCTTTCAACCTCTGATCTTTTCCATCAAATTATTACTTATATCTATTATATAAAAATTATATCTGCTAATATTCCCCCTATTTCTTATTTGTACCTCTACTCTAACTTCTAATCAAGTCACCATTGCTAATGCTAATATTAATACACATGTTTATATAAGGCATAACCCTTTATTATTTGGTTGTTCAAAGTCACAATATGCCATTAAAGTACCAATCTTCCTATTATTTAAACATGACTAATAATACCCTCTTTCAACCTCCAATCTTTCCATCTATTGTTTCACATAAAAGTGTGTATTCTTATTTTTACCTCTGTTCAAATTTTTAATTAGGCCATCATTATATTAGAAAAATCCTTTCTATCCATCATTTCTTGTTTGTTTTAATACTTCAATTCTTATTTGTTTTTTGGCTTGCCTCCCACATTCCTCTTTTGGATCTTTATCTCTATCAGCATCTGTATTTTCACCATTCAGACTGGATATTTCTCCCATCTCTATCCTCCTAAGCTGCCAGGTCTCCAGAGTATCCATCCAAACCCTTATCTCCCTTTCAAAAGTATCTTCCAAGTTATCCAATTCCATTTTTAAATCTCTTAAAGTTCTTTCCCTTGGTTTATTTCATCAGTCATTATTGTCTTTATCGTTTTCTCCTTCTCATCTTCTTGCTTTGTTTGCTGGTTTGTCGTTCTGTCTTTTCTTCTATTTGTTCTGCTATCTCCTCTCTTTCCAGGACTCTTTGATCTTCATTCATCGTAAGTTGTAACATATTTTCTGTTTTCCCATATATGCCTTGCATTAGGTACTTTATCTTTCTGTGATTCTTTTCCATAGTACCCCAAATGCTTTGAAACATCAACATCATTTCTCATGAAATCTCACCCATTCCCCCCTGATGGAGCATCTTGTCTTAATTTAATAAATCCCATTCTTAATCAAATCCAAAAACAATACATTCCAGACAGTCCAATGTTATTCCTTGGAAAGTTCAATAATCATAGTTCTTTACATTTTAGGATTATTAATCAATTCGATTTAAATAGTCCAGGAAGCTTCCACATTAGGGTTATTATGGAAAAGAATCACAGAGAGATAAAGTACCTAGTGTAAGGCATATATAGGAACATATAAAATACACTACAACTAATAATGAATGAAGATCAAAGAGGGCAGGAAAGAGAGGAGATAGCAGAAAGAACAGAATAAAAGACAGAATGGACAAACCAGAAAAGAAAGCAAGAACATGAGAAGGAGAAGTCGATAAAGACAATGATGATTAATGAAATAAACATTTTAAATTATTTTATATATTGTTATTGATGTTGTTATCTTATGTCATTGTATGATGTTATGTTATAGAGTTCCCCAAATAGAACTATCTCTGGATAGTTTCATCTTTATAAATTCAGATTAAAAAGTAAACAATTAAACACCAGCAAAATAAATAATAGCATAAAAATCAATAGAAGGAAAATAAAATAAAATTTTAAAATCCTGAGAATATTGCAGTCAATGGCCCAAATTAAAACAGTTTTATTGGCCTGATGGAACATTATGTTTAATGGATTTTCCAGAAGTAATTGTCTATGAGAAAGACCTTGGGAGATAGGAGGAAGAGCCAAAGACTAGACAACCATAATGCAAAATGCATAAAGCCCACAGAAAGAAAAGGAGCATGGACAATGTCTCTGAAAGGACCTTCCCTCATTTTCAGGAAAGTAAAAGTAAAGGAGGAGAGAAAGGCTTTTATCATTCAAGATTCTGTTACTGTAACCTTACAATAAAGATAATATTAGTACTCATGGTTTGTGCATCTTTTCTCAATTATCTTGAACAGTTTCCCCCTGTGAAGTTTGCAAAGAATTGCAACAGATTAATGTATTTACAATCTAAGGCATGGTACAGTGACAGATATGGAATAAAGATATTTAATTCTCAGTATCTGCTCTGGTACAAGACCATCAGAATTATGGAAAAGAAGATGAATAGTTTTAAATGCTCCAAGACCTGTCTGTCTGTCTGGCTAACATGACAGTTGTAAAATTGCTTTTCATTAAAGGAGGATGAATTGCTAGCCAGCCGTTGTGTCACCACTCTACCTGTTCCTAGGCAAAAGTGGAAGGAGAAACAAAGGTGCTTTTTGAAAATTAAGATCTGAACCTGCACATAAAGATCCCTCTGTTACTGAGAACAGATTAATTCAGTAAGAGTAGATCTTATTGTCAGATACAATAATCCCAAGCGGCAAGGAGCTAGAAGAAGGGTTCCACAGTTTTCTGACAGAATGGAGAGAATGGAGAGTGTAAGGAGAGTTGTGAACTAAGAAATATTCTGCATCTGCTGAGGACTATGTCTTGAAATATAGGGGACATCTTCAACTTATTACCATAATTGAAACAGAAACTTCCGTTGCTAAACAAAGCGGCTGCTGAGTTTCACTCTGTTTTACAATATTTTTTGTTAACAATCACAATGTGGTTGTTAAATGAATCTGGTTTCCCCTATTGACTTTGCTTGATGGAAGCCAGCTAAGAAAGTCACAAATGGTGAACGCATGACCCTGGGACACTGCATTTGTCATAAATACATGCCAGTTCACCACACCTGAGTTGTCATCTTCAATGATCATGTGAGAATCAGTTGCAAGTCACTTTTTTCAGTCCTGCTGCAACTTTGCCCAGTTACTAAATGAGTGAATGTATTAGGAATATCAGCAATAAATTAAAAAGTCAAAAGGAGTAAGTGAATCATGCCTATCTGATCTCTGGTGAGTAGTCTTCTAAGGAATCTGTAGTCTGTGTACTTTGGCAGTAATAATAAAGGAGAATATTTGTAGCTCAGCATTGAAATGAAGGTTCCTCGGCACTCTCTGAGCTTGGACATTTTCTAGAAGACACTGTATTACCCAACTATGTGACATTATCAGTGCTAGTAAAAAGTGGGATTTGATTTCAGTTTATATTCTAGTAACTGTCAAATTTGGTGGGGGTGGTCTTACATGTTCTTTGCTTAGGCTCTTGGTTGGCTTGTTTGACAGTTTCTAAATTGGGGTATAGTTTAGTTGATTTTTGGAGTTAATCTCTGCTCATCTGGGCACTGGTTGTTGGTGGGAAAGTGTTTTTAGTGTCTCTTTTGCATAGTGTATAGATTTTGCTATGTCAATGTGTCATTTGATGGCTAATTTGCCAGAATGCCAGGCTTCTGGAAATACACTTCGGTAGTGTAGTGCATATTATGGGTATGTAGGAGTAATAGCAAATTTGAAAGGCTTCTTTAATGGTCCAGACCTCTTTGTTAAAAATAGTTTTACAGACTATTACCAGATTCCCAAAAAGGAATGTATAGGACATGGGGTTATCTGAAAGCTATAACAATTCAAAAAACAAAGCATCCCAGCAAAATAAGCCCCAGACAGACAGTCAAGATAATGCAAAACGTATTGAAAAATGAATGAGTCCCACTTAAACGTTAGCAAAATAAATCAATGGTATGATCAGTGCTGCCAAAGTAGTAATCAACTTAAGTTAAAGATTGACATAGCCTAAGAAAAACCATTTATCTTTCAGAGAGTACTGTGGAGTACTCTTGAGACAAAATGGACTGTACTTTAGTTGAATCAAAAGGTACAAGTACTCTAATGCAGAAAAACAAAGGCACATATCTCAACCCCAGCAACTTTAAGATATGTTGATTTTAAGTCCCAGCACTCCACAGCTAGGCACTGAAGACTCCTCAAACTTGACTGATATGAACCAGTTCCTCAAAATAAATTAGAATTGCTTTTAAACAAATGATCAAGAACTTCTTCAGAAATTATGAAACTATGATTCATAACTATTTGAAAGATGAACATTTTCTAAAGCAGAACAGTATTATTCTATGATGCAAGTTCCTACATGAACAGTAAAAAATAATTAAATATATACCCCTCTTTCAAAAGAAACAGACTTCATGCACTTTCTTACTAGGACTAGTTTGGTAAAGACAGATGTCTTCAGCAATCATTCTCAGAATTCAGAAATGAACAGGAAGGGAAGTTATTATAAAGGTTTGGGAATGTGGAAACTGCCCATCATTAATTGTACATGTTCTGACCCAAACCTTGTTCCATGAAACAGAGGTAACAGCAAAACCTTTTAATGATTCTTTACGAATTCCGTCCCTTCACGTTTAAAAGGCTGTTTCAAACTAATTGTCTCTGATAAGAATGAGCCTTGCCAAGGTTGTACAAAGCTGCCAAAAATACTAGATAAAATTACTTAGAAATATTTCAAACACAACGAGTCTCCAGACACCAACCAAGATACTCTGAATGACCAGGCTTGAGTGCAAAAACTTCTTTGCTTCCTGGAAAGAACTCCGATTTCTCAGCTGGCTTTTATCTCTTGCAGCCTTACTCCCAAGTCACCCATGCTGCTGCCGCACTGGGCACAGGCTCCTCCTCTTTATCACTGCTGCCAGCCTCCACAATCTCCAAAGGCAGCATTCTACTCCCTGATGGTCCTGGCCCCATCCCTGCATGCAGGCCCCTCATCTGAGTCCTCACTCTCCAAGATCTCAGTCATTCACACCTGCTGCTGGCGAACCACAACAGTACAGTAGATATGGAATTATATTTTTTTTTACAAAAATAAATTACTGGTAAGAGTAATTACCAGAGAGGAGGAAGAACAGAACGTTCTTCTATAAGTTTTCATTCATATATTTGACATTGTGCAAATGAAACTTCACAAGCATTGACATTCAAACAATAAGACTTATCATCAAGTAGAAGATCAGCAGGGGACAAGATTTGTGCTTCCCCTTCCCAAATTCACCTGCATAATCTAAGGTGGCCAGGTTATCTAAAATATACCTGTAGCTATAAGTTGTCTTTCATTTAAAATCATTTGTTTAATGACTGTGTGAACTTATAATGGCACTAAAAAAAAGTGATTATGAGCAGGTTTCATTACTTACAACTGCTGCAACATCCCCATGGTCATGTGATCAAAATCAGATGCTTGGCAACTGGCATGTATTTATGATGTTGCACTGCCTGGGATCATGTGATCACCATTTGTAATCTTCAGAGCCATCCTCTGACAATGGATGTCAGATTCATTTAATGACCAAATGACTGATTTAACAACTGCTGGTGATTCACTTAACAACTGTGGCAAGAAAGATCATAAAATGGGACAAAATTTACTAAACAACTGTCTTGCTTAGCAACTGTAATTTTGGGCTCAGTTGTGCTTATAAATTGAGGATTACCTGTGTAGGCTTTCTGTGCAACAATACAACTTTTACTGAGCAATTCAGATGCATAAGTCCAGCTTCTGAATTCTTTTACATGCAGAGAGAAGAGGTGGAAAGAGGCTCAGAGCAAGTGCTGGGGTCTTCCTTCCCACCCATGTTTTTCTGCAATACCTTGAATAATTTCCAGTTGGTTCAAAATGCAGCAGCCTACATGGTTCTGTGCAGACTATGGTGTGCACATTGATCACCTCTCTTGTGGGAGCTACACTGATTGCCAGTTTGTTTCCGGGTGCAATTCAAAATGCTGGTTGTCACCTTTAAAGCCCTTCATGGCTCGGGTCCAGGTTATCTGAGGGATCTTTTGCTGATCACATCTACCTGACCCACTAGAGCAAGGAAGCAAGGGATGTTACTGGTCCCATCTGCACCTGATGGGACCCAGAAGAAGGGCCTTCTCCATGGTGGCTTTCTCTCTCTGGAACATCATTTCCCCAGAGATTAAAATGGCCTCCACTCTTTCAGAAGGTGCTGAAGACTTGGTTGTGTGCGCCTGGAGAATGCAGAGAAGGATGGATTATGTGATACTATCGGCAGAGCAGGGGGAGGGGGGTTATTTTATTATATTATTTTATTAATTTACTATATGATTCTCTCATTTATTAGTTTTATTTTTTTATATTGTTTTGAATATATATATATATCTTTGGTTGTTCGGGTTTTCTCCCGCGTAAGATTCGAAGTATCTAGGCAACGTTTCGATGAAGTCTCATTCATCATCTTCAGGCTTCTGTCTCCGGCTCTGTGCTTCTCAGAGTAATGTGAGATTGCAGCTGCTTCCTCCTTTTAACTGCCAGTGGGGGTGGGACTTGATTGGGTGGGGGCTTGGCTGTGTTCTGATTGGTTGGGGGTTAGCCGTGTTCTGATTGGTTGGAGGCGTGTTCTGTTCAGGTGGGGGCTTGGTTGTGCTCAGGTTAGTCTTAGTTGCTGGGGATTTGAGCTGGTGAGTTGTGATCTTGCTGTTTGGCTTCGAGTTCGTGGTCCTTCTGCATCTTCATAGTGGGTGTCGGTTTGCTTCATGTATGGCTCGGAGGGGTTTGAAGTGGGTAGTGATGCAGCTGCAGTGCAGCTTCTGGTCCATGGTCGTGTCTCATCTTCTGAGTGGGTGGGAGTCTGTTTTCTACATGGAAGTGTGGTGGTGGCATCTTGTGTGGCTCTCATGGGTGTGGGTCTGGTGTCCTTCTTCATGTTAGGTATTCGTCTGTTCATGAGGGCGGGTTTCCAAATGGCTGGAAGGCGGGAGGTGTCATCTCGTTTGTTCATGCTGTGTGGGCGTTTTTCTATCTCTATGGCTTCTGCTGTTGAAGTGTTTGGTTTTGGCGATAGTTCTGGTATTTTTAAAATCAATTTCATGTCCTGTGGCTTTGAGGTGTTGGACCAGGGAAGAGGTCGTTTCTTCTTTTTTGATTGAGTTCTTATGTTCTTCAATGCATGCACTTATTCTTCTGTTAGTTTGTCCAATGTATGTGGTAGGGCAGGCAGTGCAGGGGATTTCATATACTCCTTGGTTTTCTAATTCGATTTTGTCTTTGGGGTTTCTTAGGATGGTGGATATTTTTCTGTTTGTGCAGAATGCTGTTTTGATGTTGTGTTTTTGGAGGATCTTGCTAATTTTGTCTGTAGTGCCTTTTATATATGGGAGGAGGGCTTTGCCATTTTCTTGTTCTCTGTCTTGGATTTTGGTTGGGGTTTCTTTTTGGATTAGGTGGGTAATCTTCTTTCTTTGGAATCCATTGGCTGCAAGTACGTTGGTGAGAGTGTGTAGTTCGGTTTTTTGGTGTTGAAGATGCAGAAGGACCACGAACTCGAAGCCAAACAGCAAGATCACAACTCACCAGCTCAAATCCCCAGCAACTAAGACTAACCTGAGCACAACCAAGCCCCCCACCTGAACAGAACACGCCTCCAACCAATCAGAACACGGCTAACCCCCAACCAATCAGAACACAGCCAAACCCCTACCAATGAGAACACACCCCACCCAATCAGAACACAGCCAAGCCCCACCCAATCAAGTCCCACCCCACTGGCAGTTAAAAGGAGGAAGCAGCTGCAATCTCACATTACTCTGAGAAGCACAGAGCCGGAGACAGAAGCCTGAAGATGATGAATGAGACTTCATCGAAACGTTGCCTAGATACTTGAATCTTACGCGGGAGAAAACCCAACAACCAAAGATCCACATACAAATACCATGAGAACCTCAGAAAACAAATATATATATATATATATATATATATATATATATATATATATATATATATATATTTATATTCTTGTAAGCTGCCAAGTACAAATAGGCAACAAAATAAATTTCCAAAATAAATAAATAAATAATTTATTTATTAATTCTCCGACCTGAATTTTGAGTACTTTGACATACTTATTCATCTGGTATTTCTTCCACAGCCCATTGCTGAATATTGAGTTAATCCTTTCTCTTTACAGCCCAAATCCTGAATTAGTGGCTGAAACTATGTGAGATATTCCCACACCCAATGCTTAACCTGCTATAGATGCAAAGCTGAGAGTCACTTTCTTGACTGAATTCTCAAAATGGTGTGCCATAACATTCATGTAGATTAGCTTCATTAACAAGGCATGCCCATTGCACTACCTTCTTTCATTAGGCTGATGGGGAAGTTGCCTGATCTGAGGGAAATATCGTAAAACAAAGGCAATATATTTGTTTGGTTTACATCCTATTTGTTTACATCCTATTCCTCTGCAAAGACAATGAGAAAACAACTCTTGATGACTCCGGAAGCAACTATAGCGTCAATATGAACTGTGTTTGGAGATGAATTATCTTTGTTTCTCTGCCACCTATTGGGCTAGTCCTTTAATAGTCAGATATAGGTCCATATAGTAGACACTTGACTCCGAGCAGAATGCTGGTTTCTTAATTAACAGCAGAATCACTAGAAGGTCCATAGCCATCCTGCTAATTCTTAATTATATGCAGAAGATGGGTGTCTTCTCATAGCAATGGCAGTCAGTAAGGACAATCAATCTATCAGGCTCCCCTATACAAGACTTGATTGCAAAACACAGTCTGCTTTTTTATATCTTTATGGACAAATGACAAAGTCTTTCAGGCATTCAATCATATTAATAAATCTTTATTATAAATTAAAATGAAGTCATACAAATAGTTCGTTGTCCTCTGTATAAAAGAGCAATGTCCTCTTACATCATTTTTTTGGGTCCAACTTCATATATTTTTATTTTTTTTCATTGTTCAATGCTTCATAACCTTGATCAAGCGGTTATTGGCCTTCCTGACATCTTTGCCTAGATAACAACATTGCTGAATCTTTGCTGAATTTTTCACAGTAATGATAATGCTTGCTAGGCAATTCTAGAAGTTAATGTTCACACACTGGGAACATGTTAAAGTTGGAGAGAGCTGTGTTACATAAGCTTAAACTTTAAGAGAACACTGAGAACAAGATATTATACAACAGTCTTCATGAAGGCTGTCATAGAGAAGTCGTCTTAGGATGGTCAGAGTGAGGATTCCAAAGAGCTTAACTTGTCTTTATATTTCCAACAACTGGTAAACTTTAATCTTCTGATAGTAGGAGGGCAATAATTTTCAGCCAGTTTTCTTTTTTTTCTTTTCTTTTCAGTCAATTTTCTTATTTCTTAGAAATATATACGTAATGATGATGATTAAGCTGTTTCAACACATGAAGAAGCTAATATGCACATTTCATTCTAAAGGATGACTAGGAAGCAGGAACTTCCATGTTATTTTGAAATCTTTCTATTGCTTTGAATTATAATTTGTGTGGAATATAACATTTATTGGTAGACTTTATAAGAAACTAGAACACCAAACCTGGAAAAACCTTAGAGTTGCTTATTATAGGCTGTAAACAGTAGTGATCAAAAGCAAATATATGTGTCCCAGAATAATGTTGCAGGATATAATCTGAGTTGGTTATCAGGACCAGAGGTTTGTTCTTCCAAGCTTTCAGACTCATGTTGGAGCACATCCTCATGGAACTTTTCAATCTCACACATCCTGGAGTTTGAAAAGTTCCCTGAGGATGGGCTCCAATACAAGTCTGAAAACTTGGAAGAGCAAACCTCTAGTCCTGATGACTGACTCAGATTGGATCCTATAAAAAGTAAGTTACCTCAAGATTAGCTTTATTCTTGGTGACAAAAGAACACTTTCATCCAAGTTTCCTTGGCAATAATAGTGCATAGCAATGCCTTTGTCATCTTTCAGATTTCAAGATCCACTCTGGGTCAGTCACTGGGACCAAAGTTTTTGACTTCCAAGCTTTCAGACTTGTGCTGGAGCCCATCCTCAGGGAGCTTTTCCCTAGCAGAATGTGTGCCAAATGCATGATATTTATATGGTGCCTAGTTGTGTATGGCTTTTTAGTGGTTGATAGCCAGCTATAGCTACTAAGTCATTGGCTGATTCTTTGTGCTGCCAAGTTTAACAGTTTAACAACTGTTTGAAGTTTCAATAATGCTGAATGTGTTGTACTTATTCATTGATCTTCTAAGTTCTGGTCATTGTAGCACTCTACGCTCATTAGACTGCTATTTGGACATTTAGGAATCAATTTACAATTAACAATGATTGCAGAATACAACCCTCCCATGACTGCCATTTGTGACCTCCCCACAAGCAATCAATGAAGAAGCTAGGGGAGAAGGTCACAGGTTGCTCTAGTAAGTCCCTCCATCTTCTTGTGCACTGTGCCACTATATGATGGTATATTCATGCCAACTGGACACACAATTTCTCTGTCTGGATTTTCAGGTGCAATCCTTTTTGAAAGGTAAAGTATTTTTTCTCCTTCTTAAATATCAGTAACCTATACTCACTAAAAGTTTAGCTTTATTGAAGAGGATGAAAACATGAATCCAGAATTCCCTGGCATATGCTTTGTCCAAATGACAACGGGAATATTACTCGGAATTGTTTGAGATTTGGTGTAGCAAGGGTAACAGTCAGGGTCTAGAACCAAAAAGAAGGGGATGCTTCTCTTGAATAGTCTCTAGAAAAGGACATCACACCTTGCTGCACACTGAGAAGTGTATGAAGGGAAATCAGGGATAAATGGGGACATTGCTGGCTGTGAGACAGCAGATGGCTTTATCTGGGCATTGATGCAAGCTATTCTTGGAAATTTGTTGAGACTCTCATAAGGAAAAGGAAAAGATCATTTAAACATGCATGAAAGATGTAGAGGCTTTGGTTCCATACAGGAGAAACACTAATTAAATAGTAGAAACTTGTGATTTCATATCTCAAACGTTGGTTTAGGTGACATGTTTAATTTTTGAAACCCCATATAAAGTTGCTTTGAAGGGAGCAAGTAAAGGAATCAACTGATTTAATGAACTATGGTAGATGAATACAGAAACAATTTTTGCATGCTTTCTATGCAGTGTGCAAAAGAACCACTTCTAATTCTTCTTTAATTGAAATCTTTCATTTGAAAGTATACCATACAAAATATGTTTTTACTTAGTAACTAATAAATTCAGTCTTTTCATATCATGGGTTTGACCAATATATATTGTTAATATGGTCTAATTTTTTTCAAATACTTTAAAATATTAAATTATTAACAGTATAATTCAAATTTTGAATGTATTGCATCCAATAGATTTTATCCCTGGATAAGATACAGTTATTGGTTAATTTAATTCTTGATTGTCTACAAGAGATTGTGAATCCTTATGAAGAATAACCACATTGTCACTATACAAAGAATTGTCAAATCCAGCAGAGACTTGTGGTCTGTTTCTTCTTCTATAGAAAATATAGGCTGTGATTCCTGCACCAATGACTATGAAGATAATTGGGATAACTACCACCACTGCTGTGCCATGTGTTGATAGAAGTTCCTCTTCTTTCTGCACTAAAATACCAGAGAGAAGAAATGCACTGAATATAGTTATATTATCATAAAACTCTGATTTAACTTTTTTTTAATTAAGAAAGAAGCCAAAAGAGATTACATCCTATCTAGCAGTCTAATAAAGGCAGAGCTAACAAGAGTCAACTACCAATACCAGGAATTGGTGAACTGTAACTCAGTAAAAGGAAGTAACTGTAATGCACCGTATTTTCCTGTTCATTACAGATCTCAAAGGAAATTGATACGTGTTGCCTATGGAAGATAAGCGCTGAATTGACAGAGGTGTGGATTCTTCCACAGCAAATATAAATATAAATTGCTATGGCTATCACATAGTGCTAATTATTGATTTGGGAACTGAAAGTAATCACAATTATACAATCACACTAACTGAAGAAGGAGGATTTTCAAGTCTTGGTTTCATAAATATAAAAAGATAGCCCATGTGATCTCATCTATGGCAGGGTAAATTAGGAATACAATTTTGGACTGACATTGTGGGGAACAAAAATTCTTAGAGATTCAATTAGATTTGATATTACTTTTGGCTGGCTTATTTTTTTTAAAAAAATCTTTTTTCCTTTCTGTTCTGCAACAAAACATGTTACAGACCTCTCTTTTTATTTATTTTTCCCAAATGTATAAAGGTATAGTGATTTGATTCTGTATCTATAAAATATGCTGGTTTATGATTGACAACTGTGATATTTGGATAGCAGCTGCTAAAATCTCCAGATTGCCTACAATATTTCCAGTACATTCTAAGAAAAAAAAGTTAATAAAATGGCAAATGGCAGCCACCTCAAGGATTTTCATGGCTTCCATTTCATTAAAATAGGAAAAAATATGTAAAACAAAACTTAACTACTGTAACTTAACAACTTACTGGACATATAGTAAGTTTTCATAACAACTCTGAATACACGCTATTGTCATCTAAATCTTTTAATCTACAAACATAGGTTGCTCTATATTTGACCTATATTCATCTCACAGATATGGAAAACGTATTACTAACTTTAAAAATAATATTTAAAATTACTTTCTTACCTGATATTTTTGTAGGCTTTATAGTTGATTCTTCAGTAACTAGAAAATAATCAAAATGTTTTCAGTGTGTAATTACTGTTCATGAGTTACTGTATACTACTAAGATAGCAATGAAGAAGGATACGCAAAGTAATTTTAAAAAATCAATTTTTCTGAAATAACAGATTTTTATAGTAAAAAATGAGTTCAAAAGAAAGAATTATACATTTCAGGACAATGTCTGAAAAAATTGTTCACGGATATTTGTTTCCATTAAAAATTGATAATGTTTGGTATGACTCTGAATTCAATTCATTTCCTTAATTAAATTTTCTTGATTGTATTTAAAGTATCAGGAATAATTTAAAACACAAAAACTAGTATTATTTTAGTCTATGGGTAGAATAGCCAGGTAGAAATGCAACATTTGAGAATAAAACAATCCAAAGTTCCTTCTTTAGATAGATCTAAAATATTATGAAATAAAAATTGTATAGCATTATTCTTGTCTTTTGATATTCAGTTTATTCAGTTCCATGTCTTGGCAATAAAAGATTAGTTTATGGATGCCATAAAAAAGTTGAAATAATAATTAAAGGAAGCAAATGATGAAAAGTAAACTTTGTTTATTGAACATTTATCAAATGCTAATAATATAATTAATTATCAATATTAATATGTCATTCAATTATTGGTAGCAAAAATTAATATATTTTGCAATTGGTTCTATTTTTGCTCCTATTTTTTTTTTTATTTCAGATAATGTATTAATTGAAACAGAAAAAAATCTAAGGAGAAAGATGGCAAGACAAAACAAGACAAGACAGGGAGAGAAGGATGAAGGAAGGAAGGAAGGAAAGAGAGAAAGAAAGAGATGAAAAAAGATAAATTATAATTAACTATTTAGAAAGACTGTCATATGAACAACAAAGTACATTAAACATAAGTCACACTGTGGATTCTTAACATATATAAGTAGAAAAACCTGCTCAACAAGAAATTAGAAATAGGCAGAAATCAGAGGAATTAGAGTATTTTAGGAAACTGAATAATTTAATATTTATTCAATATTCAAATACTATTTTCAATCTAACATTATGATAATGATAATAAGGCTTACTTTTGTTTCGTTTACAAATAAATGCTCTTGATCGAAAATCTCCGCAGTGCCCCGTGAACCATTGTCCAGAATTAGTATTCACGTAAGCACACTTGTCAAAAAAGATCTCGATGCCCTCTTCAATATCAAGCTGCAGAGAAATTCTTGACTGCTGTTCATTCCAGTTGACAAAAGCAACTTCACTTTTATCTTCCCATATCCATTCTCCTATAGATAAAAAAAAAATTATAGCATTTAAAAAGGAAAATAACTGCCTGTGATGAAAAGGCAAATGCTATGGAAGTATATTAACACTCACTCTAATAATGATATCTAACATCTGCAAGCAAACAATGAAGTTCAGAGAGCACCATGGACTTCTCAGGTTTGGAGCTACAGACATTGTCTTCTCTAAGAACCACGTATTGTATAGGAATTAAATGTTTTAGAAAGTACACAAATGGGAGAGATTTGCATGTAAGCAAATCTTCACCAAGGAACAGCTATTCCTGCTTCATGAATGCATGACAGCATGACCTGTTCATCAGTGTCAAATACAAACCCCTCAATAAATTGCCCAGCTGGATGAAAAACAGCGCAAATAAATGATCACGGGTTGCTCAACTCAGACTGAACAAATACTAGCATAGCATAAGGTAAAGGTAAAGGTTTCCCTCATGCATATGTGTTAGTCATTTCTGGCTCTAGGGGGCGGTGCTCATGTCTGTTAAAACCAGAGACCCAGCATTGTCCGAAGACATCTCCGTGGTCATGTGCCCAGCATGACTAAATACCGAAAGCATACAGAACGCTGTTACATTCCCACCAAAGTAGTTCCTATTTTTCTACTTGCATTTTTATATGCTTTCGAACTGCTAGGTTGGCAGAAGCTGGGACAACTAACGGGAATTCATTCCGTCACATGGTGCTAGGGATTTGAATTGCCAAAGTGCTGACCTTTCTGATCGACAAGCTCAGTGTCTTTGCCACTGAGCCACTGCATCCCATAGATAACCTCAAAATTACAACAAAATTAGCACAGCATAGGTAATCTTAAAATTACCAGAATAACCATGACCCCAGAACAAACAAAAATGCTAACAACCACCATTTGCATTGTTGTTCCAATTCAATTTGCAAATCTTTGAGGTTTATGATTTTCTCCTGTCCTCTCCTCCTGTCCTCCTCCCTTTCCCTCCCCTCCCCTTGCCTTCCCTCCTCTCTTCTGTTCAACTTTCACCTATTCTAAAGCCAAAGAACATTTTAGCTTCTTAATTGTTTATTGCTTTATTTATTTTGTTTATTTTGTGGTCCCACCAATTCTTTCTTGTAAGCAAATAATATTTCTTGCAGATCTTTCAATCACCTTTTCTTATTATTTTGTCATGCTATTATTTGTAGAAAATCTGTGGGATAGCTTAACTGTTTGGTCCACAATTTCTTCAGCTTCTTCACAGATGCAACATTTGCTATCTGTTGATGCATTCTCAATTCTAGCTAAGAATGAATTTGTCCTTGTGCAATCTCTTTCTCTATCTCTTTCTTCAATTTTTCTGCTGTTGGCCATTATTGTTATCTGTTTTCCCTGCTGTATTTTTTTTTAATGTATTGGCCAATTAACATTTTGCTTTGACAGGTGTCTTATTTTTCATTTGATCTTTCTTGTAAGCCAGTTTGGTCTCTCCACTACTTGGTAAGCCTTCATGGTATATTAGCTTCATTATCCTTCAAATATTCTTCCAATGCCATTTTTTTTCTTCAACAGTCTGATGGACTTGAAAAATTCAAAACCCATCTATTTATGTATTTATTTATATCTTATGTTTCTAAATAGCCCATCTCCCTCAAAACGATCCTTGATAAATTATTTTCCTTGCTAAGCAGAGTCTGTCAACATTACTGTGTTGATAGGGCTTCTAGTTCAGCTTGAGTCCAGTTCATTATTCCAGCTGTGTATATGATTGTAATTATCCAGGTATTAGTAGACTTGATGTATTTAAGTTTGGACTTCAAGATTTTCTTCACTTTATTTATATATTCACTAGCACATTAGTTTCTGTAAGTTACATTTCATCATATTGTTTATAGGAGAAACACTCTTTGTCTGACGAGACCTAATCTAATATTGTTGAACTTCTGGCATAACTCTCACATTCCCCAGAATACAAGCCCCACAACCACATCAGGCAGAGTTTAACTGAGGATTATTATTATTTATATAGATAAATTTTATTTAAATAATTACCATCTATATTTTTGTATAAGCCTATCCAAAACTCATTAATATCAACACTTTCCATTTCTTTCTGTAAAAATTGTAATTCAATTGAGTCTTCGATTGAAGTCAAGGTACCACCTACAAAACATGAAGGAGATCAAAACTCATTAACAGATTCTATCCCTACCCCAAAACCAACAAAATAGTTACAGTAAGGTTCTTTTGAGTTCAGCTGAGTACTTTTGAACCATGTCCAGAAGATAATTCTACCAGGATAGCTAGTAAGATAAAGCCACTGCCACCTTGTTTTCTGAGCTGTCATGTGCAAATGTCTTCCAGGTATGTCCAGACTTTTTGAAAAGACTTCAGAAGGGCCTTAAGCAACCATATCAAGCCTTAATTGACCCAGTTGCTAGGTGGCTACATGTTCATATATAATAAGTAATTTTCTAGCTGTGTATCATCAAATCAAAAGAAAGTTATTGCATGGTGAAACTAGGTTGTTTTTCATCCCACCAAATGGTTTTACTCAGTTGAAACTTTTCTTTTAGTGATTATTTTCAGAGGACATGAAAAATACAAAAGTATTTATTTATCTTTATATTACCCATGTTTCCCTACAAATAAGACCCAATCTTATATTTTGCGGGCGGCTCTAAAATAAGCACTAGTCTTATTTTGGGGAAAATACGATTTAAGGGTGCTCAGCCCTCCTTAGCACCTTACCTCCTGGTATGTGCACAAGAGGCAGCAAGTGCATGGGGACTAACAACATCCATCAGCAGCTACAGCACACCAGTGCCTTGGACAGCACACTCTGGGGTTGCGCAGCCCATGCAGCGCAAGTGAGTTGATTCCCTGTCCAAGCAGTAGATGAAGGCAGATGCAGGGGGAAAGGCAGGTGATCCAGATGCACCATGTGGGCCATGTGAAAGCTGACAGTTGTTGGGCTGGAGTAGGCGAGAGGCTGCCGGAGGCTTGTCTTCATGCAGCAGCAGCGGCAGCAGACAGAGACAGAGGTGCAGAATAGGAGGTGATCCTGACCCATCATGTGGGCCACAAACCAAGAGACACAAAGATGAGCCTGCCCCAGCCAGCTGCCCATGTCAACCCACTGACTCTCAGCTTTCCTGCAGCCCACACAACATGTCCGGGTTGCCTGCCTTCTCCCCACGCCTCTGCCTCCATCTGCTGCTGGTGCCACCAAACAAAGATGAGCCTCCCACAGCCACCTACCATGCCAGCTCACCTACTTTCGGCTTTCTTGCAGCCCACACTATGCATCTGGATTTCATGCCTCTTCCTTCACCTACTGCTTGGGCAGGTAATCAACTCACCTGCACTATGTGGGCTAAGGTTGCTGCCGGACACCATCAGCCCACACACGCTCACCACCTCCTGTGTTGGCCATGCCCAGCCCCTTTCACTAGAGCTTATTTTTGGGGTAGAACTTATTTTCAGGGAAACACAGTATGCACATTCTATATAGCATTTTCCTACACTCTCAACAGCTGTTCTTTCAATAGCTTTATAGTGCAGAATATAATACAATAAAAGTTGGGTTTGCTGGCTGAATTTGACACAGATGTATTTATTCAAAATCACTATAAATGTAGAACCCAGCAAGATTTCCCTAAGCATAGAAAATTACTGTTATCATTAAGTATTTCAAAAGTATACTAACCTACATGAGAACACATCATAGATGCTGCTGGCCAAGTTTCCATTAAAAGGAAAATTTTATAGCAATGACCTCTAAAAGGAATCCAAGATATTTGGCTGTTTTTGGAGGTTTGGCATTTTCCTGGCAATTGTGGAATCTCAGTTGGAATTACACCTGTTATGAAACAAAAAGGTTTTCTTTATTAAAGAAAATGCATATGTAAGCAACTAGCCACTAAGGAAAGTATTAATAATAAGCAGTATAAATAATAACTATAATAAAATAATACAGTAAGACATAACATAAATTCATTATTTTCTATGTGAAACACTTTAGAGCCCTCCTGTTTTTAAAAGTTTAGCTTATGATTTTGTTGATATAGGTAGTCCTCAATTTATGAGAATTGAGCCTCATATTTATGTTGCTAAGTGAGACAGTTGTTAACTTAATGTGGCCCATTTTATGATCTTTCTTGCTACAGTTGTTAAGTAAATCATGGCAACTGTTAAGTTAGTTGTTACGTCCCCAATCACATGGCTTGTCAGAAGGTGAACACATGACCTGTGATACTACAGCATCATAAATATGAATGAGTTGCAAAGTATCCCAATTTTGATTACATGACTATGAGGATGCTGTAATGATCATGAGTGTGACACTTCATTTTATTCAACGCCGTTGTAACTTTGAATGGTTACTAAATGAACTGTTGTAAGTGGAGAATTACCTGTATATGCCACTTTTAGTAACTAGTCACTAACTGAAATTAAAATTAAAATGCAAACTCTATTATTTTGCTTACCATAATATCTCTCGCAAACAGAGTAGAATTTTTCACTGCAGTTTCCTGTTTTCCAATAACCCTCAGTGTCTAGGTAGACACAGGCTGTCTTATGCAATGGTTCTCCAGCAGCCCAGTTAGTGTACATTAGGCTCCAGTTACTTACCCACTTGTACCTAGCATCATTCTGAAACCAAAAAGCATAAGGGAATAATTACAGGAAGTGCAAGGAAAATAATTATTGATTTAATTTCACTATAGCCAGTCCTCACTTAATAACTCTAACTGGGGCAGGAATTTACATTGCTAAATAAAACACTCATTTAGTAAAATGTGGTTTGACAATATTACTTAGCAACAGCAGTTCTGGCAGTCCTGGTTGTGGTTATTAGGAGACAACTGTACACCATAATTAGGCAACAACTTTGCATTATTCTTATCCTGCCGCACTTCTGCTTCAACTCCCCATACATTCTCTCTCTCCTCTCTGCAACTTTGGCTATCTTCTACTCCACCACTGCCCCATCATCTAATCTGCCACCCCTCCATAATCGCCTTGCAGAAGACAAGCAGCTGCTTCAACCAGATGTGCCTTATCAGCAGGAGAATGAAAAAACAGGGAGGGTCAGTTTGGGGCAGTGAGGAATTTCAGGGTAGGCATGGGCAGGAATGCAGTCCAGGGCAAAAAAGGCAGGGAAGATACAGAGGCAGGGTAAGTTGAAGTACATACTGTCATCTGAAAAGAGGGAAGGCTGCCAAGACCATTAATTTTGATTGTGTGATCCCAGGAGCATTGCAATTTGAGAATCAGCCATAACTACCATTGAGCCCTATCATCACTTCAAATGGTCACTGAGTGAATCGTTTTTAAGTGGAAACTACTTGAACCCCTTTTTCATTGCCAACTGGTCTCCATGTCCTCTTCCTTAATTGTGAGAAAAAGCCAACCAGAGCTGCTTAAAATCGGAACAATATAAATCTTTTACAGAAATAAAATCAATTTTGTGAAAGCATTTAGTCTTCAAGATCCATTTAGAAAATTGTCACATATTTGTCACATCAGAGGCCTCATTTAGTGACCGTGGGCACTTACAGCAGGGATGAAAAAGAAACTTTATCTGTCATCTTTTTTAGAATTTTTCCAAGTCTACAAATTTAATTATAGGGCTTCATTGTGAATGTATAGATTCTGTTCTTACCTCTTGGCTGCTTAGTCCAATCCATACAGGCTCCTTGTATTTGAGCACTTGCAGCCATATGAATGATTCAGCATAGGGGTCTAGAATGGTGGCCATTTTTGAATTTTCAGATTCACATTTCTTCCTTGCTTCTTCCCAGGTCATCTTGGGACTAACCATAGAATAGCTGCTGTTTCCATAACTGATATAGTGAGATGCTGGATCCGTTGGTTCAGAGTAAGGTTCAGGACCTTTGAAAAAAATCAACCAAGATCACACATAGTTCTGCTATTTTTTAATTCTGAAAACCCTTAACATTTTATTTTATTTATTTAATCTTTTCTTAAAATATCCTCTCAGATCTATACCATGACCAAACTTGATACAAAAAAAATCAAGAGTACATTAAACAAATAGGTAAAATGAGTCATTTTAAGGAGACCTTGAGGTATAATATAAATGTATCTCTTTAGCTATCCCAACTCAGGACTTGAATACCTTTTGGCCAAATGCCCGATTCAATGCTACTAAAAGCCTTTATTCTGGGCTTCAAATAGTTGGTATCATAATTATGTTTGTTAGTTCACTTTATTTAAATACTTCCTGAAGATGATGGTACTGTGATTTAAATTTACAATTTCTATACATTCCTTCACAATGTATTATCTTGGTTACCGTATCTGGCTTGTTGCAATCTTATTTGGCTCAATCATGTTTGTTCACCCAGGTCTTTCTTTTTGTATGTATAATTTTTATTAAAACTTTTTAAAAATATAATCAAGTCTAACACAAACATAAAATGGGAAAGAAAAAAAAGGAAAGAAATCAAGCAAAAATAAAAATTCAAGAAAAGAAACAGGTTGAAGAATACTAGGAAAGAAAGAAAGAAAGATTCCAATGTTCTTCCTAGCAGTATAGTTAGATATATCAATGTAGTTATATGCTTAACGTCTCTGACTATCCTAAGTTGCATCATGTTGATCTTCTTCCTAGAATCTATCCTATCTAATGATCAAAATCATAGTTCACAAATTCACTTTTTTCAAATTCTGATACTGATCTGTAGAAGATAATCTACATCAGACTTCTCCAACGTTTCCGGCTTTGTGGATTGGAGTGGAGAAGGGAGTAGTTGCAAATGAGCCCACGCATCCATGCTTACCTGCTGCTCACACAAGTGAGGATGCGAACACACGTGCACCCGCTCACCAGCCATTTCCAGGACGCAGTTGCAAATCCCTCACAGCAACTAGTGGCCTGGGGCCCATAGGTTGGGAACTCCTGATGTAAACTAGATGTCCTTATTCTGTGAAATTGAATTAATTTCCAAGACTTCTAAAAACTTACCAGTATTTTTTTGGCAGATATAGGACATTTTAAAAGAACAGACTCCAACTCTCCAATATCCTGCAAGTCTCTCAGGTTTTGTCACCATAAAAACGCAATCACCCTACAATATTTATGCACAGCAAGAAAGCAAAATACAGTCACTGGTATCATGATTGGAATAATCTTTCTGGAACCCCTCCTTTATAATCTCAAAAGAGAAAAAATGTGTGTGTGTTTGTTCCTGATAACTATATAAGATGATCCCCATGTGAATATCTGTCATTTGTCATAATGTCCTATAGAATCTAGCACAGAAGCATCCTAAAGCATATTCAATAGAAGCATTTGAGCCTCCATCATCAAAGGAAAATGCTGCCACTGCCAATAGTATAGAACTGGAAGGAGGAAAAGGAAGTCAGTAGTCTCTAACAGGAGTCTTTAATGACTCTTTATTGTCGGGGCACTTCATGAAAATAACAGATTGTGCGGAACATGCTGCTTTAGGCAAAGGAACCATTTAGATATTCCTCTCTTCCCAAAAGCCCCAGTGTGCATGTACAGAGCCACGATAGTATGTTTCTTTGGCAAACCCATCAAAAGTGATATCTACACATACATGCTCATGGAGACAAATTAGAGAAGCCTTGAAACATACCGCAAAATGGGAAATGAATTATTTGCTCATATCACCAAGCTTTGCCCTTTGGAATACTGTGCGCAGCTCATTGCATACATTGAAGGTAAGCAGCCATGAGAATCAAATCACTTCTTTTGAATTTGAAGGCTGTAGCAAGGTTTATGTATCAGGCATTCTATACCTGGCAGGGTCCTTTCTTCTCCATACTTATTATATATTTTTATTTCTATAGATTTTTTATTTTAAATTTCATTTTACTGGATCCTTTTCTTTCTTTAAAGGAGTGTTGGCAATAGTAAAATTATCCAAAGCATATTTTTCATTCATAAAAAGAGCAACAGGAGTAAGACTGGTTTTTTTTCCCAGTGTTATATCACCCTCTATTGATGAGGAGAAAGCACAGCAGACTTTGCTTATTTAATAGACAGAAAAATCTGAAATATCACCCATTTTATACACGCATTTATTCATTAAATTTATATCGCCAGCCATATCACATAAAAAGGAACTCCTTTTCATAAAGATTTTGTATCATTGTAGGAATTCAACATCAAGGAAATTAATTCCACATTTGTGGGGAAATAGAACAGAAAAAAATCCAACAAATTGGACTTACATCGTGTGAACGAGGTGACCCTTTAGCCCAATTTGTAAAATAGACTCCACTCCCATCAGTCCAGAGAAAATATCCCCCCCAATTCGCATCAGTCAATCCAGTCCAAGTATTACCACTAGCACTTTTCAGCTGCACTGTGAGAAAAGCTGGGGGGACAGAATACAGATATATTTTACAACCAAGTATTGTCAGGCTCATCACCAATTAAATTTTGTTCCAACTTTCCAGAAGTTCGTTTTGGTTATGTTAGATTTTGAAAAGTATCTCAGAATATCAGACCAAACTCTACTCACATATAATATTTATGATTTATATTCCCATCTTAAGAACATCCCAGGTGATCATCTATAAAGCCTTTCATGGCATAGGGCTATCGGAGGAACCCCCTCTATTCAATTGTTTCTGCCTGCCAGGTATATTCTGGCAGGAAGAGTCCTTCCTTTTGGATACTAGAAGGTACCAAGACCATTGACAGAACAGAACAGAATAAAAGGAGAAGAAATGGCAGAAGAAATTACACACAATTTAAACTGTTGCCATAAATTGAGTTATCCAGATTGCAGCTTCTATCCCATGTTCCTGATATTTTAATAGCAAAAAAACATGCCTGTTCCTGTTGGTTGTCAGTATTTGGAGTAATGTTGCTCATTTGTTGATTAGCTATGGGATAAGTAATTTTTTTTTTCTGATTAGTTGGCAGGTCACTGGATATCTTTAGAAGAGTTACTAACTTTATTGCAATTGCTGCTGCCATCAGATGCCCAATTTTTAATACACTTGGCATGTTAGCTATGTTAGTCATGTTATGGTTGCCCACTCCAGCAGACTCTGGATGGCTTGGCAAATCCACCCCAAAAATAAAAACAGCACAGCACAGCGCATGAAATAGCACAGATATATCCACCCAAAACAATGAACAACATCAATAATATAAAACATAATACCTGCCCCACGAATTCATTAACCCAAGGCTTGGGATCAGAACTAGGTCTGAAGGGCTCTGACCTGAGTGTTGTCAGTAGCTCTGGCACGCTGCTGCTCCAGAGCAGGTAGGGAGAGGGAGGGGCTGCAATACAGAGAGCAAACTTCTTCAATCCTACTGGATGACAACATTTAATAGTAGGAACCTGGAGTGAATCCTCCCAACAGTATGTACTTGCAAATAGAAACCATTGGATTCAGGCAATTCCACAGATAGCCAAGCATAATGCCATGATGGGCTTTATAGATCACCAAGCACTTAAACCACACCTGGAAGCGGCCTGGCAACCTATTCAAAAATGTCTTTGATCAAGTGGGACCAAATAGCTAAACAGTCATAACTACTTAGTCATATCAGGATTGAACTGAAATCTGTTTTGCCCCACCCAGGCTCAACAGGCCTCCAGATACTGGTCATCAACAGCTTTTCCTACCTAAGGCAAGGTTGAACTATAAAACTGGCTATCAAAATGTGCTGATACTGAACCCTGAACCAACGAATGAGCTCACTTCATCGTATAATCCATACTTTTTATATAAATTTAAGTTTTTACTTTTCAGGTAACTATGGAAGAAGGTTGGTTCTTCATTAATTTGACCGTTAAAAGCAATAAATAAATACAGTGGAACCTTGGCTCACAAGTGCTTCTTATCACAGCCAAATCAAGTGCCGATCAGGTGCCAAAAATCCACAAAATGTTTGAATCTGGTTGTGAACACATTCTCAGGTGGCGATCAAATACAGCTGCTGCAATTTTCCCTGCCATGACGATTTCCCCTTCCATGTCAGGTTTTTGTTTTTTGCCTGCGCATGTGCAATCAATCTTGCTTCTGGTCATGAACAAATTGGCTTGCGGCCAAAGTTTTGGAATGGTTTACGGCCGTGACCTGAGGTTCCACTGTATATAAGTGCTGCTCCAAAAATGAATGTTTAATCAAACTCTGCTTTGAAACAATCCAGTTACACACTTGTAACCACTTTAAACTGATACTTAACTCATTTATTATTGCCAATGCACACTTTTTATATTATTGTAAAATTACTTTGAAATTTTATTGCCTTTCTATTTTCAGCATGACAACCTTTGAGTTGCAAATGGGCTAAGAATGGGCATGGGACCCTAGAGAAGGAGAATATCCTAAGAATTGGGACAACATTTTCATATCTCCAACAGCAAAAGTTTATATAAACTGGAGGTTTATGTATTTATTTAGTTAGTTAAGCGATTATAAGATAACAGGTATAAGTATAAACATAGTTATGAATACATGAAATAGATACATATAAGAAAAATAAAAAGAAACAACAGGACAGGGATGGTAGGCACATTGGTGCACTTATGCACGCCCCCTACAGACCCCTTAGGAAAGGGGTGAGATCAATAGTAGACAGTCTAAGGTTAAAGTTTTGGGGGTTTGGGGAAGAAACCACAGAGTCAGGTAGAGTATTCCAGACATTGACTACTCTATTGCTGAAGTCATATTTCCTGCAATCAAGTTTGGTGCGGTTTACCTTGAGTTTGTACCTATTGTGTGCTCTTGTACTGTTATGGCTGAAGCTGAAGTATTCATTGATAGGTAGAACATTGCAATATATAATTTTATGTACTAAACTTAGATCAGACCGAAGGCGGCGTAGTTCTAGGTTTTCTAGATCTAGAATTTCAAGTCTGGTAGCATAAGGTATTCTGCAATGAGTAGAGGAGTGGAGAACTCTTCTTGTGAAATATTTCTGGACTTTCTCAACTGTATTAATATAGATACGTAATGCGGTTTCCAAGCTGATGAGCTATATTCAAGTATTGGTCTAGCAAATGTTTTGTATGTTCTAGTTAGTAGTGTGATATTACCAAAGAAAAAGCTATGTAGGATTATGTTAACAACTCTTAATGCCTTTTTGGCTATGTAGTTACAGTGGGCTCTAGCACTTAGGTCATTAGAGATGAGTACTCCAAGGTCCTTGACAGGGTTTGGATCATCAACAAGGTCTTGACTATTCAGCTTGCATTTTATTTTCTGATTTTTTTTGCCAATATGTAAGACAGAGCATTTATTTGTTGAGATTTGAGGTTGCCATTTGTTTGACCATTCTGATACATAGTCAAGGTCTTTTTGAAGGGTAGCAGTATTGTCAGTGGTTTAAAGAAATGATTGTACCTTGAACAGCTTTGTTTGGTATACTAGCCAGATTTCCTCCTAGGTTTCTGCAGTGATCACGTGCAGCGCTCCAATTTTTCTTCTCCTCTTCTCTGAAGCCAAAGATTTGGAAGCACTAGAAGAATAAAAATCCCTCCAAAAATCCATCAATCAAGAAAGGGTTAATTAAATAAAAAGTAATAGAAACAATCAACATAGAATCATCAATCATGAAATGAAATCAGAATATTTAACATAATTTAGAATGCAATTCAGTCGTAATGAAATAGTAGTAATAAAATTGAATTCACCACTTTCTTTTGAGAAAAATATAAGCAGTAATAAAGTTAATCTTTTTATGATTTAACTATGTACAAACTTACTGTCTGCTTTTTGTGATATAATTGACCTTAGTAATTTTGTATTGATGATCTTTATACAGCCAGTTTATCACTGCCATCCTACTTCTGGAAGCACACAGGAGAGAGGGACTAATGAAAAAAAGAAAGTGCCCAAATCTTTCAAAATCTTGCTGGTCTTGGTTTTACCATTAAAGGAAGAAAGATGATGTTGCTTATAAATATGTCTATAGTCACTTAGTAAGTATTCATAGTTATGAGTTTTGATGATTCCTCCCTCCCATAGTTATATGATCACATTTTCAGCATGTGGCAATGAGCCAACACTTATAGACACTTGCTTTGTTCTGCAGTCATATTATGATTTATTCCTTTTTTTGTTGAAAACTAATGTTTATGTCCATTTTTTGGCAAAAAATGCCCATGAAGATATCTCTTGCTGAACTCCTTGTGTTCGTTGAGAGGTATAAAAATATCACTGGCTACCTATAGCAATCTCAATGTATTTATAATTGCCTTTAGGATGTTTGAACAGTGATGCTACCCCAAAATATTTATATATATATATATATATATATATATATATATATATATATATATATATATATATATATATATATATATATATATATATATATATATATATATAATGCCTCACCTGTATCCACAGGTGAGCAATCACAATTCAGAAGTTCCAAAAATATAAGGAACCAAAACAAACCCCAACCAAGATAACTGCTGAAGTTTTTCCAGTCCTCAGCAGCAATTCTGATATCTGTTTGGCAAACCTGAAGTGCCTAAAAATCACAATGCCTCAGAGAATCTTCACAAGACTTTCACTCTAACAAGACACTTTGCTTCTGGCAAATTTCTCAAGCCAATCCATTTCCTTTTATCCCCTAAGGGGGCTTGGCAGTCTGATCAATTAATTATCGGCTCGACGCCTCCTTCCCAATTGAGATTGACGTCTCAATCACCGTCTATTTCTCACATCAAGCCAGGATCCCTCCAAGTTCTCCTCCTCTCCTGAAACCTCTCGCCCATTTTCCTGATTATCTACCACCGGCTGCTGCATAATCAGAGAGGGAGACTCGGGAGAGGTAGAAGACTCTGACAGCTCTAATAAATTAAGTTCGTCTCTCATAGCCAAGTCCACTTCCTCATCCTGGCTGCCCTCAGAATCACTCATCAATGCAGGCTCAAATTTCACTGCCAGATCCTCTTCACTCGAGCTCACATCTGCCAATGGAACAGATTCCAATCCCAGAGTCAAAACATATATATATTTAAGTAAACTTTATTTACAAGAATTAAAAACATACAAATTTAAAAAATACAAAAACATTAGTATATAAATAACTCATTCCTCTTTACATTTGATATAGAATTTGATAAGTCCTACTAATCATACACTAACTATATCAATTACCTTGTCATTAAACCAAAGCCAGCCTTCACTGCACCCTTTTGGATTTGCAGGTAATGTGGGCCTTGCAGTTGTACGGACAGAGCTATTATGTCTTTCGCAGATGAAGCTTTTCTTAGTACCACAGTTTATATCATTCCATACACCTGATAAAAGAAATTATATTGTCACCTGGGAAGATTAAATGATTCTTAAAATAAATAAATGATTCTTAAAATAAAATAAATAGCAACAGGTTAGCTATATGTTGCAACCAAAATAATAATAGTGCAAAGTGTAATAGTACATAATAGAATCCTACAGTACATGTGAAAGAATAGACCAAGGCTGTCAAACTTGCAGCTCACACTGCCCACTCCCAGGTCTGGTTTAGTGAAGGGGGAAAAAGTCCTGATACATCACGTGACACTGTTGTGACGATGCAAGTCTGACATCCCTGGAATAGACGTAGTCCTCACTTACTGACCACTCATTTATATACTGATCATGCACACACAAAGAACTGTTGAAAACCTGAAGTTTATTTTACTTGCCTGAATCATAATACATAACTACACAGTGTTCATCTTCATTCGCAAAGTTGGGTTCACCGGGGGCCCAGGCTTCATATGTCACTGGAGTTCCATCCATCCATCTGAAGAAAAATATGTGACTGTCACCTGTTAGATATTTACATAAGCCCTGGCTGATTGTTTGGTCTGTGCAGCAGAAATTTAAAGAGCTGTCACTGCTTGTAGCCACGAACAGTTCTCATGTAAAAGGAGCTGCTGTGGCTACTGTTCTTTGTTCTGAACAATGAAATAAAGGAGTTAACCATTTGGAGTCTCCTGCGTATCACTCTCCCACAACCTAACACTGGCGACGAAGGTGGGATCCTGAGAGAAGTGGGAGTGCGCACACGTGGCTAACTGACAGGACAAAGAACTCAACATAGCCGGGAGCAATATGCCACCCACACCGTTCGTCCCGACAACTGAGGACTGGGAATCCTACATCGATCAATTCCAGATGTTCCTGGAAAGTAGTGACCTGATGAATATTACAGAACAGAGGAAATGAGCCACCTTCCTCACGCATTGTGCCCTGCCATCTTCAAAGTGGCTAAAGCTTCCACAGCCCCCAGTGATATAAAAACAATGGCTTGGCCAGATTTAGAGAGAATTCTGAGGGCCCATTACACACCACCGGTATCCAATCTGATCAAGAGACATGAGTTCCACCAGAGAGACCAGAAGGATGGAGAGAGCATCAACGATTTCATTGCGAGCCTGAGGGACCTTGCTGGGGCATGCGAATTCCTGAATGTGGATGAGGCAATGAGGGATCGCGTAGTCTTCGGACTCAGGGACCTGACACTACAGAGCCGTCTCCTAACCAAGCCTAAAATAACATTAAAGGAGACTATTGAAGAAGCATCAGCAACATCCCAGAAGTCCGCTGCAGCCATGAGGAAGATGAATAAGACTCCACAGCCCTCCCAGAAGGACGCCGCCACCATTCACCATGAGGACCTCAGGTCGGGATCACCCGGCGACAAGGAAGTGAACCAACTACACACAGAAAGGTGCCAGAAAAGCCGAGAAAAGAAGCGGAAGGAATTTTGGTGTGCGGGCTGCGAGGGAAATCATCTCCAATAGGAATGCTGGTTCAGAGATGCAGTCTGCCAATGATGTGAGCGGAGAGGACACATCGTGAGGGCCTGCTGAGCATTCAAGCCAAACAGCAGAAGGCCAAGACAAGGCACACCTCCCAGGAACCAAGAAAACCAGCCTGAGAACCACAGGAGCCAATTTAGCCAGAATCAACAGAACACTAAGTTGACCATAACGAGGAGTGAAATGCATCAGACTGTGATAGTGAGCCACTCCAGCACGGCAAACACCAGAAAAGTCCGTGTGCAAGTCACAATAGAAGCCAAACAATGTAGGATGGAAATGGATTCTGGATCTCTTCTGTCAATGGTGTCATGGGACACCATCAAAAGTCTAATTCCCAACCTAAAAAAGGAACAGCTGAGCAAACAAAGAATAATCCTAAAGGACTATCAAGGGAACAGGATTCCCATCATTGGCATAGGTGAATTCAGAGTGACCTTCCGGCACCATTCCAGAATCCTGCCATTAACCATGGTCGACCAGGACCAGCCAAGTCTTTTCGGACTCAAGTGGTTCTGACCATTGGGGATCAATTTCACCAGAATCTACAGCATCGAAGAAAGCGAATGGGAAGACAATCTGATGGAAGAGTTCTGAGAAATATTTAACAGATAATTGGGCAAGTACTTGGGACCCCCTATTTCATTTAACCTAGACCCAAACATAGCTCCAATCGGACTAAAAGCAAGGCTTGTTCCATTTGCGCTTAAACCAAAAATAGACGAGCAACTAGACAAGCTCATTTCCCAAGGAATCCTAAAACCTATAGACCATGCGAAATGGGAAACCTCCATCGTCCACCTATAAAGCCAGATGGATCTCTGTGCATCTGTGCTGACTACCGGACCACACTTGACCGGACCTTACAACAGAGTGCATACCCGATCCCAGTGGTACCGCACCTTTTACAATCCCTGGGGCTGGAAATTTTTTTTGCAAAACTTGATCTCGCACAAGCCTACCAGCAATTACAGGTAGATGCTGAGACAGCAGAAGTGCAGACAATTGTAACACACCGCGGAGCTTTCAAATGTAACCACCTACAATCTGGGGCTATTCCAGAGCCTCATGGAATGATTATTGCACAGAATAAAAAGGGTGGTGCCTTATTTCGATGATGTCCTCATATCAGCTGAGGACAAAGAACAATTACACGAAAGTTTAAGGGAAGTCTTAAGCTGTTTCAAAGAGGTGGGGCTTAAAGTAAAAAAGGCAAAATGCCAACTAGTAGCCGACAAGGTAGAATTCCTGGGCTATTTAATAGACAGTGAAGGAATCCACCCCACAGACAGTAAAATTAAAGCAATCAAAAAAGCCCCCAGGCCAACAAACAAAACAGACTTGCAAGCTTTCCTTGGTCTCATTAACTTTTACCATATATTCTTACCACAGAAGGCAACTGTGGTGGAGCCACTCCACAGACTGCTTGACAAAAAAGCAGCCTGGGTTTGAGGGCAGAAAGAAGAAGTAGCGTTCCAAGAGATAAAGAGACTAATTACATCAGACAGCGTACTAATCCAGTACAAAGAGACTTTACCATTAATATTAACTTGTGACGCATCACCACGTGGGGTCAGTGTGATCATCAGCCACATCTTACCAAATGGAAAAGAAGGTCAAATTGCCTTCTACTCAAAGACCTTATCCAAACAGGAACAGAATTATAGCCAACTTGACTTATAGCATTAATCGCAGTCACCGGAATCAAGCGATTCCATGAATACATATACAGAAGTTTACACTAGTCACAGATTACAAACCACTTTGGGGCATCATCGCGGGGGACAGAGCCACTCCGAACATCTTATCCCCCAGATTGAC
This sequence comes from Pseudonaja textilis, assembly GCF_049901715.1. Taxonomy (NCBI): domain Eukaryota; kingdom Metazoa; phylum Chordata; class Lepidosauria; order Squamata; family Elapidae; genus Pseudonaja; species Pseudonaja textilis. The sequence goes on along the minus strand of NC_142008.1, from coordinate 24,203,986 downwards.
ATATTGGATAAAATTCCTGGCTGCCTATGATTACAATTTAATTTACAGGCCAGGAAGAGACATTGACCATGCGAGACATTGACAATTGGACGCACTGAGCAGATGCCCACTACCTAGCCAGGACGAAGATCCAGTGCCAGTGACAACCACACTCCTGATAGAGACATTTGAGCAAACACCAGTAACAGCAACCGATATCGCGAGGGAAACAGCTAAAGACAGAACTCTGGCGTGTGTTTTGAACTGGGTAGGGAGAGGGGGGCCCAAAAGGGAAAAAGCCAATGAAACTAAACTATTCCAGAATAGATAGATGGAACTATCAATACTAAAAGTGTGCATTCTGATAGGGTAATAATTCCCAATAGTTTAAGAGACAATATAATGGAAATACTGCATGTGGGGCATCCGGGGATAATGAGAATGAAATCCCTGGCAAGGAGATATGTATGGAGGCCAGGGATGGATAAGGAAATAGAGGCATGGGTATCAGCATGCAGGATTTGCCAGGAAAACAGGCCAGCACCAACCACGGCACCTAATCATGAGTGGGAAACACCAAGGGGACTTAGGTCAAGGGTACATATGGATTTTGCGGGGCCAGTAAAGGGACACACATTTTTTATTGTAGTGGATGCATATTCTAAATGGCTGGAAGTCAGCATCATGCAGTCCACAACAACAGAGGCAGTCATTAGCATTCAAATAGAAAACTATTTGCCACACACAGCCTGCCGGACATAATTGTATCTGACAATGGGCCCCAGTTCACAGCCACTCAGTTTGAGGTTTTCTAGCACAGAATGGGATACAGCACGCCTTATTGGCACCTGGACATCTGTCAATGAATGGACAAGCGGAACGCATGGTCCGATACACAAAGGAGACCCTCCAGAAACTGGGGCCAGGGGACATGCAAGCGAAAATAGATAAATTATTAAGCATACAGCACATAACACCCAGCATGACAACAAATAAAAGCCATGCTGAACTACTCATGGGAAAAAAGTTGAGATCACCCTTAGACAAATTATACCCCACATACAATACAGACAGACCCCTAGATTCATCCAGCAAATGCCGGACGTTCCAAATGGGTGATCCAAAAACCTAACAGGGGAGCCTCTATGGGTACCAGCGAAGGTGACCCAAGTAACGGGGCCCCGATCTTACAGAGTTGACACGACAGATCGTTGAAGCTGGAGAAGACACATAGACCAACTAAGAACATGAGAGACAAGGGGGAACATGGACATAAATAGAGAGGAAGGGAGTGACCCTGTCAAAACAGGGTATAATATAGAACAGGCCCTAACGACTAATGAGTCACAATCTCAACAGCTAAGGATAGCACCGAAAGCACTGAAACAGATAATAATTCTGGAAATAGCAGAAATAGCAAACACTTACTGGACACACAAGGCAGGGACAGGCCTGGAGAGAAAGCGAAAGGGTGGCATCTAGTAGAGATAAAATGGCTGCCCCACTTAGAAGGTTCCAGGAGTTCCCATTGGAGGGAGCAAGAGAAACAACAGGTCCAACCGAACAACTCAGAGACCAGCCAATGACTGAACTGCACAGGTCCAGTTGCACCCATAAGAGTCCCGCCTATCTACATGATTACGTGTGCTAGGTGGGACAGAATTGGGTGGACTGGACCAGGTGGGAAGGGGTGTTAGATATTTACATAAGCCACCGCTGATTGGTTGGTCCGCCATGGTGGAAATTTAAAGAGCTGTCACTGGTTGTAGCCACAAGCAGTTCTTATGTAAAAGAACTGTTCTTGTTCTGAATGATGAAATAAAAGGAATTAACCATTTGGAGTCTCCTACGTATCTCTCACCCACAACCTAACATCTCCTATGATGCTCTGAGCTCAAAACAACTGTTGGAAGATCAAGAAGGGCTGTTTCAAGGCTAGGACACATTCCCACCAATACTGACAATGTAAAACAACAGTAACTGAAAGATTGTAACCAAAATGGTATGGTATGCTAACAAGAAGAAGAAAACCTCGGAAGGCTTAAATTAAGCCTTCCGAGGTTTTCTTCTTAGCCAGCTTTGCCACGAGGCCTTCTGCCATTTACAATGCAGGCTGTAAAACCTTCTCTGACCGGTTTTATTGGGGCTATAAATCAAATCTCCAGCACATAAGCTATGTGAACAAAAGCAATTTCCTTTCCCTCATGAAGCATGCAGTTTATCCATCTTATTTCTATGCTAGAAAAATTTTAAGCATAAAAAGGACTGCAAATAACTGTTGTACTTGTTTGATTAATTTCTCTTCCATCGAGTAAGGATTAAATACCTTTGAGACCCAACTACCCCTCTCCTAACGGGCAACACCACATCTTGGTAAATCAGCCTACATCCCCATCTGGTGGTCAAGAAGAAATTTCCCAAGCTTTGATTTTTTTAGCACAGTTTATCAAATATTGACCAGAGTGTTTTTCCAATGATAACTCCCTTCGAAACTATTGTGGACAATTTATTCAATTTGACCAGAGTGATTATTCAATGACAATCCCTTTTTTGAAACTATTGTGCACCATTTAATCGACTTAATTCAAAGGTCCCAAGAGTATCTGCAACCTAACATGGGCGTAGCAACAGTGTCTTACTGACCCTTTGCTGCCACCTTGTGAAGCAAGCGACCCTTATAGGCATATTTCTGCGTTCTGCCCTCAAGTCTTCAGACTACGCAACGCATATTTCTGCATTCAGCCCTCTAGTCTTCAGACTTTGCGATGCAACCTCTAGTGCCCCCTTCTGTCACAAGCTCACTACACACCCTGGAAGCAGCCATACTGTGTGCTGTGCTACCATTGCCCAGACTCTGCAGTGCCACCTACGTGCCCAAGTATTAAATCCAGCAGCAATTCTACTTTCTGCTACCTGCTTGCAGCGCCCCCTAGTACAAAAGGGGGTTGCATGGAAAACCAGTACATTTTTCCAAAGTCACCTTTTGCCAATTTGAAGCATGGCAACTTCCTCAGCCATGACAGATGTCTCTGAAGTATCAGAAGACCTGAATCCTCCACCCACCCTTGTTGTAAACATGGAGACTGGTTCCCAACAACCGCCTTTAGATGTCCAACCCTATGGAGAAGCCGTGATATCTCCAAAAGCCTACAACTTCAGAAAGAGTAAGAAGCTTACCGAATCCATGGAAGAACACTTGAAGAACGATTGGCAGCAGCAATATCGCCGCTACAAAGACTCATGGGTGAAGCTTGAGAAGATCTGTGATTCCCCAATACATAAGGTGCCCCCCGAGAAACTCCGTACATTGCTAGATGATCTAGATGCCCTTTTCTCATGTGGAGACACAGCAAAAACAACCTCAAGTCCATCCAGTCAAGACTGGATGAACCAAACTCCTAACACACATTCAATACTTCGAGGAGTTTCACAAGGAACGTGAAGATTGTGTTGAGGAAAGCAAGACAGCCATCCAGGTAGTGCTCCACAATGTGCTTTGGCAGGAAGTAGCATCAAGGGAGCAGGCCACATCCAATATAGCTCCTCGATCACATGTGTCTTCTTCCCACCATTCTAAGAAAGCCTCCTCCCTCCATTCCAAATTGGCTAGATCGCAATCAGGTTCTAGTGTCTGGTGCCAATTCTCTGGTGCTGGCTCTCACCATCTTTCCACAGCATCCTCCCATTGTAGTGGAGCATCTCAGGCCTCCAACGCAGCAAGTTATGCCAAACAGGCTGCAGAAGCTGAAGTAGAAGCTGCAGTAGCAGATGCAAAGCTATGCACCACAGAGGCGGTGACACAGCAGAAGGCAGAAATAGCCAGTCAACAGGCTGAAATAGCGGCTCAACAGGCTGAAATAGCAGCTCAACAGGCCAAAGCCCAGGCCAGACATCAGGCGGAAATGGCCAAAGCACAGGCCAAATTGGAATTGGCTGAACGGCAAAGACGCCGCAACAAAGATGGCACAGGCCACAGCATGGCGGAAGATGGCCAACAACACCTTCCTCCAATTCAACCTCGAAGAGTTGGGAGAAGAGAGCCCAGATACATGAGTCAAGGCCTACATGGATGAGCAGCACTTGCTACAAAATGAGCAGCTGGAACCACCTCAGTTGCCTAACAGTCTCCCACAACCAGAGATGAACAGGGATGAATCTCAACTACAGATTCTACACGTTAGTTACGCAACTGACATTGTACGACCTACATCAAATCAACATCAAACCTTCCCCAACATCAAACCTTCCCCAACTGATGTTGTACATAAGGTCCGAGACTCTCTTCCCAACACTAGAATTCCTACTTCAACGTCTCATGGTCTGCCAGATGAGCAAATTGGCCCAACAGTGCCGACAACGAATTCTAAATGAGTTGACATGCCATCAACGACAACTGCCACATTCAATCCAGAGGCAGCAGCATTCCTGCAACAACCTCAATACCAATCCGTCTCTCAGGCACCACAAGGTGACCAGCTTACACAGCAGAGTAACACTCAACCATCGTCCCCAGTATGGGAGGACGACATTCTCCATAAGTACTGGGAAGAAGATTACAACCCGTCATTGACTTACAACCCGAACCCACCCTACGAGAATTCAGGGGGAGAACCCTCTACGTAAATACCTCCCCCAACTCAGCAAATGCTAAAGATTACTGGAGAAACTTGGCTGTACAGAGTGGAAAGCTAAATTTGCACGCCAATGGAGTCCACAGATTCTCTGACAAGCCAGGCAGTGAATATCTAGCATGGAAGAAACTTTTCCTGCACCCCATTCAGGCGGCACGCCTGCACCCTGATGAAATAATCGGACACTTGATAGTATGGCTAGGGCCACAGTCTGTCGACATACCAAGAGCACTTTTGACATCCCATTTAGACAATCCGGCTGCTGCCCTATGGTTATCATGGAAAAGGTTTGATGAACTGTATGGTACTTCCAAGGACATAGAAACAACTGGATAGCCTCGACAGTTTTCCTAAAATTCCTATTGACAAACCTTGGTGAATCATAGACCTCACTAACATACTTGTCCAGCTGAGAACGGCACAACGGAATCCCAATTTACTGGCACTCACCTATCTCAATCACGTCGACATGCAGAACAAAATTGTTCAAAAACTTCCGCAGGTGCTAATTGAAAAATGGCTCCAGTTGACCGAAACCTTCATGGCCAAGGATCGCCACCACTTTGTACCCTTCACACTTCTCGAAGAATTCGTGTCCCACCAAGCGACAGTGTGCAACACACACTGAGCCTGTGGACTCAGAGCTGTTAGTCCTCCTAATAACAGAAGATACAACAGCAACCATATATCACCCTCAGGCCTTAGCACACTACCAGGGAAAGACCCTTCATGGTTGTCCATAATACCGAGATTGACTCCTCATCCACACACAGTTGGGGAGAGAACTCCTCAGATACAATCCAAGTTAGATCTCCGAACACAAGGAGAATACAGTTTTGTCCTATGCACAACACTCGTCACTCGCTGAACAGCTGCACTGGGTTTACAGCGAAATCACTGACCCAACGAAAAGAATTGCTAAGAGAGTACCAATACTACTACAAGTGTTGTGAATCCAAACATTTGTCGAATTACTGCACAACCAAAATGCAATGTCACATCTGCAAAAGTGACCAGCACCCCACCACACTGCATCCAGACACCGAGCCACCATGGCAGATATCTCGCAATGCTCCTTTGAACAAGGAGCCTTACTGTACCACAGAAGCACACAGGACTCCTCGGCAGACTGACAAACTTCAACCAAAACCAAGCATGAGTGTCAACTGCACAGCACTGTGTGCCGACTCACCACACCCTTGTTCATGTCTTCCCATTTGCTTAGCCAAAATGTACCCTGAAGGACACCCCGAAGATGCCATGAAAATGTATGTGCAGATAGACACTCAAAGCACCTGCACCCTGGCCAGACCTGCATTCTTTGACCTTTTTGAGGTGCAACAGGCCAAACTTCCCTTCACTGTATCAACATGCCATACACCAAGAAGCACGGTGGGGAGGAGAGCTACTGGACTTTGCATATAGTCATTGGATGGAAGTACCCGATTCCCACTACTGCCCGTGTTTGAGTGTGACGGGGTACTGAACGACTGCAGTCAGATCGTGACATCTGAGGTCATAAGTACCATGCTTCACCTACAGCACCTGGCTCATCACTTTCCCGCTCTAGATCCAGAGGCTGATATGCTACTCTTGCTAGGGAATAATGTCCCATGCACCTTTCTCTTTTCTGAATCAGTCAGTGGCCCCGTAGATGGTCCAGTGGTCATCAAATCTCCACTAGGATGGGGGATTGTAGGAATTGTCAGTGATGCTCAGAGGCAGACTCCAACCCAGGCAAATGCCTTAGCACCATCCAGTCCAACAGCCTTCCGATGCCCTTTAGCACCATCGAAAACAAGAATGACATTTCAGCATAAAAGGCCGCTACTGATCAGTACACATTTGCTAGGACACCCTGAACCGCTGGATACAGTTAAATGTTTGTGAAAATGTACAGCCCCTGAAGCTAATATTAATTTTGTTTACTAATGGCTGGAATTTTTATTGTCAAATCTTGTAATGGTCTGTTGAGAGCATGGAAGATTCACAACCTGCCTACATACACATTCCTTGGTGAACCACTTCCTTGGTTCATGGCTGGCTTAGGAATTCTGGGAGTTGAAGTTCACAAGTAATAAAAGGGCCATTGTTCCCTACCCCTGCCTATACCATTTCAAACAAATAGTTGTCCAATCTCTTCTTAAAAACTCCAGTGTTGGAGCATCCACAACTTTTAGAGGCAAGTCATTCAACTGATTAATTGTTCTAATTATGATAAATTATGTTCCACAATAAAAGCATTGCAAACAGAGATCCCTGTCAAACTCTTGTTTTCAACAAATGTTGGCTAGGAACTTAACAAAATCTTCCTTATTCATATTTATTCCATTTTACTGTAAAAATAATTTCATTTTTATATATCTTGTGCACCTGATGATGATGTTATCAATGACGATGATAATCAAGAAAATCAAATAAGAAAGTGAGAATTTTGGATCTCTTTCTGAACATCAAAAAGACCAAGCTCATGACTGCAAAGAATGGAAATATCAAAATAGAAATTGATGGTGAAGAGATAGAATGCTTGAAAAAAACAAATTGCTTTCCTAGGGTCACAGATCACTCAGAGCAATGGATGAGGCCCAGAAATAAAATGTTGGTTTGAACTGGCTCACACAGCAATGATGAACATGAGTCAAATATGCAAAAGCAATCAGCCTGGCAATCAAATGTAGGTTAGTCCATTTTATTATGTTCTCCATAGCTACCTATGTTTGTGAAAGTTGGACCTTAAAAAAGCAAGACAGGAAGAAAATTGGCTATGAGCCCTTGTGCTGGAAAAGGCACAATTCTCCATATTCCAAAGCAAGTACTCAAGTACATAACACCAGACATCTCCAGAATGCCAAATCACAAACTTCATCTCACTTATTTTGGTCATTTCATGCAGGGAAATTCACTAGAGGAACCAAGAGTGTTTGGAAGAGTTAATGGTTAAAGGAAACCAGCCTGCCAAAGAACACAGCAGCTGGACACCATCAAAACTGACACCAGCCAGAGTGCAGAACAACTGAAAGTAGTGTAAGATTGGAAGACATGGAGAGACCCAGCCCGTAGAATAGCCTGTTGGACATTATTGAATGGACATCATCATCATCATCATCATCATCATCATCATCATCATCATCATTTATATATTTTGTTCACCTACCCAAACTTTTTGTCAAGACTCAAAATTAAACCAATATAGGAATCGTAATAAATTCCATAGTTGATAGCCTAAAATGTAAAAGAAGAAAAGGTAATAAAATAGTTATTTTCTGCTTTAATATAAAATAATAACATAGCATATCTATGAATCTAATTCATCTATTGTTTAGAGCAGGGGTGTCAAATTCACAGCCTGCAGATGTGTCATGTGCTGGCCATACCTACCCCAGTTTAACAAAGGGGAAAAGTCACTATACGTCACATGATGCCACAAGTTTGACAGCCCTGGTTTAGAGCAGCAGAACCAATAATCCAAAATATGATAGAATCTTTCCTAGCACTGGTAAGTTTGTCAAACACTATGTATAATTTAAAATATTAGTTGCAAATCATGTTGGATAGATGCAACTAAACCCAAAATAAATGACATAATTTTGAAATATGTTCTGCTTTTTAATAATGTAGTACTTGAAAATTCATTTGAATAAAAAGATAACATTTAACCTATCATATTCTTGAAATAATTGGTTTCCAACTAAGTTGACTGCACTAAACATCCAGTTTTGTTAATTTAATGGCCACCATAATACACACTTTATACAAAAGTTTAAAAGAAATTCTTTAGTTTCTGAAAAGTTCTGGATGTCATATCATACACACACTGTCAACTTTGAAGCTGGTCTGGCTGAGCTCATTTTCAGGCTCCAGTGTTGCCACAATGGAGATGAGGGATAGGGAGGGAGAATAGTGATAGCTGGGCTTTGTAGCCAAAACAAAATAGTTTCCCATGTGAGCCAAGGACATTCCCACAAGTGGCTGAAGAAAGGAGGAGTGCTGTAACCAAGCAACCAGATTGCACTCTGATTGGACCATGTGACTGATTGGGGAAAGGGGAAAAAACTTTTACTTTTAATTAGGTGAAAACCATGGGAACATTTAGAGTCAGTTTTCACCAGCCTGTGCCAATATGATATATCCAATAAAACTATTATTTGAGGAACCTACCCGCCTGGAGTTCTGCTTGCTATGAATATATTACTTGGAACCCCCACACACAAATGCACGCGCGCGCGCATGCACACACACACACATACATAAACACAGATATACATCCACACACATAAATGTTTTGAAGCCACTTATTTTTCGTAGGTAATTATTGCACATATTTCTTACATATTTCCACAAAAATATTTTTTCCTTTTGACTCTCAATGGTAGTAAGATCCCCATGATGTTGTTTGCAGAAACTCCGGGCTTTTTCTGCAGGCATTGTTGTATTACTGAAATAATACTCATTGTTTTCAAATTCAATCCAGCCATCCTCAATTTTTTTATAACTATAATCTACAAAAGAAGAAATAGAAGAAATATATATATATATATATATCTGAGCAGTCCTTTTGCATCTATTTCACAATACCATAAAGCAAACAGTAACTTGAAGCAGTCACTTGAAGTTTCTATGTTGTACTTTGGTCAAAGTTCTCCCTCCAAGGTCTTTGAATATGAACCTCCATACCCCAAAAACACATCCATATTACAGCTAGCAAACTGACTTCAAACTGAGTGCTTCCAATAGTTGGAAGAGGCTTCTATGCAAATGTTCCAGAAAACACAGAAGCCAACCCAAGAAGTTGAGACTGCAAGACAAAGCAATGTAAAACAATTGAGACTGCAAGACAAACTAATGTAAAGGCCATTTTAATTTACTTTCAGAACTATCTGGAGAAAGAAGTAGGTTGTTGTCTTATGCAATTGCTCAGATCACTTGATTCAATCAAATCATTATCAAATGCAATCAAAGCTTAGTATATTTGGGAAAGTTTTATAAAAATTTCCAATAATTTTTAAAGATATAAAAATGCCCTACTTTTTAGTCATTCCCCTTTGGTTATAGCCATATTTCTACATATGCTTTTCATTTAAAGGGAATCACAATGTCTGTAGTTTTAAAGCCATTCAGAGCCAATATCTGTCTTTCTTCGGTGCTCTTAGAAATTGGTTTGCTTACAAATTTAACCATCATAAATCATTTTAGGAATGCTTCTTTACATCATATAACCAGATTTTGCTCAAAGCAGCCAGATTCAAATCAAACGAAGTAAAATGTACAGGAATGTACATATACATATGTTATAATATTTTTGACATTAAATTGTCCAACGTACCAAATCTGTTGCTTGGTTCTGGATTTAAAGCTGTACCTACAAAAACAAATATTTTTATTACAAAAAAATTGAAGCAGAATCATATCATATTACATTATTCCATAATGCAGAAGGCAATTCTCCAAAAGTAAAATGTACCAATTAATGTATTTCTACATTACAAACAACCATAGATATCTGGATCCCAGTTTATCTAAAATCCAGATGACCCACTTTTGAAAGAACCATGAAGACCTGTATAAATACCATTCAATCGCACTCGTTTCACATGCTAACAAGTCATGATCAAAATCCTACAAGCTAGATTTCAGCAATATGTGATTTGAGAATTACCAGAAGTACAATCTGGATTTTGAAAAGGTAGAGGAACTGGAGATCAAATTGCCAACATTCGTGGGATTATGGAGAAAGCAAAGGAGTTTCAGAAAAACATTGGTTTTTGCTTCATTGACTATGTAAAGCCTTTAACTGTGTAGATCACAACAAATTGTGGCAAGAGATGAAAGCAGATCACCTAATCTGTCTCTTGAGAAACCTGTACCCCTGATTCCTCGTCGGAGCAGAATCCGCAATTGTGCATGCTTTCACCCAAGCTCACTTGCTGGAGGGACCTGATCAAGACCAGACCCACCCTGGTGGGGTGGTGAAGAAGGGGGAAATTGCCTGGAGGGTTGAGGGGAGTCCAACTCCCCTCCCTGATAGGAAAATCCCTCCCAAAGGCAAGCTGCAGCAGTGGTCCTAAAATGGCTACCATGAAGACAAAAAACACTCTGGGAAACTAAGTTTTGTGCTGGAGCAGAGAAGTAGTGAGCAGAGTGTGAACCAGGCAAAGGACATCGCTTTTGAGGTACCCCAGTCTTAAAATAAAGGGCTATCTTGGAGGGAAATGTGTGGAAGCAGCAAGCAGAGAAAGTGAGAAAGAAATTGGATCTTATAAAACTTGGATTGGATTAATTTGGAGGAGAAAATTTAAAAGAAAATACTTTAATACAACAAAGGTTTAGAAATTAAACTGGATAACTATTGAATTATGGACACTTAAAGGGCATAATTAAATGCTGAAATGTGTGTTGAAAAGAAAAATAATAATAGCTAATGATTGAAATTAGAGAACTTAATAAAAGTATTATGTTCAATAAAGAAAGTTAAAGATATGAAAAATCAAAAGAGGGAGAGAGAAAAGTTTAATAACTGGAATGAGAAATGGAGAGGAATAAGAATGGGAAAAAAGGGAATTAAGAGAAAGGACCAGAAAACAAAGAGGAATAGGAAACAAACAAGGATGAAAAGAAAGTACATTGTCCAAAGAGTGAGAGATAATGGGCGGGGGGAAAAGGATAAGGAAGGAGATTCCGCAAGGTAATATGTTGTGATGTATAAGAATATATTGAAAATAGTATTTTGTAATGTATAGATGATTCATAAGGTGTTTGAGAAAATATAATGCGGAATCTGAGAAAAATGTATATATACTTGTGTTATATATTAGGTAGAGAGATTGATATTAAGGTAGAATGAAGGTGGTTAACTCGAATTATTAACCAGAAAGGACAATTATATTTACAAATAAGGATTGATAAAATGACAAATGTGACAGAAAAAAATAATATGAGATATGACAACAGAAATGAGATGAGAATTTTAGATAACATTGTAAAATAAGATATGAGAATGTATTAATATAACATGAATTGGAATTTGATAAGTTAAGCTTAATATTTAACAATAATAAGGATGATGCAATATGAAACTAAACAAATATAATGAACAGGTAACTATGGTCATGTTTGTATTGAGATGTGAAACCTGGAAACACACTGCTTGCCAAATGAGAATTTTTTATTTTAAAAAATAAAATAAAATCAGGGAGAAAATTGAATAATGGAATTACTAGGTATGTTTAACTGATATGATGGTAGGCATTTGGAGAGAGTTTTGAAAGGTTGAAAATAAGCATTGAGGATTATGAATTAATGTGAAATAAAAGCATTGAGAGATATGATTGATATTATTAATTTTGCCTATACTAAAATGTATGATATATTGATGCCACACTATTAATGTATTGTTGTGCATATGCAGATTGAAATAAAAAAAATTGGAAAGAAAAGAGAAACCTGTACCAAGTCAAGAACCAGTTAGAATCAGACAAAGAATAACTGATTGATTTAAAACAGGAAAAGGAAGATGACAAGACTGTATATTGTCACCCTGATTATTTAACTTAAATGCAGAGTATATCATGCAAAATGGCAGGGTGAATGAATCAGAAGCCAAAATTAAGATTGCTGAGAGAAATATTAACAACCTCAGGTATGCAGACAATACCACTCTAATGGCAAAAAAATGAAGAGGAATTAAAGAACTTCTTGATGGGGGATGAAAGAGGAGAAGGAAAATTTGAATTGAAATTAAAAATTAAAAAATCTAAGATTATGGCATCCAGTCCCATTACTTTTTGGCAAATATAGGAGAAGCTATGGAAGAAGTGACAGATTAATTTTGTGGGGCTTCAAGAGAATTGCAGACAGTGTCTATAGTCATGAAATTAAAATATGTTTGTTCTTTGGGAGAAAAGCTATTGCAAACCTAGAGAGCAAATTAAAAAACAGAGACAAAAGTCCATAAAGTCAGTGGTATGGTTTCCCAGTTATAAAGTATGGCTGTGAGTTGGGCAATACAGAAGGGAGTTTGAACAGGCAACCTCTAAGATCTCTTCAAACCCTGTTATTCTGAATAAATTACTTGAGAATAAAAAGCATATTACCTCTTGTAATTTGACAAAACCAATCAAAAACCCGATCACATAGTGCGGCTTTCCAGGATCCAATATGTCCCCATATCGCTCTACATTTTTTACTTTCATCGGAAAACAAAGTAAAAACTGGTTCATAGTTTACCTATAGTAAAAATTAAAATATACTTACATATTTACTGTCTAAAAGCCATCAGTTTTAACATTTGGAAAATAGAACAAATGACACACTCATTACTCCCCAAGATGCTGCATCTTGGATCAAGTCCTCTGTGTGGTCTTTAAAGGCAGTCCCATGTACAGCACACTTCAGTAATCCAAATGAGAGATCAGGATGTGCGTGACTGTGAATACTGTATAATGTCTCCCATTCTAAGAAAGCTGTAAATGACACACTAGGCGGAGTTGTGCAAAAGTCCCTCCTTGTTATAATTGCCTCATGTATCTCAATCAATATCCATGAGCCAAGAAGGACAATAGTATGAAACAAGGGAGTATGATTCCATCTATAACTAGATAGTAAGCTCTGCACTCAATTGGCTTAACTCCAAACTGCTCCATTGTTCTGGGATTAAGATCCCTAAAATCTTATTTAAGTCTTCTCAGTTAAAAATTTTATATTAATCTTTTTACCATTTTGTAAGTCACTCAGAGTAGTTGATCATTAAGATGAGTGGCATATAAACTTAATAAATAAATTGGATGTTCATCCCCTGCCAGAACATTATAACCTCCAGACTTCTGGAAAATGTGCTATTCAATCAAAGGCTGGGATGTAAAATTGTGTGTAACTTACTCATGATATTTAACCCTGTGTCGATGGATCACATCCTCCACCAATTGCAGATAGATGCTAAATAGAAGTGGGGAAGGTATCAGACCCTAATCCAGGGCTTAGAGTTTAAACTTCCACACACACACATGCACACACATACACCAGCTGGAATAACTCCTTCAGAAAGAAGGATCATGGCAATAGAGTATTCTTAATTTGAGTCCTCCAAGAATGATGCAGAAAGATATCTTAGTTGATGGTAATTAAAGACCACAGAGAAATCAAATAATATCAACAAGATTGCAATTCCCCATTATGGCCTTGCCAAAATCATGCATAAATATATCTAATATGTCTCAGTTTCAGACCAAAAGCTGCACTGAAATTGTTCCATGTAATTAATTTGTTCCAAAGTTCCGTACCTTGTAACAAAGAACTAAATAAGGAAAGTTAGAGATAGGTCAATAATTGCCTAATATTTTTGAATCGAACTATTCTTCTCTCCCTCAAAGCATGTGGCACTGGCCCATCACCCAATAATGCATTCATCATCTCCCCTACACAAACGCACACACGCACATGTACACACACAGAATCTTTGTCAACTCTGTCACCTCTCTTTTATCCTGCAGACCGATAGAGGATTTTCTCCTAGGAGAAAGAAGGAGTGGAATCAGGGTAAATCATTATTTAGAAATGTTGCTTGCTCAGTTCACTCCTTCTTCCCTAATATGGATCCATTATCCTTGTATTGTTCCTCCTTCTGGGCACCACAACAATAAGCTCTTTGTTTTCTGTGGATCTGTTTTGCTTCTCAATTATTTTGGAGGTTTTCAGCCTTTTCTCCAGGGACTCAGACATGATAGTGATACTTAGTCAGCCAGCATGCCCTCTGCTTTTGCTGCTCTTTAGTTGCAATGCAAGACTATCTGCTTCATTTGGCATCACTTCATCTGGCACCACCAGTATTAAGTGGCTTAAAATTTAAATGATGAACAATAACGGTAGCCACAAACCTAACACACAAATGCCTATGAATCGATGTATTATATCTTAGCATCTCCCACTTGCCCTTTTATGACATTAAGAATACATCCCATATTTGACCTTCAGCTCAAAGTTGTGTTAGCCCATAACCAAACATGGTGCTTAAGGAAAGGACCACTCAATTGTTCTTAATTAGCTGAAGTCTTGTCATTCCAGCAAAAATAGATAAAGGAAAAATTAGCAGTATGTGGGATAAAAGATTTCAGGTAGTTCATTAATTTCTGTATGAACAATGCAATCAAAACTTTTTTCAACAGCAGTCTGAGGTAACTCAGAGAAACTGTCAGAGTAATCTGAATTGGGTCAAATATCAACAGCTTATTGTATTAACATTTTTTATACTTGTTTCTACCCTTGGTTTAACACTTAGAATATTGTTAGATCACTGCAAGAAATATTATTAATATCTGTGTTCCACCAGTCCCAAACCTTTCCGGCTCTGCGGAACAGTAGTAGCAGCGACAGAGTCAGTGATGGTGGTTGAGGTGGGGAGGGAAGGGCATAAATAAAGTTTCATGTACTCACCCACTCACCTGTCACTTTTACCGCCTGGTTCCAAGCAGGCCATGGCCAGTAGCAGGCCACGGCCTGAGGGGTGCTGAGCATCCCTGCAGTACTCCATAAATATTAAGAATGCCAGAAATTTCAAATAACAATTGTAGTATAAAGCATGCATGTTAATCATTTACTTACAGGAGACCCATCAGTCCAAGTGTATCCTGTGCTAGAGTCTGAAATTTGCAAACCAATCCAGACATAATTTGATTTTGATCTAAAATGTAACAATCAGCAAATACATTAAAATATATTTTATGCATATGTCTTGTTGAAATACAACACTGCAATTTTCTGTCTGTGTTTTCTTTTTCACAACAAGGAATAACCCCCAGAAACAAGCAGGCTCTTAAATATGACATATGCTCTTACAGCTGTAATATGATAGATACCTACTTAAGAGGGAATACATTCTTAGGATTACAATGGAATTTATTTAAGTAGTTATGTACAGGATAATACCAGAAGCCTTATTACTTTATTGGGATAATGATGATGGTTATGACATTTGTGACCATTCTTTCTTATTTTTGTTATACCCACTGGAGTTTCTGTTCTATTTTTTGTAACCATGATGATGATCAGCAAAATCATGATCTTTTTCTTCCTCACTGAGTTGGAGCTCTCACTAGAGTGCTCTGAGAGAAATCTTAACTACATGCAAAATACCTTGGAATGAAAATATGTAGCTTTATGAAATTTATATTAGTTATATATTCCATTATGATGAATTCAGTGCTCCAATATACTTTTGCCAGGAGTGTTTCTGCCTTAAGATATAAGCAGTTTATTATACTCACAGTTTGTTTAATAATTTTTCCTCTAGTTTAGTATGAAAAGAAGCCAGGTGTCCTCCAACTGTTTTGCAAAAGTCATATGCCTCATACCAAGTTTTCCTTTCAACTTTGTTCTCTATATAGGCCTAAATGTATAGAAATATATCTCATTACAAAGAAGCATTAACACTATATAGTTTCGACTTATGACCACAATTTAATTCAAAATTTCTGTTGCTAAATCAGACATGTTAAGTGAGTTTTGCCTCATTTTATGACCTGTTTCCCAAAGTGAATCACCACAATTGTTAAGTTAGAAACATGATTGTTTAGTGAATCTAGCTTCCCCATTGACTTTGCTTGTCAGAAGATTGCAAAAGGTGATCAGATGACCCCAGGATACTGCAAGCATATAAAAATTGTCAAATGTCTGAATTTTGATCATATCATCATAGAGATGCTGCAAAGTTTGGAGCAGGGAAAATAGTCATGTCATGTTTTTGAACGGGATCATTAAGTGAATTGTTGTAAGACAAGAACTACATGTAGTTGTTTGTTTCCCCTTATGGCTCTTATTATTTATCTTTTCAAATAACCCTTTAACTCTTACATTTGATATTTTCACTTTTACATATTAACATAAGCCTTAACACTGAAGTTTATTGAAAACAGCTGTTATGTCTTGGGAACCGGTTGGGGCTCCAACCGGGTCCGTTCTTTAAGTAGGTTCAACAACCGTTCCTATTGGCTGGCGCCGTTTGACAGCCGGCTATATAAAGCCGGCTGTCAAGCCAAGCCAGCCGTTGTTCGCTAGCTAGTCTGCCCGTTGGCTGGCAGACGCGACAACCACTGTTCCTTCAATAAACTTGTTAATTGCATGCCCTGGTCTACGCCTCTCCTTCCTTGCGAAATATAACACTGGCGATGAGGATGGGATGTGAAGGCTAGCCAGGAGCATTTTCCCAAGGAACAGGAGCCTGTCATCGGAAGCCGCAGCCCCTTGCCGTTTTGCTTACTGAGCCTCGGACTCAGCAGCCTGTCATCGCGAAGTGAAAGTGTTAGAGCCGCTCAGGTTAGATCTGCAGCGGTTAGAGAGGCGGGCGCTGTCAGTGAAAGTCGCGGCGGTTAGAGCACCACGGATAGTGAAAGTCGGGCGCTGAAGCTGCAGCCGCCAGCGCGAGAAAAAAAAAGCGGCGAAAATTCTAACGGCTGTCACTGAACTGCAGCCTCTAGAGCAAGCTATGGCGCTGAGAGCCTCAGCCGCCTCGATCACAAAGGGCACTAATTACAGTAGCTGTCACTAAGTGAAGTCTCCAAGTGAAATGCAGGCGCCTCAGCCGCCTCGCCAAAAAAAAAAAAAAATTATAATAAGAAAAAGGGCTCGAATTTTAAAGCGCTGTCAGTACTGCACCACAGCCACAGCCGCCTAACGCTGCTAAAAAGAGCACGAAAATTCAAGCGCCTCAGAAAAGCCGAAGTCCTTGGTGAGAATAGGGCACTGTAGCCACAGCCGCCAGCGCCCTCAAGCAGCATCAATCCAAGACAACGAGCTCCCAGTGAGGTAGACCAGTCTACAAAGAGACTGAGGGGTCCAAAATGAATGTCAATTCAGTATTCCCCCTTTCAAACCTGATGAGGAAAGTGGGATTCGTATAAGAATCGCTTCAACCACTTTATCGATGCCATTGGACTGGCTGAAGCTTGAACAGAGGAAGAAATCCTACTTCCTCAGCTACTGTGGGGCTGTAGTATACGACACCGCCACAGCACTCCTGGCCCCACGAGAAATCGGGAATGTCCCATGGGCAGAGTTGGTGGAAAGCACTATCCAACCACTACTCACCAAAACCGTCTCAGATTGCTAGGCGCTTCGCCTTTAGGATGAGGAAGCAAGCCGAGGGGGAATCCATAAATCAATATATGGCAGCCCTGAGGACAGCAGCTCTACAATGTGAGTTCAAAAACTATTTGGACGACATGCTGCTCGACCAACTCGTCTGTGGGGTGAGGGATCTAAAACTCCAGAGGCGTTTGCTGGCTAGAAGAGACCTCAACCTCCCCCAGGCAGTTGAAGAAGCCTTAGCTGCAGAACTTGCAGCACAGTCCGCAGCTGAGATCCAGGGCACCGCTCCCAGACCCAGCACTTCCTCCGTACACTCTGAAGAAGCGGTTAGTGAGGATGACCCTGCAGAATACTCTGATGTGCATCGCCTCAAACCAACGAGACAGCGCAGGTAGGAGCGAGGCCAAGAAACAACAGTGGCCCAAAACAAACTCTTTTATGCCTGACCTGTGGAGGTTCCCATTCCCGGGCATCTTGCAGGTTCAGAAACGCCACCTGCCACAACTGCCACAAGAAAGGTCACCTCGCAAGAGTCTGCCAGGCAGCGCGCACCTCTCCACAAAGATCTCTTTCCTCTCCTGTTCCCCGAAGGCAAGTAGAAAAATGCCATACTTGTTACCAAGCCAACCACACACTTTACACCCCCAATAAAATTACACTTTCTGTCTTACTAGAAGGTAATCCCTGCCGCATGGAGGTAGACACGGGGTCAGCGCTCTCAATCATATCTTGGGACACGCTTAAGAAGATCCAGCCCAGACTGACAAAGAACCAGCTTCAAAAGTGCCATCTCACCTTGAGAGACTACCAAGGAAAGAACATCCCGTCCTCGGGAAAGGCAAGTTTCTCGTGAAATTCCAAACCTTTAAAGGCCATTTGCCTTTAGTGGTTGTTAATAGTGCCCTCCCTAGTCTTTTGGGGTTGGATTGGTTCCCCTCTCTCGGCCTTAGTATAAAAGGAGTCCATGCTGTCTCAACTTCTGATGTTGACTCCTTATTTACAGACTACTCTGACGTTTTTAGTAGTGAGTTAGGCTGCTATAAGGCACTCCCATCTCCTTCTCAGTAGACCCACAGGCAGTCCCGTTAAGCAAAACCACGTAGAGTACCTTTTGCCATCCGCCCCAAATTGGATGCAGAACTAGACAAACTACTAAAACAAGGGGTGATAGAACCCACAGATTTCGCTAAGTGGGAGACCCCAATAGTCACCCCGCTAAAAAAAGACGGTAATCTAAGAATTTGTGCTGACTACAAGGCGTCAATCAACCGTTATCTACAGGTTAGCGCATATCCAGTCCCAGTCATTCAGCACCTGTTACACACATTCGAACCTGGCACCATTTTCGCCAAACTGGACATGTCACAGGCATACCAACAGTTCCCGTGGATAACCAAACAGCTGACTTACAGACCATAGTTACACACAGAGGGGGCATTCAGATGTAGCGTCTCCAGTTTGGCGTAGTGTAGCCCCAGGTATTTTCCAATCACTGATGGAGCGAATCCTCCAAGGTCTCCCCGGCGTAGTGCCATATTTCGATGACATCTTAGTCACAGCCAGGGACAGACCCCAACTCATCCAGAGAGTCAGGGCAGTATTAGAAGTTCAGGCAGCATGGCCTCAAACTAAAACGGGAGAAGTGTACCATCGCCACTAGACAGGTGGACTTTCTAGGCTACAGGCTAGACGCCTCAGGCATCCACCGGTGGAATCGAAAGTCAAGGCCATCCACGGCGCCCACGCCTACCAACAAAACCGAGTTACAAGCCTTCCTGGGGTTATTGAACTTCTACGCTTCATTTCTCCCACACAAGGCGTCAGTTGCTGAGCCATTGCACAGACTCTTAGACAGAAACACACCATGGCACTGGGGACCCAAAGAAAACCAAGCATTTGTGGCAGTCAAATCTCTACTCACCTCTGAGACTGTCTTAATACAATTTGACCAACGCCTTCCTTTGGTCCTAGCCGCATGACGCATCCCCTTTTGGGATAGGAGCTGTCTTAAGTCACAGGCTCCCCAATGGCTCCGAGGCACCAATTGCCTTCTTTTCAAGAACCCTTTCAGCAACTGGCGTAATTACAGCCAGGTTGATAAGGAGGCCTTGGCTGCAGTAGCAGCAGTCAAAAAATTCCACGCAATTTCTATTCGGACACCAATTCGAACTTATTACTGATCACAAGCCAGCTTTTAGGATTATTATCAGGGAAAAGCAAACCCCGCAGATATTGTCGCCTAGAATGACCAGATGGACCTTATTCCTGGCGGCTTACTCGCATAAACTGGTCTATCGTCCCGGAAAAAATCTAAACCACGCGGATGCCCTCAGCCGCTGCCCTTGCCAGCCCAGTCGAGGACCCAGCTCCTGTGCATGCCATTTTGATGTAAATCGAACTCAAGCTGCCGGTGACTGCAGATGACATAGCATCACATTCCAAGAAGGACAGAACAATCGCCCAGGTTCTGGACTGGGTAGGGAGAGGTGGCCGGAAACTAACTATTCAGTTGATTTCGGCCCATTTAAAACTCGCCAGCTAGAGCTCTCTAAGTTGCAGGGATGCCTATTGTGGGGTACCAGAGTGGTCATACCAACCACCCTTCGCATACCCGTCTTGAAGATGCTGCACGAGGGCCATCCAGGAATTGTGCAGATGAAGGCGTTAGCTCGAGTTACGTCTGGTGGCCGGGATGGACGATCAGATCGCCAAGTGGGTAGCTCGTGTCGACCCTGTCAGGAATCTAGGGCAGCCCCGCCAACCGCCACACCCACAAAGTGGGAAAGTGCCAATGCCCGTGGTCACGGCTTCACATCGACCTGGCCGGGCCAATGCACGGCAAGACCTTCTTGGTGGTCGTGGACGCCTATTCAAAATGGATAGATGTGGCCTTACTTCCCGACCACCACACAGGCAGTTGTTAAAGCCCTGACTCACCTTTTCGTAACTCACGGACTCCCTGACACACTGGTCTCCGATAATGGCCCCAGTTCACCTCGAGCGAATTTAGTAGGTATGTCACCAATCTAGGCATCAGAACCGTCTTCACGGCCCCCTTCCACCCGCCAGCAACGGGTTGGCTGAGCGGGCAGTCAGATCAGCCAAGGCGTTAGCCAGGTTCGGCCAAGTGGATTGGCATTCTAAACTGTCTCAATTCCTCCTAAGCCAGCATACCACACCGTGCACAGTTACGAACAAATCCCGGCTGAGCTGCTGATGGGGAGACGCCTGAGGACTACCTTAGACAGGCTGCACCCCACTACTGTCCAGACTCCCCTTTGGGGTCTGACAGTCTGGCCAGGAATTTCGCAGTTCAGGACCTAGTGTTTGCTAGGAACTACGGCGGGGACCCACTGTGGGTGGCCGGAAAGTCATGGCTGTCACAGGTCCGAGATCTTATCGGGTCCAACTTGAAGACGGTGTGTGTGGCGAAGACACCTGGACCAGCTGCGGAGACGCGGAGCAGCCTGACCGCCCAGACCCGTCTCCACCAGATGAGTCGCGGGCGCCACTCCAGGTCCAGCTAGTGATCCCCAGAGTGATCACCCTTCACCAACGGAGACAGAGGGAGCAGGCAGTGAGACCGGGCTGCCAGCCGGGAGCACCACCGTTTATCCCCAGTGAAGGCAGAGACTTTTCCTGGCTCCAGTTCCTGCGCCGAGCCCTGTTCGCCCCCTGCGTGCCCTGACCAGGGGTCCGCGAACTTGTCTTGCCCAATGACTCTCCTGAGTTATGTCGCTCGGTGCCAACACAGACCACCGGCGTATCTCAAAGACTATATGTGTTCCCATCTAGGGGAAGGGTGTTATGTCTTGGGAACCGGTTGGGGCTCCAGCCGGTCCGTTCTTTAAATAGGTTCAACAACCGTTCCTATTGGCTGGCGCCGTTTGACAGCTGGCTATATAAAGCCGGCTGTCAAGCCAAGCTCAACCGTTGTTCGCTAACTAGTCTGCCCGTTGGCTGGCAGAGCGCGACAACCACTGTTCCTTCAATAAACTTGTTAATTGCATGCCCTGGTCTACGCCTCTCCTTCCTTGCGAAATATAACAACAGCCACACAGAGATCAATGTTTACATTTTGATTCTCACCACCCATTGAACACAAAATGGGACTTATCAGAGCCCTACACCACTGAACTGAAGGCCTGCTTAACAGCAAAGATGGGAAAGAAAAAGAACAAAAAAAACATCAAGGAAGTGCTCAAAACGTGTGACTATCCCAAGTGGGCTAGTCATCAAATCCCCAAAAAGACCCAACAGTTGCTCCTCCATAAGAGACAAAGAAAAAACAATAAACAAAGCAATGTTGTCATTCTATATGTTGCAGGAATATCAGGAAAGCTCAGGAGGATCTTCAGCCAACACAACCTAAAATACACTAACTAGCAGAAGCTTATCCACCCCAAAGATAAAACACTGAGAAACAAACTTAGCTATGTGGGAAAAGCAGTACAACGGACTGAGCCATTTGCAGATCTGCATATTGGGGAAACAAAACAACTACTTCATAAACGCATGGCCAACATAGGAGAACAATCCCATCAGGATAAAATGGCCAAAGATATGCTGGCTGCAAAGGAACATGACCAGTTTCCATGTTCTCCATTATTCCTTCCTTGATCTTCCTATCACTCTATTTCCTTTTCAGAGGAGGGTTAATCATGGCTGAATAGCACCAAATTCACCCTGGAGGAAAAGCTGGGAGGCTGCTGCAGTGTCTGGCTCTTGACCTGGCCTGTCTCAAAGGGCTGGTTGACCAAGCCAATGTTTCAACTCCAAAACAAGCTGACCCACCTTGAAGCAGACATTCCTCGTTGGACTTGCAGTCCATCCTTCAGGACATGGGGGAGGGGGCGTTGTTCTCGGGATTGGAGGAGGCGTCACCCCTTCAGCCAAATGCTTGCAAAGGAAGGCAGCCCTCTCCTCACAACTGACAACATCCCACAGTCCAGCAGCTTCTCCTGTTCTCATGGCAACGCAGCCAGGATTTGGGCCTGGCAGAATGGAAGACCAGAGCCAGTTTAATGCATCTTCATAGACAAGCTAAACAGGATAAAAGCTTTCCTACTAGGATGTATTTGCTCTGACAGACTCCATACCAGGCATTTTTGCATTCCAGTGAGTGAACTGAATTGTGTCTCCATTGGTCCAGTTGAAAGTTCCTGGATTCGCTACATCTGAAAGGCCAATCCAGAAATATTTTTCAGGACGGTATCCAATTTGGCTAGTCAGGAAGGCCTGCTCAAATCTATGGAAAAATAATTCAAATCAGGATGGTCTCTGATTTTCTTCGTTTTCAGATTCTGCAGATGGTTAACCTTAGGCCCAATTTACACTTTTACTAGTCAATCCATTTCAAAGGATTATTGTGGGGAAAATAGGAGGCAGGAGGATTCAGTACATTTGTATATTTTAAAAAGGTAGGATAAAATCAGCATTATCATCATCATCACCTCAGATCTGAAAGTACAACACTAGATTTACAGATTCCTGATCAGAGCTAAGGAGTCTGCTCCCATAACATACATTAAGGCTAGCAGGACTGGAGTTGAATCTTTCTTACAGCAAAGACTACAGTGCAGTATTCTGAAGATTTAGAATAAGGACAAGCCTCCATCTTACTAAGGCCTTTTAGTAAAGGCTGCCTGAGGCAACCATCCCAAAACATGGCCAATGGTAGAGCCTGCCCAATCTCTGCTACAAGTAAAAAAAGCTACATGCGGTGACTCTCTTGATCTAGTTGTCTGACCAAGACTGCAATTGCATTATAACATTCTCTTCAGCAGTATTTCCCAATTTTGGTAGTTTTAAGGTTGTGACTTCAACTCCCAGAATTACCTGTCTGCTTGCAGAATTCTGAGAGTTGAAGTGCACATATCTTAAGGTTGCTGAGGTTGGGAAACACTATTCACAGCAGTGGTTTCCATATTTTTCACACTTCCTTATTAGTTGAAAAATTAAATATGTACCTCAATATATACGTTTATTTGTAAATTATATTTGTGTACTGTGTTACTAGTGTATCAAATGCCTTATAAAACATAAATGTATATTATACTTTCTATATTCTGCATATTAAATTTTAGTTGCTAATTTATTTATTTTTAAGAAACAATAGTCATCCGAAAAATAGATCAAGTATATGCATCCGAAATTGGAGAACACTACTCCAAAGACTTCTTCATAATATATTAATATATCTTGAACACTATAAATGAATTTGGAGCAGGTGTTGCAGAAAGGTGCTACATTTTTATTCCTAAACATCCTGAACCCTTTTTAGAAATTGAAGCACTGCAGTGCTGAATTAAATATTAAAATGCATCCTGGGAAATATTTATTTTGAGATATTCATTAATAACAATAACAATTAATAAATCAATAAACCCATATAAAATTCAAGTAAACCAAACTTTAGATACTATCTCAGATGAACTCATGTAAAATTAAAGTGAAAAATTAGGAATAATTAAGAAAAATGAATAATTAACAAACATCAAAATAAAATAATACAGTACTTTTGTAAGTAGGCAGCTATATAAATTTTTATATATAAATAAATAATAAATAATTTAGAATACAGGAATAAAATATCTGAAAATATTTTATTTATGTCCAGATAAAATGTTCTTTTCATGTCTATCACCAGGTCTCACAGCACAGTTTATGTTAAAGGAAATGAATTTAAAAAGGAGGTAGACATAGGAAATATGTTTAGTGTTTTCTTTGCTAATATAGATGCATAATATAATATTTTGTTCTGTCTCTTTCACCATATTTTACCTATTCTCCACAGAGATCAGAAATCCTTGATTTGTTTCACAAGATGTCTTTGCTTCTGAAAATGTTGCAGGTGTCTTTCCAATTAAGTAACAATAGAAACCATACCTTTTCCAGCCCTGTTGACATAGCATATATACACATACAGAACAATATTAGCCTGAATTTATTGATTTATTTCTCACATTTTTATCCTATCCCAATCTATAGACACTCAGATTCACTAAGTTATCCTGATAAAAAGGCAATTTTTAATTAATTTAAGTTCTTATTTTATGTGGGGAAAAGTATAGTCTTACTATTCTATAGTATCGTTTGAACCCCAAATCTAAAAAGTGCTATGAAATAAATGCTAATAGACATAAATTTATAGCATTCAACTTCTGTGTCAATAGCTTCAGATTTGTTTAATTTTATAAGAACATTGCTGCAATTTGGATGTCCAATTACTATGGCAAGTACAAATCAACATTTTTCAGTTTCAGTTTTCGCCCAATCCAAATACATTTCTATTCAGCAAAAAAAACAAAACAAAATGTGTTCCTTCTGTTTATCCATTATCTCAAGTAGCTTTTCTTTTTCGTCATATGGTAAAGACAATAACTTGTGTTATTCTAATATTGCAGAAAAAAATCTTTCTATCTATGTGGTTCCTAAGAGTCAACACCAGTGTTAGGATGATATTCCCAAAATTTCATAAGAGGCTGAATAAGTATTATAAAAGATCAACAGCTTCACAATTCTTGAGGCTTACTTTTTGGCACTTTGGATCAGCAACTTCATCTATTCCAGGTAGAAATTCTAAAGGCTCTTTTTTACAGATGTATCCTAATTCCTCTTCACAAAAATGATCTGCCCAGTATCCATTCTGAGGGTGGAAAGGTAAACAAACTTTATTGAAAAGAATCTACTACTTATAGCCTGTCCTATTTTTTTAATGGTTTGTATTGTCATTTTTGCTTTTATCTTCTTTTTTTCATGAGCTGGATTACTGCATATTACTTGTTATAGCTTCATTTGTCTAAAATCTGCAGCCATACTAACACGTCTTGCAAAAAGATGTGTATAAAATAAGTGGGAAATTGTAAACATAATTTTTCACCTATAAAAATTAAATTATTTCAAAATATAATTCATAGATATTACCTCAAGTTTCTAATATGTAAAATATAATTGTAATTTTTCATAAATAAACAGCCAGTAAAAAGGTTTATTTAAATTTAGCATGCCTAAGCTTTTGTTCTTTAGTCAATGCAGGTTAAAAGTTTATTCCCAATCTTGATAAAGAAATTTGGTTAATATCTATAAATATAAATAGGCTAAACTCCCCAGCTAAAAGAAAACAAATACTTAAAAGATTGATCAAAGAAAAATTAGATTTTGTTTGCCTACAGGAGGTACACATAAAAGATCAGCACAGGGTTTGTCTAGAATACTCCAGGTTAGGAAAACTATATACTGCTCTAGCAAAAAATAAACAAAGAGGGATAGCCGTTTACATAAATGCAAGTTTAGAAGCAAAGCTAAAATACACAGATGGGAATGGAAGGATCCTGATAATTGAATTACGGATTGGACAAAAAGTATGATATTGGTAGTAATTTATGCCCCAAATGAGAATTAAAATTTTTTTTATAAGACACTACATGAAAAAATTGTAGAAATAGAATATGATAATATATGTGCTGTAGAAGTTTATTACGCGGTGGTAGACCTAAGGAAAGATTATATAGGTAAATTGGCAAAAAAAGGAAAGAAAAAGAAAACACTACCAACCACATTTTTTGAAATAATGCAGGAATTAAATTTGGATCAATGGAGGAAGATAAATCCTAAACGATGGTAATACACTTTCTACTCAACCCCACACAAATCATGGTCCCATCTGGATATGGCCTGGATGAATTGAGAATTAGGAAACAAGGTGGATAAGATAGAAATCATGGCAAATACATGGGCTGACCACAACCCACTAATAATAATTTGGAAATGAGACGATGGACATTAAATTCCCAAATTTTAAATGAAAAAACATATATTTTGAGGACAAAAAGGGAAATGGAAATGTTATTTGAGGAAAATTTAAATCAACACACTTCACTTCAGACAGTATGGGATATAGCAAAAGCAGCCCCTAGGGGTATTACCATAGCGTATATGGCAAAAAGAAATAAAGAAAGGAGGCAAGGGCAGGAAAAATTAACAAGAGAGTTTAGAGAATTAGAATATAAGCTACAAAGGGAACCTCAAAATGAAGGGAGTGAAAAATGATATGGTTTTAGCTAAACATAAATTAAGTATGGTGAACCAAGAGGAGAGGGTGAAAGACTTAAAAGGAGCAAAACAAAATTTCTTTGAACATGCTAATAAATCAGGAGGGTGATTAGCCCATAAATTAAAAAAAAAGAAAGGAAAAGAAGCTGATTCAGGAACTGGAGGATGAAAATGGAGAGATACAGTATAAAATGACAGGGAAAAAGAGACTAATTCAAAATTACTTTGAAAGACTATATGACGAAGATAACATGGACATAAATAATATAGAACAATATCTATAAAAAACTAGTCTGGCAGAATTAAGAGAAGACCAAAGAGAAATACTAAATAGAAAGATAACAGCCAAAGAGTGGTAAAAAAATAGAAGAGTAATAAAACCGCAGGGCCAGATGGAATTCTGGCAGAGGTATATAAATGTTTGTATGAATGCTTTGGAGATATATTGTTGGAAGTGTACAATGATGTATCGGAGCTATCAAAAATTCCAGATTCATGGATTGAAGCTTACATTTCCCTTATCCCAAAAGAGAGTACAGACAAATACATCAAAAATTACAGACCAATCTCCCTGTTAAATGCCAACTATAAAATCTTTACCACAGTAATGGCAGAAAGGCTGAAGATAGTGCTAAATGAAATAATATGTCCAGACCAGAATGGTTTTTTTTGCCAGCAAGACAAATTAGAAATAATGTAAGACATTTTAGAATATTATGAACCACATCCTGGGAAACAGGCAGCACTAATCTTTCTGGATGCTCAGATAGCATTTGATAACCTTAATTGGCAGTTCTTGATCCAACAAATTAAAAGTATGAAATTTGGAATAAAATATGAAAAACTAATTAGGTCAATATATGCCAGGCAAAAAGCTAGAGTGATGGTAAATGGAGATTGCACTGAAACATTTAAAATTTTAAAAAGAGTATGACAAGGTTGTCCTATGTCACCTCTCCTTATCATATTAATGATAGAAGTATTCTAACCAAAATAAGGCAAAATGAGGAAATAACAGGATTAAAGATCAAAAATCAGGGATATAAAACCCAAACATTCATGGACGATTTAGTGTTTGCCATTGAGAAACCGATGGAAACAGGGATAAATTTGTTAAGGGAAATTGAAAAATATGGACTAGTGGCAGGACTAAAAATTAATAATCTTATAGCATTTTTCCGTTAATTCATGCTTTCTTTCTCAACCAAATAAATTTAAGCACCATTCTATTCAATTGTTCAAAGAATTTTCAATCTAATTTTATGGGGATTGTCTGAAATAAGTATAACAATTTTGGTATGTTCATTTTTATCATGGCAATTCTACCTGATAAATGATAAAAACAAAAATGTTAGTAAAGAACTCAACAGAAAAACAAAAGAAGGGATTAGAAAGAGAATTGAGACTAAAAGTGGGGAAAACATGAAATATTTGGGGATTTGGCTTACAGGATAATGTTCGACCATAAAATTATAAGAAATTGATGTAACAATGCAAAAAAGATTTAGAGAACTGGAAAAAGCTGCAATTATTGTTGATGGGTAGAATTGCCACATAAAAATGAACATACTACCAAAATTTTTATACTTATTTCAGACAATCCCCATAAAATTAGATTGAAAAGTCTTTGAAGAATTGAATAGAATGGTGCTTAAATTTACTTGGTTGGGAAAGAAAGCACGAATTAACATAAAAATGCTATAAGATAGCAGAAGTGGAGGTGGCCTAGGACTTCTAAAATGGGAACTATATTATCAGGCAGCGGGATTACTCTGGATTAAAGATTGGATAAACTTTGATAATAAGAGAGTATTAATAATTGAAGGGAATGATCTTAACACAGGATGGCATGCCTTCCTGTGGAGTAAATGAGAAAAGATACATTCATATTTCATATTCATTCATATTTAGGGACTCATTAATAACAATATGGGAAAAGATAAGGAAGAAGCACTATAATAAATTACCGGATTGAGTGTCGCCAATGGAAACAGTGATCTACCCAAAAACAATGGAGAAGAAAAAGAAGATTAGATATAAGGAATTATTAGATAATCAGGGGAATTTAAAAACAACTGAAGAACTAAAAAAACAAGGTATAGTTATGGATTGGTGCCCATATTTTTAGATAAAAACGGGGCATAAAAAAAATATGGAGGAATTTGGAATAGAAAGGGAACCCCAACATCAAGACCAAATTTTGATTGGTAAAGAAGAAAAATTTATCACTAGAACATATAATTATTCACTTAAAGTAGAAATGGAAGAAGTAGTTAAAGGCCCAATGATCGCTTGGTCACAAAATGTAGGACACAGTATACAGTTAGAGGACTGGGAGAGAATTTGGATCAAGAACTGCAAATTAACCTTATCAATAGCATATAAAAATTTTTAATCAAGATGTTTTACAGATGGCATTTGACACTGGCAAGATTGGCCAGAATATATTTGAATATGAAACCGCAATTCTGGAAATGTAAGCTTACAGAGGGAACATATTATGGTGGCAATGACAATGCTCCAAAGCTAAAAAAAAGTACTGGGAAAAATTGAGGAAATTACAAGAAATTACAGGGTATGATATTGGATTTAAACCAGAAAGATTTTTTTGTGGGAGGGATAATGGAAGGAAATTTAAAGAAACATATCCAATATGTCGCATAACACATAATAACAGCTGCAAGAATTGCTTATGCCCAGAGCTGGAAAGTAGATAGGGTACCTTCTGAGAATATGGGAATAAACAAAATACTTGATTGTGCTGAGATGGATAGGCTTACCAGGAAATTGAAAGATAAAGAGGAGTCTGAGTTTTATGAGATATGGGAAATGTTGTATATATGATTAGAGAATTGAATTGTAAATATAAATAATGCTTGGCACAGTACTGTTAAAATGTAAATGAATATGTATTTTGAAAATAAAAAAATAAAAGTTTATTCCCAATCTTCTGAAAAAAATAGTCAGTTGAACTCAGAATTTGTTTCTTTGTTTACTTATTTATTAGAATGTAATATACTTTAAAGCAGGGGTGGGATTCTACCGGTTAGAACCCCTTGTTAACTTTCTAAGTATTTCGGAGAACTGGTAGTTAGAAGCAATCTCTGTTTGTATTTTTCCATCCTTATTAGAGTCTTGGCAGAAAGCCTAGACTTCCTGTCTCTGGAGCTTCTGAGGCTTTCTTAAAGGGGAAGGGTTGTTTTAAGATTTTTACATGCTGTTGGGAGGAAATACTTCCCTGGACAATCAGCACTTTGAAGAAATAATTGAATAATGAAGCAAAGCTTTTAGTGACAGGGAACCAAGATGAGTGACATTCTGCAAGGCTTCTTGGCTAGCTATAAAGATTAACATTCAAATGTGAGTTTACATTCTCTTTCTGAATTTTGGTCTAAAACTGATTTTTGGTTAAGGTTAATTCTGTGCTTGGTGCTGTTTAATCCTGTGTTTATTGATGGGATCATTTTCCCTATTCAGCTTCAACAAGCAACAGTTACTGTTGTGATTTAATTATTTGTATTGTGTTTGAATTTTTTCTTGCCTCATGGTTTTTTTTTCTATTTGGGGAGGGGGTCTTCCTTCACTGCTTTAATATTATCTGGCACTGTCTTTTTGGGGTATACTTCTAAGAGGCAGAATGCAAGCGTGGCACTGATTTTTTTTACTGCCTTTCTGGGGGGCATGTGACCTTTTCATAAATCTGGGTGATTTCCTTAGGATATCTTGTGAGGTGAGTGAGATCAGCTGGTATTTTTAAGTGTTCAAATGGATCTAAGGATTGCTTCTTCTGGAGAGCTTAAATGACCTCTCTGCTAAAGGATTTCACTTTATGAGGAAGAGCTGGCTGCTTTATAGTTATCACTGCATTTTAAATATTTTCATTCCTCAAGATGCTCTGGCACCCTGCCTGATTTGTAACTCCAGCTTGCAGGTGTTTTTAATCTAATGATTGGTATTTAGGGCAGCTTTTTGCAAGCAAAGAAGCTTTTTGTATTTTTGTATAGGTAATCGTTGAGTTACAACAGTTCATTTAGTGACCATTCAAAGTTACAATGGCATTGAAAAAAGTGACTTATGACCATTATTCACACTTATGACCATTGCAGCATCTCCACTGTCATGAGAGGTCAGGCGAGGAAAAGTGCACCTTGACATGAGTGATGTCGAATTGGCCATGCCCAGCCCTCTGTAGCCCTCCCCGTACCGCCTTGTAGCTGCCTGGGCCTCGCCCTGCTCTCTCCAAGGTGCTCCAGGCCTTGGAAACTGGCAAAAAGCACTTGCTAAGCAACTGGCCATTAAGTGAGGACCTGGTCATTAAGCGAGGACCATTTGCATTTGGTTTGCCAGTTGCATGGCCACCTGCCTGGTCCTCACCCTGCCCTTTCCAGGGCTCCCCAGGCTTTGGAAACTGGCAAAAAACACTTGCTAAGTAACTGGCCATTAAACGAGGACCTGATCATTAAGTGAGGACCGCTTGCATTTAGTTTTCCAGTCACATGCCCATACCCACTCCAGTCACCTGACCACCTTGCCATGCCCACCACAGTCACATGACCACCTAGCTACTCCCAGTCAGCAAGACACTCCCACCCCAATCACATGACCACCAAGCCACACCCACAAATTAGGCCATGCCTACAGAACTGGTTGTTAAGAAATTTGAATCCCACCCCTGCTTTAAAGTAAAGTATTAGTTACATAGTAGCAATACTACAAAATATGAATGGACAGTTAAAGGATCTCAGGGTCAATGAGGCTTCCGAATGTTTGTTTAGCAATTTCCAGAGCCTTCTCGAATTACAAAACTGTAGAATAAACTAAAAAGTAGGATTTATGTTTCTTTTTTAAGTCAAGATTTTTAATCCAAACACAGTTCATGAGTATGATTAATCCTGCTTACTTTACGTAATTAATCTATTTATTACTATCCCACCAAACCATTATATTTACTAGTATCTCCTCAAGCCATTATGTGATATCCTTAAACACAAAAGACCATCCTTTCTTTTTAGACTTAAATACCCTTAAGTATTCATTCCTAACTCTGATGAATAATATTTTTACCAAAACACATTATTAAACAAAAATGCAATAATTATCATCAATAGAATCAGTTCAATACTCACAGAAACAAAATAAGCTAATATTAATACTAAAAAATCAACACAACAATATATTTAAAACAATATTCTGGGATGAGCTCCAGAATATACACATCCACAATTATTTAGAATAGGAATTAATTCAGAACTGTCAGATAAATTTAAGTGGAACCACCAAACTTTATTTTAACTCACTAAACTAAATTTAAAAAGTCTCTAATCCCCTTTTAAAGACTTGAAAATATGATAAGAAAATTTCTTATCATATGTGATGGCCTTGTAAGTAGCTAAATCATATCGGATAAATATGACAATGCAGAAAATATTTAAAATACAAATATTAATGAAATCTGAAGCCTTTCTTCCAGATATTATGGATAAATGGATAGAAAATCGCTTTGGGACATTATTTTTCTACATAGTGATCACTGCTACTATTGTTTATGCTAAGCATTTGAAGGAAATGGGATGCCAACTATTAAAGAGTAGACTTTAAAACTGATTGTACTTGAAGAAATGGCAAAATTAACTGTATTGATTAGAGTCAATAGATTAGAAAGTTTATAAGAGATGCAAGCCATTTGTGAATTTTCTCTGTGTCAAATACAATAACAAATGGTTAACAGAAGATTTTGAAGATTAGTTCTACCTTTGGAGTTACCTGTTGACTGTTTTTATTTATATTGTGAACAGAGGTTGGGTCAATTGGATTGCTAGATAAATAGATTCCCACATCAGAGACTTAAAAAAATGTAACATAGTATTTTTATCAAATATAGATGGGAAAGTTTATAATTATTTGTAGATTTGTTATGTAAGGGTAGGCAAACACATTA
The DNA here is from genome assembly GCF_049901715.1 of Pseudonaja textilis. Lineage (NCBI taxonomy): Eukaryota > Metazoa > Chordata > Lepidosauria > Squamata > Elapidae > Pseudonaja > Pseudonaja textilis. The sequence continues at coordinate 24,171,310 of NC_142008.1, read as the reverse complement.
GGTACTTTTGATATATTTGTCAACATTCAGCCAGGATGGACTTTCTATGTTTGATGTCAGTGGGAATTATGTATTTGTTATTTTTTTTATACAAATGTGTTATTTTTAATTTTTATCATTCATGTCTGATGCTTGGTAGTTTCTTCTTCTTTGTTTGTATTTTAACTTTGGAAAATATTTTTTTAAAGAAAGCAGGGTTTCTTCAATCATAGAACTCCTGGATCCATTATATTAGAATTATTTGCCAACCCATATTGAAAAATAATACAATACTAAAATCCTATCCAACAATTGTGAGAAGGCTAGTTGCAGCATATACATCAATTTTAATTTTTAGTAAGATAAATATCAATAACTCATAAAACAAAAGTTCTTTAGGAGTTCTCCATAACTTTTAAATATGGAAAAGATTCTGGAAAAGAAAACATTTAAGAACCATTGATTTATAGAATCAATTATGTTATGGAATAAGAGATTGTATCAAATAAATTTCTAGACACAAATTTTATCCAAGAGAAAACTGAAGAGAAAAAATATCTCCACCAGGCAATTAAGGGTCTTTATTGTTACCTTCCCACTCATGATAACACAGTCTTCCTGCACATTGCTTATAAGTGTGGGTTCTCCTTTCTGCCATCTGATGAAGCTCACTGTAGTACCATCACTCCATTCAAAATATGAAGAAGTCTTCTGGTCATTTAGGCCTATCCACAAATTATCTGTTGATTCTAAAAGATAAATTTATTTTATTCATTTGCTCTCAAATGTAATGAATGAAGTCAAGAGGTTGTATATAATCCTCCACTGATATAACTCTGTGCTATGTTGATCAGGATATAAGAGAGTCTATATGTGACATAACTGCCTGGAAACTGCCTGTGCTAAACTGCCACGGATATATGCAGCAGTTGTTGCATCATTTAAACCACACAAGCTGAGTAGATTTTTTACAAATATTTTAAGGCCTAAATAAACACTTTTTTCCCCTTGTGATACCAACGTCAGCAGCTATTCCTTTCTTTTCCTGGAATCCATGTACCCACAGAGTATATGAAACAGGAAATAACCCTTCTAAATATACTTACTGTAGCCAAGCTGAGAAAAAACAAAGCTGTATTCCTCAATGTCATGTATACTTAGTAAATGTCCACCATCCTTTTGGCAGGAGACTGAGGCATCCTTCCACGTTTTGCGATCTCTGTTCAGACGGTAACAATGCTTTGCATATCCAACCCAGTCACCTGAACATTTAACTGGCTTAAGATCATCTAAAAAAGACAATAGTTATATGTACACCATCAAGAACTGGGAATGGAGGGGGGGAATCTTGATCTTGTATTATGATATAATTAATTCAATAAATAAAATTTAGTTAAAGTAAACCTGAAAATCCATCTTAAAGATAAAGGTAATTTGTCCATTGTCGTGAGGACATTTTCTAGAAGTGTCATTAGAATCTACTATAATCAAACCTAATTTAAGCCTAATTTTTCACGAATTAGATGTATTAAAGTAGCAATTTTTGTGTCCTACGTCATTATTAAAATATTCTAAAATTATTAATGCTTTATAGTACATGTTAATTGGAATAAGTATTTTTTACTAGATCGTTGCTTTCCTTCAAACTTTCATTTTACTTTATAGAAACTCATAGACACTTTCTTGAAAATAAATTTGGAAACAAATCTAAAGTAAAACTACCCCACTGTTTGGAGAAACATATATATAATTAGTACAGGCAGTTTGGGCCAAATTTCTGGTCATTAAGTTTTTATAGTTGAGGCATCTGCCTGACGGGACCTCATTTTATAATAGTTTTTGCAGAGTCATTAAGCAAATAACTTTAGTCATTAAGCAAATGTGCAGTTATAAGTGTTAACCCATTCTTCCAGCAAAAAAAGGCATAAAAAATAGTTATGTGACTATCGGATTCCACAACTGGTCATAAAGGCAAACTGGTTGGCAAGCATCCAAAGTTCAATCACATGACTGTCGGCATGTGTGTGACATTTTATGAAAACCAGAAGTGCTTTACAGGATCCATTCTGGTCTTGTCTTAATTTAAATTATTATCAAGCAAGTGATTGTAAATCAATGACTACCTGCAAATTAGGACATTTCCTATGTATGCATACCTTTAGCCCTGCAAATCTTCAGGCTTTAATTCATCTAAGAAGAGTGCTACATTTTATATTAAAATGTTCTGAAATAAAACTGATGCAAAATGCATTTTTAAAAAATTCCTCAGGATATTAGATAATCAAACTAATGATGAAAATTCAGCATTTCCCCCACCCCCAGCTATAACAGTAGGCATATATATATAAGAGTTTTAGGTTGCCTTGTTTCCTGCCACTGGGTGGACCACCTTGGCCCAAACAAAATTATTTCTGCATAAGGTGCATTCAGAATCTGAATCTCTGCTTGTTCTCTGCCTCAGATAGATCTATTCTATCACATTACTCTGGGACCCAAAACCATCACTTGGAAAAAAATGTTATCTGGGACACGTGTGCCTTGCATATTAGCGAAATAATATTTATTCAGTTAACTTAATTTCCAGTTTGCAATCTACCTGAAGAAGGTCCAGGTGCCTGTATTGAAGAGTTCATTCTTTTACAGATGTATCCATGCTTCTTTTCACACTGACTATTTTCCCATTTGCCAATCCTACCATGCATCAATCCACAGTTTTTTCCTGTTTCAGAAGAGGGGCTACCTGTAAGAGAGTGATTGTCCTATCACTGTTTGATGTCCAAGATGATAATATTTTTATCTGTAAACAAATCAAAACTGCTTTTTTTCCTTATCTTTAATTGCTTTTCAAGAACACGGTATCCACTTTCCAATATGTACTGTAGGAAGTCTCCATTTCTGTAGTAGCTACCTACCTTCAATCAGTGGCCCATTTTGATCAAATCACAGCCAGATCAAGTCTGTATTGAGGCAGAACAATTTTTCAAGTCAAGGACATCTTCTATCTCAACTATTATGAGTGACAGGAGTTAGGTGGCACATTAGTTAGAAATGAAGCCACCTTGCATAGGCCTACGAACTCTACACAAGAGAATTATTACAACATTCAACTAAACACAGCTACCGAGTCTCTTTTCAGAGTTTTCTGTCAGGGTTAGGGCATCTTCAGGGTGCTCAAAAAATGAAGATAACAATATTGTAAGAATCAATGTTTATATATAATATACATAACACAAACATGCCAGCACACTTCTAGAGAAAGTGTCAGTTAACTCAAATACATAATATATATTTCAATATTTTATATGTGCATTAATTATTAGAAGAAGAGTATGCAAAGTATTATTTTTAATTCTACCTCATCTATTTAAGAACTATTTTGGAAAGGACGATAAGAATTTCCAAATATTTTAATCTTAATATCTTTAAATGTTTACAGTTCTCTTTAGGATATAAAAAAGGCTTTATAACTGTACACAATTACCCACCTGGAGCCCAGTTGAAATATCTTAACAGTTGGTGATTAGTCCACTGCCATCCACTGTCAAAATCTGGGTTATTCAAACCAATCCAGTATTTAGTTTCAAAATCATGTGTTAATCCTATTTGAGAAAGAACATTCACATATTGATCAATTCTGTAGATCTGAGTCTGAAGACAGACAGTCAGGCAGGCATAGTACAATTCAATCTAAAGTACAACTATCATCTTTCTCTTGATCGTTAGCCATACCTTTAACATTATATGTAGTACAAGGAACATAACAACCACTATATAGTATGACTTCAAAGCAAAAGACACACAGAGTGCAACCAAAGACATCAACTAGCAGTTAGAAGACACAAAGAAAATTTCACTGAAGATGTTACCCAATCTGCATGAAAATAAACAAAGCGCAAAGTGCATTAAGGAGTTCCTGGTTCAACCCTGAGCTACATATATTCTCTTCTATTTATACAATGAAAATTCCTTAATCTCACAACACATGGACATACACAGCCACAGTTTCCATTGGGGAACAATGAAAATTTTAGATTAAACTAAATAATAAAAAAAAATGCCAGGGAACTCTTGAAATTTTGGCACTCAGACACATCAGCCATCAATAGGCACACAGAAATAAATTATATTTCCACATGATTCAAAAGAGACATTTAAAAGTTAAGAAGGAAACAAAAAGACTAGAACACATCCTCTTCAGCCTTAACATCCCAAAAAGAAGAAATTAAAACCAAACAATCAAACAGAAAATAATACCCTAATGTAGGAACAATCAAGGAGAAATCAGAGTTCCAGCAACATTTGCAGAGCAAAGTACAGTTATAAAAAGGGAACAAGCAGCACTGAGGCTATTACATAGTCAGGTAAGCAAACAACCAAGCTCAAAAAGCATTAAAGATTCCACTGTTCAGCCTGAGCTATTGTTAGTTATATATTAATGACTATATATTAATGACAAATCAATCAGATAAACTTTCATCTTGCAACATGTGTTTGAAAGAGTCAAATATTTTTCAGAAGGTAATTCCTCTGGAAGAAAAATGATGTTTCTTATATGAAACATTTGAAATTGCTTATTACAGATGAGAAAATATTTATTATCAGGAATGTTTTAGAAGCCTTTTAAGAAATGTTTTGTTATACCTGTCAAATATGCTTGTTCATATAGTTCGCTGATGCTCAATAATTCTGAATATTGTTGCTGACAGCTTTTTCTTGCTTCATCCCATGTTAGAGCTGAGAAGGAATTTATCTGGTAGAGATGTCCTGTCCAGTGATTTTTGACCCAGAAAAAGTCATCGTTTTCATCTGTAAGTAGAATCAGCTCATTAGTAACAAAGCCCTGTGAGAATTTAAACATGTTTATTTATATTTGTATTAATTTTTATTGCATAGTTTAGTTAAGAAAAATTGCCAAAAATTGGACAAAGGCCCAGATTTTGAATGGTGCTTTGCTTCATCAAGCTAAACAGTGAAGCAAATCAAGTCCCTATTCTTTGCCATATAACTTCAGTGGAGAACAGAAATCTCTGTCTATGATGGATGATAAGGAAACCCAAGCACTCTTTAAATTTTCTCCTTCAGACCATCCTTGCACAACACTGAACCATCTATCTCATGTTTTGACTACTCCAACATGCTTGCATTTGCATTTTTTACTTGAAAATAGGTGATAGTAATTGTAGGGAGTAATCTATTGGTCCTTCTATGAATTCCTTGTTGTAATGGAAACCAGTTGGATTTTCTTCTTTTTATTTTATTTTATTTATTTATTTTATTTTATTTTATCTATTTATTTTGTCAAGCATGCATTTGATATATATAAGTATAAACATGATTATTAATACATGAAATAGATATGAATAAAATGAAACATTAAGACAGGGATGGTAAGCACATTGGTGCGCTTATGCACATTGCTTACAGACCTCTTAGCAACGGGGTGAGGTCAACAGTAGACAGTCTGAGGTTAAAGTGTTTGGGGTTAGAGGAAGAAACCACAGAGTCAGGTAGAGTATTCCAGGCATTGACCACTCTGTTGCTGAAATCGTATTTCCTGAAATCTAGTTTTGTGTGGTTTACCCTGTTTGTATCTATTGTGTTGTCTATTGTTGAGGTTGAAGCTGAAATAATCATGAATGGTAGGACATTGTAATGGATAATTTTATATACTACACTTAGGTCAGATGGAAGGTGGTGTAGTTCTAAGTTACCTAAGTCTAAAATTTCAAGTCTGAAGGTAAAGGTTATTCTGTTGTGAGTAGAGGAGTGGAGGACTCTTCTTGTGAAATATTTCTGGACTCTCTCGATTGTATTAATGTCCGATATGCAGTGCGGATTCCAGACAGATGAGCTGTATTCAAGAATTGGTCTAGAAAATGTTTTGTATGCTCTAGTTAGTAGTACAATATTACCAGAGAAAAAGCTTCACTAGATTAGATTAACAACTCTTAACACCTTTTTGGCAATGTTGTTACAGTGGGCTCTAGCACTTAGATTATCAGAGTTGAGAACTCCAAGGTCCTTGACAGTAGCCTACAAGGTCTTGTCCATCCAGATTGTATTTTATTTTTTGATTTGTTTATTGAAATTTGAAGTTGCCACTTGTTTGACTTAGTGCTGTCCTATCCTATTTTTGTTTATTGTGAAACAAACCTGGCTGGTGGAACTTACTCCAATCCACATATTGGGATTGAAAAACAACTCAAAATTATTCAATGAAATGAAATAAAGTTATATTTAATCACACAAGAGAATAACATCTGACCCAGGTTCAAATATTCCTCCAACCAATTAATCTCTCTTTTTAGCCTAGCTTCAAAAAAAAACAATGTAATCCTTACACCTCCAATTATGGTGTGTGTGTGTGTGTGTGTGTGTGTGTGTGTGTGTGTGTGTGTGTAAGGAAGGATGTTACAATTTTTAAGAAAGTACTAACAAGGAACTTGCTGAGTGAATGTAACACTGAATGTTTGTATGATTGACCAATGTAGCACTGATTTTAGAAATGCTAGCGTCCTTTCCCCCTTCTTGTTCTGTGAGCTAGCAAATTAGGACAAACAAATAAACAAGTGGAGAGCTCTTAAAGCAATAAGATAAAATTCATTTGTCCTGGCAAGGGGTTCTTTGGGGATTTTTTTCCAACATCCCAGTGTCACCTATAGCCCTGAGATCTCCTGGTTGTCTCCTCCCACCCATTGCTAATGCTATCTGGCCAGCCAATATATATATGCAACCGGCTATAGCATATAACACATCTGTAGCTACTTTAAAATAATGTACTAGTGAACATGAAATAGTCTATTGTACAATACTTGTTTTTAAATATGTATGCTCCCAGTTTGGTCTAGTGGTTGAAGCGCAGTCCAGAAAGGGAGATTGTAAGTTCAAATCCTGCCTTTGCAATGAAAACCAGTTGGATGACTTTGAGCCAGTTACTCTCTCTCAGTCCAACTATTGCAGAAAAAAATAGGGGGAGGAAGTTACGTTGATATGTTTTCTGCCTTGAGTTGATTATAAAAATAATAAGGGTGGAATGAAAAATAAATAAATGTATCATCAAATAAGAGTTTACCTTTTACAGGACAATATCCAGTTAAAGAGTCTTTGTCCACATCTGGAGTTGTTCCACACCAAAACCGTTTGTGTTCATCATCATCAACTATGCATTCAGCATACCATTTATTCATATACTTGAAAGGAAATACGCAGGGTGCTCCCAAGGCATTGCCTTCTATAGTGAATAGAGCTATTAAAAAAAACATAGATTGAGAAGTACTGAATTGAGAGTAGAAATGCTATAGAAAAATATCTCAGCATTTAGTTCTAAGACATGCAAACTGTTTGTGTACAATACATGCAACCATGTTTACTTCATTCAAGGAACAATTTTCAGAATTTAGGACTTAGAATAAATACATGCCATTTTTTTCTCAGATGATATAAAAGATAAGAATGCTACTATATTAGAGAAATACTAGGTAATCGTATCATTTGAGATTATATCTTTAGAATCAAATTTATTTAAATTTTCAGTTAAACAGATTCAAAAAAGAAGAAAGGATTTAAGTAAGCAAATTCAGCAAGAAGGATTAATTACCTTCAAATTTCTGGGCACACAAGCTCTTCTTTGTTTCATAGATCTTCCAGACACTTTTGGTGGAGGGGTTTTCTGATAGTATAACCCCATTCTCATGCCCATTAGCAGGATTTAAAAACAGATCTTGTTGTGCAAGGGCAAGCAGAGTGTCATTTCTGCATTCCCACTTTTGTAATGCAAGGGTTTCATTGCATGGTGACAGTGTAACTGAAACCATGTTTGATTTTGAAGGCACACTCAGGCATAATTTCACTGCCATATTCAATAATTGATAATCAGATACCCACTTAAAATTTTGCCACTCATTAAACTTGTTGCAGACATCGAAGGTGAAGGAACGAGATTCTTGAAGTTTTAGGCAAAAATGAAGATTTTCATTGTATATCAAAAAAGTGTCACTATCTATAAATGAACCAAATAATAGTAATAATACAGATTAATCAATATAAATATATATATATAAATATATATGTATATGTATATATGTATACACAGACAGATGGACATAATTTTTTTTATGAATAAAATATGGTTTAATATGATTGTCTTCTTACTGTATTTTCCTATACAATTTAGACATTGAAGCAATTCTCTCAGATGTTATCTATTTAAATTTAGTCCTTTCTATTATTTATTTTTATTATAGTATACAAGCACTAGTATAGGTTTTTTAAAATAAAAGGTATAAAAAAGAGAAAAAGACTGTATAATGTTAACTTTAAATTGTTATTTTACATGAAATCAATAAATATAAAGATACATACTTTATTGCTAAGAAAATAACACAAGCATAACTAGAACTGTGACATTCTTTTTAACAGAATAAAAAGTATAAACAATAATAAAAAGAAAAAACAATTGAATATTTTAATTATTGGAATATAAGTGCATATATTTAAAAACAATTTAAATAATTGAATAAATATTACCTGACATTTGAATATCTGGGTGAATGAGAAATAAAAAAATTAGGAACAAAAAAGTAGGCATTGTAAATGATAAAACATTCCAGAAAACTACCTGGAAATTAAGAACCAACTGAGATAGCTTCTTTTGAGGAACTCCTTTATATATAAGAGCAAAGAAGAAATAAGTATTTACTTCTGCCTTCAATCTTACGAAATGTGTATTGTAATAAGGAGTACTATAAATAGTATTTGGCTTCTATGTAAAAGACTTATTTCCACAGAAATTTCTTCAGGAATTTATAACTAACATTAAACACTAACTACGTTTATATCTACATGCATACAGTACATGACTATTAAACTACTCTCTTTGAGAATGAGAAACATTATATAAGAAATGAAATAGAGAAATACGAGAGAGAGAGGGAGGGAGAGAGAGAGAGAGAGAGAGAGAGAAGGGATAACTTTATTGTCATTTTGAATGTACACTAATCAGCATATATTAAAATGAAATTTCATTGCATACACTTCTCAATGGATTACCACCTTCAATATACACTATGTAAACATGACAAAATAAATAAATGCAAAATTATGCACATACCCACATATATTATATGACACAAACAACACAGTCTTGTTCAGATGTGCACATGTATATAGCAAGAAAAAAGAATCTTGCAAGTTTAAAAGATGGATGGCTTAAGGAACAAAGCTGTTACATGATCTGGTAGTTCTGCTAGAAATACTTTGAAACCTCCTTCCAGAAGGGAGCAACAGACAGAAACAGACTGTGAAATCGGTGTGTTGGGTCTCTGACAATGCTTTGAGCTCTAAGCATAGCGCCTATAAGCAGTATCCTAAACAACAGGAGGTGAGCTTCCTACAATCTTCTCAGCTGTCCTTACCACTCTCTGTATGGACTTTCTATCTGAGGCACTGTTGCCACCAAACTAACAGTGTTGCAGTTTGTTAAAATGCTCTCAATCATGCCTCTATAAAAAGTGGCACCAGATACTTAACATTGTTGACCATCTCTACAGTTGCATCCAGGATACTGAGTAGAGTATGACCATGCCAGCTCTTTCTAAAATCTATAATAATCTCCCTTGTTTTATTAATATTTAGAATCAGGTTACTTTTATTGCATTAGTCTTCACCTCTTCCCTATAGACATCTTCAATGTCATTCTGGATAAAACCCACCACTGCTGTGTCATCTACATACTTTACAATGTAATTCATAGCAGATTTTGCACAGCAGTCATGGGTCATCAAGGTGAACAGTAGCAAACTCAAGATACAGCCCTGTGAGGAACCAGTACTTAAGGAGATGAAAACTTTTCTTCCAACTTGCACAAACTGGGGCCTATCAATGAGGAAATTACATAAAGGAGTACTAAAACCTAATAGGCCCAGTTTGTTTACCAAATGCTAAGGAATGGTTGTGTTGAACACTAAACTAAAATTAACAAACAGCATTCACGCATGAGAATTCTTCTTCTACAGGTATGCCAAGCTAAGATGAAGTACACAGGAAAGTGCATCATGTATAGAGCAGTTCTTCTGATAGGCAAACTGTAATGAGTTAAATGTAGGGGGAAGGTATGAAACCATATACTATTTATTCAGTCAATTACTGGCAAAATCTGACAATATATGACATAAAAGTAAAATCAAATGGATATAAAATAGTAACATAACAAAGATTTTCTATTACAAAAAATATAAAATACTATCATGATAATATTAATTACATGTGCAAATATAAATCTATAAATACTATACTCTTATCAGGTAAAATATATATATCACCTAAAACAAATTACCTAATGTTATAAATTTGAAGTACTGATTTTTTTTCATATTATTATCCATAAATATATGAAATAAGCAGAAAGCTATTATAAATCCTTATTTCACTTTTTAGTGATGATCCTTTTCTTTATTATCCCACACTTACATTGTATGCTGCTTTTACCTCATTCAACCACCAACTTTCTATAATGCAAATTCATTTCTCATCTCCATACCATTCTTTGTCATATGCCAAAGAGGAAAACTTTGGTTTTATTACTCCTTTCCAAATCTCATTCATTCAATTTATATGCTATTCCTTTTTCAAGAAGTTTATCAATTAATATCATAAATACATAAATATTAACAAAGATTCAAAATGGAACAATGAATGAAAATTTAAATGCAATCAACACAATAAACCACTCCTTACAAACTCTTCATTTCAAACTCCTGAAGAGTGATATATTTCCTGTTTGGTCGGATATAAAAAACAATATTTTGGCTTGAAATGTGTTTTCTGGATTTAAGAGTTTAGCTCGCATAGAAAAATTTGGATATACTGGCCAAAATGTGTCCAAACCCCTCGTTGTTGTTACTATAACCGTAAATGAGTCATGCATATAGTGACAATTAAGGCTAAAAACCTGGTCTGCTCTTCCCCCCCCCTTTTTTTTTTTACTAAAAAGCATTGTATTATAGTCATCCTCAATAGAAAGACAGGAGCCAGTGTCTCCATTGTGCTTTTGAGCTGTACTGAATTAAGATCCTCCTCATATAAACTGTTTTGATAATCTCTCTATTCTGGACATCCCTTGGGACATCTAAAGCATTGAAGGAGCTTTAAAACTTTGCTTTTGTTGTGGTTCGCCAGCAGCCTGTGCAGATGGCAGCAGAATCAGACAGTGAGGAAGAAAGGGGACCAGTCCGGCAGTCTGGAGAGGACTCAGACAAGGGTCCTGCGTCTGATGCAGAGATGGGGCCAGGACCATCTGGGAGTGGTGTGCTGACTCCAGAGGCTCCTTAGTCTGGCAGCACCAAGGCAGAGGAACAAGGGGATCCTATTCCCAGTGCACATGTGAGCAGAGCTGCTAAAAGGTAAGAGCAGCTGAGACAAAAGGGGCGACTTGGAAGTAAGGCTTGGAGGTGATTGCCCCTCCCATAAGGTATAAAGGAAATGCAAAGGTAGGAAAACCTTTGAAGGAAGCAATGTCGTTCAGTCTGTTCAGATTAATCTTTGAAGTTCTGTGTGCACTTTTGTACTTCAGTTGGTTTTTTATAGTTCATTTGGCACTTTACTTGTTGACAGCAGTTCAAAGAAGAGAAAGATGGGTGCTTATCTCGAGGGACTGTTTGAGATTCATTATAGGCTGAGAATGAACATAATTCCCAGCATTGAAATAAAAAAGAGTTGTTTTAACTAAGCATATGCTTAATTATGGTCTCAGAAACCTTGGTCAGAACAGCTTTCAACTTTATTCTCCCTCCTTCTTTCTTAGATTAGCACATGTAATTCGGTGAGTCTTTTTTGTTATGGAGAAGCAAAATTAATTTCGTTGTATATATGTACAATGACAATAAAGGTTATTATGATTATCTCTTTTATTCATTAAACATGAAACTCAGTCAACTGAATATTTAAAAATGTATCACAAATATCAGCTGCCAGCCTCCTAGGTATCAACCAAGTATTTTCTTAAATATATGATGTTAGCACAGTTTTTTGCAGTTCGGCTGGTGTTGTTGCAGGAAGATGCAATTTTTTGATGCATTTTGTAAAATTTCTGGACATGGTACCAAGTGCCCCGATGATAATGAGTATCACTGTTATATGTTTCATCCATAACTGTGACGTTTCGATGGCCAGGTTTTGATGGACATATTTCATCATTTTTTCCAGTTCTTTTTCTTCGACTCTGACATCTCCTGGTACAGCATTATCAATAAATTGTATGCTTCGGCTCTCAATAACCGTAATATCTGGTGTGTTGTGTTCCAAATGGTGATCCATCTGTATTCAAAAGTCCCACAAGATCTTCACCGTCTCATTTTTGACAACTTTTTCCAGTTTATGTTTGACAACTTTTTCCACTTTATGTAACTTTTGGATGCGGGTAGGGCATATTTTTTACATAATAACTTAGCAACTCGATCATGTTTAGCATTGTAGTTAGTTTGCGTGATTTTGCTGCACTCACATATTAAATGTGAAAGAGTTTCAACTTTGTCATTTCAAAGTCAGCAATTTGGATTGTCAGTAGATTTTTGTATCTTCACTTTCATGGCATTAGTTTGTGGTGCTTGTTCTTAAGCAACAAGTATTAAACCTTCCATTTCTTTCTTGATGATTCCCATATTAAGCCATGCCAATGTCAATTTATAACATTTTCCTTCAGGGTTTTTCAAGTGCTGTCCATGCAAAAGCTTTTTTTCATCCATTTAATCTGTCATCCAGCTGTTTCTCCTTATATTCTGCCTTTGTTTCTGTTGTTTTTACAATGTTCACCATTTTCACAGCCTGCAGCAATTTTTCTGTACTTTGGTTCACATAATCATTCAAACTTCATTTTTCTTCTTCTACAGTTTGATGGATTTGCAATAGCCCTCTGTCCCTTATTCTTCTTGGCAGGTATAACCTGTCAATGTCACTTCATGGATGTAAAGCGTGGTTACATAATCAAAAGCTTATGGTCCAGGTTTTCCAGTTCAGCCACAGTCCAGTTAAAGATTCCAGCTGCAACTGCCCATATATTAATGGCTTTAATTATTATGTTTCCAGCATTCTACTTTGATTTTAATATCTTGGGGACCCTCGTGATGTATTCCTTTTGTATTGACTCTTTGACTTTTCCATTCAAGATATTATCTGTTTCCAATATGCCATGGTATTTGTAACCGTCATCCTTTCCTAATGTTTTCACATTTCCTAGTTCTATTCCATTTCCCAGTTCAATTTCTTCTATTTTTTCCAATTTTCCTTGCTGCCTGGATAGTATAGCACATTTTTCATGTCCAAAGTTCATTTTGATGTTGTTGATGAACAGTTGAACTGTGTTGAGTATTAATTCAAGTTCAGCGTGGCTTTTCGCATACAGTTTTAAGTCATCCATGTATAGTAGATGGTTTATCTTGCCATGTTGGTTTGAGATTTGATAACCTAGTTTTGTGATTCGTAGGATTATTGTAAAATGGAATTAATGTGATGTTGAACAGTAGTGGCGAAAATAAGCACCTTGGAAGATTCCTCATCTGATGTTGACTTCACCAATGTTCCCCCCATTTGTTGTTAGAACTGTTTTCTATTTTGTATATTTGCTTTCAAAAATGTACAAATATTTTTGCTGAGTTTTCAGACCGGGGTTAATCCAGCTGTGGAGTAATGTGTCAAATGCCTTCTTGTAATCTATCCATGCTATAATTTGTTCTTTGTTTTGCATTTCTTTTAGTAGCGTTTGTCAATGAGCAGCTGATCTTTTGTTCCTCTTTGTTGTAATTTCCTTTTTGTACTATTGGGTACAAATTGTTTTTCATCAGATGATTGAATACTGAATTTGCCAGTACTATTGTAAAAAGTTTAAACATTGTTGGCAGACAAGTAATTGAGCTTGGTTTTGTGTCCTTTTCTGGATTGTCATTATCAAGTATGTTCGGCCACTTTTAAACCATTCTTCACTTGTTACATTTTGAAGGATTTCATCAAATTGAGTGACCATGTGGTGACAGAGGCTGGTCAGGTGTTTTAACCAGTATCCATGCAGTTCATCCAGGCCAGATGCCCTCCAGTTCTTGACCTTTACTTGTTGTGCAACCATATCAGTTGTTATTACAATATTTTTGATTTTGTTTTGTGTTGTTTGTTTTTAAATATCTTTGATCCAGGAGTTTTATCATTTTCCACTGGGTTTTCCCACAGTTGTTTCCAAAAGTCTGCAACGACAACATTGTTAAAGCCAACCTCTTTAACACATTCTTTGGCTCAGTATTTGTAAACAGCAATGGATCAACCCCAGTATTTCCTAGTAGAACCACAGACAACTACAATGATCTAATACATATCGATTTTACAGAAGACAACGTTGAAAAAGTATTCCGCAATCTAAAACCATCTCTATCTATCGGACCGGACAGAATATGTGCCTACTTCTTAAAAAAGCTATCCACTGCCATAGCCAAACCTCTAAGCATAATCTTTGAAAAATCTTTCAGGACCAGCTCCTTGCCAAAACTATGGTCACAAGCCACAGTCATCCCCATCTTCAAAAAGGGAGACCCCAGCCTAGGTGAAAACGACAGACTTTATGCTGCATCACCTGCAAAGTCATGGAATCAATTATTAACCAATCCATCATCCTTCACCTAGAAACAAACAACCTACTCTCTAATAAACAATTTGGTTTCAGGAAAAAACTATCATGAAATCTGCAACTCTTACACTGCAAAAACATATGGACTACACAACTTGATCAGGGCAAAGCAATAGACACAATTTACATGGACTTCTGTAAAGCCTTTGATTCAGTGGTACACGACAAACTACTCCTAAAACGAAAATCTTATGTATCTCTGGACACCTGCATAACTGGATAGAAGCATTCCTGTCAAACAGACAACAAATGGTCAAAATTGGGAGCGTCCTATCAAATTCTGTACCTGTCAACAGTGGTGTCCCTCAAGGCATTGTTCTAGGACCAACTCTTTTCATACTCTACATAAATGACCTCTGTGATCATATCAAGAGCAACTGCATTCTCTTCACTGATGATGTAAAGCTATTCAACACCACAGACAATACTGCTACCCTTCAAAAAGACCTATCAGGATGGTCAAACAAATGGCAACTTCAAATCTCAACAAATAAATGCTCTGTCCTATATATTGACAAATATATATATATATATATATATATATATATATCAGAAAATAAAATACAGGCTGAATAGTCATGACCTTGTTGATGATCCAAACTCTATCAAGGATCTTGGAATACTCATCTTTAATGATCTAAGTGTTAGAGCCCACTGTAACTACATAGCCAAAAAGGCGATAAGAGTTGTTAACCTAATCTTATGTGGCTTTTTCTCTGGTAATATTACACTATTAACTAAAGCATACAAACATTTCCTGGACCAATACTCAAATACAGCTCGTCAGTCTAGAACCCACATTACATATCTGATATTAACACAGTTGAAAAAGTCCAGAAATATTTCACAAGAAGAGTTCTCCACTCCTCTACTCGTTGCAGAATACCTTATGCCACCAGACTCAAAATCTAGACCTAGAAAACCTAGAACTACACCGCCTTCGGTCTGATCTACGTATAGTATATAAAATCATGCATTGCAATGTCCTACCTGTCAATCAATACTTCAGCTTCAACCATAACAACACAAGAGCAAACAATAGATACAAACTCAAGGTTAACCGCACCAAACTTGATTGCAGAAAATACGACTTCAGCAACAGAGTGGTCAATGTCTGGGATACTCTACCTGACTCTGTGTTTTTTTTTCCCCAAACCCCCAAAACTTTAACCTTAGACTGTCTATTATTGACCTCACCCCTTTCCTAAGAGGTCTGTAAGGGGCATGCACCAATATGCCTACTATCCCTGTCCTATTGTTTCTTTTTTTTTCTTTCTTATATGTATTCATGTATTTATAACTATGTTTTTACTTATACCTATTATCTTGTAAGCAATTGACACAAATAAATAAATTAAATAAATAAATAAATAAATAAAGTCCAATGTTTTTTCTTTACATGGGTGAACATTTGTATGGACTTGACTTTCATCAAGTGACTGGTAGAAGAGGTGTTGGTTTCTTCTGAACTGGATTTTTTCATGATATTGTTTTATTTGTCCTTCATATCTTTCAATTTTCTTTGCTATTGCTATTACATGCTGTTTTAGTTCTTCCATAATTTCTATCATTTTTTTTTCTTCCAGATTGCATTTTTTGTGTAAACTATTTTTCAACTTTTTATTCTTTAGCTTTTCTTCTTTCAAGTATTTCAAATTGCTGGCATCTCCTCATAGTTTTTTAATTTTATTTTCAAGTTGAATTTTCCTCTTTGGTGTTCCAGTGGGTTTCTTTTTTGGCATTTCTTCCACTGGAAGAAAAACTGGCTGGTCAGTTTGTTCAGATGTTGGGGCAATTTCTTCAGCCTGTTCATCATTATTTGTTGTTTTTTTTCTAGACAATGTTTCTATATGTTGCATTTCCATGTCTGTAAAAACTTTATTACAGATAAAAAAGCATTGTATGATAGTCATCCATAGACAGTAATATCTACTACCTTGGATTTCTATTCCTCCTACTGACTCAATAGAAAAACAGGGTGCCAGTTGTCTCCATTGTGCTGTTGAGCTCTACTGAACTAAGATCCTCCTCATATAAACCATTTTGATCATCTCTCCATTCTGGACATCCCTTGGAACATCTAAAGCAGCGGTTGCTGAGGCCCACTGGTGATCCGTGAGAAAATTTTATTTATTTATTTATTTGATTTGTCAATCGCTTACAAGATAATAGGTAAAAGTAAAAAACATGAGTAAGAATAACAGGAAATAGGTACAAATAAATGGGAACAATACGATAGGGACGGTAGGCATGATGGTACACTTATGTACTTATGCACACACCACCTTGGTGGTCTGCAGAGAAATGTCCCCCTGAAAGCACCCCCAAAGCAATTAATGCAGACTGTGCAGGATCACAAGGCTGCATCACCTACATGGCCTGCCCACCTGCTGGCCCCCACCCTTCGGCTAAGCACAAAAAGCAATGCATCCCTCGCCAGCCAGGATGAGATAATGGTGCTATTGCAGCAAGAGGAGGCTGGTGGCACAGGTGGGCTGAAGCGGCAATGGAGATGGCTGGAAGGTGCAGGAATGCCATGCTACTTGCATTTGCACAGCACTCCTGCACTTTCCAGCTTGCCTCTCCTAGCCTGGGCTCTTCCTTGATGGCCACAGGCTGTAGGGACAGCCCAGGGCAGGAAAAGTATCAACTGGTGGTGGTGGAAGGGGACAGAGTGGTCAAGTTTGCATTCACCATCCAGTTCAGAGGTCTGAAATGGGGTTTCGGTGTCAGCATCAGTTTTCTTGTCCCTTTTGGTGCTCTGCTCTGCTGCACCAGCCATAGCTGCCCAGGAAGACACAGACAAAGCAAGAGAAACATAGTGTTATGTCCTGAGAACTCTAGGAGTTCTCACTCAGGTCCACTCACTTTGCGTGGGCGTTCTTCCCTTCACCCATTGGTTGGTTCTCCCCAGCAGCCAGCTATAAAAGCAGGCTGCGGGGTCCCACCAGTTGCTGATTGCTGCGAGCCAGTTCCAGGCGTGGCAAGCACGGTCAGCCCTTTATTGTTTCAATAAAGTATTCGTTGCATTCATGCTCTGGTTCAGCCTCTCTTTTCCCAAACTTAACACTGGCGACGAGGATGGGATGGCTACCAGAAGCACCATGCAACCGCTGAGTCACTAGCCGCCGATCCGCAGCCAGAGAGAGCGATCGGCCGGCGATAGAGCAACACTGATCCGCAGCCAGAGAGAGCGGTCAGTAAACAAAAAGAGCAAACAAAAAGAGCAAACGCTGATCCGCTGACAGAGAAAGCGGCCAGCAAGCGATAAGAAGCGAACGCTGATCCGCAGCCAGAGAGAGCGGTCAGAATCGAAAGTTAGAAGCATCTGTAGCCGCTTGTTAGCCCAGCTACAGGGAAAGTGAAGCGCTGCGAGCCGCAGCCGCTCAGTATTAGGCGCGAAATTCAAACGGCTGTCATTTGAATTTCAAACCTAGAAGGCACAGCACAGCGCTGTAGTCCAGTCACTGACGCCCACACAGGCGCGAATCTAGACGCCGCCAACGGCTAACAGCCAAACGTGGTTAACCCAGAGAGAAAGAGAGGATTGCGAAAAGCCTCTCCTGAGCTGAAATCACTCGCCTACCACAGGCACTAAAACATTGTCTGCTGCCCCAGAGAGATTTTTTCCACAGGTAGTTCAACCGGCCAGAGAGATTTTTTCCACAGGTAGTTCAACCGGCCCCAGCACCATGAGTTCCAACCCAGTCTTCCCGGCGTTCAAACCAGACGAGGAGAAGTGGGAATCGTATAAGAACCGCTTTAATCATTATATCGATGCAGTCGGCCTGGCGGATGCGGGAGAGCATCGAAAAAAATCCTATTTCCTAATCTACTGTGGAGCCACCGTCTACGATACTGCCACAGCACTCGTGGCTCCTCGTGAGCTGAAAAACGTTCCGTGGTCTGAGTTACTTGAAATCCTCACGAACCACTATTCTCCCAGGCCCTCACAGATTGCCAGGAGATTCACCTTCCGTATGAGGAAGCAATCGAGCAAGGAGACCATCAATCAATATATGGCCGCTCTCAGAACAGCAGCATTGCATTGTGGGTTTGGAACCTCCTGGAGGACATGCTCCTTGATCAACTAGTCTGCGGGGTCAAGGATCTCCACCTGCAAAGGCGCCTTCTCGCCAAAAAAGACCTCAACCTCGCACAAGCAGTCGAGGAGGCCTTGGCAGCTGAGTTGGCAACGAACTCAGCCACCGAAATCCAGGGCCCAAGTGCCAAGCTGACATCACTTCCAGTCCACTCCGAGGAGGTGGTAGCAGAGGAAGCCATCAGTGATGAAAACGACGTCCACCGCCTCTCCAACAACAGACGGCCACAGGTAGGAGCCAAACAAGAAAACATCGGTCCACCCAAGCACATCACCCTGTGCTTAGCCTGTGGGGATCTCATCAGAGGGCCACCTGCAAGTTTAAGGGAGCCACCTGCAATAACTGCCATAAAGGGGACACATCGCGAGAGTCTGCCAAGCCCCTCAAAGCGCAGCACAAAGACACCCCCCCTCGCACTCGGGACCACAGAGGCAAGTATTGAACTGTCGCATGCACCACCTTGCCAATCACACTTGCCACACTGTTAGTAAAATTTCTCTCTCCGTTTCCCTAGAAGGTAAACCGTGCCGCATGGAGGTTGACACAGGGTCAGCGCTCTCAATTATCTCGTGGAACACCCTCAAGAGGCTCCAACCCAGCCTATCCACTAGCCGGCTCCAGAGATGCCAGTTTAGCCTGAAGGACTACCAGGGGAAGACCATTCCTGTAATCGGCAGAGGCAAGTTCCTTGTCAGTTTTAGAGCTTTTAAAGGTCACCTACCTCTAATGGTAGTTAACGGCAATCTACCCACCTTATTGGGGCTCGATTGGTTTCCCCATCTCGGCCTAGGGCTAACAGGAGTCCATGCTGTCTCAACCTCAGACACTGACTCCTTATTCGCTGATTACTCAGATGTGTTCAGCGAAGAGCTGGGGTGTTATAACGGTACCCCCATCTCATTCTCAGTTGACCCCCAGGCAGTCCCAATCAGGCTAAAACCGGAGGGTCCCATTTGCTATTCGGCCAAAACTAGATGCAGAATTGGATAAACTGTTAAAACAAGGGGTCATTGAGCCAACAGATTTCGCCAAATGGGAGACGGCCATTGTCACACCCTCAAAAAGACGGTAGCCTGAGAATTTGCTCGGACTACAAGACGACAATCAATAAATTTTTGCAAGTTAGCGCTTATCCTGTGCCCGTCATTCAGCATTTATTACACATATTCGAACCAGGCAGCATTTTTGCTAAATTGGACATGTCTCAAGCATATCAGCAGTTCCCTGTTGATAACCAAACAGCGGAACTCCAGACCATTGTCACGCACAGGGTGCTTTCCGATGCAAGCGTCTCCAATTTGGCGTAAGTGTTGCCCCAGGTATTTTTCAATCCCTCATGGAGCGGATTTTGCAGGGCCTCCCTGGTGTAGTACCCTACTTCCGACGACATCTTAGTCTCGGCCAGGGACAGACCCCAACTCTTCCAGAGAGTTTGAGCAGTGTTAGAGAGGTTCAGACAGCATGGCCTCAGGTTGAAAAAAGAAAAATGTGCCATTGCCACTAGACAGGTGGACTTTTTGGGTTATAAAATTGACGCCTCTGGCATCCACCCCCTGGAGTCCAAGGTTAAGGCAATCCACGAGGCACCCACTCCAACCTCCAAAACTGAACTGCAGGCTTTCTTGGGGCTATTGAACTTTTATGCATCCTTCTTGCCCCATAAGGCATCAGTAGCCGAACCCCTACACAGATTACTGGATAAAAAGTCACCGTGGCACTGGGGGCACAAAGAAGATCAGGCTTTCCACGCCGTCAAATCACTACTCACGTCAGAGGCGGTACTTATTCAATTCGACCCTAACCTTCCTTTAGTGCTGGCAGCAGACGCATCCCCTTTTGGAATTGGGGCGGTACTAAGTCACAGGCTCCCCAATGGTGCCGAGGCTCCCATCGCCTTTTTCTCAAGGACGCTCTCTGCAACGGAGCGCAATTACAGCCAGATCGATAAGGAAGCCCTAGCAGCTGTTGCAGCCGTGAAAAAATTTCACGAATTTCTTTTTGGCCATTTTTTCGAGCTGGTCACGGACCACAAGCCCCTCCTGGGCCTGCTAGCCGGAGACAAACAGACCCCTCAAGTCCTTTCCCCTAGGATGACAAGGTGGACCCTCTTCCTAGCAGCCTACTCCTACAGACTTATACACCGCCCGGGTAATACACTGTCCCACGCTGATGCTCTCAGTCGCTGCCCCTTGCCGGCTCCGGCTGAAGACCCTGCTCCTGTCCACGCGATTTTCGAGATCACCCAGTTGGACCTACCCATCACGGCCCTTGATATTGCGGCTAAAACCAAGGCAGATCAAACGCTCGCCCAGGTGCTCGACTGGGTGAGGAGGGGGTGGCCAGGGGCAATGTTGAAAACAAATTCACACCCTTCAAGACTCGCATGCAGGAGTTGTCCAGTTTGCAGGGCTGTCTACTATGGGGCACTTGAGTGGTCATCCCGACCTCGCTGCACCCGAGTTCTGGGCGTTGCACGAGGGACACCCTGGCATCGTGAGAATGAAGGCATTAGCACGCAGCTACGTGTGGTGGCTGGGTCTCGGCGAGGACGTTGTCAATTGGGTAAGTTCCTGCAGCATTTGCCAGGAATCCCGTCCTGCTCCCCCATTGCCACCCCTACTAGATGGGAAAGCGCCAGCGCTCTTGGTCCAGAATTCACATCGACTTGGCCGGCCCCTTGCATGGGAAGATGTTCCTAGTGGTCGTGGGCGCCCTATTCTAAATGGATTGACGAGCACAGCTATCCACGACCACCACACTAGCAATCACCAACGTATTAACACGCCTGTTCGTAACGCTGCGGGCTACCCGGCGCCATTGTCTCCGACAATGGCCCACAGTTCGCATCGACCGAGTTCAGCCGTTTCGTGGCCAACCTGGGCATCCGCCACATTTTCACAGCCCCATTTCATCCTGCCAGTAACGGATTGGCTGAAAGGGCCGTCAGGACCACTAAAGAAGCCCTGGCTAGGTTCAGCAGGGATGACTGGCACCACAAACTCTCGCGGTTCCTGATGAGCCAGCACTCAACTCCTTGCTCAGCCACCAATAAGTCTCCAGCCGAACTCCTGATGGGCAGGCGCCTGAGGACTGTATTGGACAGACTCCACCCACAATATTGCCTGACTCTCCCTCGCTTCCACATCGGGGTTAGACATTTTATCTTACAGGAGCCAGTATTCGCGAGGAACTTCGCTGGAGACCCCCTGTGGATCCCGGGCGAGATCGTAGCCATCACCAGACCGCGGTCGTATCGGGTCAGACTAGAGGATGGCCGCGTCTGGAGAAGGCACATAGACCAACTGCGGAGGCGCCTCAGCACCCTCGCCAGCAGGGATCCAGAGTCACACGATGAAGGGAGACCTCATCAGCAGCCCCACATCCACATCATGCCCAGCGACCAGTTCACACCAACAGCCGATCCCAAAAGCCCAAACACGGACAGCGGCACCCAGACGGCTGACCAACCCGATCCTGTCTACGGGAGCGCATCCCCAGAGACCAACCCTACGAGCCCCGGGCATGCCCGAACCGAGGGGCATACTGATGACACCTTGCCGGCCCTGCCTTCCCAGGCAGACCCCGAACGGACAGACAGTGTTCCAGAGCTGCGCCGTTCCGGGCGCCAACATAAACCTCCGGCCTACCTCAGAGACTATGCGTGTTCGCATCTGGGGGGAAGGGGTGTTATGTCCTGAGAACTCTAGGAGTTCTCACTCAGGTCCACTCACTTTGCATGGGCGTTCTTCCCTTCACCCATTGGTTGGTTCTCCCCAGCAGCCAGCTATAAAAGCAGGCTGCGGGGTCCCACCAGTTGCTGATTGCTGCGAGCCAGTTCCAGGCGTGGCAAGCACGGTCAGCCCTTTATTGTTTCAATAAAGTATTCGTTGCATTCATGCTCTGGTTCAGCCTCTCTTTTCCCAAACTTAACACATAGCTTTCGCTGGGGCAGAAGAGCTGAGATAGAGGAAAGCACAGGCAACAGAAGACGCAAGCTGCCGCCTTTGAAAAGTGCCACTTTCTGCTGCCTGTGCCTTCCACAATCTCTGCTCTTTCACCCCAGTGTGAGCTATATTTCTGCTTGCTTTCTTTTTCTGTTTGCTTTCTTTTTCTGTGCCTTCCTTGGGCAGCAATGACTGGGGCCGTAGGGGTGGTAGTAGAGACATCAGGGCTGCTCTGCCCCCTCAGCAACCCAGGCCTGGAGGAACACAAAGAATTGTGGGCAAGCGCCAGAGAAATGCATGCTGGAAATGCCAACATACGTTTCCAGCTTGCTCTCCTCTGTCCCAAAGTAGGATTGAGTGGGGGGAAGGGATCAGGGGGAAGGGTAGGAGGGTAGGAAATGCCTGGCTGGCTTTCCTTTGGCATGCACCAGGGGGGCGGGGTAGACCAAATTCCCAGACCCAAAAGAGGGCTGAGAAAGACTCCTAATAACCAGCCTGTTTGTGCAGGCAAGAGCTTGAGCTTTTCCAGGCTCAACACCCTCCCCCTTCGGCCTCCACACAGGGAGGCACCCTTCTCTGCTTGGAAAGGGCGAGAGAAACCTGGAGCTTAGCCTCGGGGAGTCCTTGTGTATAGAGGCGAAGGGGGAGTGTTGTCTG
Source organism: Pseudonaja textilis (assembly GCF_049901715.1). NCBI lineage: Eukaryota > Metazoa > Chordata > Lepidosauria > Squamata > Elapidae > Pseudonaja > Pseudonaja textilis. Next base: position 24,147,962 of record NC_142008.1, on the reverse strand, counting down.
ATTATTAGGAGCCCATCTTCCTCAGCGCTTCCAGCCCAGACCTCCTTCCCTCCCCCAACTCCAGGCAGCCACACCTGGCAAAGGAGGGAGAAGTTTCCTTTGACTTGGGGAGATATGAAATGACAGGAGACCAGATTGGGGGGGCTCTGCTTTTCTTCCGTTTGAGAGGAAGCCTGTTCCTCTCTGTCCAGATCTTCCCAGCCTCCAGGCACCATGTGGCTTCTTTTGAATCCCAGCAGTATTAAATCTTCCCTCTTTTCCCCCAAAGGATGAGCAGTCAGAGGAGGATCCAGGCCCATCCCGTATCCATCCTAGGTCACGCAGGGAGGAGAGGATCGGGGAAAAGTGAGGTCTACTCAAGAGGAGATTACCATGATCCTCCTCGTGGCTTGTAGCTGGGAGCTATGTATATAAGTTTGTAACTGTGCAGTCAGAATTGCTGGAGTCAAAGTTTAGTGTTTACTTTGAAAGAGATTTAACTTTGCTGGCATTCTTCCCATGGATTCTCCTCGGTTATTTTCCTGGAGTTTATGATTAGTTATCTTGGCTTGCTTCAGAACTCTTGTCAATGCGGTTTGTTTTGCTTTTCTTTTTGCCTCATTATTTACTTCTGTGACTTTAAACTGTGCCTAATAAAACAATGAAGTTAAGTTGAAGGCCTTACCGGACTTTAATGTATATTTTAGGTTTTGAGTTATTTTGAGAGACTACGGGTCACCACAGTGACTTGGCGTTATGTTCTGTGTGTCTGAAGGAGAAATGGGAAATACTATTTTGAAAAAATGTAGATTGTGTGTGCAATTTAAAATTCTAATATGTATAGTGTCATGATATCAGGCAACAGTAATTTGACTGAAGATAGGGGAGCAAGGATATTTCCAGGCTGTCTTTCAATAGGTTGAGAGCATTAAAGACTGAACATTTCTTGTACTATCTAGAACAGGGATGGCCAATCTTTTGGACCTCAAGGACCACCAAACTCATAACTTTAAATCTCATAGACCAGAGACCCTGGGAAAATCCCCCCAAAAAAGTCTGCAGGAAAATTCCCCACCCCGTTTTCCTACTGATCGATCATTTTTTATTTGAGATTGCAGGATACCGTCTCCAGCTCAGCGGGAGAGAGAGAGAGAGAGAGACTTTTGGCTTCATGCAAGCAAAGCAACAGAAGCAGCAGAAGTGTTTCTTTCTCTCCCCCAAACTCCACCAGAAATGAGTCTTTGTTGGCACAGCCTCTTGGAGCAAAGATGCCTTGCAGGGTCCCAAAGACTCATTTCTGGTGGAGTTTGTGGGAGGGAAAGAAAGACTTTTGCTGCTTTCCTTGTGTGCAGCCAAAAGCAGAAGAAGAAAGAAGTGGAAAGAAACAGCCCGGTGGCCAGGTGAGGCGCATGGGGTGAGTGAGGCAAATTCCCCCCTCCACCCTTTCCCCCCTCCCCTCACTACCTCATGTTGTTTGCAATGCAAGCAACGCAAGCCTTGTGTTCCCATGCAGCCTGGATTCATTGCTTTGTGGGTGATATTTCTCTGCAGACTACCAAAAAAATTTCACAGATCACCAGTGATCCCTGGCCCACTGATTGGCAATCACTGATCTAAAATATAGTTTCAGGTCTGAAATGCCAGATTTTAAAGAAGAGTTCTTTGCAGTAGTTTGGAAAAAATTGAATGGACACCTTCTTTCTTAACTGGAAGACAGACCTGGAGTAAAAAAGAAAGAAAGTTAAATAACATGTTACACTAAACATTTAGGCAGAGTATTTATTTCTGTGGCCTCTAGTAACAATTCCCTCTAAACAATAGCCTCTAGCTACAATTCCCAACAGCACCAGTACAAATTATCAGTATTGGTAGAAATTAATGTTTGGCAACTCCCAGAGGGCCTCAGGTTCCCCATCATACTGGGAGAAAATTCCTGAAAGTAGAAGCTCTTGGATAATGGCACAGATACTTTGGTGAAGTGTTTCTCACTTGATGGAGATGTTTCATCTAAATATGGACCTGTTTTGGAGTAGTGGGGCAAGGAAGGACAACATTTAGCTGTAGCATAATTTTGCAGAAATTGGAGTTTCTGAAGGAATGCCTATTTCCTGCCTTCAGAATCTGAACCACAAGAAAGAGAGAAGTGAAAGTGGCATCAAAAAGCTTCCTGAAAAAATGCAAGAGGTTATTCAATATGGCATGAGTGACAATGTTTGTGTTTCAGTGAGCGTTGTAACAGATCAAATTATTATCTGAGTTGGGGGTGGGGGCTGCATGTTCTAGGACTATGCCATTTTTGGTGCTGGATGGAACTGCACAGACCTAGTGCACAAACTATGGGTCCTCCTAGATTCACAAATTATTTTTGTGTAGCAGTTGGTAGTTGTGATTAGAATGTTCTTTGCACCACTTGGAGTTGTGTGCCAGTTGCACTCATTCCTGGATGCTTGCAATCACAAATGCTCTAGTTACCTTCAGTTTGGTGGTAACTGGTGGTATTTTAAGGCATTCTACATTCAGAAGCTGATGCAGAATATAGTGGCATAGGCAGTAATGAGTATCCAAAGACAGACATATCTTACGCATACTACATTGATGCCAGTTTTCTTCCAGGTCCAATTAAAATTGCTGGTTTTAACTGTAAAATCCTTCATGGTATAGGGCCAGGTTACTTGAGAGGGAGCCTTTCCTTGATTATATCTCTCTGATCCATTAGATTCATCACAGAGGGCATGATGTGAAAATAATCTTCTAGGAACCTATATTTGGCAAATCCCAAGAAATGGGGCTTTTCTGCTATGGTGCCCAACTTATGGAACTTTCTCTCTCCCTCCCCACCCCTAACGTTATGTTAGCTCCATCTCTTTTGATGTTCTGGAAGTCCTTTAAGACCTGGGTGTGCCAGATATCAATCAGGATGACAAGGGCAAGTATGATATAGCTGCCATCACAGAAATTTGGTTGACATGAAACTCATGACTGGAATGTACTGGTAGAAGGATACTAACTATTCAAAAGAAACAGACCTAATAAAAAAGGAGGTGGAATTGCATTAGGAAACATTTCCTCTTTACAGAGATGTACACAGTAAAGGATGAAAGCCTTCTAGGAGTCGTATGGGTCAACATAAAAAGAAACAAGAATAACATTGCCATAGGTGTATACTACAGAGCCCCAGGGGTCACAGTGGCTCACATGGTAAGATGCTGGGCCTGTGCACTGCTGAGGTCAGCAGTTTGGCAGTTCGATTCCCATGAGCAAATAAACCATGGAAGGACAAGAAAGGAACCTCCCCCAATTGCCTATTCAGGTATCCCGCAGGTAAAGATAAAACTGCCCCCCCAAAATTCCTTTCACAGAGGCAGCCAGCCACCTCAGTGATCCCTGGCTAACATGTGCCATATGCTAAATAAATAATAGATAGCCTGTCAACCAAGCAGAAGAAATAAACGAACTTTTTGCTAATTAGTTAACCAATATAAGTAGGAAACACAACACATTAGTAATGAGGAACTTTAACTTATATCAATTGGGAGACAAATTCTGCAGCAAATGAGACATTGAACAGATTTCTGACCAGCCTATCAAACAACTTCATCACCCAAAAGATAAAGGAGACAATTAGAGGGACAGCTATATTGCATCTTATTCTTACCAACTGAGAAGAAGCGATAGAGGAAATTGAAGTTGTAGGAACTTTAAGGGCGAGAGATCATGTCATATCAAAATTCAATATAAAAAAGACACAAGCTCAGAACATAATCAAACCAGTGTCTTAGACTTTAAAAGAGCTGATTTTAACAAACTCAGAGAGAGCTTGGGAAGGATATCATGGATGAAAAACTTAAAGGAAATATCAAGTCAAGAATTTTGGGAAACTCTGAAAAGTATTATTATAAAAGCCCATGTCAGTTCAATACTGCTAAAAAATAAAAACAAGAAAAACAAGAAAAAACCAGCATGGTTGCACAAAGAACTCTCAGACCAACTGAGAGAGAGAAAAAATAAGTAAAAATGGAAAGATGGACATATAATTTAGGCAGAATACCAACAAATAGTCCAAATTTACAAAGTTGAAGTTGGGAAATTAATGCTTTGAATGAAGACTTGCAATAAATGTCAAAAACAATTCAAAAAAGTTTCTTTCAATGCATAAAAACAAGAAAAAGTCAAAGAAACGATCAATCCACTAATGGAAGAAAATGCCAAAGAAGTAACAGGAAAATAGAGAGAAAGTAGAACTGCTTAATTCACATTTTGCATCTGTCTTCATGCAAAAAGAAAACACAACTCAACTTACCAAAAACAGAATTGTAAGACAGGTTAAGAATTCAAATTAAACTATGAAAAATAAGGTAAGAGAATAGATGAATTCAAATCATTGGGTCCTGACAGATTACACCCCAAAGTTCTGTAGGAACTGGCATACATGATTTCAGAACCACTGAAATATATCTTTCAAAGTTTTTGAATCACCAGGGAGTTACTTCAAGACTGGAAAAGAGCTGATGTTATTCCCATTTTCAAAAAAGGAAGAAATTTGGGAAATTACAGGCCAATCAGTCTGAAATCAATACCTGAGAAGAATTTAGAAAAGATAATCTAGCAACAAATCTGTGTACACCTAGAAGCAAACAAAATTATAATAAGTAAACCAACAGGGATTCATCAAAAACAAATCATGCCAAACAAAACTTATTTATTTCACAAAGTGACTAAATTAGTGGATAAGAAAAATGCTGTGGACATAATATACTTACCGTGTTTCTCCAACAATACAGCCTCCCCCCAATAGGAAGTCCCAGCATGTTTTATAGGCATAAAATCAAATTAAGCCCCTCCCCCCAAATTAAGGCCTATATTAAACATGCTAAATGGGGGGGAATGGCGGGTGGGCATGCCATTAGGAAGTACTTTTGTTAAATACCCGGATATGGTGCTGCCTGCATTGACTTCGGCGTTGGTGGGGCACTTTGTATCAGGAGACCTTCCGCCACCATTGCTTTCTCTTCTCCCCATGCTGCTGGTGTTTGGCGCAGCCATGTGTGGCCAGCCAGGGCTCCTCCCTGCAAACGGAGCCCGGCGGAGAGACTTGGCTTCAGGCGCTCCTGTCGCCGCCTTCCCTTTGCCTTCGAAGGCAAAGCCAATTGTTTTTAAAACGATGCCCTACTACTGGTACTACAAAGCCTCCCCTGCCCGAGAGGGCAGCCCAACCCCATGTGGGAAGGCAAATCTCCTGAGGCTGCAGCGCAGGATCGGCCCACCCCAGGAGAAGCGCCCAGCCACCATCCCTGCCTGGCACTAGGCAGAGCGTGAAGAGCTTCACCTGGGGCACCCAGTGCAGCTGACAGGCAGGCCCTCCTTCCCGACGGCAGAGCTCTCACCAAGGCAGTGAGCACCTCCCTGCCGGGCCCTCTGCTCATCCTTCCAGGGCCATGCCATAGCTTTGCGGGCTGGGCAGAGCCGGGAAAGCAAGCCGTGGTTGCGTGCCTGCCTGCCAAGTGAAAGAGCCAGGCTGACCCGAGCTTGGCTTCCTTCCCAAGTCCCTCCAGTCCAAACCCGAAGGGGTCACCAGGAGAGGCTGCCTGAGGCAATGATAGCGCCCACCCATCCATGGACAGGGAGGCAATGTGACGGCAGTGCTGCTTCCCTGGCTGGCGGGTCTGGCAGAGCGAGTCTGAAGCCATCCATCCTTTCCACCCCTCGCCCAGCCTGTCCCCATCCCCACACATGTCCAAATGCACCTGCAGCTCCAAACACTGCAGTGGCACAGGCATCAGACAGAGGCGCTCACTCAGCAGGGTCCAGCTCAGAGGAGGACGCGGTGCAGGCCGTCGCTTTGCCTCCCTATCCACAGATGGGTAGGCGCTATCACTGCCTTGGGCAGCCTCTCCTGGTGGCCCCTTTGGGTTCAGTCTGGAGGGACTTGGGAAGGAAGCCAAGCTCGGGTCGGCCCGGCTCTTTTACTTGGCAGGCAGGCGCACACCCGTGGCACGCTTTCCTAGCTCTGCCCAGCCTGCGCGGCTCTGGCGCGGCTCTGGCGTGGCTCTGGCATGGCCCTGGCAGGATGAGTGGAGGGCCTGGCGAGGAGGCGCTCACTGCCTTGGCGAGAGCTCCACCGCTGGGCAGGAGGGCCCATCTGTCAGCTGCACTGGGCGCCCCAGGCGAAGCTCTTCCACTCTGCCTGGTGCCAGGCAGGGATGGCGGCTGGACACTTCACCTGGGATGGGCCGATCCTGTGCTGCGGCCCCGGGAGATTTGCCTCCCCACCTGGGGTTGGGCTGCCCTCTCGGGCAGGGGAGGCTTTGTTGTACTGGTTGTAGGGCATCATTTTTAAAAGAATTGGCTTTGCCTTCGAAGGCGAAGGGAAGGTGACGACAGGAGCGCCTGAAGCCAAGTGTCTCCACCGGGCTCCAGTTGCAGGGAGGAGTCCTGGCTGGCTGTGTGTGGCTGCGCCAAATGCCACAGCATTGCTCTAAATGCTGCGACAGCACGGGGAGAAGGAAAAGCAATGGTGGCGGAAGGTCTCCCGATACGAAGTGCCTCACCAACGCCGAGGTCAACGTCCAAGCTGTTGCCGCCCGCCCGAGGATGCAAGGGGGGGAATTAAGTTACCCCCAAAAAGACGGCCTAGCTGTTTTTTCAGGGGTCAAAATCTCCTTATTAAAAAAATATAATAATTTTACTGACTCACAGCAATTGTCAAAAGGGAATGTGTTGGACAGGAGGTTACCTGAAAACTTGAAAAAAGCAAAACACCTCAGTCAAAATAAATCCCACAAAGGGATAGGCAGGATCAAGATGATCAAGATGTGTTGAAAAATGAATGAGTCCTACTTAAAAATTAGTGACATAAATCAGTCGTATTATCAATGTTGCCAAGTTCGAATCAATTTAAAATAAAGTTTGACACAGTCTAAGAAAAACCATTTATCTTTTAGAATGCTGTGAAAGTACTCTTAAGACAAAATAGATTGTAGTTTAGTTGAATCCATCCAAATTTCTTCAGAAGGTACTTGACCGCCAAGTACTCTAATGCAGAAAAGCAAACACACATTTCTCAACCTCAGCAACTTTAAGATATGTGGATCTTCAGCTCCAGAATTTCCCAGATGGCATTGAAGAATTCCTTGAGTATGAAGAATCAAAATAAATTAGAATTGCTTTTAAATAAATTATCAAGAAATACTGTACTCCAGAATTTATGACACTGATTCATAAATATTTTAGACATAAACATTTTTCAAACAGAACAATATTGCTCTATGATGAAATTCCCTATGGCAAGAATCAAAAATAATTAGTATATGCCCCTCTTTCAAGAGAGTCAGACTGTATGCCCTTTCTCACTAGAACTAGCTTGGTAAAGACAGACCTCTTCAGCACTCATTCTCAGAATTCAGAAATGAACAGGAAGGGAAATGATTGTCTGTGGAAAGTGATCATGACAGATTGTACTGGAGATAGGGAACTATTTTCTTTTGACAAAAATAAATTGCTAGCAAGGGAAGAGGAAATGGAGAACATTCTTTTGTAAGTTTTCATTCATATATTTGACATTGTGTAATGACACTTCACAAGCATTGGGATTCAGAGAATAAAACTGATCAAGCAAGTGGAAAATCTTTGAGAGACACAACCTGTACTTCCTCTTTCCACATTCATCTGTGTAATCTAAGATACAGATAGTCCTCAACTCACTAGCGACTGTTTGAAGTTACAACAACACTGAAAAAGTGACTTATACTTACAACCATTGTAGCATCCCATGGTCATGTGGTTAAAATTCCAACACTTGGCGACTGGCATGTATTTATGATGGTTGAACTGGGGGTCATGTGATCAGCATTTTTAACGTTCCTAACCAGCTTCTGATAAGCAAAATCAACAGGAAAACCAGATTTGCTTAATAGTCAAATTATTCACTTAACAACCTTAATGATACATTTAACAACTGTGCCAATGGGGCAAAACTTACTTAACTGTCTTGCTTAGCAACTGTAATTTTGGGTTCAGTTCAGGTTGTAAGTTGAGGACTACCAGTATAGGCCTTATGTGCAATAATACAACTTTTAGTGAGCAGTCCAGCTGCATAACTTCAGCTTCAGAATTTTCATGTGCAGGAAGAAGAGATGAAAGGAAGTTCAAAGCAAGTAGTGGAGTCTTCCCTTCCCAACTATACTTTCCTACAATATCTTGAACAGAATAGAATAGAATTCTTTATTGGCCAACTGTGATTGGACACACAATAAATTTGTCTTGGTGCAAATTTTCTCAGTATACATAAAAGAAAAGATACATTTATCAAGTCAAGAATCATAAGGTACAACACTTAATGATAGTCATAGGGTACAATCAGCAATCAAATCTTACTAGGAAACAGTCAATATAAATCGTAAGGATACAAGTGACAAAGTTAACTCATACAGTCACAAGTGGGAGGGGAGGGGTGATAAGAAGTCATGAGAAGGTTAATAGTAATAGTGTGCAGACTTTGTAATAATTGAACAGTATTGAGGGAATTATTTGTTTAGCATAGTGATGGCTTTCGGGAAAAAAACTGTTCTTGTGTCTAGTTGTTCTGGAGTGCAGTGCTCTATAGCGTCGTTTTGAGGGGAGGAGTTGAAACAGTTTATGTCCAGGATATGAGGGGTCTGTAAATATTTTCACAGCCTTCTTTTTGACTCATGCAGTATACAGGTCCTCGATTGAAGGCAGGTGGGTAGTAATTGTTTTTCTGCAGTCCTAATTACTCTTTGAAGTCTGTGTCTGTCCTGTTGAGTTGTAGAACCAAACCAGACAGTTATAGAGGTGCAGATGATAGACTCAGTAATTCCTCTGTAGAACTGTATCAGCAGCTCCTTGGGCAGTTCGAGCTTTCTGAGTTGGCGCAGAAAGAACATTCTTTGTTGTGCTTTTTTGATGACGTTTTTGAAGTTAAGTGTCCGTTTTAGGTCATGTGATATAGTAGAACCTAGAAATTTGAAGATCTCTACTGTTGATATTGTGTTGTCTAGTATAGTAAGACATGGTAGTATGGAAGGGTTTCTTCTAAAGTCTACCACCATTTCTTCAGTTTTGACTGTGTTCAGTTCCAAATTGTTCCGGTTACACCACGAGGCAAATTGTATAATCTCCTGTCTGTATGCAGATTCGTCGATGTCTCGAATGAAACCAATCACTGTTGTGTGATCAACAAACTTCAGTATTTTAACAGATGGATCGTTTGAACTGCAGTCATTGGTATATAGGGGGAAGAGAAGTGGAGAAAGCATACAACCTTTGGCGGGGGGGGGGGAGCTGTGCTAGTTCATTAATGTTCACACCTGGATTCTGAGAATGCTAAAATAAGTCCAAAGACAGCTTTGTAAAGTAGGCTAGTGCTTTGAAAAATGTCCCATGTTCCTTTAAAAAAAAATTAATAGAATAAGTTAACACATTGATGTTAACACATTGACAGAAAGATTCATATTATCAAGGCGGGGTGTCGAAAATAAAAACTTCTTTAGATTCCCCCCATCAAATGATTCTTCAGATCAATAAAAGTTTCAAAATAGATTATTAAAAATGAAAAATTGGTCATATTTAGTAATAATAATCAAATTATAATATGCAGGCTGAGATTGAGAATCTGGAAGTTTTCAATTCTGGAGTTGAACTTTATTGTAAACTATATTTCAATTCAAAAAATCAGCATTCAACCTGGAGTACACATATCTGTTGTTGTTTATTGTAAAGAAATGCAGAGATGATCTAAGTAAACCCATGCATATTTTTGTTCATTCATATTTGAAAATTTAAACTCTGCTGTATTTTACATTGAACATCATTTACAGCTTGAAAACAATACAATTTCATATGATCCCTCTTTAGATATCTTATTCTAAGCATCAATGAACAGTTTCAAATATAGTTTTGATCCAAATGGGGAACGGAAACCTCAGATTTATTTGAAATGGTCAATTGGTCAATGATCATCATATGAATTTAAAAATTATAGGAAAAATTATAGAAAAAAAGGAAATAATTACAGGGTTAAAATAAAATGTTCTAATGAAAGAGTAAGAGAGTTAAGTTCCTCTTCCCTTTTCTTTTTGATATTTTCTCTTACTCCCCATAGTTCTCATATAGCAGAAACAGGAAGCAGCAGATCCTATTTGCCAAAATTCTGATCAGACGATTGGAAAATAGGATGAGAGCCTTAACATCAAGCTATTGACATTTTTTGCTTATCTATCTACTTATAGTATCTGCCCTTGTTTCCAAAGATTTGTTCAAGGCAAGGAACATAACTCATATGTTGTCCCATTTTATCTCTGGCAATGTTTAGGTGGAAATATCATGGGCTAAATCTAAAGTAGCAGTCAGCAACACAACTTATCTGAGATGGCATCTGCATAAACCCCCAAAGAAAAACACTTTTTAATGACCTAAATCTCTCAGAATAGAATTGAGAGGTTTGAAAGATTTGAAGCCTTTTTAAAAATGATTAAATTTACAATCCATAAAATGTGCAAAGTCATCGAAAATGATTGCTTCCCCAGAGTCTAGCCTATATTCACAGGTTAAAACAAGCTCAAACAAGGGAGAAAAGTCATACCAAAATACATGTAAGAATTGAAATATCTAGTCTGGAAAAAAGACTGTGGAAGGGAAACAGTGTTCAAATATTTTACATTTATTGCAATAACTGAGCAGCATACAGAGAAGATAATCACAAACTATTTTGCACTGTCCCAAAACTAGAACCAGAAATAATGTGCATGAAAATAAAAACTTTGTGATGGTCAGATGGAAAGTTAAACATTCCATTTACCAAAGTTCTGGGTTCTTAATCTCTGTAGATTTTTAAGACAATATTTTAATTTCTTCAGAGTGGTCTAATTGATTTTCCTGCATAGGACAAAGGGTTAGATTAGATGATCCTTGGGAACCTCAGATGATCCTTGGGATCCTTTCCAACTCTACTATTTTACTATATAAATTTAATCTGAAATTGTTCCTGTAATACTAATATAATGCCAATACTTTGATATGCAATTTGCAGGCTTCTTGTTGAATAACAATTTGAGCATATGATGATGTTACAGAAATATATGTTAGATACGTTTGCATTTGCAAATTTGCTACTTATTTAAGAAGTACAACACATTCAATAAAGCAATTAAAAATTCCAGTAGAATCTTAGATCTGCCTTACCAATGGGGAATATATCAAATTTTATTATGTTATTAAATTTATTATGTTTATTAAATTTATATGCTGCCCATCTTGCTATCCAGCAATCAAATGATGTTATCCTCATAATTTAGACAGGGGCAAGTTTAGTGATGCAGACAGAGGGAAGCAACTATAGTACTTCCCCAGACAAGACACCTTTTCAAATCTTTAATTTATTATTGCCCTTCAAGTTAATGTAAATTTTCCATTATTTTTGTTTCAGGAATTCAGCATTAGAATATAGCTTACTAACTCAGTAATGTAGTTCTATTGTTCTTTCCTTTCCCTGTTTTTTTTTTTCTGGTCCCAGAAATACTATCAAATTTAGCAGTTGCCATGTTTCCCTCAAACTGCAGTATGAATTTGAGAACAGATTTTCACTTAAATGTTGTAAGTTGCCTCTTGTTATCCAACAACTCAGCTATATGTATTATTGTTTACTCTGAATGCAAAGCAGCTGCGTTACATGGTGTCTGCAATGAAATGATTATTGCTTTTAATATATAGTAAAGATGATGAAACAGATAGACTTATAATTATTATATCAATTTGGCATTAGAATGTGGTAGTGTGCTTTCAGAAGTCAGTGTTTATTAAACAAGACACAGTTTAGATTGTTGCCAGATTAATTGGTTGCCTGTTCATTCTTCTCCATGTTCATGACCAGATCTATTCCATCGCTAGTTGTTGGAGCATCTCCACCAGTAAAATAAAAAGAATTTTCAAAATTCTCCTCTATCGAGCCATGTTGCTTCCTTTTCTTGTAGAAATAGAAACCTGTGAGAACAGCTCCGGAAACAATGAGAATCACTAGCACAACGACAATGATGGCTTTGTTGTTGTGGGTTGGTGAAGGAATAACATCTGTCTTTCTTGATTCTGTAAATAAATGCAGGGTAATCACAACACAACATTCAGGGAAATTTCTCTTAGCATAGTTGGACTTTGTCCTTCACAGATTACTAGGTACCATTCCTCGCCATTTATTTTTTTTATTAACACTGTGAGGCGGCTAAAGGAGAATCCAGTGATCTTTGTGGTCTTTATTTACCCAGCATTTGAATCCATTTCTTTGGTTGTTTGTCCAATACCGTAACATCAACACTAAAACATCACTATATTGGGCCAATATGTAGCTGATCCCAGATATATCTGACCCCAACTTTGGCCCAAAATTTCTTCCTTAACTCAACTTTACTGAAATTGGAAAAAGCTTTTTCCCTCCCTGTAAGACTGAAGGTGAAGTTCTCATTGGTGAGAACTTCAACTGTGTCCTTTTTCCCAGCTTCTTTGCTTAAGAGACATTTAATTTTTTCTTTCCTCCGTTCTCAAGCAGATAACTGTTTTGTTTTTGTGTACTGAAATTATTTATTTCTGTTTCTTTCCTTCTACTTATCTGCAACTTTTGCACTGAATGCCATGGGGTTTATCCTAGAGGAGAACTTGCATTATAAATAAGGATTAGGAAAATTCATTATGGGTGGCATTTCAAATTGTTCTCAGATTTTTTATTTCCCCTGACCAAAGAATTTAAATCAGATTTAAGAATTGCTGGAGTTTTGCCTAAAAGTTATTTGCTGCATGATGTTCTGACTCCAGAAGACAATAGTATTCTACTTGGTGCACTCCAATTGTATTAGATCAAAACTCATGTGAATTGGGAATGCTATATATTTTGTTTTAATATTTCTAAATACATCAGGTTGAAGGAAACTGAAAGATTCATTTCTCTGGTACTGTATTCTCAGAAAGGCAACAAAAACAATCCCATATCTTAACATTTAAATTTTATAAGCTAGTTGACATAATAATGTAAAATTAATTTTTTTTAAAGATACGAGAGAGACAGGAAAGAGAGAAAGAAAGAGGCAAGTAGGTAGGTAGGTGACAGAAATATATCTTTTAGTAAAATTTATTTATTGTGCATAAATTCTTACCTTTGTTTTCTGATATCTTCTCAGTAGGTACTGTTTCAACAACTGTAAAAGAAGAGAAATATTATGAATTATGTTATGTTATGTTCAGAGTCCTTTACATTTCAATGCTATAAGCAGAACAAATTTAATTCCTTCTAAATTATCGTTGGAATTATCATTGATCACTGAGTTTTGTATAAATAGCAAGATAATATAATAGTCAAAAAGATAAATTCAGTTTCAGGTTGTACCAATAGAAGTATAGTTTACAGAAAGTAAAATTCCCACTACATTCTGCACTGGTCAGACTCTTCTGTCAATGCAGGGAGATGCTGCTAATGCTCAGCTTTGAGGTAAAGAAATAAGAGCTGAGGAGAGACAGTAAAGGAGTTTTCAAGTATCTGAAACAGACTTACAGAGATCTGACCTTAATCACACCCAGGTGCTAGGCAAAAAACAATGGCATTAAATTACATGAAAGCAGATTCTGGTTGAATATTAGAAAAGACATCCTAATAGCAAAACAGTTCTGTATATGGTTCAATTACCAAGATAGTTTCATATATTCAATATATATATATTCAATATATATATTTCATATATATTTCATAAATTCACTTCATATATTCAAGCAAAGGCTAGATGGCCATCAGTTTGGATGCTATAATTTGGATTCCTACTGTACTCAAAACATTGTGTAGGAGTGGAAAATATGTGACTTCTTTTCTTGTAAGGTGAAAAAACATGGACTCCTCATAAATCTTCTTGCTTGAATCCTCTGAAGAGATTTGTCATTCATCTCTTTACAAAATTTCAGAGGTGTTGTCCCAAAGATGCTTTTTCAAAAGGCAACTGGACTTTCTGGTTTTTCTTTGAAGATGTTTCGCTTCTCATCCAAGAAGCTTCTCTAGTGGATAGTGGGGGTGAGAAGTGATACCTCTTTTTTAAAAAAAAACCAGAAAGTCCAGTTGGCTCTTGAAAAAGCACCTTTGGGACAACCATGACCTGGATGACTGAGAATCTCTATAGATATTCAAAGGTGTTGATTTTTCTTTCTTTCTTTCTCTTCCTATAGATATCTATTATTGCTAGTGCAGGTCATATTAAATGCAGGAAGTCAATTTGGTGGTCAGGCTAGGTGAATTAACTGGAAATTCTTTTCCAGACTGATTTCATTCAAGTTCAAGATAAACATGAAGATCACCTTATAGTTGCTGATGTATACTTATATCCCATTTGTTCCCTTTCTCCTACACTTTTTCAATTATGTTGTGACCAAAAAGGACAAAAGGAGAAAAACTAAGAAAATAAAATAATAAAATAAAATAGTAAGAACATATAACGTATTACTTACCTTTTGGTTTTTTGCAAATATATCCAAGGTATGAATTACAATAAACATTATTCCAAATCCCATTTGAAGCAAACATTTCTACACAATCTTCATCACTCTGACTTGAAGGTTCTCCAGTGTTCCAGTTGACAAAGTTCACAACAGCATTGTCAATCCATAACCAATCACCTAATGTTGGGTTAGAAAATATGCCAAGATGATTAGCTCTAGCAATGTCTTCCTTCCTTCCTTCCTTCCTTCCTTCCTTCCTTCCTTCCTTCCTTCCTTCCTTCCTTCCTTCCTTCCTTCCTTCCTTCCTTCCTTCCTCCCTCCTTCCTTCCTTCCTTCCTTCCTTCCTTTTAACTTCTTTCTTTCTTTCTTTCTTTCTTTCTTTCTTTCTTTCTTTCTTTCTTTCTTTCTTTCTTACTTACTTACTTACTTACTTACTTACTTACTTACCTACCCTATTTTATGATTAAGTGCATGGTTCCATTTAAAGACTTTTACATTTAAACCAAAATTAAGAAATCTCTAGTCATGTATATTATACATATCTATACACTGCAGTTATTAGAAATTTAAATTTGTTTTAATTTAAAACAAATGTGGTTTTAATTGTAAAGCAGGAAGACTCTTTCCCAGCTAGATATACATACAGCACTAGAATTTGGAAATATCCTTTTCTTTTGCCAATTTAATAAAATGAAGATGGCACTGATTTCTTTTCTATTCATTTAGTGTTACATAATTAGGCAGAACAAAATCATGTGCCAATTTTTTAAAACATGTTATTTAAATTTGCCATACTGTTGAATTCATAAATGTACAAAGCCATGAATCATAATTTACAAAGCACATAGTTGGATATATACATCACTCTAATTTTTTTAGACAAAGTCCTTATTCTATTGTATCGTATAACAGGCCAAGGGTACATGCAAAAACATTACTGGGCCAGGACCAAAAAAAAAAAAAAGGATGAACTATGGGTATCCATAGAGACATCAATGGGTAGCAGACAATGAAATATCTATGGAAACACCATTTTGCAAACTCTGCCTCTTTGATACTTGTGATATCACATAAAATAGTGGACCTTCAGTTATGATGACATAATCCATTTTTTTTCTTATTTGTATGATCTTATTACAAAACAAGATATAAGAAAAATAAATTTGATGTCATGTTTTATTTATTTAGAAAGTTTATTTAAAGCCCACTCACTCAGTGATTCTGGGCAGCTTACAAAAAATAAAACCCAATATAGAAACAATAAAAATAATAATTCGCTACCGTCACCCCTCATTAAATGTTTATTTATATATAATTAAAGTTATATATGTATAAGTATATACTTTAGGGGGAAACTCTCTAAAAGCTTTTAGGGAGCAGCTCAAATTTGTTCCTCCAAGCCAAAACTAAATGTCCTTTTACTTTAACATAATGGGTAAATCATCTCATTTTGCATTTAATGTTTGATGCAACTCCCCCCCCCCCCACCCAAACTAGGACATGTAACAAAATGCTCTGTGATGTATTGAAACTCAACTATAGTCTCAAATTCCCAGCATAATCAATGAAATACTTAACCATACATGCATACACATATGCATACATATCCCTACTGATTAATGCTTTAAAAAAAGGCTTTTATTTAAAAAATATTCTAGCACTAACTCATCAGCCACTTAGCTAAATAAATTAATTAGAATAAGACTGTGTGAAATATCTCAAATATGCTTTCATCCCCAACCATAAATGTTGAATTATAATTAGAAGTCATGACAATGTTACATTTTTATCTGGTTTCCTCCTTTTTTTACGTACAATCAAGTACCTTCTTTGGTACTTGCCAGAAGATTCAACTGTGATTATAATAAAATATTTGCAATACAAACAGCACTGAGCTTAAAATTAAAATATACCATTTAGATTTTTGAACATTCCTATCCAAAATGCTTGGGATTTGCTTTCAAGGTTTTCTGTAATTTCTGTTAGAAAGTTTGCTTCTGATGTATCCATTACTGAAACCAGAGAGGCATCTGTAAAAAAATAAGCAAACATTCTCAGAGAAAATACTATTTGAATATTTATTGACCCATAACAAGTTGAGTAGCTAATTAAAAGAAAGGTTTTGTTTAATGTCAAAACATGTTTTTTTATGTATGGATACCCTGATCAAGCCAATAACTTAAGTTTTCAGATAAAGAACACTCATCACTACCCATTATGCTATTTCCTCTGCAAAATGCAATGGTAAACCAAAGAAATTAAAGCATGAATAAAGAGGGAAATTAAATCTAGTTTATAGCAACACTTAGTATTTCCTCATATCTTTCTATTTCTACAGATTATCCTTGCCTCCTCTGGCTCCACACATCAAATTATAAGTTGCTTCTTCTTTAAAATTATATTTCTAAGGATCTCATCAATTTTAACCATTGACAAATTTCTTGGACTTCCCCTTCTTCCACACTCATTCACTTTTACCTCATATAAAAACTATTAGTTTTTTATATTAGAGCCTTATTCATTCCCTCTCAATCCAGCTCATTATTCTTCTTTCATATTTCTATTGTCTTGATCACTTACTTTTGTATTCAGCCCTCACTCCTTAAGTAGCCCATTCCAACTGCATGTAATTTACTTTTATGTTTCTCCTTACATGACCAAATCTCATTTCTGTATAACAAATTGGTCATGTGATTAGAGAAAGCCATTTCACTTCTTTTGACAAACCTCCATTTCTTTAACAGCATTCCTTTGCCCTGCGTTATTCATGTAGGGATGAATAATATGACAAAGATCCTGAAAACAATATCAAGAGACTATCAGCAGCTTGTCATAAAAGCAAGCGTTAGGAGCACAGGTGGTATTTTCATATGTACTTCCAATGGAAGGTAAACTTCCAATGAGGTAACAGAAGATTCTAGAAGTAAACCACTGGCAAAAAGGATGGTGCTGTTGAGAGACCTTTGGATTCCTAGAAGTAAACCACTAGATTCTAGAAGTAAACCACTGGCAAAAAGGATGGTGCTGTTGAGAGACCTTTGGATTCCTAGATCAGGAAGCGACCTTACTATACATGAGGGCTCCTGACAGAGGGCAGGCTGCACATCACAAGAACTGAGGAACGTGTGTGGAAAACAATCAGCTCATAAATTCTAAAGGGCTTTAAATTAAAACTGGAAGGGCAGGGAACCAATTTTAGGAACTAATCACAAGCATAAGTCACAAGGCAATTAATCAAACAGTGAACTAGGGAGTGGTGAGAGGAAAGGCGAACTTGGATACAAAATAAGAGAAATAGGAAACAAATACAGGGTCAGCCATAAGGGATTCCAATGACTATATACCAATGCTCAAAGTATGAGGAACAAATAGATCAGACCCAAGTTGAAATCAGCATGGTTGCATAAAGAACTCTCTTACAAACTGAGAAAAAAGAAAAAATAGAAAAAATAGAAAGAGGGAGATATAATTAAACAGAATACAGAATTAACTTCCTAAGGTTAAGCATGAACTAAGAGTTGCAACAAATGTCAAGAATAATAATAATAAAAAAATTCAAATGTAAGAAACAAGGAAAAAGCCAAGAAAGTAATCAGTCAACTAATGGGAGAAGATGGCAAAGAGGTGATAAGGTAGAAGAAAGAAAGTAGAACTGTTTAATTTATTCTTTGTATTTGTCTTTATGCAAAAAGAAAAAAAATAGTTCAGCCTATCAAAGGGGGTACCATAAAAAATAGATTAGGAATAAATATAAAAACAAGCAAGAAAACAGTAAGATAACACCTATCCACTCTAGACAAGTTCAAATCATCAAGATCAGATAGATTATATATCAGTGTTCAGGAGCAGCTGTCAGACATGATCTCAGAACTATGAAACAATTTTTTTCAAAGCTCCTGAAGCAAAGAGGAACTACCAGAGGACTAGAGAAGAGCTGATGTGCTTTTAGCATACAAAATCGAGGAGGGAGTGAACATAGGAAACTACAGACCAATCAGTCTTATATTGTGACTAGGGAAAATGCTCAAAAAATAATCAAGCAGCATGTTTGTGAGTATCTAGAAATATTGACAGACTTGCACACTGGGTTCTATCCAACAAAATGCAATTCAATGAGAAAAGGTCCTACACATAGGCAAGAAAAACCAAGTGCACAGGTATAGAATAGGTGGCACCTGGCTTAATTGTAGTAACTGTGAAAGGGATCTTAGGTCTGAGCCACTTAAATATGAGCCAGCAGTGTGCTGCAGGTATCAAAAAAGGCAAAGTGGTCCTAGATTGCATCAACAGAGAGACAGTCTCAAGATTACATGAAAAGATTATACTAATTTATATTGCACTGGGGAAATCACATTTGAAATAATGCATCCAGTTCTGGTCCACCACAATTTTAAAAAATGTTGGCACCCTAAAAAGAATGTAGAAAAGAACAACAAATACAATGAGGTGTCTGGAGCCAAACCATACAATGAAAAATTCAGAGAACTAGGTATGTTCTTCTAACAAAGAGAAGGATTAGGAGAAGGATGATATGATAGCAGTACTTTAGTATGCCCTTTAATTAAATTTAACTCCACGGCAACTAGCCAATTTCCTGGTTCTTCCAGTACTTGAGGGGTTATCACAGAGAAGATGGGATTGACCTATTCTCCAAAGTACCTGAGAGCAGAAATAATTGGTGAATAATTGGTGAAAGATCATTAAATAATTTGTGAAAGATCATTAAAACTAAGGAGAAAGTTCCTGACATAAAAACAATTAATCAATTGAATGACTTAACCCCAGAAGTTATGGATGCTCCATCCCTGGAGGGTTTCAAGAAGAGAATGGACAGCAATTTGTCTGGAATTCTATAAGGTCTCCTTCTCAAGTAGGGAGTTGGACATAGAAGGCCCCTAAGATCCCTTTCAATCCTGTTATTCTACATTCTAAGGAATCCATATCCTTTCTATTAAAATATTTGCAAATCTTAGTATTTCTTCAATAATTGTTTCTTCTACTTGCTTTAAAATAAAGTCAGGTATTATAATTAGTGAATGGAAACACTTACCTAATTGCAAACAAGCTAATGATGCCTTTGGCCAACTCATCTTTGATGAGGCTTCAAAGTGATAGCAATGACCACGGAATGGAATCCAAGATTTCTCCACTGCAAGTGGGCAGTTTCCTGGTTCTTGAGGTGGTACAGTAGGTGGAAACACTGTTTTTAAAAGCAATATAATGTTTAATTCTAATTAATTTATTGAAATATTATTTGAGGAACCTTGTCAAAACTACAGTGTTTTTAGTAAGCATCCTTGTCCTTTTTACTTTTATGTTATTGTTAACTTTTTTAGTTTTACACCAACAGGAAAATATAGAGATTTAATTAGATTATTGTTTTGATTTGATATGATTTGTCAATCGCTTACAAGATAATAGGTATAAGTATAAACATAGCTATGAATACATGAAATGGATACATATAAGAAAAATAAAAGAAACAATATAACAGGGATGGTAGGCACGCCGGTGCACTTATGCACGCCCCCATTTTTTTATAGTGACCACATTAATTGTGGTTACTATCTTTACACTTCTACAAATATACTGCTTAGTATATGCACTGGTGGATGTATATCTATTCCTAATATGCTCTTTTTTGGCATACAGTCATTGACTCCAAATATAGATCACAAAACTGAAAGAATGCAGCATGTGAAAAATAATTGTGTTCCAATCTGTAGAGTAGTCTTTTAAAGTCAAACTATCTAAAGAGCAGACTGAGTTTTCAAGCCCCTTTCCTCCTTAGAAACTGTTTATAGTTCACAAACTGACTTAACTGGAATAAAAAAGGCAGAAGTCTTCCCATCCAGGTAAGGTTTAAGGGGCAGGTCTTCTCCTAAACATTATCAGAGCTATACATGTTGCATTTATTTATTTTTATGTTTACATATTAGAATTCCTTACTCCTTCTATTTTCCCCACAATAACAGCTATGTAAAGGTGAATTAGGTTGAGAGAGAGTGACTGGTACAAAGTCATACACCTGGCTTTCATGCCTAAAGCAGGACTAGAACTCCCAGTCTCCTGGTATCTAGACCAGCATTTTAACCATCATATAAAATAGTCTTTCCAGTCTTAAGCTAAATAATGAATACGCTCTACATCAGAGGAATAAAATTTGGAATCCACCCCCTTCCCCACATTGCTAAATTACAACTCTTAGTAAGCATCAATATTATTCATGCTGACAAAGGCTGCCTGGCATATATGTTACTATGTGCAGTCTATTATATTCCCAAAGTCTTTAAAAATTAGAGTTGTGCAAAATTTCACAGCTTAAATGGAGGTACATTCCCTTCAAAAAGTAATCTAAATGTCTATGGCACCATTTCTAAATTATTCCAATTTGTAGCAGTCCAACATACCTACAAGATGCGAAGGCTGGAGAAAACTGCTTTAGTCTGAATATGAAACCATGAACAAAAATCTTAACCTATCCTTCAACTTACCTTTGGGATATTTGCAAAGAGGAAAATTCTTTTTATTGCATGAATCTGTCTTCCAGGTCCCATCCAAGTCCATATAAACGCAGCCTAATTTTTGTTTTGGTTCATTTGCTGCCCATTTAGTATATTTCATCCGGAATTTATCAATCCATATATATTGCCCACCAGTCTAAAAAAACCAACCAACAAAAACCACACATTGAATGAGAGACATATTTCTTATGAGATACACTATAATTGAGCACGTTAGGCTGATCTAGGAATGTTACATTATTGCTGCCCTGGAAATAGATCCTGTCAGATTTTAGTCTTTTTTTGCAGTAACAACTGCAATCCAATATGAAATATGAATAGTAAATGCAATGTAGGTTGGTTTTTATAGATGATTTCACAACAGCACTAAGCCTTCACGCTTGCTGTCATGAACCAAGAGAATTCTTTGGTTTCAAATTCCAATTCCCAATAACTTTGCCAAATGTCAAATGCTCATGAAGTCATTTATAAATTTAGTTCATAATTAAATTCTGACTTTTAGCAGTGGAAAGAACAAGAACTGCTTCAGAAAAAGGTTTGCTTACTTTGTTATTTAGTCTGTTCTGAGAATCCACATGCTATATATTAGTATCATTTTGAACTTGGCCACTAAGAATGTATTTAACAAATATATGATTAAAAACACTGGCATATTACCAATATGTTTCAAGGTAGAATTCAAGATGCTGGTAATTACATATATAGCCCTACATAACTTGGGACCAGGAATCTGAGGGATCATCTTTTTCAAAGAGTTTCTATGTATCCAATTGGATCAAATAGGATGGGCATGCTGCAGATCCAGTCAGCCAAAGAATATTCTAGAGACTAGAAGATGAGCTTTTTCTGCAGCAGTGTCTGCTATGTGGAACGTCCTCCATCCCGAGAGATTGGAATGGCCCCAACTCTGTTACTCTCCCTTAGCCTTGAAAGACCTGGGTATGCTCCTGGACATTTTGTTAACAGACCATATGTTTTGCTTTGAAAGAATTCAAATTAGACATTGTCATGTTTTTTAGCATTTTAATGGCTTTTACTGTTTTTGTTGTTTTAAAACACTTTTACCATTTTAATTGTACTTATATGTTTTGAACTGTGAGCCACCCACAGTTGTTTGCTGAAAGGGGTGGCTATAGAAATCAAATCAATTCAACAAATAAATAATTAAATATTAGTATGTGTAGACCCTAGCCTAGGAGGGCAAAATCATATTAGACTGACTGGAAGGTATAGCAAATAGTCATTTCATTCATCTGCAGTAGTTTTCTAACTTTCATTTCCACTGAATGGAACAACTGCTACCCAAAATTAATAGCATATTCTTGAATGCTCCAAAATAATTGAACAAATAAAAATTTGAATGGGTAGAACTTTGTGGACTGATACAAGTTTCATTTACCAGATTACTGTTGAGGCCAAGCCATACAATCCTTTTTTGTTTTAGTTTTAGCCAGAGATATGAGAGGCTAAAGGGATCTAAAATGCTAGCAAGACTCGAGTCTCTCCTTTCACAACTTTGTTTTGCATCTTCCCATGTCATTTTGGCTTCAATTATGAAGTAGCTGCTATTTCTATAACGGAACCGCTGCTCTGGGGTGGTGGATGGAAGAAAAGAATATTTGGGGTCTACAAAAGAAAAAGAACATTGTAAGGCTCTTTTCAAAAATATGAAGACATAAAATGCAAAATGAGAAAACCCCTTTTCAGACATACAGGGGAAATGGTGTTCGGGGTAAATTGACATTTGTTTTGGGCATAAAATGAGAAGTGTGTTTTTATTTCAGGGTTAAAGCAAATAGCCCCATTTGAAACACTTTCAGGTATTTTGGTCATAGAAAACAGTGGGAAGTTTGAACGAAGCCCACTGCTCCCTGTTTTTTTTTTAAATTTATTTATTTAATGACTGGGTAATAAATATGACACCTACACACTTCTTGGCTGGACTAATGCAATTCACTCTGCATGGGATTGTCCTTGAAGATCACTCAGAAGTTACAGTTAGTCCCAACTGCAGCAGCTCAAGTAAGGAGATTAACTGGGAGATTAACCCAGTTACTCAGTAAGTGCAATTCAAGATGGTAATTGTCACTCTTAAAGCACTGCATGGATCAGGACCAGGGTTGGGCTGCTGGGGGTTCACAGGGGTTCGGGAGAGCCCCTAGCTAAGATTCTGTGCAGTTCGGAGAACCCCCAATCCCACACCTGGCTGGCCCCTCCCACCCCTCCCAGGAGTCCCCATGCAGACCATTTTGGATGCAGGTAAGTGCAGGGTGCACATGGATGCTCGGGGAGGGCAAAAAACAGACTTCCCAGAAGTTTGGGAAGGCTGGAAATGGCATGTTTCCAGCTTCCAGAGAGCCTCCAGAACCCAGGGAGGCCATTTTTGCCCTCCCAGAGGGTTGAGAAAAGCCTCTGGAGCCGGAAAGGGCAAAAATGCCCCCTTTACCATGGTATAGGAGGCTGACTAGGCTACTCCCACCATGGCCACGCCAACTCAGCAACCAGGCAGAGAACCCTTTGCTAAAAATTTTGAAGCTCACCCCTGATCAAGACTTAGGTATCTTTGAGATCATCTGCTCTGAATAAAAGTTTGCCTAT
The DNA here is from genome assembly GCF_049901715.1 of Pseudonaja textilis. Taxonomy (NCBI): domain Eukaryota; kingdom Metazoa; phylum Chordata; class Lepidosauria; order Squamata; family Elapidae; genus Pseudonaja; species Pseudonaja textilis. Next base: position 24,124,380 of record NC_142008.1, on the reverse strand, counting down.
CTAGTGAGATCTGGTAGACCAGACTGGCTTTAGGTCTCATCACCAAGGACCACATAGGAGAACATTCTCCCTGGTCATATCTCTTCCCTGGAACAAAAGATTCTTCAAAATATGTAAAGTACTGGCAGTTAGTGACTGATAAAATTTTACATTGAATGAATCATGCATTTTTACTTTATTATTGCATTAATCAAATGTTATGCTTCTTGGTCATTTTTCAAGTGGAGAGGCATGTCTTAGTAAATAAATAAAACACCTAATTATTATTCACACCATATTTATATTCTGAGATTTAAAAATCATCATGGCCTTGTTGTATCGAAACATTGAAGGGAAAAGTTAGAGATTTTTAAATCAAAGAAGGCTTTTCCTTTCAAAAAGAAAAAAAGGTGAGGAAACAAAAATAAGCAAAATACTCACGAACGTCGGCTTGGCATATGTACCCTTTCTTATAGTAGCAATAACTATTTATCCATAAGCCTGCACTTTTGTAAGGCAATGATTTCATTGCAATACAATCTTCCTATATGAAATGGAAAACAATAAATGTTGAATGTGGTATGAATAAACTCCTTAATTCCTCAATCATGCCAATTTAAAAGCCATGGGAAAACAGGGGAAGTTGGCAGAGAACGTTATAGGTAGTCCTCAATTTAAAACCACTTGTTTAGGGACCATTCTAAGTTACAACAGCACTGAAAAAAATCGACATGGGACTAGTCCTTACAACCATTGCAGTATTTTCCACAGTTACATGATCCATATTGGGACACATGGTGATCAACATATATTTACACTGTTATAGTATCCTGGGGTCATATGATCACCATTTGCAACATTTCCAGCAGGCTTCTGTCAAGCAAAGTAATGGGGAAAGGCAGATTCACTTATGACACTTAGTGATGACTGCAATGACTTGATTAACAACCTTGATTTTTTTAAAAAAGGTTGTAAAATTGATCATGATTCATTTAATTGGAATTTCTGGTTCCAATTGTGGCCATAAATCAAGAACCTCCTGTACAGAATGAATCACCATGGTTTCCAGAAATATGCAAAAGTAAGAATGTCACATACCCATGATATCGCTAATCAAATGGTGCAAATGGTAAATCCCACCCACCTACTCTCCAATTAAAAGGTAGGTGTAGCTCCGCAGGATGTTCTTGGAAACATAGTTGGATGTATTTCTCAAGATATGAGATAGAATAAGGAAATACCAGCTGTAATAGCTGCTCTTATACTGTATGCTGCCTTAGTATGAGACCTGCTATGTATCAAGGCAATTCACAAAGGTAGCCTATTTGTTTTCCTCACAGAGGACAGAAGATCAGCTTTTGCCTGGGTAACAATCAGAACAATCACTTCCCCAGTTACTATCCTTAACTGTTTTCTCCAGCCTGTCCCTCACTTGTCCCTGCTAGCTGATTATTTAGATCAGCAAACTGGCTAGCAGATTCTGGGGGTTAAAACTGAGACTTCGTACAGTTGCCAAGGTTGAGAAACACTGCTTTAAGTCCTGCTGTCAAATGCAGTACCTCAAGATTTAATTTTCAACATTGCTTCTGCTGATCTATTCTGCTGAGAGAGATGTGCAATGGAGCTGAAAGGTGCTTCAGACTTCATGCGGGGGTGGACTGCTACCGGTTTGTACTGGTTCGGCAAACTGGTTATTAATTTTATGGCCAGTTCAGCAAACTGGCAAATCCCACCTCTGGCTGGCTCTGCCCATCCTGCCCTGCCCCTCCCAGGAGTCCCTGTGTGGCCCATTTTGGATTGCATGTAAGTGCAGAGCCATGTGGAGGCTTGAGGAGGGTGAAAAACGGGCCTCCTGGAAATTCTAGAAGGCTGGAAATGGGCCTGTTTCTCCAGAGAGTCTCTGGAGCCCTGGGAGGTCATTTTCACTCTCCTGGAGGCTCGAGGAAAGCCACTGGAGCCTGGGGAGGGTGAAAAATGGGCCTCACAGAAGTTCCAGAAGGCTGGAAACAGGCCCATTTCCAGTCTCCAGAGACCTTCCGAAACCCGAGGAGGCCATTCTCACCCTTTCAGGAGGTCATTTTCACCCTCCTGAAATCCTCCAAAGCTGGGGAAGGCTGGAAACAGGAAGGCTGTTTTCAACCTCCAGAGCCCAAGGAGGGCAAAAACGCCTTCCCTCCCACAGCCCATTTTCACTCCCAGAGTGGTGCAGGAGGCCAATTACGCCATGCCCACCATGGCCATGCCCACCCAGCCTCCAGGCAGAGAACCAGTTGTTAAATTTTTGAAGCACCCCTGACTTCATGGGATGCTAACATAGGCCCTGTCCTCAACTCTTTAAAGCAGCCCCACTTTTTCCTGTGATTGCTTAGCTGCCATCTGCAGTTACAACATAATTCTGAGAAAAGATATACATCTAGTTTTAGAAACTGTAAGTGTGCTTCTAGATGCCTTCAAATCTGAATCAAAACAAAACAAACCAATAATCACTAGTAGTTATCCATAAAATTATTTTGCCTATTTATGTTGCTTTTTTTCTTCTCATCATATGAATCTAATTTAAGACTCATATAACACAGGTTGAAGGGAAAAAGACAAAGCAAGGAAGTTGGGAGACGTTTCCAGATTCCAACCTGTAGTCAAATACCTACACTGTTTGGCCCATAACTCAGTGGGAATCCTTTCTCCCAGTTTGTGTAACTGACTCCTCTTCCATTTGTCCAGAGGTACATTTGATCCTCATTGATGTCATTTAGTCCTATCCATACATCACTTTGGAATTTATTTAAATGGAAGGTGAGAAAAGCTAAAAAGAAAGTGTAGTGGAAGAATAATGCGATCAAAGAATGTAGACATACCTAACATTTGGGACAGCATGAAACCAAAGCAAATACTTAATCAAATAAGAATTTTGAAATGGAATAAAACATATTGAATCGTAGACTTGAATAAATGCATAATGAGTATATGAAATAAAAATTACTGAAGTCTGAAATTTGGTTTGGAAAATGAATTGTGAGAAATAAATAAGCACACCTGGAGTTATAATTCTACTGAGCTACTGCTTTTAGATACATCAATTTGCCATTATTGACACAAGTGAGCTCAAGCTTTTATAATGTATATGAATAGCACATGTATTTATGTATTGATTAAAATATTTTAATCTCCCTTTGATCCTACATCAACACAACTGAATCATAAAACGTATGTGTGGGTGTGTTATCAATGGGTATAGCACCTCAATCACAGAAGCCACTCTGAATTATTTACACATTTTATGACTGCAAAAATCTATAAATATTATGGTTGTGTAAATACTTGGAAAGTGATGTGTTTCAGTGTTCAAGAGCACATATAAAGCATCTTTTTTTTCAAATTGTTAAAGCAGCCTTGGCTTTTTCAGGGCTGTTCCTAGCTGAATTAGCATGAATAGTCAATAGGGAAAATGCAAAGCAAAGCAAAGCAAAAATTTTGCACATCTCTAATAAATATTTATAGCACAAGGGTGACAAACTCGCATTGTCACATGATGTATTGTAATTTTTTTCTCTTTGCTAAACTGGATGTGGGCATGGACAGAACATGAAATATATGTCCCATGGATTGCAAATTCGACACTACTGATATAGCAGGCAATTCCTTCGTTCCTTTGCTTTTAGTATGAAAACGAACATTTGAAACTTTCTTCTGTAATTTCTAACAAATCACAATTTTCCATTTTATTTTAAAGATGAAAAATGACTTTTACAACCATATGTGCTTGGATGCAAACACAGGTTCATCATTATGTCTACTTAACGGTAAGAAAATCAAAGAGGAGGAAGAAAATCCTAGCAGTAATAATAAAGGGGAAAATATCAATTAAGGTATTATAACTTTTCATTTAAAATTCCAGGTTCAAACTAGTATTGTAAGCTCCATAGAAGTAGTCAGGTAGTATTATCAATGGCATATTTGTTCCATAAAACATAATCACCCCAAAGATGATGTTAAATTTCACAAGTAAGTAAACTTTTATTAATTGATATAGTGGTTATATACCTTGTACCCTTTTATTGAGTATTGCAACAAGGTTTCCTCCAAATTCTTCTTTCTGACAATCTTTCCGTGCATTTTTCCAATTTTTCTGGTCTTCTTGATTAATTCCAAAGAATTTATAACACTTTTTTAAAAAAAAAATCCAAATACAAAGATAAAGACAAATAAAATTAAAGATTTATTATTTGTTTAGAAATGTATATGGTCACAGACAATAAAAACAACAATAAAACACAATTTAAAAACCAAACAATCAGGAGAAAAAACAACAACAGTGAGAAGTAAAACATATTACCCATTTTGATTCCTTTTTGATCCAAAACCTGAGGGAAAGCCAAGTTATCAAGATGTAGACTACGCAGACCTATGCTGGGGAAGTCATCTAGAAATCAGTGTTTGCAAAAGAGAGCAATCTCCCAAGTGCTTTTCTAAATACATTCACCTGGATTTTGAGTAGCAGCATCTAATTCTTGATTAATGATTAGATTACTATTACTATTAATCTTCTTATCACTTCTTATCGCCTATCCCCTCCCACTTGTGACTGTATGACTGTAACTTTGTCGCTTGTATCCTTATGATTTATATGGACTGTTTCTTAGTATGATTCGATTGCTTATTGTACCCTATGACTATCATTAAGTGTTGTACCTTATGGTTCTTGACTCTTGATGAATATATATTTTCTTTTATGTATACTGAGAGCATTTGCACCAAGACAAATTCCTTGTGTGTCCAATCATACTTGGCCAATAAAAAGAATTCTAATTCTAATTTTTGTCCCTTCTTTGTTTATATGTAACTCAAAGTGGAGAACATTTATATTACTCCTTTCATGCCTAAGGAGGGGGAAATTATAATTCAATCTTCTGGTTTCTAGACCAGATCTTAATCATTATACCAAATCAAATCAACCTTTATTGTCAGAGTACAATATGCGTACAATGAGATTGGCTGAGTCTCCCTTCGTGTACCCCCCCCGCAACACAACTCACAGTGAAGGCAAAAAAGAAAAATCCCTAACCCAGTGAATCCTACAAACAAACACACTATCTTATTGCACCATGTGAATTTATTGCACAATGTACCAATAATTGGCTTTATTATAAAATTAACTGTATTGGTTGATTTTGAAAATTTGGATCTGGTTGGTACTTGGAAATTGACATGTATCCTCTATTATAGGGGTGTCAAATTGGCAGCCTGCGGGCTGGATACGGCATGTGCAGGCCACACCCACCCCATCTCCACGAAGGGAAAAAATGTTGTGAAAAAATCCCAGGATGGCAACGCGATGCCCCGAGTTTGACACCAGGCTCTACAGGGAAATAAAAAGAAGATTCCAGAAAACCACTAGGACAATGTGTTTCCTTATTGCTGCCAAAGAAAGTACAGCAGCTGATATAGCTACCTCTGGAGGGAGGGGCAAAGAGAGCCAAACCTATAAAACCAGTGTAACAACATTAGCCCTATCCATTTGCATATGTGCATTGAAATGATGCACAAATGGATGAAATGGACTGAGCTTGCAAGATGATAATGTTGCAGAGCTAGTGCCATTTCAAGAAAAGTAGTAAGTACATTCCAACCATGTGATTCTGTTATTTTGCAAATGACATGGACACTCAAGTTTAATGTGAAGGAGCCTTGTACTGGTATGTGGGAAAGACTTTGGGAGACTGTATGTTTGTGAAGATATGCTGCCTAGGGAATTATCAGATAAGAGACAACATGGTAGTGCTGGATAGTATGCAGAAAAAGAGGCTCAGAAGGGACTTTACCTACATCCTTGGCCAGTAAAGGTGATAATAGAAGAATTGTACTTTCAGATTTTCAAGATTTGCTCATGTAGCTTTACAATAAAGTAGAATTAGTTTATCTGGTCAAGTGTACCATGTAGTTTACATGATAAGGTTGATGAGTGTTTACCTTTATTTTATGTACATATGCACAAAATTCCTCTGTGATACCATCTTTTCAAGGCATTTATTTTAATTGCCTAAAAAAATCTTCCATAGAAAATCCCTCTTGTCTTGTTATCTTTTTGTTTCTTTGAGTGATTCTTTTTTTTAAGGGAAAGAAATAATTACTGCACCTTGTTTTCAAACAAAAGCCAAGATTCAGGGCATCCTCCTTTAATGGAAGGTGGTGTAGGAGCAATAGTTGCATTGATTGAGTTATTATGTCTTTCACATATGAAAGAAGATGGATATCCACAGTTTATATCATTCCAAAGTCCTAAGCAAGATAAAATAAATGGTTGAGCAGGGGAAGGGGACTACAGAGTGGTCAAACAGTCAAGAAAGTACACACAACCATGCAATTAAAGCCCCACACATTTCTAATGTATCATGACAATAGGTAAAATCAAATTTTACCTACAACTTCATGACCTGCTATTGCATCTGTTCACAAATAAGGAGATCATTAGAGAAGCATTTATCAAGAACAGGGGTGTCAAACTCGCATCATCCTGGTGTCATCATGTGACGTATCATGATTTCCTGCCCCCCTTCGCTATTTGATAATGGCTGCTAGATTAGTGATGGCTAAATATTGGGGACAAAATTAGGATATTCAAAGAAATGAGTGGTATAATGAAATTTAGAGTATGGCAACAAATGATAAATTAACAACAGAAATAAAGGGATGATTTAAGTAAACAATTTTAATGAAGGCAAAGGGAATAAACCTACTCAAGAATATATGTCATTTTGGATAAGGGCACAATTGGAATATATAGTAAATCTGTTAATTGTTATAGAAGAATTATAAGAAAAAAATGGTCTCCAGGAGTGGGGTGCACTGTAATATTTGCATTTTTCTTTTTCTTTTTTCTTTGTATTTAGATGTATATGTATTATGTTTGTATTATTTGTATTTAAAATAAAAATATTAATTAAAAATAAAAATAAACCAGATTTGGGCATGGCCAGCATGTGACGCATCTGGCCCCAGGGGCCACAAGTTTAACAGCCCTGATCTAGATAATCCACAACCCTGGATTCATCCATGCTAGAAGTGAATTGAGGTCACTATATTGATGGGTGTCCTTCATGGATCACTGCCTTGTCATGACGAAGGGGCTTGCATAGCACAATGAAGCTATGAGCTATGCCATGCAGGGCCACCCAAGACAGACAGGTCATAGCAGAGAGCTCTGACAAAACTTGATCCACTGGAGAAGGAAATGGCAACCTACTCCAGTATCCTTGCCATGAAAATCCCATGGACAGGACCGAAAGGCAAAAAGATATGATGCTGGAAGATGAGCCCCATAGGTCAAAAGGTGTCCAAATACTACTGGGGAAGAGCAGAGGGCTAGTAATAGAAGCATCAGAAAGAATGAAGCAACTGGGTCAAAGTCGAAAGGATGCTCAGCTGTGGGTGTATCTGGTGGTGAAAGGAAAGTCCGATGCTGTAAAGATCTATATTCCTTAGGAACCTGGAATGTAAGATCCATGAATCAAGGCAAGCTGGACATGGTCAAACAAGAGATGGCAAAACTGAACCTCGACAATAAAAGTGAAGGAAAAGCAGTAGTGGGATACAAACCCCAAAACGACAGAATGATCACAGTTTGAATCCAAGGCAAACCATTCAACATCATAGTAGTCCTGGTCTATACCTCAACCACTGGCACTGAAGAGGATAAAGTTGACCAGTTCTATGGAGCCCTACAATACCTTCAAGAATTAACACCAAAAAATGATGTCCTTATCATCATGGGGATTGGAATGCTAAAGTAGGAAGCCAAAAGATAACCAGAATAACAGGCAAGTTTGGCCTATAAAATGAAGCAGGGCACAGACTGGTAAAATTTTGTCAAGAGAATACGATGGTCATAACAAACACTCTTTTCCAACAATCCAAGAGACAACTCTATACATGGACATCACCAGATGGTCAACACAGAAATCAGATTGACTGTGTGCTCTGCGGCCAAAGTTGAAGAAGCTCTATACAGTCAGTAAAAACAAGACCAGGAGCTGACTGTGACTCAGATCATGAACTTCTTGTTGCAAAATTTAGGCTTAAATTGAAGAAAGTAGGGAAAAGCACTAGGTCACTCAGGTATGAACTAAATCATATCCCTGATGAATATACAGCAGAGGTGACAAATAGATTTAAGGAATTAGATCTGTTAGACAGAGTGCCTGGAGAATTATGGATGGAGGTTCGCAACATTGTACAAGAAGTAGCGACTAAAATCATCCCAAAGAAAAAGAAATGCAAGAGGTCAAAATGGATGTCTGAAGAAGCTTTACAAATAGCTGAGGAAAGAAGGGACGCAAAAGGCAAGGGAGAAAGAGAAAGATACACCCAATTGAATGCAGAATTCCAGAGAATAGCTTGAAGAGATAAGAATGCATTCTTAAATGAACAGTGCAAAGAAATAGAAGAAAACAATAGAATAGAGAGGACCAGAAATCTCTTCAAGAAAATTGGAGATATGAAGAGAACGTTCCATGCAATGATAGGCATGATAAAGAACCAAAATGGCAGGGACCTAACAGAGGCAGAAGAGATTAAGAAGTGGCAAAATTACACAAAATTATACAAGAACAAGTATAATGTCCCCAATAACCATGATAGGGTGGTCATTAACCTTGAGCCAGTCATCCTGGAAGGGGCAGTCAAATGGGCCTTAGGAAGTCTGAGCAACAACAAAGTTAGTGGAGGTGACAGTATTCCAGCCGAACTATTCAAAATCTTAAAAGATGATGCAGTAAAAGTGCTTCGCTCAATGTGCCAGCAAATTTGGAAAATTCAACAGTGGATTGGAAAAGGTCAGTTTACATTACAATTCCAAAGAAGAATGCTCCAACTACCATACTATTGCACTAATTTCACATGCTAGCAAAATTATGCTCAAAATACTATGGTTTTCTTGGTTGTAATGTAAAAGTTGGACCATAAGGAAGGCTGTCCAAGGCTCCTGCAAGTCCCTTGGACTGCAAGGTGATCAAACTCATCAGTCCTAGAGAGATCAACCTTGACTGCTCTTTAGAAGGCCAGATCCTGAACATGAAATTCAAATACGTGGCCACCTAATGAGAAGAAAGGACTCACTGGAGAAGAGCCTAATGCTGGGAAAGACTGAGGGAAAAAGAAGAATGGGATGGCAGAGAATGAGGTAGCTGGATGGAGTCACTGAAGCAGTCGGCATGAGTTTAAATGGACTCCAGGGGATGGTAGAGGAAGGCCTGAAGAAACGTTGGGGCCATGGGGTCGCGATGGGTTGGACATGACTTCGCAACTAACAACAACGAGTATTGGTGGGTGTCTCACAAGACAGCATTGTCTCCAGATGCCTCTTAGCCTGCATATTACTCAGACTGTATAGTCTGCATAACTTGTCCCATTGGGAATTTGTCCCATAAGGAATTTATTCCTTTCTATTTTATTTACTACTAAAGAGCAACATTATTTTAGTTCTTAAGAAACTACTTGAAAAATACAAGTTAATGATGAAGAACTAATGGAATTCTAGATTCTATATCCATATATTCTGAGCTCAGAATAATGATCAGGCAAGTGCGTTCATATTTTCTGCATTGTGAAGTATGTCACCATTACTAAAAACATGAATTTTAGAATACATACAGAAATATACCTGAAACTGGTATAATCAATTAGCAAGCCACATACCTGTAGTCCTGTAAATGACCACACAGTTTTCATCATTGTTTGCAAAGTTAGGTTCATGTGGTGCCCAGGCAACATATTGGACAGGAGTTCCATCCATCCAGCTTTAAGACAAGTTATTGTAAATCAGTGTAAAAGCAAAATCTCCCATTAGAACAGTGTTTCTCAAATCTAACAACTTTAAAATATAGTAAATTCAGTTTCCAGAATTCCCCAACCAGCGTTCCCCAGCCAGAATTCTGAGATTTGAAATGCATACATCTTAAAAGTTGCCAAGTTGAGAAAAACTACATCATAATGAGATCATGCACAGGGAACCCTTTCCCCTACTGGAAATTATGGATGGAAACTAATCAAGGAGAGAAAAAATCTAGAACTAAGGAGACCTTCAGAACAATTAATCAGTGGGTCAACTTGCCTCCAGAAGTTGTGGGTGTTTCAACACTGGAAGTTTTTAAGAAGATATTGGACAACATTTGCCTGAAATAGTATAAGGTTTCCTGCCAGAGCAGGGGATTAGACTAGAAGACTTCCAAGGTCTCCTTCTATTCTGTTATTCAATTCTGTTACTCTCTGCATGGAGCAATAAGGACAATATGTCATGTGAAGTGGTCCAATGAATTGGGCTTTCCTAGATGAAAATCCTAATTGTCTATATGAGGATAACAAAACAAACAAGAATAAACTTATATACTGCGATAAAATGGAGTGTTTTCTGTTTGCTCACCTGGATACTTTATCAAGGCTCAGTTGCAGTGCAATGAAATAACTATTCACCTGTTCATTTTGTAAGATCTAAAGAATCAGAACAAAAGGCCATCACATATATTTGTAACCTGTGAATTATGTCTCAAGCAAGAATATATTGAGCTTTAAGAAATTATTTTAGAAAACAAACATCTTTCCTTTAAGAAAAAAGCAATAAAAATTGCTTATAGTCCAGTTATTGACTCCAAAAAAAATGTTTATGACCCTGTAATCAGTTCCTGTAATCAGACCCTGCATTCGTACTGCTTTGGTCGCTGAAACGGTGGTGACCCCTGTCTGGCCATGCCCCCAACCCAGTTGTCCGATCATTCACTTGCCTTGTCACTCTCCTAGCTTTCCCTACCACGTGGCAGCCATGGTGCAACTCAGGTGGATGTCCCACAGCTGCTGCACATGCACACTGTGGGCATGTGCAGCAGCCCCTGGACATCCGCCCACCTGCCCACCCTCACGGAGCACACTTTCTTCCTTCTTCTGGCAGACTGCATCTCTTCCAGCCCAGCTTGGCCAGCGAGCAGGTGACCACATGTCCAGCCACCCCCTTTTCAGAGCAAGAAGCATCCCCCAATCAGCCAGCTGCTCTCCTCCTTCTCTGCCTGTTTGTTCTGTATGGCCGAGGAGGAGGAGAGTAGTGGCTAGTTGAGGGAAGCTTCTTGTGCTATGAAAGAGGTGGCTGGAGACCAAAAAAGAGTCACCTCCAACCACCTCTTTCACAGTGCAATAAGTATCCCCCAACTGGCCAGCTGCTCTCCTCTTCCTCGGCCATACAGAGCAAACAGGCAGAGAACGAGGAGAACAGCCAAGTGGTTGCTCTGAAAAAGGGGTAGCTGGAGGCGACTCTTTTTCGGTATCCAGCGGCCTCTTTTGGAGTGCTGCACCACTCCACTCACACTTGCTTGGGCAAGTCCCTCCAGTGCAGCGGACTCAATGGGGTGGACCTGCGTGCCATGGACAGTGCCTAGAATGTGGCTGTGGTGGCACATTGGAGAAGCGGAGCAAAGCTGCTGCAAGAAGCCTATAGCCACTGTGTCTTTTTTTTTTTTTTTTTGGTGCAGGAAAGTAAGGTTTCAGGCACTCAGGATAGCCAAACCCAAGCTATTTAGCCCAGAGCTGCCGGCGGGGAGGGGGCCAGTTTGAATTTCCCAGCCCCAAAAGCAGGAGGGGAGGGAGTCCCACCCACGGTCCCTTTGTTGGATCCAGAAGCCTTCCCTGCCAGCTTTTTCAGGCAATGCAGGACTGGAGACTGGCTGGGAAGAACTCTCGTAATGAGCGATGCTGCCGGGCACTTGGATGTGTGTGTGTGTGTTTGTTTGTTTCAGGTGAGTGCTTGGAAGTGTGTGTGTTTGTTTCGGGTGGCACTTGGAAGCGTTTGTGTGTTTGTTTCTTTGTTTCAGGTGGGTCTCCTCTCCTAGCTTTAGAAGGAGAGAGGGAAGGAAGAAGGGAAGGGATAAAAAGAGAGGGAAAGAGAGAGAGAGAGAAAGAGAGGGAGAGGGAGAGGAAGGGAAAGAGAGAGAGGAAGAGAGAGGGAAAGAGAAGGAGAGAGAAAGAAAGAGGGAGGGAGACAGAGAGATAGAGAGAGAAGAGAAAAGAAAGAAAAGAAATAGAAAAGAGAAAGGAAGAAAAGGGATAGGCAAAGAAAGGTGGGATGGAAGGAAGGGAGAGAAAGAAGGAGGGAGGGAGGAGAAATAGAATGAGATATATAGATGAATGGATGGATAGATAGATACGTGGAAGGAGGAAGGAAGGGAGAGAGAAAAAAGGAGAGGAAGGAGGGACACAAACCCTGGCTTCAGAAGACTCTTTGAAACAGCACAGCAATCTAGGGCTGGAAGGGATCTCAGAGGTCATCTTCTACCCTGTTTCTCCAACAATACGGCCTCCCCCAATAGGAAGTCCCAGCATGTTTTATAGGCATGAAATGAAATTAAGCCCCTCCCCCAAATTAAGGCCTATATTAAAACATGCGAAATGGGGGGGGGGAATGGGGGGGGCTTGCCATTAGGAAGTACTTTTGTTGCACACCCGGATATGGTGCTGCCTGCGTTGACCCCGATACAAAGTGCCCCACCAACGCTGAGGTCAACATCCAAGCCGTCACTGCCCGCCCGCCCGAAGATGCAAGGGGGGGAATTAAGTCACCCCTGAAAAGACGGCCTAGTCATTTTTTCGGGGCTCAAAAAAAAAAAAAAGACCTGGCCTTATTATATGAGAAACACCAAGGGTCTTCAAACTTGGCAAGTTTAAGACTTGTGGACTTCAATTCCCAGAATTCCTCAGCTAGCATGACTGGAGGAGGAATTCTGGGAGTTGAAGTCCACAAGTCTTAAAGCTGTCAAGTTTGAAGACCTCTGTTCTAGACCAACCCCTGTTCCAGCAGGAGATCCTTACAGAATAATAGAATAGCAAAATTAGAAGGAACCTTGGAGGCCATTTAGTCCAACCCCCTTCTCCAGCAGACCTTATATCATCTGGAATATGTATTATTTTGATGCCTCTAACAGAGAGGAAAATTGGCAGAGGAGTTTACTAGGACAAGGCTGCCATGCAAAGGAAGGCAGAGATAGTCCTTCACTTATGACCACAATTGAGCCCAAAATTTTGGTTGCTAAGCAAGAATGTTGTTAAGTGAGTTTCACCACATTTTACTGAATCCATGATGTCTCCTGGGTCTAACATTCATGTGCATGTTAGGGAAGTAAATCTGAAGGCATGTGCAATGTTCTAATGTACAGAAATTATAGTTAAATGTGTGGCAGTAAGTGGACTATGGGTGTATTTTTCCAAACACAGTGAGGTTGAATGTGTATAGTTTTAAAAGAGCTCTGTGTGTTTGTGTGTGTGTGTTTGTGTGAGTGTGTGTGTGTGTGTGTGTGCTACAATATATATAGTAGATCATGTATCTTTTTGTGTGCCTATACACATACTATATTATGTAATATGTATGTACACATATGGCATATATACATAGAATTAAATAGTGTATTTTGGATGTTCAGTAGTAGTAAATAAATAGAGAGGGAAATTGTATCTCTTTGAGGCCAGGCAAGGCACCTCTTGATGTGAGTGACATCAAGTTGGCCCCGCCCACCCAGTCACATGACCACCAAGCCACACCCACCAAATAAGCCATGCCCACAGAACCAGTAGTAAAAACAAAATTGAATCCCACTACTGCCTGTAATCTCTTGATTCAAGATGGAATCAGGGCAACTGAATGGAGATGAACGTTTACTGGTATTGGCTCCTAAATAAAAGTTGAAGAAATATTGTAACACCCCAGCTCCAGCCTTTTCTTTTTGTATTCCATAATATGGGTTTTTGTAACTTTTATCAATGGCCATTGCTTTATTACAGGCATACTTGATAAAATTTTAATTCTTACCAAGGTACAACTCTGGCAGTTTGTTTATCAAACCAGATAAAATCAAGAATCAGATTATTTTAGCGGTATAATTTCTCCAATAAGGCGGACAGATGCCTTAAGGAGATTTTCAAAAGAGGATTATAAAGAATGGAATAGGATCTTCTGCTTGAACTTCTAGGTTGGACTGGAAGACCTCCAAGGTCCCTTCCAACTCTGTTATTCTTTTAAGCCAGTCTAACCTGACAACAGATGGATGACTTGTTGGGCACTAACATAAATCTTAATACGTAAATATTTTCCAGCTTTTAATTGCTATCATAAAGCAGAGTTTGTCAGTATCCAGTATTTGTTAACCTAGCATTTTGCTCCTTGATGAAAAAATACAAACATAACTATTTGTCTAAAATGATATGGGATTTCCTGATTGAGCAGCTGAACTAGAAGACTTCAAAGACCTTAATCAACTCAATGTTTCTGTTATTCTGTTATCCTACTCTGATTAAGAGGAATGGTTTTCTTGTGAAGATATTCAATAAAATTGATGTTGGAGCATGAAGGTGCCTATAGTATTTTGCCAACTAGATGGACCAATTAAATGAACCCAAGCTCATTTTATAATGGAGCCCATAGAAGTGTGGATGGGGAACCACCAGGAAACCCTAAACTTTATTGTGGCTCAAGGGATGGAGAGGCTTCTCTTACTGGGACTGGCATGGCTCCAAAAATGGAATCAATATGTTAACTAGAAGAAGTAATAGAAGAAAGCTGATGCATATGAAATATAGACCATCATATCTGAATTAAGTATTTTGATCTGAACAATTGTAGAATAGATACAATTTGTATGCTATTTAAATTTTAATTCACTAATGGGAAAAGCTCAAATATACTCATTTTACTCCATAACACAGTCTTTGTGCTTTAAATTTATGATGAAGGCTATGGTTATTGTAAGCCATCAGAAATCCCTGTCTGGAAGTCACCGAAATGCTTTAAATAAACTAAAAATAAGCAAAAATAAGCAAATAATACACATTAATTGTTCTCATGTCAGAAATAATAAATGAGCATCTTACATATTTCCAGATAAACTTCCTTTCAGTGTTATCTTCAATGACAAGCAAATCTCCAAAGTTTGTTTTGCAAAATGCACGGGCCTCTTCCATTGGAAATTTGTGGGTGTTGAAATAATACTGCTTGTCTTGATTGATGAGCCAGCCATCACTAGTAAATTTATAACCTATGAGAAATATTTCTTTACTTATTTACTTATATTTTTATTCCACATTTATTACTTAGTAACTTAAGACAGTCAAGGTACACAATACACTCTCCTCTTCCTATTTTCCTGCAACAAGAATCGTAGATGGTGAGTTAACAGAGAGTGACTGGCCCACCGTTACTCAGACAGGTTTCATGCTTAACATGGGACTAGAACTCATAGTATCCTGGCCAGCACTACACCAAGCTAACTCTCACATTCTGCGGTCCTAGTCAGCCAGCCAATCAGCAAACAACTTTCAGTTTATGAAAAAAAAATCTAACAATGTTACAAATGTTATCAATTTCAAGACTCAGTTTGGGGTATTCTCCTTCAGTCCAACTTAACTTTTAGGACTGTTGTGGTGAATCAATTAGGAGACAACCTCCCGATGTACACTGGAGCACAAATCATAATATAATATAAACAGGCATGGTGGAATTAAGCCTTTTCTTCTTGCATTGCAGCTAATAACAGATTGAGACTCTCCAACTTGTTAGGAAATGATAAAAGAACAAAAGAATAAAGGAGTTGGTAGGGACCTTGAAGATCCTTCTAGTCCATCCTCTATTCAGGCAGGAGACCCTATACCATTTCAGACAAAGGGCTGTCCAATCTCTTTTTTAAGAACCTCTAGTAATTAATTATGTAAATATCAAGCTTTTACATAATTAATATTCTGTCAGGAAATGTTTCCTTATTTCTAGATTGGTTTTCTCCTTGATCAGTTTCTACCTGTTACTTCTTTTTCTGCCTTTACGTGCTTTAGAAAATATGTTGATCCCCACTTCTTCACAACAGTCCGCCAAATATTGGAGCATTGCTATCATGTCACCCCTAATCCTTCTTTTCAATAGACTAGACATACCCAACTCCTGTAACCATTCTTCATCTTTATTGTTCTTCTCTGCACTCTTTCTAGAATCTCAGCATCTTTTTTTTATATCATGGTGACCAAAACTGCAGTATTCCAAGTGCGATCTTACCAAGGCATTATAAAGTAGCACTAACAGTTCATGTGATACGGGTTCTATCCCTGTTAATGCAGCTTAGGATTGTGGGCTTTTTCGACAGCTACAGCTGTATTCAATACCTGTGTATTTGGTGTTTTTCCCCTTTCCTAAGTATACAACCTTATTTTTCTCATCATAAAATTTCATTTTATTAGATAGGTCCCATTGTTCAAGACTGTCAATATCCTTCTGGGTCTTAAACCTGTTGTCTCTCTTATGTACAGGATCATTTCTTCTGGAATGTTTGTTCCTTACTATGTTCAGTTTGAATAAACTTTTTTTTACTTTGCTTGGAGTTTTTCATTGTAGTCTGAGTCTCATAGTATCTAGGCTTGCCTCTTGACCCTTGTTTTTTTCTTCAAATAGTTTATTTAGTTTACATTTGGTCCATATGTAATTTGGATCTTCTACGAGCATGAATACATACGTGGAAAATATTATGCAAATCACAGCAGCATCAATCTCTTTGTCCATGGGTTTGTTTTATCAATAGTTCATTTTAAAATTAAAAATTCCAAAACTTTTCAAAATTTTCAAAAAAATGTAAAATATTTTTCACAAATTTTAAAAATTCAAAAAGTTTACATTTAAAACTATTTTTCACTATTTCACTGCCCTCAACAAACTGCAAGAAATCAACATGTCAATGTACAAACTATGACATCATTATGCTGCCTTTACATACTTGTGTCCTACATTTAACACAGTATATAAGCAATGGCATTTGCATGATAATGCCACATTCCCACTTTGTCCTCAAGAAGACAATTTTAGCTCTATCATCAGCATAGAAACATTCCATCACAATAAATCATAGAAACGTACTTGGAGTAGGTGGATTTGTTGGTTCTGATTTTAGTTGCGCACCTGAAAGAAAAAAGTTAGAGTAAAATCTCAATTAAAAGGACAAAATGGAATGGCATCATACTTTTATTGTAATAAATGATTGAGGTGGGGTGCCTTCAAGTAATAAATGATTGAGGTGGGGTGCCTTCAAGTCATTGTTGACTCCTGGCAACTCTTAAACCTGTCCCTGTATTTTCCTCAGCAAAGTTTTTTGGGGAAGTGAGTTGCCATTGCTTCTTTCCTGAGGCTAAGAGATAGTGCTCAAAGTTACCCAGCTGACTTTGTGCCTAACAGATTCCCAGTTTCTAACTTGGTGCCATAACCATTACACCAAACAGGCTCTCTTAATTAGTTTAATTAAACTATTTAAATCATAAATTAAACAAATGTTTCAAAAGTGTTCTGTCGGTAATTTAAAAATTGTAGTTTTAAAAGATATAAAAATATAACAGCCTTCATGAGTCAAGCAAAGAATTTCTTCTGCATTGGTCAACAAGGTGACAATCAAAAGTCTACAAATAGTTATTTTCTTCTGTTGCTGCTCTCTGAGAACATTTAATGAGAATTATGTATATGCCACATGACTAGTAGCCATTGACGTTTTAGAAAACACTAAATATTTACAGAGTTTTGACGCTCCCATTTGTACATAATTTAAGTGAAAATTTGGCTTATGACTGTAAAATTTCATAAGATGCTGACAAAGAAAAAAATGAAAATGTGGATTGGCTCGATTTAATTACATTGTGATAATAAATGCTGCTTGTCCAAATTCACAGCATTCATACTGTGAATTGATTAATAGATTAGTAGAATCCATTCTATTAATCAACCCTTCAATTCAATAATTGAATGAACAAGTCTCTTTAAAATATCATCCTTATAAAATTTACTTTGCTATATTTGTTAAACATGGCCTAGGCACATATACATTGATTATCTTTATTATTTTTCCACAAACATTTTATTCCTTAATATCAATGAGAGGATTATGCCACCTCCAAATCTGCCATAATTTTTAAGGTCCTTGAAGGAAAGTGTAAGAGACTAAAGGCATTTTTGAATATGATAAATCCACTACTATCTCGGATATCCTCCCAGCTTGCCCTGTTAAATTTACACTTCTTGGTCAATAAGTTCTCACTAAGATATGAAATACCACTAGTTAATTTTATTGATAGAAATTTTAAACAAGGATATTTAACGTTTATTATTCCTCAAGTCCAGCCAATTGGTAGATTAATTTTTAAAAAGTAAAGACATCACTATTGGTTAGTGATGCTATTAACCTGATATCAATCTGAAGATGTTATGATTTCACATGACAAAGAACATTGTACCTTTTGTAATCTGGCAGATCCAGAAATATATTTCTTCACAATGTACATCATTCCAATACATGCTTTCTGGATTTATCTCTCCGCAGTGTTCAACTCCATTATAATTATTGGGTTCTCCATATCCCCAGTTAACATAACCTAACTAATATAGAAATATGGAATAATTTGTTGAAAAAATACATTTTATGATTCAAAATTTCAAATTAACTGTATATAAAAAGTTCCCTAGTATAGAGTCAGAAAATCAGTCCACCTTAGCAAACATTGCTTACATTGACTGGCAGTGACTCTCTAGAGCTTTTTAAATCTTTCTGGTGGTTTCAGGTTTAATATTGGGGTTTAGCAAGTATCCTGTCATTGAGACAATCAACTGCAATAGTGAAGGAAATCTAATTTCTCAGGGATGCTTTTGGAGAATTCATTTTGCTTGAATTTTAAGATGTTAATTATATCATTTCTCCATCTACAGATTGTTGGGCTGGGCAAGCTTGTTAGCCTGTTTTCTTCCTTGCTTGCTTGTTTGCTTGTCTGTCTGTTTGTTGATTGATTTTTATCCCATCTTTATTATCAAATTGGCAAATTTATATAATGTTCCTTCCTCATCCTAGTTTCTCCCAGCAACAATGCTGTAAGGTGAATTGGGCTGAGAAAAAGTGACTGGCCCAAGATCAGCCAGCCGGCTTTCCTACCTAAGGCAGAAGTAGAACTTTCAGTCTTCTGGTTTCTAAGCGAAACTGTCATTTCAGTTGGAGGCCAAGTTTCATCATCAACATTTATCAATATTATTTGGTTGCTTGTTTGTAATCCAGCTTTATTGTTTTAGAATAACATATCCAACACACCTTCCTCCTCCTATTTTCCCAACAATAACAATAACTCTATGAGGTGGGTCGGGCTCCAAGACAATGACTGGCCCAGAGTCACCCAGCTGGTGATCATCTTTTTTTGGCCACTGAAGGGCTGATGTAGTCACATTGCCAGAAAGGACATCACAGATATTTTTGGTTTTGGTTTTTACATTGGGTAGAATGGGTTGGGGTTAAATTTAAAAGATATTCCTTTATATTCCATGGAATATCTGAAATAAATAAATAAGAAAACTAGCCTTGTGAAGGTTTAATACTTATTTTCTATTTATTTAATTTAAAAACAACTGAATGTGATTTTTTTTTCAACAAAATTTGGCAATGAGCTTTCTGGAGGAAGACAACTATATTTTGGAGATCAGCAAACCATTCCATTCTGATCTAAGGCATGGGGTTTGGTGATGAATCTTGTACCTCTGTTAGTAACCCAGGCTTCTTCAAGTTGTCCCATGTTTAATTTTATTTTTTGCTCTCCCTGACGGTGGATGATCTCACTCAGCAGCTTCATGTAGATGTTAAATAGGAGTGAGAAAGTAGCCAGCCCTGCGGGAGAAACCATAAGCTGGACCTCTCACTTCCTATCAATGCTGATTGGGACTGATCTTGGAGAAAGGAGCCAAAACAGCACTAAACTACACCCCCCAAATCTCAGAGCTTCAAATCCCACAGCCATCCCCAAAAGGATACTATGGTCAATGATATATCGAAGGCCTCTGAAAGCTCAAGAAAAGCAACGATGGATGCACTCCCCCCACCCAATCCCGCTCTCACCAGAGATCAATGCAATATTCAATAGTTGCAGGTGTAATATTTCAGTACAACTTTCCAGATTCCTTATTTTTTTCAACTGAGTTCCCCAGTCTTCTTTGCCAAAGCATTTAAAAACAAAACAAAAAACCCAGGAAGCATATTGCCTGAGAAAAAAAAATTGAAATCACTCACTGGTGAATCATCACTCCATTTAAACCCATCCTGAGGATTTAAATAATTTAAACCAATCCAGTATTTGAAACTGCTAATTCCAGAGTCCCTACAATACAACACAAACACAAATAAAAGCAAGGGTTTTAAAAAGTAAGATAAATCCTACATTACGGTTGATTTTCATTAAAATCTGAAAAAGTCTGAACATACCTGAAAAAATAAACCAATAAATGCTTTTGATGGGTAGATCACTACATGATAGAAATGCAAACTAATTTTCAAATGTTCTTTTTGGCCTTTTAAAATAAGATTAATATGTATATTACCAGCATATAAAAATGGAATGGGATTTGGATTGTGGCCAACCATCTACCAGTAAAAAAGGACAATAGTGGGAGTGTCAAAATGAAGAATGGTGAGAAAGTAAAAGGACAGCCAGGAGAAAATAAAAATAGATGGATGCCAACAAAAAGGAAAGATGGGAATTATTTCTACTTTGGGCTTACTCCATTTCCCCAACTGGCAAGCAGATAAAATTTTTCCTTGGGAACCTGATCTTCAGCAGGAAAAAAATTAAATCATCTCAAAGAGAATATGTTACATGCTATAAAGCCAGAGTCTGGCCCTAATATTTAATTCAGTTTTTCCCATTTTGAAACTTGAAGATGTTTGGAATTCAACTCTCAGTATTGTCCAGCCAGCTAAACCGCTGATTTAACATTGCCATGTTTGAAAGACCCTAATTTAATTGTTCTGTCACTTTATTTCAACTCACAGAATTTTCAGCATAGTATTAAGCAGTAATATGTGGTGTGTGAATTCCAGTTTATATCTTCTTTATTGTTAACAAAATGCATGGGTTATAGGATCAAAGGCATTTTGATTTGATTTCTAGAATGAAAGAGTTTAGATTGCAGGGATACATCCATCAACTCACCGCAAATAATTCTGTAGTGTATTGGATTCTTTCGTATTAAAAATGGAAGCCAGGTCTCCTCCAATTGCTAAACAGAAACTCCGAGCATCTGCCCAGGACCTTTTGCCATGATTTAAGTAAGCCTAATGACAATACATTATTTTGCAATTAAGCAGGAAAAAAATGTGCACATGATAAAGTTGAGAAGTATGTCTTTATCAAAGCATGGTAATGATACTGACAAAATCACCGAAGTCACAACCGTTAAAGAAATATGGGAAGTAACAGTCCACATTAACATTCATAATTTCATCTCCATTTTTTCTACTTCAGAATGAATGGAAAACTTCCCCACCGCTAACTAGGCCTAAATTAAACTGCTTTTTAAATGACTTCTAAATTGCTTACAGCTAATAATGGGGGACTCCACTGAGTTTCCAATGGATGGAAATGAAAAGATTATATTTATTTTATTGATTTAGATTCCACCTATCTTACTCACAGATGGCAATAGCCATACAATATAATAGAAAACTCAGTTTTTAGTAAAATAATGTATTCACATTGAGCATAAACACCTGGTGACTGGGTGGGCATGTAGCCTTTTTGTCAATAATACAAAAGAAGTTCACCAATGCCTTCTTCTAAAATGTCTTTCTGTGATAATCTCCTATCCATGTACAAAATAATTCCAAAATAATAAGCCCTTTTTATGGTTTCAAGACATGTGAAAAGTGGTGGGGCTTTCATTGTTGGGGCCAATCTTGACTTTCTCTCTCTCTCTCTCTGTCCCTCCCCCTCGCTCTCCCTCCCTCCCTTTGTTCCTCCCTCCCTCCCCCCCTCTCTTTCACACACACCATTGCTGGTTTCAAAAGTTATGTTGTTGAAACTCTGTGCTTTGATTTTGGTAGGAGTCTTTGGTAGGAGTCTTTGGTAGACCAGAAGAAAGACAAGTAAGGTATTGTTGTTATTGTGACAGGAATTTTTTAAAAAATCTTTCTAGAAGGCAAGGCAAATTACTGCCATATTGTTGCTAAAAAGATTACATGCAATATTCATGAAGTACCAGGAACTGAGTTTAGCTTTCCTTATGTTATATATTCTACAGAGAAGGGGCATACTTTGAAGCACATATTCCTTTCTCCACTTGTTACCCAGCCTTCAGGACACTGAGGGGCAGGTGTTGTAGTTGGTATTGGTGGAGGGGTCACACCATCAGCAAAGCGCTTACAAAGAAACTTTGCCCTGGTCTCACATTTCAGAAGATCCCATAATCCAGCTGTAATTCCAGTTGTCATTGCAACACAGCCTGGCTTCCGACCTTCAAGATAGATCAAGCAATAAACATGTCTGTGTCATGTAAAGTGAGACATCTGATTCAACATAGTTGCTTCTTAATTTATTTTACTATAACTTCTCAAACCATTTCCCCAAATGATGCTACATTTTTTAAAATTTGAGATTACATTCTTTATAAAGACTAATAAAGAAGAAAAATTATTTCTAAAGAAAACAACTTCATGCCAAATTGGTATTATGCAGGCTTAGATTTGTTATCCTTATCTGCAACAGAATAGAAAAGTAGAAATCTGAGTGAAAAATCTTTCAAACTATAGTTCATTAATTCATTTTTGGATTTAATCAGATCAAGAGCCAATTCTAAGAAAGAAAGTAATCAACAAGAAAGAGACCAATTCAATAAAATGACATAGGATAATTTATTTGCATTCTATCAATCCCAAGAAAGCAAATTTTCAGTCACTGTGTGACTGAGAAAAGCAAATTAATATATCCTTAGACTTCAGTGAGATCAAGACAAGTGAGAACTTCATTAAATATAATAGGTTAGAGTAGACCTATCTCCAAGTGTTAATGGAGTACCTGGCATTTCTGAATTCCAGTGAGTGAATTGGATTGGTTGTCCATTGGTCCACCTGAATGTTCCTTTTTCTTGTATGGAAGAAAGACCAATCCAGATATAAGATTCAGGCCTGAAGCCAATCAAACTGGTCAGAAAGGCTTGTTCATATCTATAGAAAGGAGATAATTGGCAATATTTTGCCAGTTTTATCAGTTTTGCCAATATTTGTCACAATGTGCTATTTCTGCTAATATCACTGTCCAAAATTATTTCTAAATTCTTTAAAGCAATTACATATTTAAGAAAATCAACCCAGACTGTTCTTTGGAAGGACAGATATTGAAGTTGAAATTCAAATACTTTGGCCACAAAATGTGAAGAGAGGACATTGAAAAAGTCAATGTAGGCAGAGATTGAAGGCAAAAGAAGGGGACAGCAGAGGATGAGATGGTTAAAGAGTGTTATCAACACAATGAGCATGAATATGGGAAAACTCTGGGGGACAAACAGTGGAGGGCAAAGGGACCTGGTGTTCTGTGGTCCATTGGGATCATAAAAGTTGAGCATGACTTAGTGTCTGAATAACAAAACTGCATATTTATTTAAATTTCAGGAATGTTTTAAATGATTTATTAGAAAAAGAGCATTAGAAAGAGATCTATTCTATTGTCAGCAAAGAATTGCCTGAGTGCAGTGATGAGTAGAACAAGTTTCTCTCAGATGCTGTAATAGTTCTGTTTGAAATGGAGATAGGAATCACAAAGTTCCCAGGAGTAAACAATTTTCTACAATGCATACAAGCAGTAATCCAGACCAATATAAACCAAAGGCTATTAGCATGGCTCCAACATTTGGAGATTATTTTATTAATCTGAATTTAATACTTCATCCTAAGTGGAATAGATCACATCCATAAAGCAAGAATTGTCTATTTTTTTCCTCCTTCCCTTTGAAACTTCTTTATCCTTGAAAAATTGCTTCTGTTAATTGGAACAATTTTAGATATTGTCTGTCTTTAATATTTATTCATCTGATTTGTTGATCACTTACAATATAATAGGTATAAGAATAAACATGAGCGTGAATACAGGAAATAAATACAAATAAATTGGGAATTTAGGATAGGGATGGTAGGCATGATAGTGCACTTATGTATGCCCCTGACAGACCTCTTAGGAATGGGGTGAGGTCAATAGTAGATAGTTTAAGATTAAAGGAGTGGGGGTTTGAGAATGTAACAACAGAGTCAGGTAATGCATTCCAGGCATTAACCACTCGGTTGCTGAAGTCGTACTTTCTGCAATCAAGTTTGGAGCGTTTTACATTGAGTTTGTATCTGTTGTATGTTCTTGTATTGTTGCAGTTGAAGCTGAAGTAGTCATTGATTTATAGGACATTGTAGCAGATAATTTTGTGTACTACACTTAGGCCCAACTATAAGTGGCATAGTTCTAGGTTGTCCAAGCCCAAAATTTAAAGTCTGGTGGTATAGGGTATTCTGTTGCGAGCAGAGTCCTCTGCTCGTAACAGAATACCCTACACCACCAGACTTTAAATTTAGTTAAATGTTGCACCAAAGCTAGTTTCAACAGAGTTAAATATTTTTCAGCTTGAATATCTGTAACTTTACTCATTATTTCCAAGTATCTAAACTTGTATTTGGTCATGAAGACTGGCTGAATTGAAAGTTGAAGCAGACTACAACTGTATGGTACCAGACTTGTCTGCAGCAAAAATGTATTTTTTCAGAAGACATTGGACAAATACATAGCACTCTTTAAACAAAACCATTTTTAATCAATGTTTATTACCTATTTTCAACATAAGCTAAACTAGCCCCATTTTCTGTACACTTTTGATCAGCTTGAGCAAATGATGCAAATGTATTTCCAATCATGTAGCAGTATAAATCGTATCTTTTCCAGCCCTGAAAAGAGAAGAAGAGAAGACAGAGAATGAAACCCAACCATATATAATAAGTAGCCTTGTTGCTATAGCCAGGTTGTCCTATACAGCATTGTGTAAAGAATCACTTTAACCATTACTTAAACTTGAAGGATAGCAGACAAAGATTTCAAGAGCACAGATTTTAATTACAGATACCACAAAAAACTGAAATGCATCAGAAGATCAGCAAATCTGCATTTATCTAATCTCTGTCTTTTTTCTCTCTCTCTTCTCATCTTCAGAGTTCAGATCTGATGTCCCTTTTCCCTGTATGTGAACTCTAACAGAATAATAGACTAAATCGTATTTCATGAGGAAGGGTGATTAATAACTCAGCACTGTTATTATAACTGACTCATCTGATCTCATGCTCTTTGCTCTGACCTTCCTCCTTCTAGTTTCATGGTATGTATGCATTCCATATTCTTTTTTTTAAGTGTGGAGAATCACAGTGAAAATATGTTGGGAACTTATGCTTTTGAAGCAAAAACAATAATGAGTTTAGAGGGAGAAAACTCACACAGATACAAAATAATTCTGCTATACTTCCTTCAATGAAATATGATGTGAGCTTAATTGATGAAAAGCCACTTTCTACTTTTCTGTTGGGATATCCATGTTGTTATGAATATGTTATTAAAAGGGATACTAAACTCATAGAACATATTATTATGTAAGAGATAATATTTGCTCTGCTTCTGCTTTCTTTTATATCTTTCAGTACAAATTTCTTGTCGAAATATTTTTGAAGACATTCACGTTTCAAAATAATTTTAATATTATATAAATTATTGGTTGCTCCCCCATTTTAAATTAATTGGCTTTACAAGTATGCATCTCTGCAGTTTTATTAGTTTGCTTTTAAGATTATTTGTTTAAAACAATATTATAGGACACATTTTAATGTTTTATTATGTTTGATTCAAAACATAAAAGATAGAATTTTAAAATTCCTTCAAGCAATCTGTGAGTATCAGCACCTGAACATATAAAGATGAATCAATAATCAGATAATTTTTTTAGTTTTGTTCCATTTTCATATTTATTGAACAAATTACAAAGAACCAGGAAGAGTAACTGCTTAGCACTTTGATTTCATCAATATTTTACTTACTTTTGAGCATCCATCATCAATTATATCCTTTTCTGGTGCTTGTTTTAAAGGTTTCCTTTTGCAAATGTAACCATATTCCATGTCACAAGGTTCATCTGCCCAATACCCATCCTGTGTTGGGCAGAAGACGAAAATGTCAGAATTCTTCTATCCATATCATTTGTCAATGAGATATCCGGACTTTCTCTTCAGGACTGATGGCTTGACTTCTCTCTTTATGGCTCACCAGTTGAGTTGTTTTGCTGACAGCCCCTAATCTTTCTTATCATAAAATCCCAAAACCATGGATGTGTGTGTGTGTGTGTGTGTGTTGTGTGCTCTTGTATTGTTGCAGTTGAAACTGAAGTAGTCATATATATATTGGATGCATCAGATGCAATAGAATTTATTTTATAAATTTTATAGAAAGAATATTTTTATTACTAAGTGAATTGAAATTATAGTAACAAATTAAAGAAATAAAATAAAACATAGCTCTTAAAACTACACTTGTGGAATGATATCAGAACCATTATAGATATCAATGATACCAGATATCATTATAGATTCCAAAGTTGAACTTCATGCACTTTTGCCCAGTGCTGGTCTACCAAAGCTTGTTGACTCTTCTGCAAGAGACTGCCTTAAAGTAAGGCAAATCTATTAGCAATTATCTCAGTATTCTCTTAATGACAAAATAGCTTTTTCAGCCTTATTTTAGAGATGTCAGAGAGCAAATCTGAGGCTCTTTATATGCAAAACATGAGCTATAATCTTAATTAATATAAAGAAAGGTAGAAAGTAATTGTCTAAATTATTTATTATTTAATTAATTATTTATGTATTCTTTATTTAAAGTTAATGTGGAAACTAGTATGTAGTGGTGCAGATCCTAAAACTCTTCATTTTTAATGTTTTTGTTCTGTTTTTGTGTTTCTATTATCCTTAGTCAGCATTTCTTCAATATCCCCACCAACCTGGTACTAACATTGAGGATTTGCCATGCAGAATAGATTCATAAGCTTAAAATATTTTCTCCATTCAATCAGTTCATTACAAATAGTGGTCAAGAGGATTAAGAGGATTCTAACAATATTTAAGAATATAGTGAAGATGTCAAAACTTTATTTACCTTTCCTTTCATGACCACACAGTCTTCTTCCCTGTTATTAGTATGTGTTGGCTGACCACGGAGCCATTTGGTATATGTCACAGGACTCCCATCTGACCATTCAAAGAACATTTGAATCTTGAGATCATTCAGACCAATCCACAATTCATCACTTGGTTCTAATTCATTGCAGGTAAACAAAAAGTATATTAATATTTTCAACTTATATGTTGCAATATGTTTTTTTTCTAAATAAACAATCTTCTACTTATGTTTTTACTGTTTATAATTTACTTTGCATTTTAGTGAATGTTTTAGTGTGCTTGTTTAATGTGATTTTAACATGTTGCAAACTATTTTGGAAGAATGAGTTGAAAGGATATTATGCACATTTTTAAGGTTAAAAAAAGAAATAAAATTAAAACAACAATGTACTTTTTCCCCAATCCATATCAATCATGGATCCTATTTCCTGTATTGAGGCCTCCTGCTGGTTATGGAAGGTCATTTAAATGATTTCAACCTGATATATTCCAGATGTTTCAGGGTTACAATTCTCAGAACTCCCAGTCAGTATGATCAAGTAATCTACAAATGGTATCAAGTATTCAGTTTACCCATTGTTTCCTTCCACCTTTGGGTTATACGCAAGAACATCCACAGGAGATTAAGCATTGTCAATCCCACTAGGTAGACCAGATCAGGAAATTAACTCCACAGAAAGGTTAAAACTACTCTTATTGAAGTCATCTATAATAGAACCTTGGAATTCTAATTGTTCTCCCTCTTCTTTCAGTAAATCAGGGGTGTATCTGGCTGAGCCATTTATGAATGTTATCCTCTTGTTCTGGATTTAAAAAAAACAAGCAACTTCAGATCCTTTTGCCTGCATGACTCCATCAAAATCATCTTCTCTATTCCCATTAAGCATTGCCCATTATGAACAATGAGAGAAATAGTCAGATTAGGGAAAAGTTATAAGGCTGTGTGAAGACATCTCTGCCTCTCCCATTCTGCCTATCAGTTCTCATTCCTGGGAATCCAGGAATTTTTGCCTCACAAGTGGTACATAAGGGATGGTTTCAATGAAATCTTCCTCCATTGGATAGTGCTGAAATATGAAGGGATTGCTTTTTAGTGATAATTTTCTAATGGTATACCTTGTGCAGATTTTTTAAAATATACTAATCAATCATTAAACAAGAGGAGATAACTTTAAAATGTTCCGCGTAGAAGAATAGCCAGTACAATCTGACAGTATGCCAGAATATAACAGGTGTTTCCTTTCCATGGGGCTAAAATACTAAGAATAAAATGTAATGTATATATGATTTCCTCAGACTTGTACAAAAGCCCAAAGAGCAGAGCACATTATACCGTTTGGCTTCCTGCTCTTGCTGTCATTTTGATTATTGTCTCATGACAGAGGTACTGTTTTTTGAATTCTTGAAATTTTCACATGGTTTTCCTATTTGCTTTCATGCCCCCTGTCCCTACACATCCTATTACTAATAATGGAGATATTATGCTTCAAGAAGTAGAATACTTCTCTCAAGTAGGGAATATGGTGGCCTATGTAAAATTCTCAACATTTCACTTTAACTGAAATGGTTTCTAGATTTGAAACACAATACCAACATTGTCCAAAAATACCTCATTTTTTGCAACCCAATATGATTCACCACCATTAGCCTGCTCACAAATGGAGAAGTCCCACAGATTTGATCTCCTGGACAGAGGCCAAATATGTCCAGTATCTAATCATCCCAAGAAACATACCAACATTAAAAGTTCTGTGTCATATAAATCTTAATCCTGTAGTAAGAAAATCTTAATCTTGTAGCTTGCATTAACTATGGAACTTCCATATTTATCTGCTGCTTTTTTTGATATTATTTATTTTGCTGCTACTAACTATTCAGAAAGCTTCATTGGTTGGTCATCAAAATCCCATTTAACATATATTTCAAAAAGCTTTCTAATCATAATGGATGGATTGGATATTGTGCGCGTGTTTAATAAAACCAATAGATTGGTTTAAATATGCAACAATTTGATATGACGGTGCAACAAAAAGCAAGGGTTTATTCAACTGCCAATTGGAAATTCAAATTTCCAATTTCTAGAGTTCTGAAACTAGTATCTCATAGGGAAAAAAATCTGTATTTTTAATTCTCCAAGTTCTTTTTCAGTTGAATAAAAACAAGGTGCTTTCAATTTTTCCTTCAAAAGAAAAGAAGACAGTGGAGAAATTCTCAAGGAAATAATGCTCTTGAACTTATTTTGTTATCTCCCTCCCTCCCTGTCTATTCCTCTCTCCATCCCCCCACCCACCCACCCACCCCCGTGTGTGTGTGTGTGTGTGTGTTTCCATGTGAATGCATAGTCTTCCTGATTCCACACAAGCCAACTAAGGAAGGAAAAATTTTCATGAAACTGGAAAATCTAGTCAGGTTGCAAATTGTGCAAAATGATGGGATGTTATATAATAGAAAACAGTGACACCAGGTCCAGAATTCTTCACCAGCTCTAATAATAAAGTTAAACTTTCCCTGACAAGCATCCTGAGATCTAAGCAGAAAGACTTGTTTTGCAGGGAAAGAAATTGCAAATTAGATTTCCACCCAATTTGACTATGTATGCTCCTTCAAACCAAAATCTCTACACAGAAATAATGTCATTCAACATTCATGAACATCTGTAGAGTCAATGTATCTGTTCTCAAAGATTGGAGGAGACACAGATACAGAAATTTTCAGGAAATTCTGCACAAGGGCTGAACTCACAATAAAAATTCTTAATGGCAATATGGTTTAATCATTTAACAAGATGTATGAAACTAGTATTGTCAAACTAAACTACTGCTGTTACTTTCAACCAAACAACCATGTTATTGAAAAAGGCTGAAGATTCACAGAACCCCATACCGATACTCACTGTACCCAAGCAGAGAAATAATAAAACTGTACTCTTCCACATTATGGATGCTTGCCAGGTCACCACCTTCCCTTCTACACAGACCAGAAGCATCTTGCCAGGAAGTAGTTTGTCTGCGCATCTTATAACATTGACCCACATAAAATATCCATCCTTCAGGGCAATCAGCTAGTATATCAGAACCTGAAAAACATCACAACATCAACAGTAATCAAAGCTTTGCTTAGTTCAGATATTTGAGTGCTTGATTGATTGCATTTATATGGTTGCCCACCTCAACCAAATAACTATGGTATCAATAAAGGAGGATATTTGTAGCTCTGGGCTAAAATGAGGGGTCTTTGGTGCCTTCTGAGCTTGGTGGTTTTCTTGCAAACATTCCATTATCAAAACTAGGTAACATCATTAGTGTGCTGCTGAAGTTACTTAGTCTGGGTAATGAAACATCTTTGCTCTAAAACAGTGGTTCCCAAAGTGGGCGGTACCACCCCCTGGGGTGGTGGCATGCCTTAGGGGGGCGATAAGAGGCAAGGGGGCCAGCAGGGGGCTGCTAAGATGTGGCAGGGGCGTGTTCAAGGTGCCAGCCCCGCAGGCTCACTGACTGCCGGCCACGCAGCCCATTGACTGTTTCATCGCTCCGTAGCTGGTGCCTTGAATGCAGAACCTGTGCATGGTGCGCCTTGCCAAGCTGGAGGGAGGAGAGGTGGGAGGTGGTGGAAAGAGGGCGCCTTAGCTTGCAGGTTGCCCTCTCCGGTGGAAATGGCGGAGGCGCACCAGAAGGCCAGAAAGCAAAACCCTCCCAAGGCGCGCAGTGGAAGGGGTGGGTGGTCCGGTGTTAGGGCCCTCTTCCCCGGAAAACAAGGGAGCATGCAGCGCTCGCCCAGCCTCCACCTCTCCAGCCAGCCAGGCTTGCGCACAGGATGCGGGTGGGTGCAGCTGCAGCTCTCCAAGGCACGTGCTTGGTTGGTTCGGCTCTACGTGGCCATCCCGGACCTAGAACCTAGCCTCCCTCTGCAGCCTGGTTCTTCCAACTGAGCCCTGCACTTGCTTTCTTATTTGCTTAGTTTGCAAGTGATCGTTCCCTCCACCTCCACTGGTCTGGGCTGCTTCCGCATGCCTTCCTCTTCCTGGATGGAGCATAAAGATGGGCAGAATACTTAACTGAAGTCAGGAGTCTCTGAGCATGTACAGAGTACCTCACCTTGTTTGGCTCGATGGAAGTGGACCTTGGGTTGAAGCAAAGAGAGTGAGATCGGCTGCATCGCTGCCCCGGGGAGGTTGGCATTGCAAAATTGGATGCCAAAGGGGGCTGGAGAAGGGTCAGAAGGGCAGATGCAGGGGGCTGGTCAGTGGGTCAGCTCCAGGGGGCTGCAGAAGGGGAAGAGGGGCAGCTTCAGGGGGCTGGAGAAGGGTCAGTGGGTCAGCTGCAGGGGGTTGCAGAAGGGGGCAAAGGGGCAGCTGCATTAAGGAGCAGGAAGATCTTAGCCATGGTTTATTCATTGACTAAGCCGGAATCAAACAGCATGCTAAACTGTAAACCAGAATGGCTGGGTTGATATATTCAGCCCGAATTTCTCAACCTTGGCAACTTGTGTGGACTTCAATTCCCACTCTGGCTTTGCTCTACTTTCTCAAAGTGCCACCACTGTCGCATTCTTTCTTTCTTTCTGTCCGTCCATCCAAAGGTCTGCCTGTCTGTCTGTCTGCCTTTCTGTCTACCTACCTACCTACCTTCCTATCTATTTACCAATATCTATCTATCTATCTATCTATCCATCCATCCATCCATCCATCCATCCATCCATCCATCCATATATACATCCAAAATGTCTAGAGCAAAGCCAGTCTGGGAGGGAGGGAGGGAGGAAGGGAGAGAGAGAGAGAGAGAGAGAGAGAGAACTGATGCATCAGATTGAAATGAGGCCTAGTTTAGACTGAGGCCCTTTTCCACATTGAAACATTTTTGGCAGCACATTGAAACATCTTTGGCTTCTATTAAAGGTTTTGTAGACAAAACATGGTCAAGACTATCAGGAAGCTCTCACATTTTGTTGAGTATTTAAACAGGATCCATTGGACCAGATCTACACCCTAAAAAATTACTTTTCCCCAATGTATTACAGTGCCAATTCTGAAGAAGGCAAAACCAAAATGTACTGGTAAATTACAAGGAGAACACACACGCACGCACACACACACACACTCCCTTCTAACCCTGCTGGAGCAGGTGATTGGACTAGAATAGATATTTAATTATCTTCTCCTCCCTCCCTCCCTCCTTCTTTATTTCTTTTTCTTTCTGTCCCTTCCTTCCATCCCCCTCTTTCTTTGTCCCCTTTTCTTTCTTTCCCTTTTCCCTTTCTTTTCTTCCTTCTCTCTTTCTGTTATGTCTTTGGGACTGGTTGGTGTTCCCAACCAGGTCCGTTCTTTAAGCAGGAGCACCAGCAGCTCCCATTGGTTGGCTCCGTTTGACAGTTGGCTATAAAAGCCGGCTGTCAGGCTGAGCCAGCCGTTGTTCGCTGGCAAGTCTGCCTGTTAGCTGGCAGACGCGACAACCATTTATTCTTTGAAATAAACCAGTTACTTGTATGCTCTGGTCTAGCCTCTCATTTCCCTCGATCTACAACACTGGCGACGAAGGTGGGATCGGCAGGCTAGCCAGAAGCACTCATTCAAAAGAGCTGAGAATCACGCTAACAGAATCACCGCACTGAACCGCAGCCGTATCGCTCGCAGAGAGCTCGGGCTCAGATCGCTGCTGTCTGAGAGTGAAAGTCACGAGCGTTGTAGCCGCTCGAGTTAGAACGCTACAGTTAGTGAAAGTCGGGCGCTGAAGCCGCAGCCGCCCGCGCTCGCAAAGGAGCGCGAAATTCAAACCGCTGCCGTTTGAATTCAACCACTCAAGTGAAGTTCGGCACTGTAGCCACAGTCGCCAACGCTCTCTAGGGAGCGCGAAAATTCGAATTGCTGTCAGTTACGGCACTATAGCCATAGTCGCCAACGCTCTCCAGGGGGCACGAAATTCGAATTGCTGTAAGTTACGGGGCTGTAGCCACAGCCGCCAAACGCTCGCAGAGAGCGCGAAATACAAACTGCCTTCACGAAGGCTGGAGTCACTGAGCGAGTTTAGGGCGCTGTAGCCACAGCCGCCAACGCTCACGGTTAGCGTTAAACCAGGGCCACGAACACCCAGAGAGACAGACCAGTCTGCTAAGAGACTGAGGGATCCAGAATGAATGTCAATCAGGCATTCCCACCATTCAAGCCCGATGAGGAAAAATGGGATTCGTATAAGAATCGCTTCAACCACTTTATCGATGCCATCGGTTTGGCTGATGCTGCGGAGCATAGGAAGAAATCCTACTTCCTCAGCTACTGTGGGGCTGCAGTCTTCGACACCGCCACAGCACTTTTCGCACCACGAGAGATCAGGAACGTCCCACGGACTGAGCTGCTGGAAACACTTTCCAACCACTACTCACCGAAACCGTCCCAGATCGCTAGACGTTTCGCATTTAGAATGAGGAAGCAAGCCGAGGGGGAATCCATCGACCAATACATGGCCGCCCTGAGGACAGCAGCTCTACATTGTGAGTTTAAGAACTATTTGGACGATATGCTGCTCGATCAACTCGTCTGTGGGGTAAGAGATCTAAGGCTCCAAAGACGTTTGCTGGCCAGAAAAGATTTAAATCTCCCCAGGCCGTTGAGGAAGCTTTAGCTGCTGAACTCTCAGCCCAATCAGCAGCTGAGATCCAGGGCACCGCACCCAAGCCCAGCACTCCCTCCGTCCACTCTGAAGAAGTGGTGGGCGAAGATGACCCTGCAGAATACTCTGACATTCATTGTCTCAAGCTGATGAGACAGCAGGTAGGAGCGAGGCAAAGAAACAACAGTGGCCCAAAACAAACCCTTTTGTGCCTAACCTGTGGAGGTTCCCATTCCCGGGCATCTTGCAGGTTCAGAAACGCCAGCTGCCACAACTGTCACAAGAAAGGTCACCTCGCAAGAGTCTGCCAGGCAGCGCGCGTTTTCCACAAAAAACTTCTTCTTCTCCTGGTTCCCAAAGGCAAGTAGAGAACTGCTATACTTGCTACCACGCTAACCACACATTTCAAACCCTCAATAAAATTACACTTTCTGTCTTCTTAGAAGGTAAACCCTGCTGCATGGAGGTAGACACGGGGTCAGCGCTCTCAATCATCTCCTGGGACACGCTTAAGAAGATCCAGCCCAGACTGACAAGGAACCAGCTTCAAAAGTGCCATCTCACCTTGAGGGACTACCAAGAAAAGAACATCCCGGTCCTCGGGAAAGGCAAGTTCCTTGTTAAATTCCAAGCCTTCAAAGGCCATTTGCCTTTAGTGGTTGTTAATGGTGCCCTCCCTAGTCTTTTGGGATTGGATTGGTTTCCCTCTCTTGGCCTTAGTGTAACAGGGATCCATGCTGTCTCAACTTCGGATGTTGACTCCTTATTCTCAGACTATTCTGACGTTTTTAGTAGCGAGTTAGGCTGTTATAATGGCACTCCCATCTCCTTCTCAGTAGACCCCCAGGCAGTTCCCGTCCGCTTAAAACCACGTAGAGTACCTTTCGCCATCCACCCCAAATTGGACGCAGAACTAGACAAGCTCCTCAAGCAAGGGGTGATAGAACCCACTGATTTCGCTAAGTGGGAGACCCCCATAGTCACCCCACTTAAAAAAGACGGTAATTTAAGAATTTGTGCTGATTACAAGACATCAATTAACCGTTATCTACAGGTTAGCGCATACCCTGTTCCAGTCATTCAGCACCTGTTACACACATTCGAACCTGGCACCATTTTCGCCAAACTGGACATGTCACAGGCATACCAACAGTTCCCTGTTGATAATCAAATGGCTGACTTACAGACCATAGTAACACACAGAGGGGCGTTCAGGTGTAAACGTCTCCAGTTTGGCGTAAGTGTAGCCCCAGGTATTTTCCAATCACTGATGGAACGAATTCTCCAAGGCCTCCCTGGCGTAGTTCCATATTTTGACGACATTTTGGTCTCAGCCAGGGACAGACCCCAACTCATCCAGAGAGTCAGGGCAGTATTAGAGAAGTTCAGGCAGCATGGCCTCAAACTAAAACGGGAGAAGTGTGCCATCGCCACTAGACAGGTGGACTTTCTAGGATACAGGCTAGACGCCTCAGGCATCCACCCAGTGGAATCTAAAGTCAAGGCCATCCACGAGGCACCCACGCCTACCAACAAAACCGAGTTACAAGCCTTCCTGGGGTTATTGAATTTCTATGCTTCGTTCCTCCCACACAAAGCCTCAGTCGCTGAACCGCTGCACAGACTCTTAGATAAAAACTCACCATGGCACTGGGGACCCAAAGAAAACCATGCATTTAAGGCAGTCAAATCTCTACTCACCTCTGAGGCTGTCTTAATCCAATTTGACCAACGCCTTCCCTTGGTCCTAGCCGCAGACGCATCCCCTTTTGGGATAGGAGCTGTCTTAAGCCACAGACTCCCCAATGGCTCCGAGGCACCAATTGCCTTCTTTTCAAGAACTTTCTCAGCGACTGAACGTAATTACAGCCAAATAGATAAAGAGGCCCTGGCTGCAGTAGCAGCAGTCAAAAAATTCCACGAATTCCTATTCGGGCACCATTTCAAACTCATTACCGATCACAAGCCGCTTCTAGGACTGTTATCAGGGGACAAGCAAACTCCACAGGTATTGTCACCCAGGATGACTAGATGGACCTTGTTCCTGGCGGCTTACTCGTACAAACTGGTCTATCGTCCTGGAAAGAATCTGAGCCACGCAGATGCCCTCAGCCGCTGTCCCTTGCCAG
The DNA here is from genome assembly GCF_049901715.1 of Pseudonaja textilis. Taxonomy (NCBI): domain Eukaryota; kingdom Metazoa; phylum Chordata; class Lepidosauria; order Squamata; family Elapidae; genus Pseudonaja; species Pseudonaja textilis. The sequence goes on along the minus strand of NC_142008.1, from coordinate 24,088,629 downwards.
CCCCAGTCGAGGACCCAGCTCCTGTGCATGCTATTTTCGAGGTCAATGAACTCAAGCTGCCAGTGACTGCAGACGACATCACGGCACATTCAAAAAAGGACAAAACAATCGCCCAGGTTCTGGACTGGGTAGGGAGGGGGTGGCCGGAAACTAACTATTCAGTTGATTTCACCCCATTTAAAACTCGCCAGCAGGAGCTTTCTAAGTTGCAAGGATGCCTGTTGTGGGGTACCAGAGTCGTCATCCCAACCACCCTTCACATACCCATCCTGAAGGTACTGCACGAGGGCCATCCGGGCATCGTACGGATGAAGGCGTTGGCTCGCAGTTACGTCTGGTGGCCCGGGATGGACGATCAGATCGCCAAGTGGGTAAGCTCTTGTCGACCCTGTCAGGAATCTAGGGCAGCCCCGCCAGCTGCCACACCCACCAAGTGGGAAAGTGCCAATGTCCCATGGTCACGGCTTCACATCGACCTGGCCGGGCCAATGCATGGCAAGACTTTCTTGGTGGTCGTGGACTCGTATTCTAAGTGGATAGATGTGGCCTTACTTCCCACGACCACCACCCAGGCAGTTGCTAAAGCCCTGACTCGTTTTTTCGTGACTCACGGACTTCCTGACACACTGGTCTCCGACAATGGCCCCCAGTTCACTTTGAGTGAATTTAGCAGGTATGTCACCAATCTGGGCATCAGACACGTCCTCACGGCCCCCTTTCACCCTGCTAGCAACGGGTTGGCAGAGAGAGCAGTTAGATCGGCTAAGGAGGCACTGGCCAGGTTCAGCCAAGAAGACTGGCATTCTAAACTGTCTCGTTTCCTCCTAAGCCAGCATACTACACCTTGCACAACGACGAACAAGTCCCGGCCGAACTGTTAATGGGGAGACGCCTGAGGACTACCTTAGACAGGCTACACCCCACTACTGCCCAGACACCCCTTTGGGGTCTGACAGTCTGGTCAGAGATTTTGCCTTACAGGACCTAGTCTTTGCTAGGAACTACGCGGGGGATCCTCTGTGGGTGCCAGGGAAGGTCGTGGCTGTCACAGGTCCGAGATCCTATCGGGTCCAGCTGGAAGACGGTCGCGTGTGGCGGAGGCACCTGGACCAACTGAGGAGGCGACGGAGCGGTCTGACCAGCTCAGAGCCATTTCCACCGGACAGTTTTCAAGTTCCCCTCCAGAGTCCAGTCGAGAGTTTCCAAAGGGACCAGCCATTCCCAACAGAGCAGAGGGAGCCGGCAGTAGACCGGGACTGCCAGCCTGAGACTCCACCACTACCACCCAGCGAGGTCACCGGCCATTCGGGCAGAGACTGTTCTCCAAGCCAGCCTGAGGGCAGGGACTTTCCCCAGGTCCAAGATCCGGCGCCGAGTCAAGCTCGCTCCCCAACGCCCTCTGACCAGGGCCCCACGGACTCGTTGCCACCCAGTGGCTCTCCTGAGCTACGACGCTCCGGTCGCCAACACAGACCACCGGCGTATCTCAGGGACTATGCATGTTCCCATCTAGGGGGAAGGGGTGTTATGTCTTTGGGACTGGTTGGTGTTCCCAACCAGGTCCGTTCTTTAAGCAGGAGCACCAGCAGCTCCCATTGGTTGGCTCCGTTTGACAGTCGGCTATAAAAGCCGGCTGTCGGGCTGAGCCAGCCGTTGTTCGCTGGCAAGTCTGCCTGTTAGCTGGCAGACGCGACAACCATTTATTCTTTGAAATAAACCAGTTACTTGGTCTAGCCTCTCATTTGATCTACAACACTCTCTCTCTCTCTTTTCTTTCTCTCTCTTTCCCTCTCTCAGGCTCACCCCATTGACTTGACCTGCTTGGGCAGATCCCTCCAATGCAGTGGACTCCATGGGGTGGACCTGTGGGGCCGGCACCTAGAACACAGTAGTGTCGGCATATTTGAAAAGTAGAGCAAAGCCAGAGGTCAGTAATTTTTGCTGCAAAGAATCACAAAAGCTTCTGGGTTATGCACAAGAAGAGACACCCATGTCAATGCAATTCAGCAACATAAAATAATGAGATACAAATTAAATCAACAAGAATCGGCAAAGCAATGCTGATTAGATTTTATTCACTGCTAGAATCTAATCAGAGATGCTTTGTCGATTCTAGTCCAATGACCTGCTCCAGCAGGGTTAGAAGGGAGTGTGTGTGTATGTGTGTGCACGGCTGTCAAAACTTCAAAAATGGGTCAACTATCTCTGTGGAGACCAGTCATAAATTAGAACACTTGCTAAACAACCAGTCATTAAATGAGGACCACTTGTATTTGGTTTACCAGTCACCTGGCCATGCCCATCAAGTCACATGACCACCAAATCACACCTACGCCATCATGTGACCAGCAAGCCATGTCCAGCCAGCAAGCCACGCCAGCCAGTCATGTGACCAGCAAGCCACGCCTACCCAGTCACATGACCAGCAAGCCACACTCTCAAATTAGTCCATGCCCACAGAAATTTGAATCCCACCTCTGGGCGAGGGGCACCGAGGATGAGTTTGTAGCACCAAGGGGGCGGTGGACTGAAAAAGTTTGGGAACCACTGCTCTAAAAGCAAAGAAGGTAGGCTGAATATATTACTGATTCACCATTACCTTTCTTGGAAAGGCATATCATTCTTGGCAAAAAGGACTGGAACTGTCATACCCAACTTCCCAAAACTGGAATAGAACTTATTCATTCCTGCAGCAATACTATACCACTGTTTAACTCCAGTGGCCAGGTTATTGATATAACCGAGGAATCAGATAACTGGGAATTTCCCAAAGCAAAATACAAGAATGCTGAACTTGGAATTAGGAAGATCTAACTGAAAAAACCCAATGTTACTACTATCTGAAAATCAGCTAAACGAAAATGGTTTGGTGCCTTAAAGCAGCTTGTGCAGTATTCAGTTTGACAACAATTTAAGAGATGCCTGAGAGAGTACAAGAATGTTTAATAAGATCTGGAATATCAACATGCCATTAAAGAGATACAGAATATATAATGCTTTGCTGTCATTGTTTACTGGAACTGGATTCTACTTGTCTTCATTGACTGCATGGCATTCATAAAACTGGAGCATCTTTGGAAACATTCACACGTGTTTCCCCAGAACAGGAAGAGGCAGTTGCATTCTTTTCACACTTCCTGTTTCTGATTTGCTTCCATTAAACTGGTAATTATAAAGAATTCTAACAAAAGCCTAGTTCTTGAAACAACTTTAGTGAGATGTGTTCCAATTTCATATATTGCAGTCTGAACTACAATATTGAAATTTTCTCTTAAATTACTATTCAGCCAGCCATAGCTAACTGCAGAAGTAAACTTCATGAGTTTTTGCATATATTATTTTTACCTTTCTTCATATCTTTTTTCTTTTTGTGCAATTGAATTTGAAAGGGAGAAACTCTCAACATTCATGCTGATTCATGCTGCTGTAGCAACTTTATTTTATTTAAAATCAGTTTTTTAAATGCTATACATATTTATTAATATATTAAAATGTAACCTAGCATCCTTTCACTTATTAAGTACTAACGATTTATTATTACTAAGTGCATCTTTCTGCAAAGAAATAGCTCAATGTATTGAATGAATGTATGTTTGTGCATATATGTGCACTGTCTTGTTTTGAAAAGGTTCTAGGTGAAAACTGATGTAAACAGGAAACCTGGGATTTCACAGTCAAAAAATAGAATACAAAAAGTTAATAGAGTCAAGAAAGAGATACAGATAGTTAATAATGAGGAACAGAAGGATGGAAAAGGAAAGAATAAAAAAGATTGTCTGTGGGATCATGATGGACATGCACTAAGGAACTGTCCAGATATTTTTCTACAGATAGCAAAGAGTTTGACTTCCTGTTGTCTAATTGTGCAATTGCAAAATACTTCCCTTGACACCCAGAATTAATGTGAAGAAAAAAGAAAGCTTGAAGGAAGAATGACATTTTCACTTCGTTTTCATGTTGTCTAATCCTAAAATTAGACTTTTGTGGACTCGGGTTTTTTTTTTTTAATTTAAAGGGATGTCTTTAACTTCACACCAGTTCTAGGAAAAAAAATAATGAAGCAAAAAGAACCTGTACAATGTGGTGTTTATGGGGCAAGGTTGGCATCAGAGGCATCCACCTTCAGCCATGAAAGCTCCTTCAGTGACTAAACGGCCAGCCAGTATCACTCAGCCCAACTTCTTACATAAGATTGAGAGGTGGGAAATAGAAGAAAATAATTATTTCTACACCATCCTGAACTTCTGAAGATATCTTGAGATATAAATTTGATGCGGAAATAATGGAAGAAATTGATTGCATAAGCCTAAATTAGGCCTACCAAAGTTATATATAGGAATTTATTGAAACAATTGCTATTGTTGATTAATGCTGATGATGTTTCCTAGTTTGGCTAAACAAATATCTGCAAAAAATGAACCAAGCTCAGGGAGCACCAAGGACTCCCCCAGTCCCCATCAATTGTTATTACTGGAAGTTAGAGGCTTCTGAACATGACATCGTTGATTATATATTTCTGAGTTAGCTCAGAAATATGAGTTAGCTATTCCTAAAGCTCAACTTTTCCAGGACTAGAAAATTTAAATGCTTCCCTTGGTGTGAACTTTATGAGAGGATTCACAAATGCATTTTAAGAACATTTAGAACACTATCATTTCCTATCAGGGCAACGCCAATTTTGTCAGTTTATCTCCATGTTGCATTTACTAACCTACCTGAAGGAATAATGAAGTTGTTCAGAGTGGCATTTCCTTTTTTACAAATGTAACCAAGTTTTTTATCACATTCCAGGTTTTCCCACTTGGCTGCTTTACCAGGATTTAATACTCCACAGATCTTCCCAGGCTCTGGGGATGGGCTTCCTTAAGGAAACAAGTAGAAGGCAAAAAGGGTATTATTAACTTCTTACATAATTTTGTAAACTTTGTTGAATCTAATGCAGATGTGGATAGGGACAAGTTATGCAATGTGTTCAAAAGATCTTTAGAATATGCAAGAGCTTATACAAAGCTTATACAAAGACTGGGTCCATATCAGCAGCCTGATAATATAGGATCACCCTACTTTCTTTCGGTCATTTCTTGCTCCCCCTGTCCTGCACCTTTCTTCCCTAAGTTGTGTGTGTTGGAAACAAAGTACAAGCAATGGCATTCCACACTGTCCAAAGAACAACCTGTATTGGTTTTTCTGTGCATGTTTGAACTGAAGACAGTAATTTTTTTAATGTATATGTTTAACATAAAAGAGAAAATTACCTGGTGCCCAATTTAGATATCTGAAAGGATAGCTACCACTCCATTGCCAGCCACTGTTGAAATCCAAACTGTTAAGACCCAACCAGAGTGCAGTACTCAAAGTAGAAGTTAACCCTGAAAAAGTGTCAACATTTAGCAATGCATCTGTTTCTGGAATATACACCGAGTAGTATACAGCAACAATTACAATTTATTGGGAGACAAGAAGCATATAGTTAGTTCCTTCTCATATTTCTGAATATACTGAGTGAAATGCTACAAAATATTAATGGACTTTAGATTATTTACCTGTGAGGTACATTTGTTCATGTACCTCTGTGATACCCAACAAATCGGCACCTTGTTGTTGGCAACTTTTACTAGCTTGGAACCAGGTTAGAGCAGCTTCTGAGTTTATTTGATACTGGACACTTGCCACAGGGTCTGTAGTCCAATAGAAGTCAGCTGTTAAAAGAAAGGTGTATCCATATTTCCCATAGTTTTAAAACAATGTCATACTAAATATTTCATTAAGACTAAAACCATATTCATAAAATTGCCTTAATGGTCATAATTCAATTTTAACTCAGTCCTGTGATGATTCTTCCTATATTTCAAATTAAAATTATTTGGTCAAGCAGCCAAAAAAAAAGCATAAGACTTTAATACACAAAGACTAGATGTCTAAATAATGGTTTATACAGAGAAAAGAAGCAATTTTACACTAATATCTGAAACTAGATATGTGAGCTATGACTCCAAGCTTCCCCATACCATCTTTCTATATATTTATTAGACTATGGATTCCATGATTTATTTACTAATTTGTGCCTTTGAGTCAACCTTGTCTCAGGTTCATATAGTGGGAATGTTAACACAGCTGAAGGTCATCAGAATTCTGAAAGGCTGCACGAACTGAAAGTAGGTGCCACTGAATTACAGTCAACTTCTGATAAACAAATGGAATAATGTTTGTATGTATGTATGTATGTATTTAATAGCAGTCTTTTGTCCATCTAGGTCTAAAGCCTAATTTCATTAGAACATAGCACATTAAACATTAAATAGATAGGGTAACAAGTTGTGATTGTCATAAATTGTTATTTTTACTTTAATTGAGCAGTCACAGATGAACAGATCATTGCTTAGTTTGATAAATAAATCATAGAACCATGGCGTTTGAGTTTTTCTGCTACAGGACACTCGTCCTAGGGGGTCAGAATGAAGTAATTAGAAAGCTGAATGTTTATAGAGATTCTCAATCATCCACATCATAGTTTTTTCATGAGCTTCTCATCCAAGAAGCTTCCTCAGTTATGAAGAAGAACAGAAGAAACTTCTTGGATGAGTAGTGAAAGTCCAGTTGACTTTGGAAAAAGAAACTTTGGAGAAGAAAGCTTGCTGCTAATTCACTAACTGCTTAATACTGTATAGAAGCGGTCTGAAGAACAGTATATCTATTAATATTAACCCCAAAAGAAGACGCAAAAATGAAACGCTTTGAAAAGAAAGTTCTTCAATTATAAAATTCAGGAAGGAGATCAGAGTTATCGGTCATGCTTCCTGTAAGCTAGACAATTTTGCAAGAACATACAGAAGACAATGTGCAAAACAAATGTGTCAAAAGGTCAGGATGCAGTTCCACTTTTCCTTCACCATTTAAACAATGCTATAGTTGTTGCTTCGCATACAACCCAAATACATACTAGAAATGAGTAATATAGAATGCTATATAATATGCTTATAAAATATGCTTAATGTTCTTAATTGATGATTTACAATGTGGTGTCTAATCATATTGCATATTAATTGCATATATTAACTACGCTGACTCCATAATACTTTTTGAATTATTGCAACATACTTGATGCTGGTCCTGATCTTGAATACATACAGCAGCATCAACTGATCCACTAATGCAATAGAGTGAGAAATTATGTCTGCTTAACTCTACTCTGTGAACTGAGGTAGCTCACTAAGCTTCTGAGTGCAACTCCAAGATGTTGGAGATGGTTATCAGCTATAAAGTCCTATAGTGTCCCACCCCTTCTCTCTTTCTGTGTGTGTATGTGCCTTACTGAAGTGATGTCACATTATGGATCTTGGAAGTGTGCCTTCTTGGTAACACTTCCTGTTTTGGGGGGAACAATAGCCATCTTCACAATTGGCCCCAACCCTTTCAGAAAGGCAATCAAGACCTAGCATTTTCCCCAGGGCTCAGACTCTGGATGAGTAGACTTTCCAATTGGATGGACAATATGCTGTAATGAATTCTGATCACTCTTTGCTGCTTTAGTTGCTATTTAATGATATGTGTTGTTTTCTTTGTGTTTGGTGTTTATTTTTGTACACCAACCAAAGATAATCTGTTTGTGTTCTCTCACTAAACAAACAAATATTAGCCTTTAAAAAGCAAGTATTTCCTCTATACAACAGTGTTACATAGTTACTTAATGCCATAATACCATAGAAGAGCTGGGAGGCAGGGAATTCTGCGGGTCCCATCCCTGAGAGAAAAACACCTGGTGGGACCCAGAAGAAGGGCCTTCTCTGTGGTGGCTCCCTCTCTCCGGAACATCATTCCCCCAGAGATTAGAAGGGGCCCCACTCTAGCATTCTTTTGGAAGGCACTGAAGACCTGGTTTTGCCAGCGGGCCTGGGGAACCCAGAGCAGGATGGAGCCCATAAAATAGCTCATATGATCTGCTGTCATCAGGTGGGGAGTTGGAGGGTGATTTTTTTTTTCCAGATTTTGTTCTATTGTACTTTATTAATTTATTTGATTTTTTAATTGTTTTTTGTTTTAAGTATGGTTTAACATTCTGTAAGCAGCCTCGCGTTGCCATGAATAGGTGAATATACAACAATATAAATTCAATAAATAAATAAATAAACAAACAAACAAATAAATAATACTTCATGATACAAACTTCTCTTGAAAAATCCTTACAGTTCACAGGACAGAATCCATATTTCTTGTCTTTGTTATAATCCCTTGTGGTTGAACACCACAGCAAACCATCAGTCCTTCCTTCAGTTGTACAGTCTGCATACCACTTGGTAGCATACTGGAAAGGGAATACACAAGGAGCCCCATTGCTGTTGCCTTTTAAGGTAAATAAGTCTGGAACAAAGGGGAGAAGAAATAATTAAATAATTTACATATTTATAAGAAATACTCATTCCTAGAGAGAAGAAAAAGGAAAGTCCTCCTGCCAAAGTTATTGGCGCACTGTCCAAAGTGAACATGGTGAGATCTTCAGTATATCTCTACTTTCTGCATACATGATTGTGTAAACAAATGGAAGTTGGCAAGAGCAGTGGGGTTGTTGGGGTTTTTTTGGATCTGCATGACAGTATGAAGGACTCCGCTATTTGGTATAGACTAGAGAGCCAATTCTTTGTAGTGGTTAAAGCAGCAAGATAGAAACCAGGACAGTGTAAGTTCTAGTTTAGTTTTAGGCACAAAGTCAGATAGGTGACCTGGGGCCAGTCATTCTCTCTCAACCCTAGAAAGCCGACAATAAAATATTGCCAAGAAAACTGCAGGGATGTGTACAGACAATTGCCAAGAATCAGTACTGACACAAAGGCACACACCACATACACAGACACGCAGGCACACATATACACAAAAGAATTTGTCATGCATGGAACTGCCAAATCATAGGATGATTCTATAATAGATCCCTCAGCATTACTCCATTGTTTTCTGCCTATTCATCTTACAACTATCTTCTACTTTACCAATTTCTTTTTCATGAAATTGAAAAGAAAAGATTGGACATTAAATACGTATTAAAATGTATTATTCACTTTTAATTCTGCATATGACATAAATAAAGAAATAAGGAATCAGAAGCCCTGATCAAATATCTTTGTTCAGAATTTAAATAGAAGTGCATAAGAGAGCATTTGATTATAAATTTAGAGTATTAGAGTATTTAGAGTATGAATCACATAAATAAAGGGTTCAAGGCTTCTGTTGCTTCAGTATTAAAATATTTACTATAATAGCAAATATGCTAAAATGATCAATGGAAATATAATTAATTGCATATTGATTTAATAAAACAAAGATGAAATCTTCTGAGACTATTTCATTTGAAATGTCAAATATTTGTTTTAAACAAACTTTATTGATTACAAAACCAAAATATCAAACACACAGAAGAAGAAAGAAAAGAAATGGAAAAAAAGAAAATGATTAAAAAACTAACAATTCTACTATCGACAGTCTATGGTTCCTTGTTTGTTATCAATATTGGTGATACATTTACAAATACATCTTATTGCGAGTATATAATTATGATTTACATTTTACGTTATTTACTAATATATTTTCTATTTTTGTTCTATCCAATCATACCAGCATTCCCAGCTTCTATAATATTCTGGTGTTTCTTTTTCTTTATATGCTGCTGATCTTGTAATTTTATTATTCCTTGTCCAAACCTTTTCCCATTCTAATAATGTAATGCTATGTCCTATGTTTCTGCTCCAAGCTATCATGTTGCCTTTGACTACTTCCTCTTCTAATTCCGTCTCTAGTAAATAATTATAAAATTTAGTTATATTTTTTTTATCTGGACCTAATAAAATTTTATCTATTTGTTGTGCCTTAGTATAAATTCCAATTTTTTTCTTGTCCTGGCTATATCTATTTTGAATTTGTAAATAAGCCCACCAGTCTATTTGTAGCCCCTGTTCTTGGAGATCTTGCCATGATTTTAAAGTTCCTTGCGCATCAAGGAGGTCTTTGTATTTTATCATTAAGATCTATATTGTTTGGATGTATCATCACCTCCATCGTTGAGATCCAAATTGGGTTTTTTAAATAATGTATTTTTTTATTTTGTTCTAATTAGCCAATAAGGAATCTCTAATTATATGTCTGTGGAAATACTTCGGCTTAATTTTCCCAATGTCCCATAAAAATGCATGCCATCCCCTCTGTAAATCATGGTCTTCTAAAAATAAGATCCTTTTATTCGACAGATTTACCCATTCTTTCAACCAGAGTAAGGAGGCTATACTATAGTATAATTCCCAATTTGGAAGTGCAATACCTCCCCTGCTCTTCATATCTTGCATTGCCTTTAGGTTTATCCTCGGTTTTTTCCCTTGCCAGATAAATTTGGTGATTATCTTGTTAAGTTCCATGAAGTAATTTTTATGTATTTTTATTGGTATTGTTTGGAATAAGTAAATAAATTTGGGCTGAATATTCATTTTTATAGTGGCAATCCTCCCTAATAAGGAGATTTGCAATTTAACCCATATCTCTAAATCTTTTTTAACTTGCTGTAATAATTTATTATAATTATTTTCCATTAGAATTTTGCATTGAGCCGTCAACCAAATTCCTAGGTATTTAACTTTTTTTACTATTTGTAATTCCATTATCCTTTCCAATTTTAGTTTTTGTTTTTCTGTTAATTTTTTAGTTATTAATTTCATTGTTTCCCTATTAATTTTAAGTCCTGCAACTTCCCCAAATTGATCTAACTCTTTCAGTAATTCTTGACCTGTTTCAATTGGTTCCTCTATAAAAAATACCATATCATCTGCAAATGACTGGAGTTTATATTCTTCTTTTTTAATTTTTAGTTCTTTTATTCCTGGGTTCTGTCTAATTCGTGTAAGCAATGTTTCTAAAGATAATATGAAGAGCAGGGGGGATAATGGACATCCCTGCCTGACTCCTTTCTCTATTTTTATTGAGTGCATGTACTCCATTAATTATAATATTCGCCTTTTGTGAATCATAAATTGTAGTCACGATGTTTTTAAACTTAGTGCCTAGATTCATGTTGTAAATTTGTTGAATTAGGAATTGCCAATTTAAATTGTCAAAGACCTTCTGTGCATCCAAGAATACAAGGGCTATTTTTTTTTCTGGGTGGGCTTCGTAGTATTCCAAAACATTTAATATTATCCTTAAATTATTCCTGATTTGTCTATTAGGAAGAAATCCGTTTTGATATTTATGTATATATTCATTCAATATTTTTTTCAATCTATTTGCTATAATTGTAGTAAATATTTTATAATCAGTATTTAACAGGGAAATTGGTCTATAGTGTTATATATGTCGTGAATCTGAATCTTCTTTCAGAATCAACGATATCAATGTCTTCTTCCATGAATTCGGCATTCTTGCTGCTAGTAGGACCTCATTATATACTTCCACCATGAGAGGTCTTATTTGTTCTCCTATTTTTTTATAAAGTTCCCCTAGTATCCCATCGGGTCCTGGGTTTTTATTGTTCTTTTGGTTTTCTATTGCTGCTTTTAACTCGGGCCACGTAATATCTCTAATTAACATTTCCTTCATCTCCTCCTTAATTATTTTATCTTTAGTAATACCCAAATAGATTCTTATCATATCCTCATTTACCTCCTTCTTTTTATAAAGATCTTCAAAAAATTTACATGCAATTTCTATTTTCTGTTCTATCCCTTGTTGGGCATCCCCGTTCTCAACTATTAATTGGTAGATCAATCTTTTTTGTTTTTCTTTTTTAAGTTTATAGGCCAACCACCTTCCTGGTTTATTGGCCTGTTCAAAAAATATCTGTCTGGCTGTATTTAACTTTGAGACCATTCCTTCTTGTTCGATTAAATTTAATTTATGTTTAGTTATTATTATCTGTTTTTTCAATTTACAATCTTTTGGAGTGTTTTGCAGCTGAATTTCTAATTCTTTGATTCTTTGTTCTAATTTATTTTGTTGGGCATGTTTTTCTTTATTTCTTTTAGCAGTGTATGATATCGTTATGCCTCTTATTACTGCCTTCATTGTATCCCAAATATTCTGTTTCGTAGTTGCCTCATTATTTTCTTTTAAAAAATAGTCTAATTCCTCGTCAAGTTTATTCATAATTTTTTTTCTCTTTAATTAACTGTGTATTTAAGGTCCACCCTTTCCTTGGTTTCTTCCTGCCTTTCCACACTATCTGGATCAGGTTATGATCTGCCCATTCATTTGGTAAGATTTCAATCTCTTTTAATTCATTTACTAATTAACCATTCATCCACGCCATATCAATTCATGTTCATGATTGGTGAGGGTTGAAGTAAAATGTAAATTGCTTTTTCTCAGGGTTTAATTTCCTCCACATGCTTTCATGTCTTTCACATATACTGCTATCCCTTTCTTTTTCCTAAAATCTGCTGGCGACATTTACAAATTCCCTAGCTTGGAGCATTCTAAATATTTTTCTTCTTCCTTCCTTATATGAGTTTCCTGTAAACATATTATATCTGCATTTTGTTTAATTAATTTGGTTAATATTCTTTTCCTTTTTATCCTAGAGTTTAGGCAATGTATGTTAATTGATAATATTTTTTTTTTCTTCATCCATCACCTAATTGACTCTTGCTCTTTGTCTTGTAGTTGCTCCTGTCTCTCTTTGTGGCTGATTGTGCATCTTCGGTTCTTCTCTCTCTTGATGTTGTTTATTTTTTGAATTCCAACAATTCCCATCTCTATTTTTTTGGTAGTCTTGGTCGTCTTGCGAATTCATTTCTAACTCTTCTCTAATACTCGATTCTTCATGGCCTATCAATCATTTGTAGAAATCTTGGGCTTTTTCCATGGAGTCTACTTTAAGTTTTCTTTCTTCCCAAGTGATTAGCATTCCCTCTGGGATTAACCATCTAAATGTAATACCTTTTTGGTTTAATTGGTTCACCAAGAATTTGTAATCTCTCTTATGTTCTCTCACTCTTCTTAGGATTTGTTTAAGCACCAAGATTTCTTTCCCTTTGTATGTAATTGTTTCTTCTCTAGAAATTTTATATATAATATCTCGAACTTTCCTTCTGGCAAATCTCACATGGACCTCTTTTGGATGTTTATGTCATCTTGCATAATTTGTGCTGTATACTTCGTCTAACTCTTTCAGAATATCGTCCTTATCTTTTTCCAATAGGTCTGCTAATATTCCTGCCATCACTTGTTCTAAGTCCTCTTCTTTAGATTCCATTATATTTTGGAATCTTAGATATGCTGCGGCCTTATCCATTTCCAAATATACCAAGGAGTCGTCCATTTCTTTACTCACATTTCTTAATTGCTGACCAACCATTTCCAGCTTCTTTTCTGTTTTTTTCCGTTCTTTTCTCAACTTCCTTTATTGTTGATTCATTCCTTTCTAGTGCTTGCTGTATTGTTTCAATTTTTTGATCCAGCTTTAGAATGTCTAGTTTCATTTCTGCCTTTAAGTTTCCCATCTCTTCTTTTAGTTCATTTGTATCAGCTCTTGATTCAATATGATTTTTTACCACTATTTCCTGAAGCTTCAGCATGGACTCTTGTTGAGTAAGAAGGGTCGATTGAATATTGGCATTCGTGATGATAGGTTGTTTTTCTCCAGATAAAGTTTCTTCAATTGTCTTTTGTGCCATCACTGAGATTGATGGCATTGAAGTTGTTTGTATTGAAGAGGTCTTCTTTCCAGTTTAAAGCGTATTAGTGACGGAAGTCATTTCTTGTAAAATTTGTTTTTGTATTATATTAAATATGTTGTCCCAAATTAACATTCACTATTAAGAAATATCAACTATAAATGGCCACTACGCTAAATAATATGATATGTTACAGGATTAACCTCTCTTATCAATATATATATATTTTCCAGAGCACTTTTACAGCTAATTTCTAAATAAAATATCTGGACTTGTAATTCTTAATAATATATCAAATTCCTCTGTTTAAATGTAAATAATATTAACCTGTATATCTATAAATGCTATAGAATACCAAATCTCAAAATAGTGTTATAAAATAATATTTCAAATACTTAAAAATCTAAATATAGATATATCAACCTTACTATGCAATAATTAATTAGTTAATCTATAATAATCACAATTAATCACAATTAATTATTTAATTCAATCTACTCAATGCCTATAATCAAATATCTATACCTAAATAATTAATTATCACCTCCCTTTTTTATGTGCGTTATATCCAAAAAATAAACTACAATATTACTAATATATCAATTAAATATATATAAATTACATTTACCACATTCAAAAATCATTTAAGTTGGTGTCAAGAAATAATTGTTGCAATCCTCAAATTTAAATGCTTAAATTGTCTTAATATAATTGTTCAGCTCTTCAAGATTCCTTCACCGAGCGCACTGGAACTACGGAGTTGCTGAGTAATGTCTCTGATTTCACTATCTTACCACACTTTCCGCTGTAGTCGTTTCTCCTTTTGTTTGAAAGTTTAACAAGTCAATTTTTAGATTCAAATAGTCTCTTTCTTTAATAAATCTTCTCCACTTACTACAGCTCCAGTCCAATAATCCAAAAGGAGACTAGTAAATTATTCAATTTCATTCGTGGAATATTTAAAGTTGTAATTTAATTCTTTATTTCAAGTCTCCCCCCATCTCAAGTTCATCCTTCCGATTTCCCCCAAAGTCCACAATTCAAATCCTTCAAAGTTCCCTTAAATTAAATTATTGTTCTTTCTTTCTTCTTCTTTTTCTCTCCCCCAATTATTATCAGTCTCTCAGATCCCTCCGATTCTCTTATCTTCTCTATCCAATCACTCGTGTCCTTACCCTCTTCTGTCTCACAAGCCCTTTCGCCACTGCTCGTATCTGCTTTGGCCACTGTTTTCGGGCTTCACTCTGACTAAGATACTCCAATATTCAACACTCAATCAGGATCACAAATTCTTTCACTTGCACTCTTCTTCACCACAGTCTGTCACTCACTCACTTCCTCTTGGATGCAATGATCAAGGCTTTAGGACCGCCATTGCTGATAGTCTCTTGTTGTTGGTCTCCACAGGGTTTCTCTACGTCGTGATGAGAATCCCCTTTTCCACACCACAACTTGAGTCTCCCCACACAGGCGCACTTCTCTACAAGCTGCGTGCACCCCTAAGGGTCACTCCAACAGCAAGAGGAGATAGCATGAAACCCAGAGCGAGCTTCAGCACCTCCGTTTGCCCATATCTCATCACCAAATATCCCTATCTACATCCCATATTTGTGTTTCAATGTGAAGTTTTGTCCAATTGGCCAATATAACGTGAATGGATTGCTTCATATTAGTTTAATATAATACATTCATTCTAATTATTTTGCCAGTTAATTCTTATTATCTTGGCTATTTTTATCAACTTCTAATGTGGTTCTAATATTGGTTCTTTAAGAGTTCAAAAGGTGCTGAATGTAATCTGTTCTAATCTAATGTGATTTGTAAGAATAACTGGATTTCTTTTTAATGTGCTGTAATTTTTAAAGGAATTTTAATGTTTTGTACATTTTAATGTTTTTTTCCTCTTTCAGAAAACATAAACAATAGATAGGTGATAGATAGAAAGATAGAAAGATAGAAAGATAGATAGATAGATAGATAGATAGATAGATAGATAGATAGATAGAATAAATATTTTTTGTTTGATGTGCCAATATCTCAACTTTTTTTTACTACATACTGTGTACATCACTGGATGCAAGAGGGAGAAAGCAAGCAAGCATAACCAGTTTACCTTCATAGCCCCGGGAGCATAAATCATCTTTAGTTCCATGGACTCGCCATCTACTCCATAAGCCTGATCCTTTGTAGAGCATAATTCTTTTTTCAGCTTTGTTGCCATAGTTGAAATACAGGCTTGCATTTTGGATAGCAAAAAGTGTGTCATTTTTGCACTCCCATTTCTGTAAGCTATTTGTTGAATCACATGGGTACAGCTCAACTGGTGTCCAATCAATTTTTGAAGATACTCCCAGACATAATTTATTGGAAACACTCATCAACTGGTATCTGGAAATCCACTTGAATTTTTGGGCCTCAGTTTCATAACTACAAACAGCCGTTGTAACATACGTGGCGGCTTGAACATATACACAGACCTTATGGTCTTCATTATATATTAGAAATGTGCTTGTATCTATAGATATAAAAATAAGTTAAAGCATAAGTAAAGCAAAGATTGGCCATAGAACTGTTTAAAAAGAACTAGTCTTGCATATCACTAAATTAAACATATGTCTTCCAGATTACAAGACTGAATATACAACTCCTAAATAGACAACTTCTAAAAATGAATTAAGGATTAACACATATTGAATTTGAGCATGCTAAACTTTCACAGGATTGGTAGATTTAAATAAAATTAAACAGTATAATCACTATTAACAGATAAATTTCTGGTCACATTTTTGCAAAATTGTAATAAACTATAATTAATTTCTTCTCATGAAATTATAATACCTATTTGTTTTCCTACAGACCATAGTATACAAATGTGCTATTCCTACCTGGAAATTTGAAATACTAGTGTATTTTATTATACTACTTGAACTCCAAAAGTAGGGATAATTACTAGAGGGTTGCAAGAGGTTTTGGTTTGCTCTGATAGTCTTTTGGAATTTTATTGCCAGATAAAGTAAAGCCAGTTTTTATTGTTTATATTTATCATGTAAATAACTTCTAAATCAATGGCAGTACATTTTACTTTATACTTTCTTCCTGAGGCAATAGATAGGTTTTCTGCAGAATTATGACCTAAAAATTCTTCTGTTTCAGTAAAAGTTTGGCCTAGATTTATCTCATTCAGAAACCAATTTCCTCCCCTTATTGTGTTTGGCTTAAGCTATTAGGAAACAGAATACAGCTGATGAGAACGAACTCTTGCTGTTTGACAGTTGGTCTTTCTCACTGACAATACCAGGAAACATATAATTATCACCAATAGTGATAAAGCTATTGCATTGTTCTAGCAATACTCAAAATAATGAAACAAGCTAATGCGGTATATGCAGTGTTTGCAGAATGTCCTGTTTTATGAAAATATCTAGTTATAAGTTTAAAAAAGAAAAGGTTTCCAATTTTATAGATCATTCTTCTATACTGGTCTATGACCATAGTAAATATTGTTTTGAAAATAAAAGGAGGGGAGAATTTCATGAACTGCCAGAAGAAAGGCAGGATGCAATGGGGATGATTGTGGTAATGACCCAGGCAGTGGAGTAATGGTTGTGATGATAATGCATGTGTGAAAGGGATGTTTCAAAATGCATAAGGATATTTTCTCAAGATGTTTTGTAAGCAGCATATCTTTTTTTCAGGCTTGTGAAAGCATGTGTCTGAAAAGACATAGCTAATTTAAAGAAGTCCTGTGCTTAATCTTGTACTCAGGCACAATCTGAAGTACCTCTTCCAATTAATAAAAACATATACCAGAATAAGAATAACCATAATCCAAACATTATATACAGGATACCAGCAGACAGTGGAGAAACTATCCCCAAGAAAAAGTTATAAAACAGCTGTGAAAATAGGTCCTCTCTTCCTTTCCCCCCGCATCTTCAAGGCTATACCCCAAAAAAGTGTTCGGTGTTCAAACAAACCATGAGATCCACAGATGTCCACACAACAAAATAGAACATAACCATCTCAACTTTGGGAAATGCATGTGTTCTGCTTAGGGAACCAGGCTTCCGCATAGAAGGTACCAGCAGAGAATTTGAAATCAAGTTGAGCAATGCAATTCTTTTGATTCCTCCTTCTATTGATTGAAGCAATTTTGAATACCAGATTTAACCAAGGCTGCTAATCATAAATGAGCCTGTGTATTCATCCTTGTTTTTAAGTGTAATGGTTTTACTGTAAGCTATTATCTGGCACATTGTATTCTATGCATCCAAAAATTTATGCTAGATCTATTCAGGGATTCGTCTAGACAATCCTATTTTGCTTTGGTTCCACTTTGGAGCTTGCATGGCTCTAATGAAATGAAAATTGTGGGGTAGATGAATCCCTGGACAGATCTAGCACAATTTTTTGGAGGCATAGAAAATAATGTGCCAGATAACAGAGAAACATTAAATTTGAAACAAGGGTAAATAGTTCATAGCTCATAGTTCTATATTTAATAAAAGTGGGTTTGATTTTCAAGAAAACCTTTAAAAAATATACAAGTAATTCCTGATTTATGACCGCAATTGAGCCCAAAACATCTATTGCTAAGTGAAACATTTGCTAAGTGAATTTTCCCCTATTTTACGACTTTTCTTGCCACTATTGTTAAGGGAATCACTATTGTTATTAAATTACTAACATGGTTGTTAAGTGAATCTGGTTTCCGCATTGACTTTGCTTGTAAGAAGGTCGCAAAATGTGATCACATGGGCCCCCCAGGACATTGCAACTGTCATTAATACGAATGAAATCATATGACAATGGGGATGCTGCAACAGTCATAAATATGGTCATAAGTTACTTTTTTCAGTGCAGTCACTAAATGAACTGTTTTAAATCAAGGACTACCTGAAATACATTTTCAACTCTTTAATTATGATTTTATGGAGGTGAAAGAAAGAGCAAAATGCTTTTCAGGCATTTAGCTAATGCATTAAACAAGGTATCTTTGCATTACTCCAATTTCTGAAAATCCTGAAAGCTTACCTTTGCAATCATCTACAAAGTAGTCATTTAAATTATGATTATAAATCAGTATCTCCCAATGAGTTCAAATGAGATTGTCCAAAAAGAAGCAGGCACAAGGTTATAGTTTTAATATAGTACTCAGGAACTAATTTTGTAAGAGAGAACTATTTTTGCCTTTAGAATTAGAAACACTAAAGTTATCATACTGCTGCTTTAAAAACTTATTGAACTCATGTAAAACTGCACCTTAACAGAATGGCTAACTAGGAATGAATGAATGAATATATATATCTTGATATAAATCTATATTTCATGTAATGTGAGTTTATACTGGGTTTATTATAATACCCTCCCACTCTGCAATCTTCAATGAACATATTAGAGGTGGGGATTGGTGTTTTGGATATTTTATTATTATTATTTAATAGTCAGACAGCCAAAAAAAGATTTGACATATGATAGCCCTGTGCCATAGAAACCTCGCCCGTACTATTTAAGCAGACCCATCTTCCCAATCTATTAATACCATTAGTGTTAAATCATTGCATTAAATATCAATATGAAATATATGCTCTCCTATGTTTTCCTCCCAAATGGGAGGAATGCTATGTTATTTCATATGAACATTTCATTCATGTCAAAGACCTGACAGTCACTTACCTACAAGTGAAGCAGCATTGTGAAGAGCAGAAAGGAAAAAGACAAGACAAGAAATGAACATTGCTAGCCAGTTTCCACTCTCTTTCTTTCTACCAAGATATGTCATATCAGGGGCTCCTTTTGTAGCTCATCTTGTTAAATCCAGCCAAGAGAAGAGATGGGCTCATTTCTGAGAACTGATAGTTCCATGGGTGCATTCTGGAGCTCAAATGATAAGGAAATGTGCTTCCGCATGGACCATTTTGGAATAACAGGAATTTGCCATTCAAACTTTGCTTCCATAAGCTAATTTCAATGCTGAAGGGGGTGGGGAAAGGACGAGCTGCTTCCAGAGAGTCACAGGTGATAAAGCAATGATTGTTCAGCATTTTTTCTGCTCTGAGATTCTAAAATCAAAATGGAGGGTAGGAAGAGGGCAATCACCATTTGCAGAAAAGAAATGGGTTGGAATGCACTGGTGCTGCCCAGAAATGTATTGCAGAAAGCTGATTTTAAAAAGAAAAAGGCTGTTTTTGTTCTTTAGTAAGGAAAAAAAACCTGAAATGTTAAGTATGATTGATCCTGTTGTAGAAATTAATGTAGCCCTATTTTTCTAGTTGAAGGCTGCAAGTTTTTATGAATCTATCTGGTATATATCTTAATAAAATGTTTGAATAAACTACTACTGGGGAATCCCAAGACTGTGAAATCAAACATCATCCTGGAAAAAAAAACACTACCACAGTGTTATTTAGAAAACAATGTCACTGAATCTATGTAATATCTAAGATGTTTAATCTGACTGTTTATGATGTGACTAGACCTACTGCCTTCAGGTCTAAGGTGGGAGCATCTACATCAAATTCAGTGGTGGTATTCAAATTTTTTTACTACCAGTTCTGTGGGCGTGGCTTGGTGGGCATGGTGTGTTTGGTGGAAGTGTCTTTGTGGGCGTGGTAGGGAAGGATACTGTAAAATCCCCATTCCCTCCCCACCCACTAACCTGCTTTCCAGCTCCATTCTCCTGTGCAGGGCAACGAAAGAAGACCCAGCCAATCAGCTAGGATTCTGATCAGCTGGGACTTGGGAGGCAGCAAATAGATGGGGGCAGGCCAACCAGAGGTGGTATTTACCGGTTCTCTGAACTACTCAAAATTTCCACTACAGGTTCTCCAGAACCTGTTAGAACTGGCTGAATACACCTCTGATCAAATTGGCTTCTATCTTTATCTTTACCTTTATCTATCTATCATTGTTCAATTTGAGGCAACTTGTTGAAAGACAAACAATATTCAGAAAACACAGAATTCTTACACAATGTCTTCTCACTACAATCAATGATTCGGAGGAATAAGATTAAATTGTAAGGCTTATTTTCTTTTTTGATGGAGAGATTTGAAGTCTTTTGGAATTCTAATACACATTGTCTAACAAACAAATGAACACATTTCATTTTTCAGTCAAAACCATTGGGAAAACACACCACTTTTTTGTGCAACTGGAATATCAAATTTCAGCTGAATGTTGTATTGTATGAAAATTGGGCCCTTAAAAATGTTTAGTTTAGACTTTAAATAAGGGTTGACAATTTACAACCCCAAAAGCTATGTGAAGCCTTGAAACCGTTTTTGTGGCTCCTAAAAATATTTTTTTTATTTCAATTCAGTGAAAAGTTGCAATGTAGTTTCCTACCGGTATAAGGGAAGAAATAGTAAAACTCTAGTTCAGAAATAATTAAAAAGCCATATCCCTTCTCCCCTGCAAAAGGAGGGGGGAAAAAGGGACAACCCTGCTTACAGTCTGGTTCACAGACCGACACTCCTTTTGTCCAAATGACAAGAGGTAAATATGTGTGATGACATGACAACATAGCAAATGTTTGGGCTTCGCATCAGTCTAAAAGAGCCTCTCCTGGCTCTTTTCCTGAACAACCCAGGTCATAAATATGGCCCCATAAATGTGCCTCTTCTATGCCTTTTCTCCCATACATGCATTCACATGCAATCCAGTATGCCTCCACAAAATGATTATGCCTTCTTTCAACAAATACATCCTCTTTTGTTAGCCCTGCCCAACTTTTCTACTAATTGATGACATTTTTAGCTCCGTACTATTGAGAGACCAAGACTATATAGAACTCAGAGAGAATGGCCTTGGAGGACAGGAAGAGGAGGTACTGCAGTGCAGAGGTGTCAGATAAAATAAACCTGAATCTAGGAAAGAGCTGTAACATATGTGAAGAATGGAATGGAATGGAATAGAATGGAATGGAATGGAATGAAACGGAACGGAACGGAACAGAACAGAACAGAACAGAACAGAACAGAACAGAACAGAACAGAACAGAACAGAACAGAACAGAACAGAATAGAATAGAATAGAATAGAATAGAATAGAACTGGAAGGGACTTTGGAGGTCTTCTAGTCCAGTCCACTGCTCAAGCAGGAGAACATATACTATTTCAGATAAGTGCCTGTCTAATCTCTTCTTAAAACCTTCAGTGATGGAGCGCTCACAATTTCTGGAGGCAAGCTGTTCCACTGGTTAACTGTTAGAAAGTTTCTCCTTAATTCCAGATTGTTTCTCTTTTTGATTAGTTTCCAACCATTGTTTCTTGTCCTACCCCCTGGTGCTTTGGAGAATAATTTGACCCGCTCTTCTTTGTGGTAGCCACTCAAATACTGGAATTCTGCTATCATGTCACCCCTTAATCTTCTTTTCCTTAGACCAGCCAAATCCAAATCCTGCAGCCATTCTTCATATGTTTTCATTTCCAGAACTTTGATCATCGTAGTTGCTCTTCTCTGAACTTTTTCCAAAATCTCAACATCTTTTTTGTAGTATGGTGCACAAATTTGGCTGCAGTGTTCCAGGTGTGGACTTACTAAGGTTTTATAAAGTGGTACTAATACCTCCCATGATCTTGATTCTATGCCAAGGATTGTATTAGCCTTTTTTGGTGGCTGCTGCATACTGCTGGCTCATATTCAAGTGATCTTTCATTAAGACTCCAAGTTCCCTCTCACAGTTACTGTTTTTGAGCCAGGTCTTGCTTAATCTGTACTTACATCTTTAATTTTTCCTGCCTAAATGTAAAACTTTGCTTTTCTCCATATTAAAATTCATTCGTTGGATATGGTCCACTGTTCAAGTTTGTCAAGATCATTTTGGATCCTGAGCTTGTCTTTAGGGGTATTGGCTAATCCTGCCACTTTAGAGTCATCTGCAAATTTGATGAGTTCCGCTTTTATTCCTTCATCTGAGTCTCAGATCAGCTCCTCTCTTCTTCACATGAAGGAAAGAATGGGGAAGTGCATTCGGGTTTGCAAGATTCGGTGACTATAACTTTATGTTAAAAGTAGTATAGATCTACATAATTTTGATTTCTTTCTTTAGCATCTACAGCAATCCAATTTATCTGCATCACTTTTTCTATTCAAAAATTCCATTAAAAAAAGAAGCAACAACAGCAAAATCTTTCTAGTTTGAGAGTCTTTATATTTTTCTATTGTTGGAGTTTGCCAAATGATGAGTCGGTTGATTCTAAATCTTCTTCCACTACAGAGAGCAATATTTTTCTGTGAATGTTTTTAATTCTGCATTAGGCAACCTAGATTTTGTGGAACCACTAGTGACCAGGATAGAACTGCTGAAAAATAAGTAGTTTTCAGGTTCTCAGTGGGAAGCCTTTTCTTTTGCTGCTGCTTGTGAAACAATGTGTGTGTGTGTGTGTGTGTGTGTGTGTGTTAGAAACTATTGTAAACCTCATGTTTCCTTTGTCAAAAACAAAGGACAAAAAAATACTCTTTATTAGAAGTTCCTGCTGTTCATTTCCGTTAGCTATAACCCCAACAATTGTTGAGGTTTTCCATCTATAACTGTATAATATTTTAATAATTCTGAATCTCATATAATTATTATCCTCATGCATTGAAAATGCTTGATATTCTTTAATAATATTGAGGATACTTGCTCAATGGTAAACCTTAGATTATAGTAAGAACTGATCAAAAAATTTAATCTGGTATATTAAAGTTCTGATCTACCATTCCTAGTCATTGTGTACCTTGCATTCAAGTTAGTAATATTTTAGACAATTTAGCCTAACAATATTTGAATCTTTTACTATAGCTTGATTCTTCCACAATATATCCATAAGTATAATCACTATGTTACGATTTAAATTCATCCTGCTTTTTAAGTGTATTGTAGCTGCCATTTTGATTTTTTTTTTTTTTACCATATACCTATTTCAATAAAATTGTTGGATTACTCAACAATTAAAGATCTAAGTTATTAATTTTGGTTTACCTTGCTCAGCATCTTGCCATGGTATTTAATTAATAATTTAACTGATTGTTTTAATCTATTAACCAACTAAAAGGATGTCATAATAGCAGTCCTATCTCTAAAGTACAAAACTAGAAGGAATATTAGACAATGGAAAATACATACTGTGTTTCTCACAAAATAAGGCCGGGCCTTTTTTTTTTTTGACCCCCCAAAAAACGGCTAGGCCATCTTTTCGGGGGTGATTTAATTCCCGCCCTTGCATCCCCAGGTGGGCAGACGGCGACAGCTTGGATGTTGACCCTCGGCATTGGTGTGGTACTTCATATCGGGAAACCTTCCGCCACCGTTGCTTTCCCTTCCCCCCGTGCTGCCGCGCCATTTAGAGCAATGCCGCAGCGTTTGGCACAGCCATGCACAGCCAGCCAGGGCTCCTCCCTGCAACCGGAGCCTGGTGGAGACACTCGGCTTCAGGCGCTCCTGTCATAGCCTTCCCTTCGCCTTCGAAGGCAAAGCCAACTCTTTTAAAAATGACACCCTACTACTGGTATGACAAAGACTCCCCTGCCTAAGAGGGCAGCCCAACCCCGCATGGGGAGGCGAATCTCCTGGGGCTGCAGTGCAGGATCGGCCCACCCCAGGAGAAGCGCCCAGCCACCATCCCTGCCTGGCACCGGACAGAGCGCGAAGAGCTTCACCTGAGGCACCCAGCACAGCTGACAGGCGGGCCCTCCTGCCCAGTGTCAAAGCTCTCGCCAAGGCAGTGAGCACCTCCCCGCTGGACCCTCCGCTCATCCCGCCAGAACCGTGCAGGATGGGCACAGCCAGGAAAGTGAGCCACGGGTGTACGCCCACCTGCCAAGCAAAAGAGCCAGGCCAACCCAAGCTTGGCTTCCTTCCTAATTCCCTCCAGCCTGAACCCAAAGGGGCCACTTGGAGAGGCCGCCTAAGGCAGTTATAGCACCCACCCATCCATGGACAGGGAGGCAAGGCGACGGCCTGCACCACGTCCTCCTCCAAGTTGAGCCTCGCTGAGTGAGTGCCTCTGTCCAATGCCCATGCCGCTGCAGCATTTGGAGCAGCTAGCACATTTAGAGATGTGTGGGAATGAGCTGGGCGAGGGGTGGAAAGGACGGGCAGCTTCGGGCTCTCTCCGCTGGACCCGCAGGCCAGGGAAACAGCACTGATGTCACCTCACCTCCCTGTCTGCGGACAGGTGGGTGCTATCATTGCCTCGGGCAGCCTCTCCCAGTGGCCCCTTCGGGCTTTGAGGGACTTGGGAAGGAAGCCAAACTCAGGTCGGCCCAGCTCTTTCGGTTGGCAGGCGGGTGCGCACCTGTGGCTCGCTTTCCCAGCTCTGCCCAGCCCGCGTGGGGAGCAACACCGTGGCAGCACGGGGAGAAGGGAAAGCAATGGTGGAACGTCTCCCGATATGAAATGCTCCACCAACGGCGAGTTCAATGCAGGCAGCACCATATCCGGGTATGCAACAAAAGTGCTTCCTAACGACCAGCCCCCCCCCGCCACTCCCCCCCATTTCACATGTTTAATATAGGCCTTAATTTGGGGGGAGGGGCTTAATTTGATTTTATGCCTATAAAGCATGCTGGGACTTCCTATTGGGGGTGGCCATATTGTTGGAGAAACACGGAATATACACATACATATACACTTGGCCTTTGAGTTGTGCACAAGTCAAAAGTAAAAGAATGAAACCAGTTTAAAGAAGTGGCCAGTTCCAGCATTAAATTACATATAATTTAATTTAAACTTAATTATTTGGTTCCTTCCCTTCATTAATATAATATCTTTCTCTTTGCATATATTGAGCATTAAAATTTGATGACATTTGATGTTGTTCTAGTGGCAGCAAATCAAGCTTGGGGTTGCACATAAAATCTGGAACTTAAGCTCATCCACCTCTTTTACATAGGAGTCAATCAAAAAAGCAAATGTAAGATATAAAATGACCACATCACTGTAATTCAATTGTTCAGGTGGTCAAGGGCCTTTAGCTATAATCAGATCCCAGATGAAGAAAGAATTCATCCCAGCTGAAGCATCCAGGAAGTCAAGTGGTAGACATGACCATGTGATCACCTAGTTGTGGTGACTGTCTTGAAGTTTTTAGATGTCCAAAAGAAAACCTATCTGATTTCCATAGATTCCCCCTCCTCTCAAAGTCCTTATGCATTTTTTTCTTTCCTTCTCCTATTTCTTTTCATTTCCACTCTTTAAATGTCTTTAAAAACATTTTTTTTGAAAATGAAAAGAAAAAAAGTAGGAAGAATGAATATCTAGTCTATATCAGAACTTTTTGATGGAAATGGAGAAAAGTAATACTTTGTTCTGCATTGTAGCTGTTATCTAAATGTGGACTATTGGTGTAAGATTAAAGACTTCCAAACCTGGCATGATAAGTGTTCGTTTGAGGAAAACAAAAAGAGGACAAAAGAGCCCATCAGAATTTTAACCATAAATCCCATAGAAGGATTTCAATTGAAATTAGTACAATGTAGTAATCAGGGAATCTTGGCTGGTCTTGAAATACTAAGCTGGTTCAAGTGCTGATCTACACTTGGATGAAAAGACTCTAAAAAAAAGCTAAGGCTGTAAAATGGATTGCAACATTGAAAAGAATTGCTGGGAGAAGGAAATGTCAAACCATTTTTGCATTGCATCCCCAACCATCACCCAAGACCCCTTACAAGAAAATGCCTGCAATTTCACCATAAAAATACAGCAAACCCATTTTTTAGTTCCTTGTTTGCAATTTAATATATTAGAAACTCATGCATCAAAAAAAAAAAAAAAGGCATCTTGTTACTTTAGTGGTAATTTTGCCCATAACAAATAACAATCACATCTAGCTAGAAAGTACATTCATTGCCGTAATAAATGTTCTAGTTCATTAATGTAATTCTTTTTAAAGGAATCTATCTTGGCAAGCTATATATCCTCTTCTGAAAAAGTAGTGACTATGTTCATTTCAATAAACATAACTATTGTTCAGTAAATAGTAACCTTCAGGGACCTGGATAGTGAAATCTGTTTCCTTGCTTAAATCAATTGCGCAATGAGGTTGCTTTTATTTCAGGCGTGAGCCAAGCATCTGTTACATATTGTGAAACAGGGAAGATGGTTTCCTTCTAGATAAAGGGCAGCAAGTGAATGCTGTGATGTTTCCACAGAATGTTCTTATGGTTCTCTGGAGTAATTAATCTATGCTTAACATGTAAACAAGCTAAGTTTTGGAGGGGTCTTTTAAAAAGAAATCATCTGGCCTTTTATACTTTACGATTACAATAAATATAAACTGGAAGTGACTTCTTTATATATTTCTTTCCTTTGTGTTACTCCTTTTTTTCTTTTCTTTTTCCAACTTTTGTACTTTTCTGGGTTTTTTTCTTTCTATCACTGAATTTACCTTTTCAAGTAGTCCTCGTATTACAACTGAAGTGGACCCCAGAATTTCTGTTGTATTATCAATGATGGTTGTAAGTCAAGGCACCCATTTGACCAAACCATTCATATTTTGTGGCAGTTGTTAAGAGAATGCCATGGTCATTAAGCAAACACAATGATCTTTAAGCAAACCCATTTTGCACAATGTACATTTTTGTTTGCCCAAAACTGGAAGTAAACACTAGTTTTTGTAAATTATGGTCACATGACTATGGGATGTTATAAATGACCTTAAAATGTGGGCCAGTTGCCAAATGCCTGAACTCACATGACTGGATGGATGGAAGAATTGTCAGAACATTCAATCTAGGTCATAAATACCATTTTGTGGATCCACCATAACTTTGAGCAATCCCTAAGTGACAGGTCATAAGTCAAGAACTCCCTATATTGCTTGTTATTACTGTCATTAAAATATTTAATAGCATATTGGTAACTATTGATAGTAAACTGAAGTGGCTGAAAAAAACATCAGTCCCAATTACATTTCAGGGATCTGTACAAGCAGGGGTGGGATTCTACCAGTTCGGACCAGTTCTATAGAACCGGTTGTTACATTCTGCACAGTTCGGAGAACTGGCAAATCGCACCACTGGCTGGCTCCTCCCCTCCCCACCCGCCCTACCCAGGAGGCTTTCCTGAGGCCCAATCAGGGGTGGTATTCAGGGGGTTGGAGAAGAGAGTAGTGGCCTGAGAGCAGAGCTTCTATTTTTCAGTGCAGACTCAGGTAGTGAAGCTGTGATTCTGCAAGCAACTCAATCTGCCTACGTTTTGCCTGATTTGGGGTAAAAGTTGCTCTTTTTTTAAAATAAAAAATTCAATCTTTACATATATATTTACAATATTTACATACAAGCCATGCCCAGCCAGTCACATGGCCACCAAGCCACACCCACAAATTAGGCCCACAGAACCAGTGGTTAAGAAATTTGAATCCCACACCTGTGTACAGGTAATCCTTACTTAATAATTGGTTGTTTAGCAACTGTTCTAAGTTATAACAGATGCTCCAAAAGACTGCTTGTAGCAACCTGCTATCATATAACTGCAACTTACAACTTTTCTGCCAGAAACTGGCATCAACTTTACCAACAAAAAGTTATATAATCAGATCAGTCACCTGATGACCTGCTTAATGACTGACCTGATTTACAACTGAACAGGCTCAAGTTCTGGACTTGAAATCTGTTCTAGGATTATGGTCATTGATAATTCAAGAAAGCTCCATTAAATATGTAAAACGATTTTGGAGGTCAGATGTGATTGGCTGTCCAATTCAACCAGAGCAAGTAATGGTACATCTTTCCCCTTGAAATGTTTTTCTCCATAATCCTGAAAGTGAAGAGAGCTTAGTTTTTGTCGTAAGTTCCTCAATCTTAAGATTGAACAAAAATAACAGAATTTCTGTGTGAAATTCCCTCATTCCTCCAGGGACTTAATTGACTTAAGTTAATTACTATACTTTAATTTTAAGTAACAGCAAGATAGATGGGTGAATAACTTGATATGACCATGCTTCCTAGCAAAACATTTCAATGGCTAATAATTCCAAGATAGTAAGTGAAATTAATAATTTTGCTTAGGATTTGTCAGTGTATCAATATAATTATACACAAATGTCATTTGAATTTAAATTCTGTTGGCGCCCATATCATATCTATTCTAGACCATGATGTACAGGGGTGGGACTCAATTTTTTTAACAACCAGTTCTGTGGGTGTGGCTTAGTTGGTGGGCGTGGCTTGGTGGTCATGTGACTGGGTGGACATGGCTTGGTGGTCATGTTACTGGCTGGGCGTGGCCAACTCAACATCACTCACATCGAGGCATGCATCTCCTCGCCTGGCCTCTCATGACTGTGGGGATGCTGCAACAGTCATAAGTATGAAAAATGGTCATAAGTCACTTTTTTCAATGGTCATTCCACACCAGCAAAGTACCAGCAAAAGAGGGGGAAAAAAACTCCAGAGACATTTCTGAGACAGGAAGTCTAGTCCTGCCAAGAATGTAATAAGAGTTAACAGAGAGACAGTTTCTGTAAGCAACACCAGAATGTTTCCTTCCTGCCTTCCTTACAGGATTAGGCCAGTAATTTCTTCCAACAACCAGTTCTCTGAACTGCTTAGAATGTTAACAATCGGTTCTAGCGAATAGGTGCGAACTTGTAGAATCCCACCCCTGAGTCTGCATGTCTATTTGAATAAAAAGTATATTGTTTATTTCCCGCATTTCTCTCTCTCCATGCATCTTTTAAGTTTATTTCCTCTATCATTCGAAAGAAGGATTTTGGTAATGTCTTTCTAATTTTCTTTGTTGTTTTCTGTGTTTTGTAGTCCAATTTGTCATTAATTATTCTATTAAAATCTCCCATTATACAAATATTAACATAGTCCAGTTCAATTATTTTCATATGTAATTTCCTGTAAAATTCTTCTTGGTTGTCATTTGGAGCATAGATTGCTATTAAAAGTATTTTTACATTATTGTCCATTATCTCCACCATCAAGATCCTTCCATCATCATCTGTATAGATTTGTTCTGCAGGGATTGTATCTCTAATATATAAAGCCACTCCTCTCTTTTTACATTGTGTCAATGCTGTAAATAATTTCCCTAATTTTTGGTGTTTCAATAAGTGTTCATGTTGTTTTTTAATATGTACTTCTTGTAAGCAGATTATATCAAATTTTAATTTCTCTAATTTATGAAATACTTTTCTTCTTTTAGTAGCTAAATGGAGTCCATTTATATTAATTGTAATCAATTTTCTCTCATCCATTTTAGACTTTATAAGAAGGATTTGTTGCTCTAGTAGATCTTGGTCCTCCTTGCTCTCTGGGTACACCACCTACAGTTCCTTCTTTTTCAATTGTTGTTATACACTCCTCTTGGAATTCAATTAGCTACTCTTTTTTTCTTATATCTTCCTATATATTCTAGATAGAATAACTCAATTCAATTGTGTCAATTCTGTGTCTTTGTTCCTGCCAGGTGAACATGAGACCTTCTAGTATCAACCATCTGTAGTTTACTCCTCTCTTAAGTAACTCTTTAGTCAGAAATATCTATTCTCTTCTCATCTCTCTCACTCTTCTCAGTACTTGCTTCAGTACCACAATTTCTTTATCTTTATACTTTAACATTTTCTATCTTGCCTCCTGCAGTATCTGTGTTTTAATAGTTTTCTTAGTGAATCTAATATGAACTTCTCTTGGTAATTTATTTCTCATTGTGTATCTTATATAGACATGGAACACTTCGTCCATTCCATCCATCATCTTTTCTTTAGTTATCTCTAATGCTTCCACCAGGATTTCTGTCATTATTTTAGCAAGGTTTTCGCCCTTTTCTTCTTCTATATTTTGGAATCTAAGATAAAATTCTGACCTGTTGATTTCCCATCCTAATGATCTGCTCTTGTCTCTTTAAACTTCACTCAATCGAGTACCAATATCTCCAATTTTCTTATATCTTTGTACATCTTGTTCTTCAATTTTCTTAAATCTATCCTCATATTTCATCATCATCTGTTGGATATTCTCAACTTTCTCATCTGTCTTTTCAGTTCTTTGCTCAATATTTTCCATTTTCTTTTCAATATTGTCTGCTTTTGCTTGTATCTTTTGGATTCTTTGCATAATCATCTGGAGTGTGACTTCCTTTTTTTCCTCCTGTTGCAACATTGTCTGTATTGATTGCTGTCCTCCAGATGGTGAAGAGAAAGAAATTGGTATTGAGGAGGCTGAGGCTGCTGTCTTTCTACTCATCTTGTAGTGCTTGATAAAAAGAGAAAAAGAAGAAGAAACAAGAGCAGACAACTGCCACCCAAATAAAAATTAAAAATAAAAAGGGAAGGAGGAAAATCTCCAGGCACTTGTATACCTTAATCCAATTGGTTCCAATTATGTATAAAAAAGAAAAAAATACAAAGAGAAGAAAGGGTAGAGAATTAAAAAAAATAAAAAAGACATTTAAAAAATAGAAATCTATGTATTTCCCTTGATAAAAAAAGTAAAACAAAAGAAGAAGAGGGAGGAAAAAATATGCTTTAATTCCTGAGCCAAAAGGCTGAAGTCCAAACACAAAAATCCAGCTGGAGGGGAAGTTTTAAAAAAAGAGTATAACAAACAGTTCTGCCAGAAAGCAAACCACTGCCACTAAAGGCTCTTTAATGAATCAAAACAGAATTTCCAGTTCTCTTTTCAAGGTCATTTCAATCTTCTTTCTTTCAATTTCAACTCCAGACTCCAACTATCAATAGTTTCGCAGAGGAGCACCCATATAAACAATCTACCATGCTCATCCCACTATCTTTTCAGTAAAAAGCTCAGAGTCCTTGAATGTAACTCCAATGTATAAACAAACAAAAAAGAAAACAATGTATCCAAACCTCTAGATGGCAGTGTTACTTATTTCCCTTCACTTTCACTTCCCCTCATATATCCAAAGCCAGGAATAGATAAAAAAAAAAGTAAAGTCGTTAAAGTAAAAGAAAAAAAGTAGACCCCAAATGAAAAAACTAAAACGAAAAAATATTCCTAATCAAAAGAGACTTTCAAAGAGGTTATTTAAAAAATGAAAAATTAGAGAAAAAGACCAGTCCAGTTTAAAGTTGAGAAGCTTTTACCAAATTCCAGGTTCCAATAAAAAGGAAAAAAATCTTCAATTTAATTTAAGCTTAATCTCGCTGCTTAACCTCTTTTACCTTCACTTTTAATTAGACTTGAAGTCTTTTAGGGTGTTCTCTCCCCAAAAATAGTAAGTAGAAATTTATCTCACCAAACTGACACACTTTCTTTCCAGCTTTTCTTCCCTTCCGGAGCTGTCCCAGCTTCAGCAGCTTGAATGGCTGCCTCTCTGCCACCTGAAAAAAAGGGCTTCTCCTGGATCTACCA
This sequence comes from Pseudonaja textilis, assembly GCF_049901715.1. Lineage (NCBI taxonomy): Eukaryota > Metazoa > Chordata > Lepidosauria > Squamata > Elapidae > Pseudonaja > Pseudonaja textilis. The sequence continues at coordinate 24,056,677 of NC_142008.1, read as the reverse complement.
GGGACTTTGTGGTGTCCCTGGGATCGACAGGATGTGCCCTTCTCTGTCACCATCACTACGGGATGGTTTAGGTCCAGCAGCGGAGATATTGGTGGTGATCTTGGAGCTTCAGGATCGCACATCGTACCGTCTCAGTGAAGAGAGCTTAGTTTTTGTCGTAAGTTCCTCAACCTTGTGATCGAACAAAAATAACAGAATTTCTGTATGAAATTCCCTCATTCCTCCAGGGACTTAATTAACTTTAATTTTAAGTAACAGCAAGATAGATGGGTGAATGACTTGATATGACCATGCTTCCTAGCAAAACATTTCAATGGCTAATAATTCCAAGATAGTAAGTGAAATTAATAATTTTGCTTAGGATTTGCCAGTGTATCAATATAATTATACACAAATGTCATCTGAATTTAAATTCTTTTACTGAGCAATTGTGTGGACTGTGAACTATGTGGCATTGCTCTGAAATCTAGCAGCCCATGAAGTCTTTAAAAGCAGAACATTTGAGTCATACAATTTGAAAGTATGTGGAACTTCTGTTCAGAAAATTACCAAAAGCTGAAGTGAAAAACTGGTTTATTTTTTACCTCTATTCCAAAACTTAAATATAGTGTTTTTCACCTAATGCCTTCTGGTAGCTTTAGGCCTCCTATCTTGGCTGTTCCCTTGCTTTAACTATCCTGCTACCACTCATTATTTTGTCTACTTGATTAGCCAAATCACCCAATTTCTCAGTCTCACTGCTTTGCTGCTGTCTACATCAAATATCGATTAGATTTTAGACATTTGACTGTTGCTCCATCTATTTTACATTATCACCTCCCCACCATAATGCTCATATTTTCCACTTTGGGTTGTTGTAGAAATGAGGCCAGTCAACCAATAATCCACTCAAATGTTCCCACTGGCTTTAGTGATACAGGATTGGCTTCCGCAACATGGATTTTTGACCATGAATTCCTGACCTATTTCCAGGAAGTACCTAGTACTTCCTTGGTCCCTTCTGCCACGATCATACTTACTAAGGCGCTGTGACATTTTTAGCTCATTCCATATGAGCTAAAGGAGCAATAGGACTAGATAAACAAATTGTCAGAGTCACTTGCTTGAGTTGGGCAGTTATAGAAATTAAGTAAAGGATAAATTGATTGATTGACTTTGGTGTTACCACAACAGATCTAACTGGATTACATTAATGTAATACCATTTTCTTGGAGTTAGTTGATTAGTTTAACAGACCCTTTTGGGTGGTTTCATGACATATTATTTCTCTGATAAGTTCAGTAGAAATGATACCATTAAATGTTTCTCAAGACCCCCCAAAAGCTTCCCATCCCTGCTATTTTATATTTTAGAGGAGACTATTTTATCTATTATTAACCCAGGCACACAGCCATGTCCATTCAACATGTGAAGGTTAATGGATTAGGTTGATATTTTGTGTCCTCATATTCAGAAGTTATTGCTGAAGAGGCATCTAAAGGGCTCCAGACAGATGCCAAGTTAGCTATACCAGTCTTCAGTTCTAGCAGGCCTTTATGAGCATTTAGTTACTAGAATCTAGTAGTCTTATATGGTTACTTAAATACTGTATATGCTATCACAATATTACTATTAGAATATGAAGATTGTTAAAGATTGTTAGATTCTGGGAAATTCTAAGCAGATCCTCTGTAGCCAAGTCTTCATGAATTCAGTCTTATTATATATAACAATTGGTTCAGTAACACTATAATTTATTTTCCAACATAAGATCTCACATTCTTCTTTTGTCTAGAGCAGGGACTGGGGAATTCTTGAAATCCACATATCTCACTCAGTTAGTGAGGCTGACAAACATTATTCTTGAGAATCCAAAACTCTATTTTAGGACTCAAGAAAATTAATATGTATCTCAATATTATATTTATGAAAATGAATGACTATAATTACTGTATTGTGTTATAAAAATGTCTCTCTCATATGTATACACTGCTATCTCTTCCAGATTCAGTATTAATCAGGGAATTTTTTGCTTACCCTCCTAAGATATAACCATGCTTGCTCTCTAAGATAATCTATTCTATATTTCCAACACCTACCTACCCTCTGTTTCTATCAATAGTGTGTAGATTGTATTAATTTGTTGAAATTCTGGACTTTGCTAGGACAAACAATTACTTTCTGGAGGCACTTTCAATTCTGTGTTTACAGTTTATCAAACACCAAGAATGATTCCAAGAACAGTATTTGCTAAAAGTGTGACTACTCCAATAACAATTTTGAAAACATCACTGTTAATACCCTGATGTGTAACATCCAGTTATACAGTATTTTCACTGAGAATCCCAAAGTAATTTATACCAAGTAATCCAACAAGAGTGGAAATATGGATGCTGCTATGAAAGAGGGGTAGTTTCTAAATTTGATGGATAAATACCAAAAGAACAACTCGAAATGTCATAAGATATGTGCATTTAAGGAAAGTTCTACTTGCATTAGATCAGAAACAATATAAAGAAAACCAGTTTCCTTATTTGTGTTTTTGAGTAGTTAGGCATACAATCTCACGTAAGGGTTTTTTGTGCTTACAAAGCAAACCTCAGACTTTAAATTCAATCCAGGGAATGTCCTGCTTTTTCTGCTTGAATAGATTTTAAAAAAAGTTGTATCTTGAAAAGACTGATACCATTCAATCCATTGTAATAATCTTAATAAAAAAATGAAAGATGATTTTGCATTGGTAATTTCAGATAGCTCTCTGAAGTACAGTTACATGAAATCAATCTTCATTTCCTCTTAATAGCATGTGAAGTTTATATATGTAAACAAATAATTGTGAATTTACATGGATCAGGACTGTCCTGCCGATATTCCTTAATGTGGAACATTCAGCAAAGAAATATAGTAAAAACCAAATCAGTAATGGAAATACCTAATTGTTCTTAATTTTTCAAACAACTAAAATTGAATTTTGTAATCTAGTTAATTATTTTGGGGTAACAAAGGAATTCTAATGATGAGATAGATCTTGTCCCAAAAGATGTTGAATGGAGGGAGGGATTTGCAAGTTACACTTTGTTCTGACAGACAATGAGCTTATCAAGGGATCCTAGCACAAAATGAATGAGAGAGCAGACTTAGGGATGAATCAAAACTTCAATTAAGACAATTCATACCTAGATGTTTATTAATTGCTAGTGAAATAGTTTGCAGTTTCACATCATGTTACAGTTGTCTTTCATTTATTTGTAAATAATGAAACACAGTTCTGTTAAAAACTGTAAGCCTGATTCTTGAATACTTGAGGGCTTTCTTGCATTAACTATTGGTTTGAGGTTATGCCACTGTAGTATTACTGAGCTGAATCAATTCACAATGGAGAAATTAGCTAAAATTCTACATGCCAGTTCAAGGAAGCATTCAAAGCTATAGTGGCTAAATTGATACAACCAATTACTGAGCATAAGTGTTTTGTATGCTGACAAACATATTGAATACTCCATATTTCAAAAAGAAAAATACCAAGCTCTGATACTATTTTTACAGATTCCCTTTAAACATCACAAGAATCCAAAAGAACATGAAAATGTTCCATGGCAAAACAATCCAGAAACCCCAAACAAATGCTTATTTACATATATATAATACATATAATAATAATTTATAATATATATGATAAATTATGCAGTTCAGTTTTTACACGAGGAGAAATAAAGATGAACAAGAAATTGATTTTTTTTCCATGGATTTTTATTTTATTTTATTGGCATTCTAGAGAGAACTACAACACTGAAACTATCTGACAACTGAAATCAGCGGTCACAAGCTTTGGGAATGTACAGATTTGTGTTCAACTTCTCTTTTTCAATTAAATTAGGGGATTTTTCTGCCGATTTTGAAATTTTAAAATCAGTTATGTAAATACATTACACTTTTCAGGCTTGATTTTTTTTGTTTATGTGCAATTTGAAAGTGACATAGGGTCTGTGTGCAATTTGAAAGTGACTTTATTTCACCCTTTTCCAAACCTCCTTATGTTTGGAAAATATACTTTCTTAGAGTGAACACCAGGTTGGGAAAAACTGAAGTAATCCAACTAGCAGTAGTTTCAGTATACTGTTTAAATCCTGTATTTGGGGATCCTTTTAGAGGAAAAATTAGCCTAACCTAATGTTTATTCTATCAATGAATTATATCCCTTTTAATTTTGTATTCATTCAATTATCCTTAAGTACCATTTTCAATAAACTATTCCAAAAATCTCAGCCCATCTGAATAAATTATTATACATGGTTCAATTTAATATATATTAAAAATTTGGAAGATTGAAAATTTGAAACAATGTTAGAAAGCAATATAACAATGATGGAGTTAACTGAAGCACTTAAGAAGCAAAAAAATGGAAAGGCACCAGGCCCAGGTGGGCTTTCAGCAGAATTTTATAAATCACTACAAGAATCGTTAAACCTTCCATTGCTAGAAGTTATGAAATTATGTTAAAGAAGAAGATACCCAAATCATAGTTAGAAGCTTATATTACACTTGTCCCAAAAGAGGAGGCCGATCCATTACAAATCAAAAATTTGGAAGATTGAATTACTTATCTTTAGTATCTCTGTTCTCAGAGTAAATGTTTATTAATTTTTCTTATTTGTTCTTCTGTTAAAAGCTATGTTAAGGTTGTTGACAATTTCAGTCCAGCAAGTTTCAGAACTTTATCTGGAGTACCAGAAGGTTATAGATTAGCAACTGGTGAAAGAACAGGAAATACAGAGCAGGAATACATGGGAAGCTTTCACAATGGAGGGAAGTGAGATTCTTCACAAGGATATGCAATAAAACCTGTGCTACTTATTCATATTGATAATATGCATTAGCTTGCAAATAGGACACACTGAAATATTTTTAACTCAGTGCTCTGTAAATCCTTCTCTCTAAACCAGGCTAATAGGCAACAAAACAGCAATTAGGATTCTATAATAATAAGAATTACATGAATATCAAATAAAAAAATGCTGAAGGATCATAATCAAAATGAAGAAAGCAACAGTTCCTAATCTCAATTGGTACTTATATATTCTAATGATATTTGTTAAGTATATATTGATAAAGGTACATGTAACAAGGCCATGTTTTTAAAAATGCAATGCATTCAAATTTAAAGCGGTTGGAATTAAATAGACTTTACCTCCTAAACGTAAGTAGATTTAGGATTGTGCATTAATAAAACATAGCTGTTGTAAGAACAGTTGAGTGGATTTGTCTCTGCAAATTGAGCAGAAAACTGATTAAATATGGAAGTTTCTATTTTAATCAAAATCAAGGCAAATCTTGGCTCCCTATGTGTTTCGCTACTAGAAAGTAAAAGAATCTGCTTCCTGTATTTAGCCTTCTAACTATACCTAAAATGTAGGTTGCTGTAGCTCTAGAAATGGTTTGAAAAATATATAAACATACCTGTAATTCTCTTAATGCCCCATTTAAAAATGAAGCAAATATGTAAATATCCAAAACTATACACCATAACTTAAGAAAGAATCCAAAATAATGAAGAAGTTGCTGCTTAGTGAAGTATTTTTAGAAGCAATTCTCAATTCAGAAGAATATTTGCCAGAGAAATTAAAAATCAACTAGTTTCATTAACTATATTCATTCATGTACGACTCTACTACTGAATCAGGTAATAAATTTCAGGACTATATTCATACAGCTGAACTTAAGCTATGAGTAATTAAATTATTTCATTCCTTAATCAAAGTTGATCTTGGACGCATTTCTCTCCATGAAATTGACAGTTGAAATTGCTCTGTACCCAATAAGACTATGAGAACAATAGTCCAACAAAGACCATAAAAAGAGTTTCTTTTACAAACACACACAGTCAAGGAAAGCGGCAATGATGGCAACCTTTTAACAAGACTTTAATAAATGTAGTGTTTTCATTATTCCAGTTTAGAAATATCATTCATTCACATCCAAAGTGTCCCACTCAGCAGGTTACATAAAACTAGCATGGAAATGTAAGTCATATCATTTAAACAGTAAAGATAAAACAGTTCTGTTTCATGGTTCCATAAATTTAGCAGCTTGCCACCTCTTGTTTTGAAACCATTACTGATAAGCATAATACATTTTCTGAATGAAGAGTGTCTGAAGTTCTAGCCTACTTTGGTAGATAGTCATTTCATAGCATCCACAGGCTACAGGAAGGCAGAAAACAACACAACTGCATTCATTGTATTACTAATGAAAACCAAGCATTTCAGGTTCAATAACATATCCACAACCTGTAAATATTTGACATACAGTATATGGGTTAAAGCAAACATACTTATAAAATCCATGAACATAGTCCATGTATGACCATGGCTCACAATTAATAAAACAGTAATGTAAATTTAAACATGTTTTATATTCACATGATCACTATAGTAATTCAGAACAGCCACTAACACAAACATATTATATGTACATTACATATATGCCACAACAATTTGCTGAACTGGATCTTTACAAACTCAACAGCTTCAGCAGACATAAATAACCTTGTACCAATGTTTAGGCATTTTAAAGGAATTAAATATTCTAAATATTTTAATTCCCTTTCCAAAGATAAACCAATAATCTTAAAAGTCAGTGCAAATAGAATCATCATACTTCTTCACCAAAGGAGATTCTTATTAAGCCAAGGATAACCCATGTTTAAGATATTAAAGAAATAAACTCATAACTTTGTAAACTGCCTTCCACAGAGGTTAGAGTAGATTAGGAATCCAAAGTCCTATACCCTATAGTAATGCCTTCTGTGATGATGGAGGCTGTTGTGGTGGTTGGTTTCCTGGAGGCTGGGGAAGAGTTGAGGTGACTAAATTATAACTTGGCATCTGGGATAGAGTTGCAGAATTCTGATAAGAAGTAGCCTCAGTAGCTGCAGGGTTTGGGCTGTAGACTGCAGCTTGGCTGGAGTAAGTGTTTCCTGGAACAGAACTAACCATCGTGCTAGAAATAGAGATAGGAAGGGAAAGAAAGTAAACAAAAGGATACAAAACAAAGTTCACAAAAGTAATCAAATTCTTCTATAATCCTATAAACATATAAACACAATAAATTTGAGCTTCTTTTCCAACCTCAGTGAACAAATAGTTAAGAAAAAATACTTGAAATAGAAATATGAAAGCATTTACTCAAATCTTTCCAGTCAAGTCTTTTAAACCAGTTTCTCCAGGGAACACAAAAATGTTTCAACAGTTATTGATTTACATGGATGATCTCTTAACTGTACTGTACCTATTTAGGCTGGGAAAAACTAGTACATTTGTCTTTTGATATTCTTCTATTTTCTAAACTGCTGTCTTGCTGTAACTTCTTTCGCTGCTTTTATGCTTGAAATATAATACAGAAAACAGGTAACAGATAATCAGACTTGGAAGGGACCTTGTAGGTCATCTAGTCCTACCTCCCGCCCAAGTGGGAGACCCTACACCATTTCTGACAAATGGCAGTCCAACCTCTCCTTGAAAGTCTCAAGTGATGGTGCTCCCACAACTTCTGAGGGCAAGCTGTTTCATTGGTTGATTGTTCTACAATTTAAGAGAATCCAAACTGACCTCTCAGAAAGCTAGTTAAGTTATGTGACATAATTTATTGATATTCAGTAAGAATTATTACTAAATACCATTGGAAGACATATCAAGTTTTCATGGATCTTATTCACATACTATTCTATAAAATCCATTCTATTTTTTAGTCCTGGAAAAGCTTCCCAAGATATGATAACCTGCAATTTAACTTCAGAAAAGCACCTTTATCAAAGGACAAAGAAAAGAAAAAGTCACTTGGAAATCTAAGAAGATACATATTATTTCTAAGGTGCCTGAAGTCTTTTGACTACCATGAACGGGAATGTTATAGCTTTTCCTCCCAAAATAGTATTTCAAACCATTTTAAAAATCTATTATTAAATTAACACGGAAAATAAGACTCATTCCTGACTAATCCTAAGCAATAAAACTAATTTATGGAATTCTATTACAATTATGTTTTTATTCTGACTTTATCCATGTTTTTTAAAATGAAGAACAAATCAAATACATTAAAAAAGATTTTTGAGAAAAATAATTGAACACAGTTTGACGCTGAATGTTTCTTGTCACTTTCCACCTTAAGACTTTCTAGTTTAGTTTAAATTAAAATTTAGATATTTTAATTTTTTTTCAATTACTTTGTGTAAGATGCCTGGACTGGCTGGCTAGCTAACCCAGGACTTGCTACTGGAGGAACTGTGCCTTGATTAAGAGATGGAAGTTGATCTGATGGAAGGCTGTAGCCTTGCACATGACTCATCTGTGTATTTCCTCCTACCAAATAAGCATTGCTTTGAGGCTGTCCTTGATAAACCTAAAAAACATCAAATAGGAAAAAACAAATCACAACAATAAGCCAATTCATTTCCAATTTATGCTTATTAATTTAACCCTCCTCCCAAACAAAAGACTGTAATAATATTTACTTGCACCTTAAGCAAAATACAGGCTCACTAACATCTTTTCATAATCTATTATATAACAGTACATTAAAGTATTTCCTCACATCCAAGAATATGAGTAGACCCCATCTCTCAAAAATTATTAAACTTGAAGTCATTTCTCTCCATGTGGACTCAATTACAATGCTGATCAGTGTACACCTGAAGGACTAAGTTAAGGATAGACTATGGAAAAAATCTCTAGGTAGTCACTACAAATCAACACCAACTGGATGAATCCATCCATCAAGCAATCATTTATTTCCAAGATTAATGTAACTTACTATGAATTTTGGTTCTATATAGTAGAACTTGGGTATAATAAATTTGACCATAACTCTGGACAGATGATATAGTCTCATTATTTTTTGTTATGATATAATTTCACATTAATACTCTCCCCATAATTTTCAAAAAGTGTACAATACAAGCCTCTCACATTCTGAATAGCATTGAATATTTATGATTAATGTATCTTAACAAGTTTATAATGATATGGCTCAAAATGGGACAATATCTCTACAGGTTTTTAAAACATTTAGGTGCATTACCTGAGAGTTAGACACATTAGACTGAGTTATATAGTATTGAGGGTTTTGTAGTTTTGAATACATGGAGTACATTGGATCTTCATTCATCAACTTAGTATATAATGAGAGGGCTTCCATCACTTTTACATTGAGTTCCGAAAGTTCTGAGTGCTTCCTAAATAAAAAAAATAAAAAAAATTTTTTTTAAATAAAACATCGCATCATGATTTGTTAACAGCTTATCAGTTAATAAGAAATAAAAATCATTCCACTGCAAGTCAAAAGTAGGAGCACAAAGCTATAGTAATAAACTTTTACAGGACAAGCCTCTTGCTTCCTAAGTCCCTTTTTACGACCCTGTAATCTCTTAATTCGGATAGAACTGAGCATTTACTAGCCGGATGTACTTCCTGAAGCCACACATCACTTCCTAACAGCAAACAAAAACCTTCCAACCCTTTTAAAGAAGTAAAGAATTGCAAGGAAATAGTCACAGGATAAAAATACCTTAAAAAAATAAAGTTGACCATCAAAAAAAGTAGTGAATGTGTGCCCTGAATCTCAAGTAGCCAACTCTATGTCTAGTCAAATGGGAAAATGGAAACAATAATGGCTACTATTAAAAAGGCTAAATGACATTAACACACACCATTTTTAAAAATCTCGTGTAGAAATGTGAACTGCGGTAAAAACTCTAAAATAAGCCAACTAGTTATAAACCTGTCAAAAAAATTTCTGAAAGCCAGTGTTGCCCATGGTAAACTTTGTAGTTTTTCCTTGTCCCCCTCCAATGTTAAATCCTTGGCATAAAAAAGCTGCCAATCCCTACTGTAAGATACTAAGCTTACTGCTATTCTTACCGGTCAATATCTTCTAGCTTTTCATCAATGAGAGGTCCCATTTGATGGCACATTGCTAGAAATAGAGATATTAATATGCTTTATTTGCTCCAGCTGTTATAAACGTTAACATTGTATTACTTCCAGATTCCTTATTCTATAACATCTCAAACAAATAAACAAGTGCTGTAGATAAATGATGTTATTAGACAATAGAATTTTCACTGAATTAATAAACAAATAAAAAGATTTAAGACAGTTAAACAAAGCTAATTTTGCAGAAATGGTCGGGATAGCTTAGCTTGGCAGTTTTGGAAGAGATTTTTAGGTAGGAGGTCTGTTATGTGACATTGTTATGTAGCATTAGGAAGCTTACTTTCAAGATGGACCAGCTCTGGAAGATCTGGTTCGTCATCTGCTGGATCTGCACTTTGCAACATTTGCAACAGCTGGTCCATTTTATCCTAGAACATGACATACAAATTCTTTATTTGTAACTGCATGAGGTGTGTGCAACAATTTGAATATATTTGAAAAATATTTTTTTCTTTCCTTCAAAATGGACTCTTTTTCTTCTCTTGCCCCGAGAGTTTAATTTTATAAGTTCATTTAAGTGCAAAAAGGTTTGTCATAGAAAATCAAACCTCATTGCATCATGCAGAAATAAATATATTGTTTCTATATATGGATTATCAGGGTTTTTTGTTAAGTTAGTCGTTACTCCTGGAGGTTATAGGCTTCCAAAGATCATCCAGCTGCCTTTGTGCCAACATGGAACTAAAACTTCCAGTCTTCTAGATTCTGACCAGGCATCTTAGCCAATTATACCAACTGGTTCTCATGGATCATATCATTACATTTTCTTAAATAAAAGTAAATTATATGCCAAATAGTCGAATATTCACTTTTCAGAGAGAGCAGTACCAGTATTACCAAGCTAGTTGCAAGTATGTTTAATAAAGCAGTTGCATTTTTACACCAGATTTCTTTCAATGAAACATGTTTATGTGAACAAGGAAGTTCTACAATTTCCTTTGTAGAAAATAAATTGTATAAACTAAATCATACATTTTAATATATTCATGTAAAAAATTTAATAAGTATCACTGAGTTAAAGAAATACTGGTCAAATTAAATTTTATACAATTGTTCTGCAACAATAAATATAATTTTAATGATATTAATTGATGACTTCAACAAATCTATTAACTAGCCTAAAATAAAAGTAACATTATGCCTGAAAATATTTATTTATTTATTTATTTACTTACTTTATTTATTTATTAAATATGAATGCCGCCCACTCACTCTCAGTTACTCTGGGCAACGTACAAAAATATAAAGAATTCACAATACTATGAATAATTACCAATTATACTATCATTAATAAAAATAGAATATTTCAACATATATAAGCTATTTCAGAAATCTTTTAAGAAACAATAGAATAGAAACCTGATGGCTACCAGTAGTCGTTAACTATAGCAACAACACCACCTAGTGATTAAAAAACAAATAAAATGGAGTAGTGAAATGCACGAATATAATGTGGCACACATCCATTAAATTCTTCTAAATCGTGCATTTTCCAAATCTTTTGGTATAAAATATAAATAGTGTAATGAAACAAGAAACTGAACTTTAAAATATTTAAATCAACTTATGTAATATTTATGAAAATGCATATTTATTTACTTATTTGTTTATATGCTACCCATTTCACTATCAAAACAATTCTAGGTAACTTATAGTACAATAAAAATATAAATAAAAGAACAATTGACTTTTGATAAATATTTGACTTGTTTGCCACTCCAAAAATAATCTATATATAGGAATAGGCAGTGGACCATAGAAGTAATAATTGAGTATGAGCCAATGGATTGGGTAAAATATTAAATCTTTGCACTCAAACAAGGAAAGATTCAGGGAAGTAGTACCTCCCATTATTCAGGCATGTCTCTTTTCTGCCTCTATGTGAGTTGTTTTAAGCATCACATTGAGCCAAGAAATCCTAAAAAGAGGTGAATGAGTGAGAAGTTGAAAAGTGCTGTGCTGGTGCGAATTCTGAACCATTTCTTCAAAATAATTTTTGAAGCATACAGAACTCTAAATATTAGTTTCCATTATATTTTCTTCTCAGCAAATATGTTTATTAATGTTTCAATTAAATAGCAGTGAAGATGCTTCTAAGGGGAAACAACAGGGGAAGAATAAAAGCTATTGATACAACTTAATATGCTTAAAACAGAAAAAATTTTGGTTGTGGGGTTTTTTTTAGTACTTTCATCTATTGAGCGCACTCGGCCAATTCCGAAATCAAAACAGTACTTCATGTATTCTTTACTGATGACTGGATTTTGTACATACTTCATCAATATACATTGGTTCAGGTTCTGGTTCAATTGTTTCAACTTGAATTTCATCGCTAAACTGTACCGTTTTCTTTTCAGACTTCACTGCAGGAAAAAAAAAGAAAGAATACTAAACAAAGTGCCAAATGTTTACAATGAAAAATAACTTTACATCAGATGTTAATATAGATTCAGATTCCTACAGCATTCCAACCGTCCAGAATCTTCCCACCACCAGCCAAAATATTATTGTGACTTTTAGATCCTGCTGGCAGTTAGCTGCAAGTTAGGAAGAATAGCAATTTCAGGGGCTGAAAAGACTTTTCACAGAGGAGGAAATCAGAAGGGCAAAGAGAAATCAGTATACACCATCTCAGCTTCCACTCCAATTTGATTTGGTGAACTGAATATAATTTTCAAGTGAGCTATGTCCACATAATTGTCATCCTATCCAGCTCCATTTTATTAGTCGCCTAATCAGAATATAATGAGGTACAATATGAAATGATTTGCTAAAATAAACATATGTCTTTAGCATTCCCATAATCTTCTATGAAAGCTACTTGATCATAGAATAACGATTATAAAACCTGGCAAATACTTGTTTTGATAAACACATACAGACTTTGTGGCAATTATTCATTGCCTATAAGGTTCTTACACACTAATGCTTTCTGATTAGTTCTATAAAATTCCCAAGTACTGATGTCAAACCATTCTGTAGTACCATTATGTGTGCTAGTTCAGTTCAGCACTGCCATCATAGCTTCATTCTTCTCTGACTGCTATTTTCTAAAAGGAATAAATATGCTAGGAGATAAGACTTTCTACTCTCACATGGTTTATGAGAAATCTGTGAAGCGATTTTTCAGTAGCAAAGCTTAATGACTTAGTTAATAACAGTGAAGGCTGCCTGCAAACAATCTAGCTTCATCAGAGCAAAGGTGGGCAATGTCAGAAATGTCACAATTAAGCTTGTGTGTTTTTAATAGTGTGAGAGGGAAAGGTGCAGGGCAAAAAAATTGTTTGTACCCTGTTCCCCTTTATCTTTTAAAGTTGTCTGCCCTTCCTTTATTTGACAGTTTGGTTCTATTTTAAAGGGTTCTGAAAAGAAAGTATTGCACTAATTGCAAAAAGAAGGAATCATGAGAAAGAAAGACGCTCTGCAAAGAGCTGAAGGCAGCACTGAACTGAGCTCAGCCAAGGAAGATCCACAAGATCCTTTCCCCATAGGAACAGCTGGTCAGCAAGCTCCAGCAAGTAACCAGCATTTATCGGTATCACCAACAGCAAAAACTATAATGCTAGTAGCGTTGTAACTAGCTCTGGCAATTATGCAACACAGCAATGGAAGTGAAAAGTAGGAAGACTCAGAAATATCTTGAAAGGATATGCCTGAAGTATTCTAGAAAGATCCTGAAGCACCAGAAACTAACAAAGGATTCTGGAAAAGAGCTGGTGTGAGTTCCAATCCTCTTGAAAAAGGGGGGATAGATCCAGAAACTACACACCAATCAGAAAAGACCTAGGAAGATTCTGGAAAAGATAATCAAGCAACCAATCAGCCACCTAGAGGCAAACAAAGTCATAATCAAAGAAGCCAAAATGGGTTTGTGAGATCATGCTAGACAAATCTTATTGCTTATTGACAAAGAGACAAAATTAGTGGACCAAGAGGAATGCAGAAGGGCAAAGAGAAATCAGTATACCAATTCTGATTTGGTGAACTGAATATAATTTTCAAGTGAGCTATGAAATTCATAAAAAAAGAAATAAGGCCTCCACATAATTGTCTATCCTATCCAGCTCCATTTTATTAGTCGCCTAATCAGAATAGCTACTTGATCATAGAATAACGTATAAACCTGGCAAATACTTGTTTTGATAAACACATACAGACTTTTGGCAATTATTCATTGCCTATAAGGTTCTTACACACTAATGCTTTTCTGATTAGTTCTATAAAATTCCCAAGTACTGATGTCAAACCATTCTGTAGTACCATTATGTGTGCTAGTTCAGTTCAGCACTGCCATCATAGCTTCATTCTTCTCTGACTGCTATTTTCTAAAAGGAATAAATATGCTAGGAGATAAGACTTTCTCTCTCACATGGTTTATGAAATCTGTGAAACGATTTTTCAGTAGCAAAGCGAATGACTTAGTTAATAACAGTGAAGGCTGCCTGCAAACAATCTAGCTTCATCAGAGCAAAGGTGGGCAATGTCAGAAATGTCACAATTAAGCTTGTGTGTTTTAATAGTGTGAGAGGAAAGGTGCAGGGCAAAAAAAAATTGTTTGTACCCCTGTTCCCCCTTTATCTTTAAAGTTGCCTGCCCTTCCTTTATTTGACAGTTTGGTTCTATTTTTAAAGGGTTCTGAAAAGAAAGTATTGCACTAATTGCAAAAAAGAAGGAATCATGAGAAAGAAAGACGCTCTGCAAAGAGCTGAAGGCAACTGAACTGAGCTCAGCCAAGGGAAGATCCATAAGATCCTTTCCCCATAGGAACAGCTGGTCAGCAAGCTCCAGCAAGTAACCAGCATTTACGGTATCACCAACAGCAAAAACTATAATGCTAGTAGCGTTGTAACTAGCTCTGGCAATTATGCAACACAGCAATGGGAAGTGAAAAGTAGGAAGACTCAGAAATATCTTGAAAGGATATGCCTGAAGTATTCAGAAAGATCCTGAAGCACCAGGAAACTACCAAAGGACTGGAAAAGAGCTGGTGTAGTTCCAATCCTTTAAAAAAAAGGGGGGGGGGATAGATCCAGGAAACTACACACCAATCAGCCCAACCTCAAGACCTAGGAAGATTCTGGAAAAGATAATCAAGCAACCAATCTGCAAACACCTAGAGGCAAACAAAGTCATAATCAAAAGCCAAAATGGGTTTGTCGAAAACAGATCATGCTAGACAAATCTTATTGCATTATTGACAAAGAGACAAAATTAGTGGACCAGAGGAATGCTGTAGATATAATTTACTTGGATTTCAGCAAGGCATTTGACAAAGTAGACCACAATCTACTATTTGATAAGAGAAAAATGTGGGTTCAACATCATCACCAGATGGATTCATATCTCGCTGACCAATTGCACTCAATGTGCAGTCCTCAATGAAACTGCATCTACATGGAGGAAAGAATACACTGGGGTACCCCAAAACTCTGTTTTGGACCCAGTATTCCTCAACATCTTCATCAATGATTTGGATGAGGGGATAGATGGGGATCTCCCTTGCAGACACCACCAAGCTGTCAGGAATACCCAACACTCCAGAAGATAGGCTTAAGATTCAGAAGGATTTTGCCAGGCTTGAACATTGGACACTATCTAACAAAATGAAATTCAATTGTGAAAAAAAATAAGGTTCTACATTTAAGAAAGAAAAACCAAATGCACAGGTACAGTATAAAAGCAATTGTGAGAAAGAACTTGGAGTCCTAGTGGACAATCACTTAAATATGAGCTAGCAGTTTGCTGCAGTTGCCAAAGAAATCCAACGCAGTCCTAAGCTGCATAAACAGAAGGATAGAATCAAGATCACGTGAAGTGTTAATACCACTTTATAATGCTTTGGTAAGGCCACACTTGGATTACCTCATCCAGTTTTGGTCACCACGATGTAAAAAAAACGTTGAGACTCTAGAAAGAGTGCAGAGAAGAGCAACAAAGATGATTAAGTGACTGGAGACTAAAACATATAAAGAATGGTAGCTGTAATTGGGCAAGTCTAATTTAATGAAAAGAAGGACTAGGAGTGACATGATAGCAGTCTTCCGAAATCTCAGGGGTTGCCACAAAAAAGTGGGAGTCAAGCTATTCTCCAAAACACCTGAGCGCACAACAAGAAGCAATGGATGGAAACTAATCAAGGAGAGAAGCAACCTAGAATTAAAGATAAATTTCCTGACAGTTAGAACAATTAATTAGTGGAACAACTTGCCTCCAGAAGTTGTGAATTCTCGAACACTGGAAGTTTTTAAGAAGAGATGGGACAACCATTTGTCTGAAATGGTATAAGGTTTCCTACCTGAACAGGGGGTTGGACTAGAAGACTTCCAAGGTCCCTTCCAATTCTGTTATTCTATTCTATTGTATTCCTATTCCCATTCTATTCTATTCTTTACAAAACTTGAGAAGCTATGGTATATTCCACCTAGGCAAATAAATATGGAAAAGAGAATCTGACTTGAAATTACAGCCACCAACTGTTAGCAACACCAACTGTTAGCAATACTAAATCTCTGACAGCACTGCAGCTTTCACAAAGCATAGAAAAAGCAGGCAGCAAGCCAACTTTCCTTCCTTCTCCCCCACCCCTCAGTACCAAGCTATTTGGCTACATAAGTAATTGCAGATAGAGGTGGGGAAGGATTTAGGGGATGTTGAAAGCTTTAAAAAGTATCCTAGATTAAGTTAAAATGGAAAATAGATTAGGAGATATTAATTAGAATATAGGACCAATGAATTAGAACTGGATAGAGACTAGGAAGAAGAACAAAGAAGAACAAATATAGAAACAGAATCTAAAACTAAGGGTCTTTTATTATAAAGAAAAATATTTTCTGTAGTAGTAAAATCCTTTTTGAAGGGAATGATTTAGCCTTTTTCTTATTCATGTACCATCTATCCAAAGATCTATGGCTTTTCTCTCACTGTGCTACTTACTCATTTCTGGTTCAGCAGTAAGATCAGCGGTTACAAAATTGGAAGGAAATAATCCTGTCCCTTGATGAGTTTCACCTTTCCACCAGTTTGTATCACTATGAATGATGAAGAAAATAATTACTTAGAATGGAAAAACAAAGGGTCGAGCAGTGACAAGTTGCATTCCATTTCTACCCACCAAAATACTTTGGACAGCATCCTTGATTAATTCTTGAAGCCACTAAATTAAATACACCCTTTTATCTACTTATCTGTAGATTTATTAAGAAATGAATAATTCATGTGAAACTAGTAAGATAAAGAGCAACTATTAAGAGAACTCTAAGGAATATGGAACACAAGGTATCTTTAAAAAGCAGCTTTCGTTTAGTAAAAGTCATTAATTCAGTAAAACCTTGATTTTACAAAGGAATAAAGACATGGTATTAGTTATTGTGAAGTCTGATTTATAGTTTGCAATAAATTTTACATAATTTACATATAATGTTAATAAACAATGTAAAAAGTATTTGGTCATTGCCTGATATTTTTGCCGACAGGGAATTTTACTATATTACAAATGAATTGCTGTCATAAAAATTAAAAAATATCTTCCTTGGATTATGATTTCAAATTTTAAAAAATATTTAAATTAATGTTCTAGAATAGTGCCTTTTATAATACCAAATTACATTAGCTTTCTTAGATTAGTTGCCCAAAATTAAATTGTACAGAACCAGGATGAAAACACTGTTTTATGCTGATATATGAGGAAGTGACTTTAAAAAACCCAAACTGAGTTTCAATCAGTTTTAAGAAGTGATAAATTATCAAGAACTTGGATACTGGAATACCTTGATTTAAATAAATAAATGAACTGGAAAGGTACATTGGCTTATCTGAATGTTCATTTTCTGTCTTGGAGGAGTGAGTCCAGATAGGATGGGTTATATCAGCTTAAATCAATAGAGCTGAGCCTGCTCAAAAGCAAGCTCCACCCCTTTGCTGTGGCCACTCCCCACCTTTCGACAAAGCATCAAGATAGACAGGACGTGATTCAACTAATGCAGATAAACAGACACACATTAATTCACCCCACTAGCCCACCCCAGACCAAACCAGGGTGGGGCTGGACTCACTCCACCAAGACGGAAAATGAACATTCAGGTAAGCCAATGTTCCTTTTCCTGTCTATGGTTATGTGAGTCCAGATAGGATGGGACATACCCAATCCTGCTAATTCCAGGGAGGGCAATAGTCTGGTCCTACTTACATCAGTGTTCATGTACACTTTGCAAGACTCTCTGCCAAAAGCGGCATACGCCGCAGGAAAGGCATCAATGCGATAATGGTGGATAAAAGGAGACAGAGAAGACCAGGTGGCTGCTCTGCAAAACTCCTCAATGGGGGCTTGGGTAGCCAGGCCGCTATTGTTGTCGAACTTCTGGGTGAATGTGCTGTCACCCCTCTTGGAATCAGAAGAGCCGGTGTGATAAGCCTTAGAAATGCAAGCCCTAATCCACCTGCCCACCGTCATTGGCGACACCTTCAACCCCAAGGAACCGGGTTGAAATGAGAAGAACAGAGCCTCCATCCTGTGGAACGGCCGGGTCCTCTGGATGTAAGTCTTCAACGCCCTTCATACATGCCATGATCGCTCGAGAGAATGGGCAGGAGAAGGGCAAAAATTGAGAAGGACAACTTCCTGTGCTCCATGAAATCTGGAATTGATTTTAGGAATAAAGGAGGTATCTAACCGAAATACCACTCTGTCTGCATGGAAAACACACAAGAGCTCTCCTTGACAGAAAGAGCAGTTAACTCAGAGATCCTCCTAGCCGAGGTGATGGCTATGAGGAAAGCCACCTTGAGAGAGAGGATATATAAAGTTATGGATTTATGTGGTTCAAAAGGTGGAGACATTCAGGCTTTTAGAACTTTGGGAAGATCCCAAGTGAGAAATCTGGAAACCACTGGTGATCTTAAATTCGATGCCCCTACGAATGGTCTGACTGACAGGGAACCTTTTCGGTGTAAAAACAAAACCGAGGAAAGGGCTGCAACCTGTCTATGCAAGGTATTAGTGGAGAGTCCCTTGTTGAGACCCTCCTGCAAAAAATCCAAAATATTAGTCACAGAAGCCGAAATGGGGGAAATTTTGGATTTCAAACACCACTGGCAGAAAACTTTCCAAGTGGCCTGATAAATTCTGTTAGTGGAAGGCCATCTGGCTACTAAGATGGTCTGGATGGCCTTCTCAGAAATCTTTTGCTTCCTTAGAGCACTCCGTTCAACCACCATGCGGTCAGCTGGAACCACTGAGGATCCAGGTGTGAGACTTCTCCCTGGAGAAGGGAGACTTTGAGAGGAGGGATCCTACAAGGAGTGGAGCATGAAAGGTTCGCCAGATCCACGAACCAAGGATATCTGGGCCAGTATGGAGCTATTAACAATACTTCTGCCTCCTCCTCCAAAATTTTCCAAATCACCACTGGTAACAACAGGAAGAGGAGGGAAGGCATACAGCAGCCCTCAAGGCCAACGGCACCTCAGGGCATAGCTCCCTTCTGCCCCCTGGTGCGTGAACCTGGTGAAGAATCTGGGAAGTCAGGCATTGGCCAAAGAGGCAAACAGGTCCACAACTGGAAGTCCAAATATCTGAACCAGCTCCTGAAACAGAAGAGGGAAAATACTCCACTCTGAGGGGTCAATTTTTGTTCTACTTAGCTAATCTGCTTGTGTATTATTCCCACCCCCGGATGTGTTCCGCCCCTAATCGAAAGGAGATTCTTTTCTGCCCAGAATCCAAGACCTTCAGCCTCTAACACAAGAGCTTGGGATCTGGTACCTCCCTGTCTATTAATGTGTGCCTTGGCGGTGGTGTTGTTCGTCAAGGACATGAGAATGAAAAATGTGTAACCTAAATTGTTTGAGAGCAAACCTAACAGCTCTTAATTCTAACCAATTAATTACTCTTCCCTTTTACTGAGGGGGACCACAGACCCTGTGCCAAGTTCAAGTCTAGATGGGCTCCCCAGCCGTAAAGACTGGCATCCATGATGATGACTATACAGGAAGGTTCTTTGAATGATTGTCCAGCGTGCAAGGCCAGAGAAGACCACTATAACAATCACCTTTTGATTGATGTAGGGACGGAGAACCTAATAGCCAAAAGACTCCTGCCCGCCTTTTGATGTGGCAAAAGGAACCATTGAAGCTTTCTGGAGTGAAGCCTGGCCCAAGGTACAATGGAGATGGTGGAAATCATACTCCCTAATAGTTGGGATAGAGAAGCCAGAGAGGAAGAAAGAGCCTTTACAATCTTCCCAATCATAGACAGCACACTGTCACTCCTCTCTTGTGAGAGAAAAACTTTGTAAGAAAGTGTATCTATGTTAGCCCCCAAATGCAATAAACTTGTGGTAGGAGAAAAATGGGTTTTCTTCTCATTTATGGAAAACCTGTCGTCTTGTAACGTGTTAATGGTAATCTGTAGATCCTTTAGGGCTTGGTCTGTAGAAGAAGACTGGATTAAAATGTCATCAAAGTAAGACTGAACCCTAATGGGGATACTCCTCAAACGGGCTGCTAGGGCTGCCAAGATTTTTGTGAAAACCCTGGGTGCAGAGGACAAGCCAAAGGGCATGGCCCTGTATTGGAAATGTTTGCCTTGGTAAGTGAAACGTAAGTATTGCCTATGTGAATGGCAAATTCTGATATGAAGATAAGCTTCAGTGAGATCTATAGAAGTGAGGAAGTCACCCTCCCAGTTGCTAGCCAAGATAGTCTGTAGTGAATGCATCCTGAAACGCTTGTACATTACAAATTTATTGAGCTTTTTAAGATCTAAGATGGCTCGCCATCCCCCAGATGATTTAGGTACCACAGACAGAAATAAAATCCCTTGCCCTGTTGGTCAATGGGGACCTTTTGTATGGCCCTGATGTCTAAAAGTTGTTGAATTGCCTGTTCCACCATCCATCTACGAGATGGAATTCTGGAGACTGAACAAGGTACAAAAAATCTGGGAGGAAGAGATCAAAATTCGAGGGATAGACCCTGTTCTAACAGTTTATAACACCGAAGCGTTGGATGTGATAGTTTCCCATTGGGCAGCAAAATGGGATAATCTGCTCCCAATGGGAGGACTACTGCTATCTTTATCAGGAGTGTCTGAAGAAGCGACTTCCTCCCCCATGAAAGGGCCTCTTGCCTGAGTACTGCGGTCTGTCATAGGCTGCTCTGTCCTGAGGGCGTTCTTGCCAGTTCTAGGGTTGCCTCTGGGACCCTTGAGCCCATGAAGTGCCCTCTCCTCTGAAAGAGGATCTACAGTTATAAGGAGCAGCCCTGAAATTGGAGTGTCGATTTAGAGAAGGAAGATACTTCTACTTGTCCCTGGTTTCAACCAGGTGCAGCTCCAGGACCTCACCAAACAGCTTGTCCCCTTTTACCAACCATCTGCTCGCCAACTCTTCAGCCAAAACATTCTACAGGCAGCGATGGATGTGGCGATGGCCTTGGAGGCAAACCTGGCACTATTCAAAGTAGCGTCTGTGGTGAATTCTGCCTCTGTGACCAACTTATGGATATCTTGATGAATTCTCACTTCAGATGCAGGGACTCAGTCCTGCAATTGGGGAAGCCACCGTAGAGAGGATCTTATGAAAAAAGAGGCGGCTAACGCCACCTTGACTGGCGTCAGCAGCTGCCAGGTGAGTGCACTGGAGAGATTGCTCAATCCTCTTATCCTCAGCTTTTAGTGCCTCCTCAGGATCTGCCGGATTGGATGAGGCAGAGATCATAGCCGCAACCGGTGCATCAATGTCGGTACCTGTAGGGAGCTGGTTAGGTCGGGCCCCATAGTGAAGAAACGCCTCTCATTGGCTGACAGCGATAAGGAAGTACCAGGGGCTTCCATCTGTTTTTGTATAACATTGAGGAATAATCGAGGGACAGGCACCATTTCTGGTCTTACAGCTGGTTCATTGAAAAATTGATCAGGTGGCACCATCACCCTCTGTTTCACCAACATCAGCCCCAGGCCCCAACTTTGCAGTTTTCTTGGCTTTGAATAATAAAGCCCTAAACTTCTGTGCATCAAAGATGCCAGTAAAGGAAGGTCTTTGAGGAGCCATATCCTCATCCTCTGAGAAATCAGATTATTTTTTCTCTTCTTCAAGGGTTCTGCCAGAAATGCTGGGTAAAGAAGGCACTGGGGAACCTCTGTCCCTGAAAGAGTAGGTTTCTCTAGCATGAAAAGACGGGTCTGGTTCTGATTGATCTGAGGCCTCAGAGATATTTCCTTTAGATGCTCAAAGAGCCTCTAGCACTCCCCTTCTGATAGCCTTAGCAATAATGTCTTCCAAATGAGCTGGAACAGCCTCTTCCTCTTCCTCAGAATTGTAAGGTTCAAGAACAGGTCTGGCCCTTTTAGGGGGAGGAGGAAGCAGCTCTGCCACAATTGTAGGCTCCCTATTATCCCTTTCAAGGTCTCCCAAAGGAGTTGGATCCCCAACTGCAGAAGAATTATCAGGGGACCAAATACCAGGGCGAGGGGGCGCAGTAGAGGTAGAAGGCCCTACTTCTAGTTGTAAAACTGGGAGTTGTGCAGACTGATCTGAACCATCATCAGGAAGGGAAGATCTCCTGCCCTTCCCCCCAGCCACATGGTGGCGTTTCTCCAACCTTTTTCCAGAAGCCTTTGGTTCTTTCTGGACCTCTGGTTCAGCTCTGGCTTCAGAGGCCTTCCTCTTCTGTCTGCCTCTGGATTTTCCTTTGGAAGTGGAAGGGCTGGACTCCCTTTCTTGTTCTTTATCAGCCATCTCACCTGGAGAATGAATTAATTCACAAGAAAGAGGCCAAGAAGGGAGGGGACCTGCTGGAAGGAGGGAAGAGTATTAATAAATCCAATCACAAGGGAATAATGCAATAAAAAAGCCAGATCCAGAAACAAATTAATCACCTTACCTGGGAAGCTGGCTTAGCAAGCCTTTGAAGGCTACTACTGGGCTGCAGCCACACCCTGCCAGTCATACCAGGTTTTGGACCTGCAAACAGGTCAGAAAGGCGTCCACGCAATTTCTCAGTGCTGGAATGCAACGCAGCACTGGCAACGTGATCAGTAGCACCCTCAGCTGGGAGTAATCCCTGCCAGCTGGGATCGGGCCGATGCCTGATCAAGCGGCTGCCTTGCTTTCTCCAATCCTTCTGCAAAGTTCTCCTATGGCTTCTGCTCTCCAGTCTTCTAGCCGCTGCTGCAGGCTGCTGCGCTGTGCGTTTTACAGCCAAGGCAATCCTCTCAGCAAAGCAGGAAAATGAAAGAGAAACTGCAAGCGGTTTTTGCTGCTGCCGGGCTGCCACACCAATCAGCTGGTGGCCCTTATCAGGCTGATTGCCTGGAGCCATCCCACGTGGCCCTGGCTCCATGCGCTGTGCCTAAAGCCTTTTGAGCAATTTTGAAGCTCTGGGAGCGAAAATCAGCCCAATCACTTGAATCCAGCAGTTTACAAGCCTCAAAGTTGCCTTTTAAAACTTTTTTTCCTTTAACGATCAGGGTCCTTTGCAAAACAAGTCTAGTCCTGGCTAAGACTGAGTCAAAAACTGGGGAGTGGCCACAGCAAAGGGGCGGAGCTTGAATTTGAGCAGACTCAGTCCTATTGGTTTAAGCTGATATAACCCATCTTATCTGGACTCACGTAACCACAGACAGGAAAATTGAGTAGACTTCATTTCTATTTACATTTCTATTACATAATGTTGAGCTAATATTTTTTTCTAAATAATTAAGACGGACACATAATCCAACAAATTATCAATCAAGTGGCACACTTTATTAGATTGCAAGAGCTAAAATGTTTCTTGCTTAAAATGATGCATTTTGCCATTACTGTAGTGGTGATCCTTGTTTACTAACTACTCATTCAGAGACTGTTTAAATTTATGATGTCATTGATAGAGCAGTACTTAGGATTGATTCCAAAAGTCTCAGCCATTGCTGTGTCCCCACAGTTACATGATTGTCACTCAGATGCTTAGTGACCATCTCAGAACTGCAACACTGCAGCATCCTGAGATCATGATTGCCATTTGAAACCTTCACTGACAGCTCACAAGCAAAATTACTGGAAAAGGAGGCAGGAGATCACAAATGGTGACCATGGGACATTGCACTTAAAAATGGTAAGGTAATTTGCTTGACGATGGCAACCAGAAGTGCCATTACTAAGAAGTGCAGTTACATAACATCATTCTTTACAACTGTTTTAACTAGTAATTGAATTCCTATTCAGGCAATGCAAGCATTAATTTGAATTAGTGCTGAAATGCAAATAAGAAATAAGAAAAAAATAATTGCTAAAGATATTTTACCATTTCAAATATATTACTGCTACAAAATTCCATTCTTCCCTTTAAAAGGATTAAAAAAACTACTAACTTCAGTTTTTCTGTAGGCCCATGGACAATTTAATTTGTGCTTTGCTATGAGACCAAAGCTTTAATATAAACAGTATTTTTCTTCATTTTTATTATCCTACATAACAAAACTACTGTAGAACTTGTATTCATTTTGATTAATTAGCCTTTTCTGTTTCTACAACTCAGGTTTTATTTTTAGCATCCTGTCACATGTACTCACTGCATTATACTAAAATATTGTATGCATTGTTATTGATGTTTTAGAAAGAGTTTAGACTTTAGACATTTTTACTGTCTTTTCTAAATAATCTCCATCACCTTTTAAAGGGATTAAGAATATACAAACCTGCTGAATATCATTACTGTGCCCAAGACAACATACTGATTTCACTCCCCCAAAAATATTAATGGAAAAACTGTTTTTGCGATACAGCAAAACAATGCTGCACAAGAATTTCGTAAGACAGGCTGTGATTTACTGTAGTAACCAAACAGTTGGGGAATTGGCATGCAAGTCATCAGTAAACTCCTACAACCATTACATGATACTTTACAAAAGGAAATGGTTGCATACTATTGACTTACATTTTCTCAGATGGCAATAAACAAATTCATTCTGTCCATACTTCTTTAGACTCCCACCAACTATTTTTTTCATTCCAAAATTAGGCCAAATAAAAGAATCTTTTTCAAAAATGCTGATGCTCCAGAACAGATGCACTATCAGAAGGTACTAACTGAATAAGCCAGTTACCTGATTTAAATACAGTATAAACTGAAGACTGAGTTTGCATATCGCTAACATGCCAAACAAATGGCGAAGTTCTATGTGTGAACCAGAGGCTATGGCATAACATCTTACAAAACCATACTTTCTGATGCTCTAAAACACTAGCTCCATTCAGACATTTGTGTGGAGAGCTCAAAGTGGAATAAAAACAGATCAGAACCACTCCCCAACCTCAATATATTCCGGCAGGAAATCTAAAGAGGAAATTGTACTTGTGTACACTTAAAAGCAAGGACCACCATCAGCCTTTTGAAATCCACATTAAACAAACAATTGTATTCACATATAGTGCTTATGGTTTTCCACATAAAAAAGCTTTTTTTTCTGGAAGTGGCCTATCTGTATTCATTTTAGTAGATCCTATTATTTAAAAAAAAAACACAAAGATTGAAAAAAAACAAATAACACTAGTCTACTAGAATTATGTCTAACGGATAAGCATAATCTGATTCATGTTATTCAAAAGAATATAAAATGTCCAAAGATCATTAAAACATAGGCCACAGTCCTACTGAACTGGACAGCATCAAATTTTCATAATTGAAAATAACAAATATGAACCAAAATGTTTAACAATTCTCTATTTCCAAGAGATACTCCTTTTACCTGTCATCAAGAACAGTGATAAGTTCTCCAGCTTTAAATGTTAATTCATTATCTTCAGCAGCTTCAAAATCATAAATTGCTCGAACATTTCGCCCCTCATGTTTGTGATTTGTTGAGAGAGTTGTAGTGTTTGGATAAAGAGTAGAAAGTGGTGTTTGCTGTTGTCTTTGTTCTTTCAGTGATAATTCAATAGCTGTGAAATAAAAAAAACAAAGAAAAGAAATTCTCCTTTCAGTTGTGTGATTATTTGCATAATATATCTTTCAAAGTAAAAGTGGAAATATTCATTTAAAGCACAACTTATACTGAAGATATACAATTATGCCTACTAAAACAGTAAGGTTCATGAACTGATTCTCATGTCAGCATTTTAATATTCTTGGATAACATACTCCAACTTTTAAAAATTACTAAAGTTTAAGTTTATTTGAGGACAAAGCAATTATGCAGAATAAAAGAAAGGGAAAATGCTTCATAAATTACACATCAGTATAAATATGAGAAGACCTACCTGATACCAGTTTAAAAGATATATTAGATATATACATAAGACCTGCTTGTTTAAAACAAAAAAGACTATTTCCTGTGTCATTTCTAAGCAGCGGAATGCCCCTTTGGAGAAGTGACTGACCCATTCTGTCATCAAAACAATTTTAAAATATATATTTTCCATTTAACCTAACATATTAACTAACAGACTAATACATTAATAATGGTCAATATATTTTATTGGCTTTTAATCTTTTTCAGTATAGAGTTAATTCTGTTTTTAATTCATGTTGCATGGTATTCTTATTAGCCAGCTTAAATACCTTTTTCCTCTGATGGAAAAGTAAGATATAAATCCAATTCAAGTACTATTATCTCATTTATCATATCTCCCCGATCTCTTTCTGGACAGCTTAATCTTCATTATCACATATGCAAAGGAGTAACAGTAGTACTAATAAATTTATAATGTACCTATAATTAAATGCAGTGTAGAAATTAGGATTTTGGCCCTAGAGTCCATAACTACTCACATTTGTATTTCTTTCTGGTGCTGTTATTTGGATGAGTTTTATATTCAGTCTTTTTCTAACTATTTTTCTTCTTTGCAAGTTATTTGACATTTTAGTGGAATTTGGCCAGAATGTATTCTGCAGAGCCTTCAAAGTAAAATAAGATTAAAACAACATAGATTAAGGTGTTGTCTTAGTCTCACGTTATTTTCAAGGCTCTATAGAATACATTTTGAACAACAATCACTAAGGTTTAAAATAAGCATATATAAATATATAATGTAAGCATTATATAACCTCTTATTATTTTCTTTTGACTTCCTATTTACAATGCTGGTTGTATAATAATTCTTCTTTTGAAGCCAAATTCTCTGGTTGCCAACTTCCTTGGAAAACAGTTTATTTCATAATTGGTACTCAGCAATAATTAAGCTTTAGTCCCAAGTACATCTGTCCACACATTAGTTGTATTGCCAAATAAATGTGTTTTGGCATCATTGTTTAGGCCAGCTTTTTTTCCTATTTTTTCATTTCACAACAAAAAGCTACTGAATATTTTCAAAACTACATTTTCATACAAAGAATGTATATATATCCTCCAATATAGCATATTAACCGTACAATTATTGATTTTTATTAGATTTTTTTTAAAAAATACCAACTGTAAATGTTGAATGTTTATATTGTCTTTAAATTAAACCAACCTTTAGCTAAATCCTCTTCTTCTTTCTTATTTGCTACTGTTCCAGGATCTTTGGCTACTAGAGCTGGGCTTGCTTTTGCTTGTTCTGCAGCCTGATCAAAACATAGAGGAACAATACTTAAATTTAAAAGAATTATTGTAATATATTCAATCTATTAAAAATGGTCCCATTGTTTTAACATATTTCCAATTGGCTTTGAAAAGTCAAATAGACCAATGGTCTATGAAGGAAGCATACTGTTCTAAAAAATACAAATCTGCAAATACCCACCCAGAAAAAAACTACTTAAGTTTCATTCTAAATTCAAAGATATGCATGACAGGAATTGATAGAACTTGGTATATCTGTTAAGACGTTCACTAAACATGTAACGCCTAAAATATAAGAATATAATCTATATGAACTAGGTAATAGTAACTTATTCATTAAATAAAAAGCAAATTCTTTTTGCACTTAAATGCCTTTTTCATTATAAAAACAGCACCTATGGATATGAACATGATACTTCATTATGTTCACTCCACTGATTTCTTTGTTGAGGTCAGGAAACAAGTAGTCTACAATTGCTATAACAGGTCAGGCATGCAGTTTTTCAAGGTTAAGGGAGAGTTCAGGAGTGCTGGTGGTATTCAGGCTTCACTAGACATGCTTCTTTACCATTCAGGGCTACATAACTCTGACAGTTTCTGGAACAGGATCGGTTTTAAAATCAATGGTCTGAATATAGTAACAATGGCAAGTTTTACTGCTTGCAAAAGCACAAGCAATGATAAATTTTGTTAGCGGATTAGAGGATGTCAAGTTAGGTCTTGTCAATTCCGTTTTCAGTGACTGGGAACTCAAATGATTAGCATTTGAACATTAAATAAATTGTTTTATGAACTGGCATATCTGAAAATCAATGTATTAGAAACCAAGTTGCTTGCCTGAGACAGAAAATCAATACAACGTGAATTGTTTCCTTGAGAAATGTGAATGAAAAATGAGAAAAGATAGGATGAAGAATAAATAAATGCTGAACAAATATGGACTGAATACCAAGTGAGTGACACAATATGAAAGAAGGATGTTGAAGTGAACCAGTTCTACAGAGAGAATTAAATTTCATTCCTTCCATATAAAGGAAGATAGAATATTACAAGAGGAAGAGGAAGACCAATTAAATCATAGTTAAATTTTGGTATTAAAAAACATCTGGGTGATTTTGGACCAGTCGCTCTCTCTCTCTCAGCCAAACCCACCTCATAGGGTTATTACAGGGAAAACAGGAGGGAGAAAAAATATTAGATATGTCCATCTCCTTGAGTTATTTATAAAAAAAAAAAGTGGAATAAAAATAAAATAAATAAAAATTGATGGAACTAATGAAGGCCAAAAAAGAGAAAGATGTAGTTTAAAGAACAAAAGGCTATGTATGAAGTAGTATATAGAAATGTACTAGAAGTATAGAAGCAGTAAAAATATAGGAAGCAAGAACAGTTTATTAGGACACAAAGATAATAGTTATTTATTACCACTTTACCTGTGAACCAATAACTGGAAACATGACACCCTGTTCCTTAAGGTTTTTTATCATAGCAGATATTAGACTAAGTTGAGGATCATTCTTGAATTCATCTGTCCATTCGACCATGAGTGCTTTTAACTTTTCACAAACCTTTGGATGACCCTGTGAAAAGGGTAAAATATTTACTGTAAGATCATCAGACTCAGCCTTAATTACTGTTTTAGACTGATATCCCTAGACAAATGGACTAATTTCTAATAGCATTCAGAGGATACAAAACTATTTTTCAAAAATGTTTTTTAAAATGTGCTTTCAATCTCACGCAAATATATACACTTCTGGGCTATTCCCATTGGGTTCATAACCTCTGGTGATCACAGAAAAAGAAGTGCAAGATCTATTTTACAGACAAAAGCCAGGAAAAGCACCAGGGCCAGACAAGATAACTCCTTCTTGCTTAAAAGTCTGTGCTGACCAATTGGTCCCCATCTTCACCCGAATCTTCAATAGATTACTGGAGATATGCTATGTTCCTTCCTGCTTCAAACGTTCTACCATCATCCCAGTGCCAAAGAAGCCCTCCATCAAGGAACTGAATGACTACAGACCAGTTGCTCTAAAATTGGTAGTTATGAAAATCTTTGAAAGGCTAGTGCTGTCCCACCTGAAAACCATCACGGATCCGCTGTTAGATTCCATGCAGTTTGCATACTGAGCAAAT
This sequence comes from Pseudonaja textilis, assembly GCF_049901715.1. NCBI lineage: Eukaryota > Metazoa > Chordata > Lepidosauria > Squamata > Elapidae > Pseudonaja > Pseudonaja textilis. The sequence continues at coordinate 24,027,052 of NC_142008.1, read as the reverse complement.
AGATCGACAGATGATGCTGTTAACATGGCTCTGCATTACATCCTACAACACCTTGAATCTCCAAATACCTATGCAAGGGTCCTCTTTGTAGACTTTAGTTCAGCATTCAATACCATCGTTCCAGACATTCTTCTAACTAAATTAAACCAGTTAACAGTACCTGAACACACTTGTAAGTGGATCATAAGCTTCTTAACAGACAGGAAGCAACAGGTGAACTAGGAGAAGCACATCTGATACCTATACAATTAGCACAGCCCCTCCCCAAGGCTGTGTGCTTTCTCCACATCTCCCTATATACCAATGACTGCATCTCAAACGATCCATCGGTTAAAATACTGAAGTTTACAGATGACACAACAACGATCAGTCTCATTCGAGACAATGACGAATCTGCATACAGACAGGAGGTTGTACAACTTGCCTCATGGTGTAACTGGAACAATCTGGAACTGAACACACTCAAAACCGTAGAAATGGTGGTAGACTTTAGAAAAATATTCTCCCATACTACCACCTCTTACAATACTAGACAACACAGTATCAATAGTAGAGACCTTCAGATTTCTAGGTTCTATTGTATCACATGACCTAAAATGGACACCTAACATCAAAAACGCCATCAAAAAGTGGGACTTCCGATTTGCCAGGCAGCGGCAGAGATTCGTGACACCGCGCGATCCCTGCTGCGCTCTCTGCCGAGGTGCCTCCGATCCGTTTGGATTTGGAGGATATAGCTGCCCCATAGAGGCAGCTGAAGATAGGGAGGACCCGGACAGGGGTTTGGGGGGTGTCGCAGACCCCCTCCCCAGCCGGCAAAACCCCCTTTTCCCAAGGCGGAGGAGCGGCGGTCAGCAATGGCTGCCACAAAGAAGCCTACAGCTGGACAAGATTGTGCAGGAGGAATAAAGTGGGAAGAGTCGCGAAGAAGTGAAAGTTGTTTTTGCTGACCGGGATAAAGTAAGAGAAAGTACCCAGGAACTTGAAATTTGCCAAAGATAAATTGTTTCCAGAGAGATTTACAAGCGGCAAATGGAATTTTAAAAAGGAAAGTTTTCTTTCTTTCTTTTCACTCTCCTTCCTAACGTGACAGCGGATGGAACCATAAGAGAAATCAGTAAACCTGCATTGGAGGTAATTAAATGGTGAAGGGATAAGGATTTCTGAACATTTTTTTTTAAAAAATAACCTTTTTGCTGTGAGTGGGAAGGGAGAGGGAAAAAAAATTGGAGCAGAATTTGAAAATAAGAAGATTGCCTAGAATTTTAAAGAGTTATTAAACATTAATAAGACTTCTAAAAGATATTTTAAATGGAGCTTTGTGACTAAACAGTAACCCCAGAAAGAGAAAGTGAAGAAAGGAGAAAGTATTAAAAGAAACAGCTTATTTGGATTGTTTGGTGATCTTGGAATTTCTGAGAAATATCTTTGATTAAAAGCACTTGGGTGGTTGTTTGGAAAAACTTTTTCTTTCTACAATGGCATCACTTGTGGATGAATTGAAATTTGAAAACCAAAAATATAAAAAAGAACAAGAAGAAGGGAAGGATTCTCTTGGCACTCTTTTTCAATTTTTAAAAATGGCGGTTTGTACTTATGAAAAGCTGACTGCGCAACAGGATGACTGGGATAAAGAAGAAGCCATTTTTGATGAACAAATGACTTTATTTGGGGAAGGAAAGGAGAAAGAGGAAAAGGAAAAAAGGACTTTTAAGACTTGGAAAAACAACCCAAAAAGAGAAAAATAAGGTGAAAAGTGGATACTATGTTAGAAAACAACAGAAAGGAGGAAACCAGAAGAAGAAAAGGGAGGTGGAGACCAAGGGGGTAAAAAGGGCAAGGAGAAGAATAAGCAAGGGAGAAAGGAAGGGATGAGAAGCCTCAATGGTGAGGAGCAAGATGCAAAGAAACAAAATTCTTTTAGAGATAATGGGTAAACTATTGAAAAAGGGATTCTGGAAAGGTACATAAGATTGTATTTTTATATTTAGAAGTAATCTTAGAAAATTAGAAACAATATGTAATTCAAAATGTGATAAAACGTTTAGTGTAATTTAGTGAAACTTTTGTGAAGAAAAAGAAAGCAATGAAATAAATGAGAGAATTGGAGTAGGAGAAGGGAAAACATTTTAACAAAGGAGAAGAAGTGGGAGGAGGAGGTCCCGACCAGACTGAAAGCAGCTAGGGCTGAGGAAACGAAGCCACCTCAGCTCGCGTTGTTTTCTGAGCCTAGAGCCAGGGCGCTTTCATTGCACGGCGGAGCTTCTTGTTTCAGGAAACACCGGGCATCGTTGCTGCCCCGAGGGGAGGGAGATTCTGTGCTGCGCGATTGGGGGACTTCGTGGCTTTGGGTGGGTGGGTGGGAGCGAGGACGGACGGAGTCTGCGAAGTGGGGCTTGCCTGCCCTTGCTGCCTCTGCTTCCTTAGGGGCGGGGAAGGGGGCTCATCTGGACCAAGGGTGAGTCTCCCCCTCAGTTTCCCCTGAAGGATCTTCCGTCGCTTTTGCCTTCTCCCTATGTCTTCCCTCTGTTAAAATCCCTCCCCCCCACACACACTTATTTTCAGGCGGATAGATTTCGTGTCTGAGCATTCTCACATGACAGTGGGTCTTCCCCCCCTGTAAAAACAGTTAAATAAAGAAAAAACAATATATCCTCATGCAAGAACTTTTCTGCTTCCGATTACCCCCATGCTTACAAGTTGCAAAGGAAACACGGAAGCAGGGAAGTGGCTGCCTAGCTCCGGAGCTCCACACCATTATTTTTTTTCAGAGGGAATCTCACTTGACTATAAGCTAAGGGGTTTTTTTTCAGCACAAAAAATGTGCTGAAAAACTCGGCTTATACTCGAGTCAATAAGTTTTCCCAGTTTTTTGAGGCAAAATTAGGTGCCTCGGCTTATATTCGGGTCGACTTATACTCGAGTATATACGGTATGTGTTTATAAGGAAATGTGTCAATGTTGTATAAAATAATGTTTTATTTGCTTTGTTAAAATTTATAAATAACTTTCAGAAAAGAGGTTTTATGTTCTTATGTTTTGTTTGTCTTTGTTTAAAAACTAATAAAATTTGTTTAAAAAAAAGTCATCAAAAAGCACAAAAAGAATGTTCTTTCTGTGCCAACTCAGAAAGCTCAAACTGACCAAGGAGCTGCTGATACAGTTCTACAGAGGAATTACTGAATGTCATTTGCACCTCTATAACTGTCTGGTTTGGTTCTGCAACCCAACAGGACAGACACAGACTTCAGAGGATAATTAGAACTGCAGAAAAAACAATTACTACCAACCTGCCTTCAATTGAGGACCTGTATACTGCATGAGTCAAAAAGAGGGCTGTGAAAATATTACAGACCCCTCACAGCCCGGACATACTGTTTCAACTCCTTCCCTCAAAATGACGCTATAGAGCACTGCACACCAGAACACCAAGACACAAGAACAGGTTTTTTTTCCAAACGCCATCAGTCTGCTAAACAAATAATTCCCTCAACACAGTCCAACTATTTACAAAGTCTGTATTACTATTACTATTAATCTTTTCATCACTCCTTATCGCCCATCCCCTCCCACTTGTGACTATATGACTGTAACTTTGTTGCTTGTATCCTCATGATCTATATTGACTGTTTCCTAGTATGATTTGATTGCTTATTGTACCCTATGACTATTATTAAGTGTTGTACCTTATGATTCTTGACTCTCGACAAATGTATCTTTTCTTTTATATATACAGAGAGCATTTGCACCAAGACAAATTCCTTGTGTGTCCAATCACACTTGGCCAATAAAAAGAATGCTATGCTATGCTATGCTATGCTATTCTTTAAAAAAGCCAGTTTTTGAGGCTTCCATAGGGGACTCAAAGAAAAGAACAGTTCGTAAACTTTAATAACTGATTTTTATTATCACAAAATTCTGTTTATGTAGTGCATTCAATTAACAATAGTAGAGACAATATGATCATTTCCTTGGAAGTGTACTCAGATCAAGTTATATATACATTGAGACTTCTGACAGTTACAGTGAAAACATTGGAGGGCTTTTTTCTGTCTTCCCATCCCAACCTTGGTCTCTGTTATGCCAATTTAACAAAAACATATAAGCACTTTAAGGACCAAATCATTTATTATGGCATTAATGTTTGAGAATTAGTACTTGCTTCAACATAAAAACGCGGATTATTTTATTTTTTCTAAAAGACAGCATTCCTATGATAATCATATAGTTATTTATCTTTATGGATATTATTCATACTGAAGCATATCTATTTTTTATAGTATGATTCTCCTAAACTGACAGCTGTATAACCAGCTTTAAACTATATTACCTTATTTAGCACATTGCTTACTTCGCTTGCAAAATCTCTTGAACATACTTCCAAATGGAATATTTTACCACAATTTGAGACACATGCTCCAAGAAGCTAAAGAGAAGAGGGGGAAAAAATCAAGATTAAGTATTTAACAATATAAATTTATTTTATATTTTTTTAAAAAAATTAAATGCCACATACTGTTAATGCCTGCATAGCAACATGAGGATCCTTGTGGTTCACCCTCTTCATAATAGAACGAAGACAGTCCTTAGGCCTGAAGAAATAAATGTTTTTAAAATATATTGATGAAGGCTGCTACAGCCTGAAGGAGACAATTCCTAACATACCCTGAAGCAAAGGCATTATAGGATCTTATAGGTTAAAAATAAGCTTTCTGAATTGGACTCAGGAGATAATTGGCAGCCAATGTAACAAACGGGGTGCGGGGACTGATATGCTTGCATAGTAGTTCTTATCCATCAGCATCCCTGCTGTATTCTGCATCAACTGTGTTATTTTCAATCTAGTCATGTGTACAGTTACCTAAATGGATGGTGATAAATTCATAATTGATTGTTCCAAAAACATCCCAGCCTGGGAAAAGAACCAGTTGGCCCAACCAGCCATAGCTCATCAAATGACACCTTGGCCGTGGCTCCCACCTGACATTCCAGCAAGAGTCAAAGGTCCTAGGTGGACCTTCCCCTGCAGGAGAAAAGTGATTCCATCCAAAGCCAACAGACTTCAAGCCAGGTGTTTTAGGACAAGCACCAATTACCCCTTATTGGAAATTTATTTCTATCCATCCAGACGTCACAACTTTCACACTGTCAAATTTGCAAGGCAATCCAGACAAATAGCACACCCAGAAGTACTAATTCTAACTTTATTGTAAGGTTACACTAACAGAATCTTCCCAAGTCTGAAACTACCTCTCTCCTTCCCTCACCTTACAATTCAAGAAACTAGGGAGAGTCCCTATGAAGAGATTTCCCATATCCACATTCTTTCTGCTGATTCAGCCGCCATTTGTCTCACCACTGTCAAGTTTATAGCTCTTTCTCCTGTCTCCCAAGCTCATTCTTACATACCATTTTTAATATCAACAGCATCTGCAGCATAACTGAAATAGTAAATTTTCAATTGAATACCATCAGTGCACAGTTAATACCTCACCCTAAAGCAACACATGGCCTCTTCCAAATGTCTTATGGATGCTGATCTGTAGTGAGGAGAAACAGAGTCGTATTGCAACACAGACAGGAGCACCCAATAATAGAACTGCTACTTTCCTATCAGTGCTGATTGGAATTCCATTATTAAGGTAGAAGTGAACCACTGCAGAAAAATTCCACCAACTCCCAATCTCCAGAGGTGGTTCAATACGATAGCATTGCTATTGATTATCAAAAGCTTCTGAGAAATGTCTGGATGAATGGGGTTATTTTCCCACCATCTGGATCCAACACAGCCCATCTACCAAAAAACAAAGTTTTGGTTCTGAATCCAGATTTGAAGGAATCCAAATAATCAGCTTCACCTGAAATTCAAACAAATCCCAAGCAGTATCTCAAAATTCTATCCAAGAGGTATTTAACTTGAGTGAATATGAGAATATATATATTGGTGAAAAACCTAACAAATATATCATAATGAATAGTGCAAGAGCCTTGGGTAAAAAAGCCTGGAGTGACCAGCAACTGCCTTGCATACTGTAAGGTAAGACTGGATATGCTTTGTCAGCAGAAGGAGAAAGACAGCAACAGTCAGTGTATTTAGCATATTTTTGGAATGCAAGATGGCAGGGCAACTGGGGCTTTGCACCAGGGGTGAGATACGACAGGGTTAACTACCGGTTCGGTGATTTATGATGTGCTTCCCTGCACGCTGCAAGCCCACGCCTGTAAATCGTCATCAGCACGCTGCGGCAGAGAAGCAGTCTTTGAAACAGCCCTCTTTTCCTGCTTTTTTAACTGCAACTGTGCCTCACACGGCAGCTGAAGTTGAAAAATCAGGAAATAAAGGTCAGGTAAGAGCCCGGGTACGCGGGTGGGCAAAAACATCAGCCGACATAGAACTGGTTCTATGTCTGCTGCTCTTCAGAGATACTGGTTCTACAGAGGTGGACAGAACCAGTAGAAACCCTTGCTTTGCACTATTGTGTTATGGTGGCTAACTGTAGTATGAGGCTGGAGGCAGCATTTCTCAGAGACAGTGACAACAATAAGGATGAATTAGAGGCCTGGGGCAGTGGAAACTGACTAGGTCCTGGGCTTCCTCTTCAGTCCTAGCCACTGTGTTGCCTATATAAGGCAGCCAAAAGAGCAAGGAGGCAGGTTGGGAGATAGGAAGGCGGGAGAATTGAAGCACCCTTGCAGTTGTAAGTGCAACTTCTAACAGTAAGCTGTAACTTCGAACCATCATACTACCTGTACAGACTTCTATTTTGTATATTCAGGGTGGTCTGAAGGAATATACAGCTAAAAGGGAGAGGGATTGTCTGCAATAACACTGCAGCTTCCCAAAAAAGAGACAGCACATTCTAGAAAAGTGCAAGAGACTGTGCCATCCTGAAGAAAACGAGGGAGGAGGAAAAGATTCAGGATAGCCACATCCTGGAATCTCAAAGGTATATTAGGTTAGACGATTATAACTTTAGTCCAGCAAGATTCTGTCTGTTAAGTGTAAGCAATTAAGAACTAAACTTGATTCAATTTCACTATATCACTTTTGATATAGTGAATACCAGATTATGTTAGCATATAGTATCCCTTTGGTATAGATGCTGAAACCTAGAGTTTGTGAATTCTAGTCCTCCTTTAAGCATGAAAGCTGGCTGGATGACTTTGGACCAATAGCTCTCTCTCAGCCTAACCCATGTCACAGGGCTGTTGTTGTGGAGAAAATAGGAGACAGAATATTAGCTAAGTTCATAAACATATAAACGCACACAGGTATAATCAAAATCTAATAATGATGGTATAAAAATGCAGTATTTTTCATCAAATATAAATATTTAGCTGAACAGAACTGTACTTTTAATTATACTACATATTGGGTTATCTTTATTTGGTAACACAAAAGAATCTTTAAACAGAAGTAATACACAGCATATCAACAAATGCCTCAGTTTTACAGCCTTGTAGTAATAACTACAATAATGTTACAGAAAAGCAGTTTAAATAATCCATCGAGCAGTCATAAAAGAGAAATGTAGCAATATATGTATCCTAAATTATATGAAAACCTTGGTTTTCAAAGTGTTGTTTTATTTACTACAAGACTTAAAAAATTATATTTATATAAATCATATGCTTCCAGAAAGTTCATTTTTTTTCATTTAGAATTATTTGTTCATAATTTTAAAGTGCTTTTCATATTCTTCTAACCCTTTAATCTATTTTAAAATCAACATACATTAAAAGCTATTGTATTACTTTTCTGTATTTAACATTTCAAAAATAACACTATCTATGCTTATACTAGAACAAATACTATTATGTACATTTCAATTATCTAAAAGTTTATATCAAGTCATAGAAATTAAGAAGACATAATTTCAGGCTAAATTAAATGTCAACGAATACTTTTATTATTAAACAGAATGATAGTCTGCAGGGGGGAAATAAAATTCAAATAGTAATTTTAGATGTGAGTCTTTACCTTGCTAAATGAAACTTTGAATTTCCTAAGCCTTAAATATAGCACTCCATATTACACAGTGCTTCTTGAAGTTTCCTTATTTATAAAATATTTTTTCAAATACTGTTATCTTCATGTTTCAAACAAATTCAAGAACAAGGAAATTAACATGAAATAAACTTTTGACACAAACAAAAACATACAAATTCATGAATAAAATTGGCTTATGTTTGTCTCCAAAGTGTTTGTTCAAGAAATTAATTAAAATAAAAATCAACTGAAATTTGAAGAGTATATGAATATTGTAATAAATAAAGGATACATTCATGGGTTACCTAATGCAGGCTTTAATAAACTATTATATTATTAGCCACATACAATTCTACTAAATGCATTCTGAAATTTCCTACATTTCTGCAAAAAAAGCTACTATAAATAATTTGCAAACCTGGGCATTACCACATATAATGTTATGTTTGTCTCAAGAGGTGCCTCGCATATTTTAGATGTCTAAACTTTTCATTTCAAAGATTGCTGAATTAATTCAAACAAGATAATTCTTACCCAGTCCGTGATTGTCCAACTTTATCACAGATATCTAAGATGAGACCCCAGTCTTCAGCAGTATTCATTTCACTGGTTGCTTTCTCTTAACAAAAAGAGAAGTGAAGTATAAATAAAAATTTAGTACCAACATTTGTGCTGAATTACATACTATAAATTTTAAATTGATATAAGGGATTCTATTGTTAAAAGATGATAAAGTTTTCTTTTAAGCAGGCATAATATTTTTTTACTTTTTTAAGAATATATACTTGTAATGTGAACATATTTAAGAGAATTTCATTACTGAAAACATTGACACATTGCTTTATCAAGTTAACACATTTATGCTACAGCTATTACTGTATATCTTACAAGCCAGTAATAATAATTTGTTTCTCATTGCACACTCTATATTTGCTTTTAAACATAGTTTAGAACTATTCATAATTTCTGACTTCTAGTGGGTAAGTTAAAGTCTTTAGTTCACAGGATAATGGAAGATATGTGGCAATAATTGTGAGTGCTCTGTAGTTCTTGCCACAGCTTTCTTTACCATCTGTTGTAATCATGCTTAAGTATACTGTCTAAATCCAAAGCCTGACAATTTAAGCTTACAGATCATGCTGAGCTTGCCAATCATCCCCATGATACAACACACCTTCTAAAAATATTTATGTTTGATTTCTATCTTATATTTCTATTTTGTAAATACTTGTCTAAGTACAGAGACCACAAACCATTTCACGTTACAAAAACCTAAGTAGAAATGCTTTCTATCAAAGATCAGCAGCTTTATTTTTTGTTCCATATTCAAACTTAGAACTTCAAAAATGATTCTTATTCAGCAGTTACTCTGATAGTAATATTGCAATAATAAAATGATGTCATTCATATCAGCAATCCATGTGTCCTACATTAAAACTTAAAATTTAGAACTTCTCTGCTCCAGGGAATTGCATGTGCAAAATAAAGTTCAAATTATATACTGAAAAAACTTTCACAATAATGGATCAAACACATTTCTACGAACTAAAGTTTTATTTGTAAAATAGATTTGATAGAGTCAGTTTGGTATTAAAGGTATCAGGGTAAAAACCAGGAGACTGTGAGTTCTAATCTTTTCTTAGGCACAGACAGTTGAATGACCTTGAGCCAATCACTCTCTCTCAAATCTAGGAAGAAGGCAATGGCAAATCACCTCCAAAAATGTTCCCATTCATAGCAATAAGTAGGAAGCAGAACACAATGGAATAGGAGTGGGATCTTCTTCCTATAATCTTGGAGAATCTCATTTTTCAAGGGTTTTATGAATTGTAAGGCATACAAATCCCTATTCCTTCCAAAATTATTGTTTCTTATAATCAGCTAACCATATAAAAATATTTAAAACATCAAAAAAGAAACAAAATGTGTCTTAAAAGATCTTACTTGCAGAATATTCAGCAACTGACTCATATTTATGATAGTTGCAATGTCCTGGGGTCACGTGACCTTCTGACAAGCAAAGTCAATGGAGAAGCCTTAACAACTATGTTACAAACTTACAACTTCATTGATTCACTTAAGAACTTTGGAAAGAAAAGTCATAAAATGAGGCAAAGCTCATTTAACAAGTATCTTCTTTTGCAACAGAAATGTTAGGATCAATTGTGGTCGTAAGTAAGTCAAGGCCTACCTGTACAGAAATAGCAAAAAAAAGAAACTGTATACCTTACTTCAGCAGTCTCAATCTTTCTGGCACCAGGGACCAGTTTTCAGAAGAAAAACTCTTTTCCACAGACTGGAGGGAGGGGCGGTTGCACGCCACCTCGATCCCACGCATGCAGAGATTAAGCTTTGCTTGTTTGTCCACCCCATGTGTGGCCCGAAAGCTAACAGGTCATGGTCTGGTAAAGGTCATTGCCTGGTGATTCAGGCTTTTATTTGATTTCATGAAAGATGGAAAAACTGATGGGAGAAATTTAAAGATGTGGAAATGCCAGTAGAAAAGCAGTATGTGGTTTGTTACTAGGAATTGTTAATTGAACTAAGTCATATAGCTGTGTGCTTCTGCACGTGTTGTATGAAAATAAGAAATAGTTATGTCAGTTGTATGAGTTGGGAATGGGTGACGTGATTAATATATGTGGTAGATGCAATAAAAAAAAAATGAATGGATGCTGAATGAATATGAATAAATCACAAAACTGAATGACCAAAAAGACCTAAGTGATCTACTCACATTGACAGAATGAATGAGGATTGAATAACAAAAGATATAGTCAGGAAAAGTGAAAGTCTTGAGAAGAATGGGAAAAACAGAAAAAATTGTGGTTGGGTGGCACTAATTAGCTTCTCAAAAGAAAAAGGTGAGATGTTTAAAGAACAAAAGACAGTTTATGAAGCAATATATAAATGTGGCAAATATATAGGTGTGGTAATTATCTTTCACAAAAACAGATGTCAAGAGATATAATACAAGTATAGATTTAGCTCATTCTCCTTTTCATATTCTATGCTTTAATTTTAAATCTTGAAATTTCAAATATTTAAACAGCTCATTTTAAGAGGAAGATATAGGGTGGTGATTTGAAAAGTTTACAATTCCTATTTCTAAATTCTGTTAGAAGATCCTGATAGAAAAATAAAATGTAGATAGGAGAATATGATCTATTAACAAATTGCTTCTCTACCAGCTTGATAAAACAAGGCAGTGCTTGTCATAACATTTGTTATGTCACTCCGAGAAGTCATCCTTGAATTTCTCAGTGTAGACTTTAATACAAATGAAGCATTTTCCATTTCATATATTGTTTCAGTTTACTGCATATTAACTAACGCAGCCTGTGACAAACATGTTACAAGTTCCTATGAATCACTGATGACTGTGTATAACAATGAAGTTATAAACAGAATTAACTTCATTTCATTTAATATCTTTCATGCTTTGTTGGTGATAAATTACAACAACCTGCATTTCCATTTTTCTAAATATCATATAACTTTAAATTTGAAGATTCTTAGTATTAAGCTTTGTATGGAAAAGATTTTTCCACATCAATCTCTTCAGATAGTTTGACAATGTTCACCAAGGATAATATGTTGGGCCAAAAGACTAGGTTGCCTATTCTGCCTTAACCTCTGGACCGTTCACATCTTTCTCCTGGAAAAAGAAGTGTTATTTAATAATTCACTGCAAATAAGCAAATCAATTTTGCAGTATAACAATATTTCGATACCATCAACCATGGTATTCTCCTGGGACAGCTTTGGGGGATGGGAGAGGGAGGACTTGTGCTGTCCTGGTTTGTTTCCTTCTTCTGCGGCCGCTCTCAGTCATTGTTGATAGGAGAGATTCAGCCCTCGTCCACTACTTTATGGGGTTCCGCAGGACTTGGTACTCTCTCTGTTCCTGTTCAACATTTATATGTCACTATGGACTGAATATTACCAATATTCTGATGATACTTAGCTGTATGTCTTGCCCCACAGTGAGTTAAGTGATGCCCTATCCTCCCCCTTGCAATGCCTGGAGGCTGTTGGGGCTGGATGGGGAGCAACGGGTTGAAACTAAACCCTTGCATGACCGAGTGGCTCTGGGTTTGGGGTTTGATGGCTCAGGGAGAATTGACACCTTTGGTCTTAGATGGAGTGGCACTACCCAAACAGACCCTGTGCGTAATCTAGGGGTTTTCCTGGACTCATGGCTCCTGCTCAAAGAGCAGGTGGTGGTCATGGCCAAGAGGGCCTATGTGCAACTGCAGATTGTGCACCAGTTACGTCCTTTCCTGGATCAAGAGTCCCTACTCACAGTCACTCATGCCCTAGTCACTTCCCATCTTGACTACTGCAATGCGCTCTACATGGGGCTGCCCCTGAAAAGCATCCAGAAGCTCCAGTTGGTGCAAAATGCAGCAACCTGCATGGTTTTGTGCAGACCCCAGCATGCACATGTATCACCTCTCCTGCCAGAGCTGGATTGGTTGCCGATTTGCTTCCGGGTGCAATTCAAAGTGCTGCTTGTCACCTTTAAAGTCCTTCGTGGCTTGGGCCCAGGTTATCTGAGGGACTGTCTCTTGCTGGTCACATCTATCGTACCCATCAGGGCAGGGAGGCAGGGAATGTTGTAGGTCCATTTCCAAGGGAGATATACCTGGTGGGACTCAGAAGGGCCTTCTCTGTGGTGGCTCCCTCTCTCTGGAACATCACCCCGCCCCCCCAGAGATTAGAACGGCCCCCACTCTAATACTCTTCTGGAAGGTGCTGAGCACCTGGTTCTGCCAGCAGGTCTGGGGAACCCAGAGTGGGATGAAGCCCATTAAATAGCTCACGTTATCTACTGTCGCCAGGGCGGGGGGGGGGGGGTTGGGGAGTGATTTTGTTATATTGTACTATATTAATTTATTTGATTCTTTTTAATAGTTTTTATTGTTTTAAATATTTTATGTTCTGTAAGCCACCTTGAGTCTCCATGGGCAAATAGGCAGCAATATAAATTCAATAGATAAATTAAATAAATAAATAAAAAGTTGCACTGTGTAAATTCTTATACCAAAGGCACTAATAAAATATGAAAATGATACATACCCTTTAGATTATAATATGCAATGATTTAATGTAAGTATAGGAGTGCTTCAGGTTAAAAGCTACTTCCAATCATAGAGATGGAAGTCTACTAAGGCTTTCTTTATATTTTACAGAAAAAGTCAGTAAGCCAAAAAAACTGAAAACTACTAATATCATATAATATTCAAGCAAGACTCTGAGGTAAAATTAGCTTTAAAAGTTCCTGAAAAGATAGTTAAAAGGCTGAAGAGAATAAGTAAAGAAATATTATTTAAAAAGTACAGTAGGAACTAAATTTCCATTTAATGTTTCTAAACAAAAGACCACAAAGATCAAAATCCCATGGCACAAAAAATAATTACTGGAGCTTTATTTAGTGAGTGTATGGCAAATACATGGACGTATAGTGGTTCAAATGTTAATGTCCAGTCCACCCAGCCATTCAAGGACAGGTGGTCTGTGTTGAAAAAAAATAAGACATTGGGCCTGTGTAAGCTCTTGATGGACATTTGGACACAATGTGATGGATATTTTGTGGAGGGGCATCACAGTCACATTACTGGAGCTAATATTTTGGGAGAATAGGTTTGTAAAACGTGGTTAACTTTGAATCATCTTCAACTGAGGGGGGGTTTGAGGGGCCGTTATAGCAAGCAGAAAAGGACTAAATTCCTCGAAGCCCGAAAACAATGTTAAAAACACTACGCGGGTTATAAACGGTGTAAGAAAGAAAATAAAAGATAAAAGGGAACTTTCTCGATGTTCCTTCATGTTTTTAGCTTTCCCCACTTCAGAGACCCCCGAACCGGGGATGAAAAGGGACTGAAGTTAATTATTCTGAAGGGCACCGCGTCCGGGAAAGGTTGGTTTTAAAGACAGCTGGCCTAATTCAACCCCGTTTTGCTCCAGTCCCCGGGGCAGAATCCAAGGCAAAGTATTCTTCCGAGGAAGAGAGCAGAAGTGGTCCCATTGTAGGGGGAAAGGGGAGAGTGGGAAATGAAGCAGAGCCTCACAAAGACCCGGATGACGACATCGTGAGGAACGAAGGGGGGGGTTCCAGGAAGAGGACCGCTCTGGACAGGGCTGGCGTGACGACAGGTGGGCCTCCCTCACCCACTTACCCACATCCTGATCGAAGGGGTTGCTGGTGAAGAGAGGCATCTTTCCCGGGTGGGCGAGCGACTCAGCAAGGCGAGTAGCGGCCGCCCCCCACGACTTCGTGTGAGGTAGGATAGAAGACGGACTCGCCGATGACTCGACCGAAGGCACCGGCGAACGGAAGCGGACCAAGCTCCGCCCCGCACCCTCTCCACGTTCTTCTCCCGGAGCTCCCCCTTTCTTTCTCCGCTGGGCAATCCAGACACCGCCTCCGTGGGAACCGGCCGCGCAGTGCGTGTCGGGAGAAAGAGGTGTCTTCCGCATTGCCTGAAGTCCGGCATTTCACCTGCCGAGGCTGAGGGAGGGGAGGAAGTTTCACGCTTTTCAACAGGTTCCTCCACATTTCAAAACTAGTTGCGTGAGTGCATAGGGATACGCGGGTGAAGTAAAACATTTAATAATCTCAGGCTTGATCAAGACAAGAGCCGGTGGGCCTTCCGATGAGGCCCCCTCGAGCACAAAACCATAGAGATGGAAGGGCCATTTGGGCAGTAGAGTCGACCTTTTTGTTTTGAAAGCGTCAGCTGTAGATGAAACTAAAAAGACGGTGCTTGGTAGACCTAGGAACGAATTGTTCGAATAGATGAGAAGAAATTTGAGTCAAATCTTTTATTGTGTGCTCTTTTGGGAAGGCTTTAGTATCTGACATACTCCTTCAAGCACGGTACTTGAAAAAAAGACAATTTTATAAAGGCCTACTTGTACTATAATAGATTTCAATTGTGGGAAAACAAATTCCAATGGCCTGTTAAGAGAAATTTTGAATAAAATCAAAACCTTTATTTCAGCCATTAACTCAGAGAGCAGTACAATAACTATATGAACCTGTATGAACCTTGTTTACTAATAAATTAATTACTAATAAATCTAAAACAAATACAATAGCAGGCAAGTTGTTCCACTGGTTGATTGTTCTCACTGTGAGGAAATTTCTCCTTAGTTTTAAATTGAAACTCTTCATAATTAGTTTCCATCTGTGATTTCTTGTCTTGCCTTCTGCTTTGGAGAATAGATTAACCCCCTTTTCTTTGTGGCAGCCCCTCATTTTTTTTAGATTTTTATCCTGTCTTTCATACATGAGCTCCAGGCAAAAAGCATACAGTTCCATCCATACAATTTACCATGCTGCGCAGAAAAAACGACTGTCACACAATAAGTTTCTGCAGCTGATTGTAGACCTAAATCTGGTTCTCGCTTATGGCAATCCAGCTCCACCGTATCCCATTAGCTGTACTAATTCAACAATGGAACAAATTAACCAGAGGAGTGGTGCCTCACTGGCCATGGAAAGAATTTTGTCTTTCAGACAAAGACTACCCAGCCTTCTGTCTGGGGTACTTTCCTCTGAATTCTTGCATTGAATAGAGGAATGTATTTATTTACCAATCAAATTTATATAGCTGCCCATCTCACATAAAGTGGCTCTGAGTGGGTACAAAAACTGAAGCAAACAATAAATATAAAAACAATGTATATAAAATCCATATTGAAAAATATTGTATAAAAACAAATATGCAAGCCCTTAAGCAAAGAGGATAAAGCAATAGTGCAATCTAGGCATATCGCCAGAATCTGAAGCCAAATAACACAAACTTGTTTTTAAGAAACTTCTGGAATGTCAAAAGATAAGGAGCTGATTTAATTTCAGACTGGGGGCAAGAAACTTCTATAAACAGGTTCTACAATAGCGAAAGCATTTATCCTAGGACCCATCAAATATAGGTCCTCAGCTGATGGAACATATAGCATGATTTAATGTGGCTGACTAACAGCCAAGGAAAGTTGGTTCCTCAGATCTCTTTGTTCCATAACCAATCCTATGACATGAAGGGCTTTTCAGGTTAAAATCAGCAGTTTGAGTTAGAACTAGAAGCAAAATAGCAACTACACTGTTCTAGGAGTGTGCATAACTACACATGCTGTTGCATTCTGTACTAGTTGAATCATCCTTTTCAAGGACATATACTATAGGACCTGTTGCAGAAGTCCAGTTTGGAGGTCATTAGGGCATGATGTAAATAGGGCCTGCTGATTCAGGAAAGAGTGCAACTACTGCATAAGATGAACATTTAGAAACAAATAAAGTTATAACTAAAAGCCAATATGGGTTTGTTAAAAATAGATCATGCCAAACCAATCCTATTTTATTCTTTGACAAAGTGACTAAATTAGTAGACCAGCGAAATGCTGTGGACATAGTACACTTACTTTAACAATGACATTCAGCAAAATAGACCACAACCTACTTCTAAGTAAACTAGAAAAATGTGGGATAGACAGCATAACCACCAGATGGATTTGTAACTGGATGGCAATTGTACCCAATGAGTCATCCCTAATGGTACTACATTTACATGGAGGGAAGTAAACAGTGGGGTGCCACAGAAGTCTCTCTTATGCTCAGTACTATTCAGTATCTTCATAAATGACTTAGATGAGGGAATAGACTGAGAATTCACCATGAGCGAATAGGCGGCAATATAAATTAAATAAATAAATAGAAGGGCATCTCATCAAATTTGCAAATGACACTAAGCTGGCAGGAATAGCCAATACCCCAGAAGACAAACTCAGAATCCAAAAAGATCTTGACAAACTTGAACAATGGCCCAATCCAACAACATGAAATTTAATGTGGAGAAAAGCAAGATTTCACACTTAGGTAGGAAAAACCAAAGGTACACATATAGAAACCTGGCTCAAAAATAGTAATTGTGAAAGGGACCTTGGACAATCATTTAAATGTGAGCCAGCAGTTTGTTGCAGCAGCCAAAGAAGCTAATGCAATTCTTGGCTGTATAAACCGACATAGAATCAAAATCACATGAAGTATTAGTATCATGCTATAAAGCCTTAGTAAGGTCACATCTGGAATACTGCATCCAATTTTGGTCACCACATTACAAAAACAATGGTGAGACTGGAAAAAGTGCAAAAAAGAGCAATTAAGATGATTAAAGGCCCACAGAGTAAAAGATATGAAGAACAGTTGTAGGATTGTACAACCCCAGCCTAATGGTACACACCTCCGACTCTGCCTGCTGGACTTGGGTGTCATCCTCAAATCTGGCTCTGAGCTCTGCCAGGAAGGCATTGGCATTCCCTAATTCCAGCACCGCTTGGTTGTGAGAGCTCCATCATCCAATCTGCAACTTCCCCCTTGAGGTTGTAACAATGGCATTGGGTTGGGTTCATCAGTCAGAACCTTGACCTTGGGTTTAGTTAATCTAAAGAAAAGAAGGACTTGGAATGACATGATAACAGTATTCCAGTATTTGAGAGGTTACCACAAAGAGGAGGGGGTCAACTTATTTACCAAAACACCTATAGGCTGGACAAAAAACAATGGATGGAAACCGATCAAGGAGAAAAGCAACCTGCAACTAAGGAGAAACTTTCCATTAGCTAGAACAATTAACCAGTAGAACAGCTTGCCATCAGAAGTCGTAGATGCTTCATCACTGGAGGCTTTTAAGCAGAGATTGGACAGTCACTTGTTGAAATAGTATAGGGTCTCCTGCTTGAGCAGGGGGTTGGACTAGAAGATCTCCAAGGTCCCTTCCAGTTCTATTCTGATTGAAGTTATGCAAAAGATCTAGCCACAACATTACTTGCTCATTGAGCAGGAGTTGTGAATCTAACAGACCCCCAAATTGTGCATTGTCTGTCTTGAGGCAGCACAACACCACCTAGCACCAAACCATAGTCCTGGAATCAGTGGGCCCTAAAATTCAGAGTTACACATTCTTGCAAAGGTTCACTGAAATCTTTAAAATGTAGATCTTAAAGAGGAAAGGAGAGAACACTGATGCCTGTAGCACCCAACATAATAGAGGCCAAGGGTGGAACATATCCTAAAAGCCTTTCCAATTCTACTGTGAGATGGACAGCATATACAGTTAATAAACAGAATATTTCATTTCATTCCTTGTTACTTTTAACTGAGCATCTGTCAGGCTCAATGGATCAGGACCATAGGCTACGTTGTAATTCAAAAATATTACCAAAGCTAAAACACAAATATCTAATCAACTAGCGGACAGCACTAAATTGGTGCTAGATAAGGGTCAGTGGAATTCATGGGGATTTGGATCTCCTGTGGCAACACATGGACTCTAACTTTATGGTGCATTTAACTCCCTCCCCAGCTGTCTGCTATTCTACATCATCAATTCTCTTCTAATTCATCTTTCAAAGCCAGCTACAGGTTGAAAGCTAGCTTTGAAACAGAGCTAATCTATCAACTTTAGGCTGCAAAATCCATACAATCAATTAATGTCTGCATTTTTTTTTTTTTTGGCTTTGCTGATATCTCAAAAGATTGTTAGCCCTAACAAAGCTTTCTTGTGGATCCTGGTTCACTAAGATGCTCAATATGATAATTATCCTTCAGCAGATAGCCAACAATACTCATTTCTGATACCAGCGCTACTAAGCTGAGTATATCCACATACTTCACAATATGGCTGGTGAAACAACCTTGGGTCAATAGGGTGAACAACAGCAGACTTAGGACACAACCTTGAGGGGAACTTATGCTCAAGAAAATATTAGTCCCAACTCACACATACTGGGGCCTATCAATAAGAAAATCAAGAAACCAGTTGCACAAAGATGTATTGAATCCTAAAAGGCCCATTTTGTCTTGATGCTGAGGAACATAAAATATGTACATAAATCTGTTCTGTCTCACCTGTAGCCACAAGGTGAGGGTCCAAATGTCCCAAAGGAATAGACATGAACAAATAAAATCAGGAACAACAGAGTTAACTTTTCTCTGTAGTCGTCATTGGCAGCTTTCCCAGAAGCTGTCTTCAAACCCAGATAAGGAGCCACACGATAATTCAGAGCCGAAATGCAAACAGAAGGCTTCTCCCAGACTATGAACGTAATTAAAGAAGTTTGACCCGAACAAGGATCGTTAGCTAACACGCCTCCTTATATTCCTTGAAGGGGTGTATCAGTCTCTCTAATTAGTCCCTGATTTGACGTTTCCTTTCAAAAGGTGCCTGACGTCTCAGCTTATGTCTAGTACTTGCATCAACCCAACATTCGTCATTTTGATCATCACTCAAAAACTCTGGCACGTTCTGTGGATCAGCTGCTGACACCTGAGGCATAGTGGACATGGAAGGATCTGGAGAGGAAGGTGATTCCGACACTTCCTCATCCTCCTGGCTCACGTCTGCATCTCCCATCAAAGCAGGTTCAAATTCCAATGCCAAACCCTCCTCATCACTTGAACCTGTGTCTTCTGACACATCAGACTCAAAGTGTACAGCAGGTTCAAACCTCCCAGTCACAACACTATCTCTCACCGCAGGGCCCTTCCCACGAGTCTGATGATCCGGATGTGGCTTCGATGGAAATTGTGCATGATATAGCCGGATAAGGTCCAGAGCATGCACCTTGAATGCATCCTCCCAGGAACAAATCTCTGTTTCATTCTCCAACCTCCCTACGAGGTACTGAAATCGTCCTTTCAGCCATCGTGAATCGTGAATGCCAACCACCGTGGCATCAACAACAGGATCATCGCTGGGCCCAGATGGAGAAACTGTATTGTCGTGAGAACGGAGAGTACACGATGGGGTGTCAGGGACCAGAAGGGAACAGTGGAAGACAGGATGAATGCGCATGGAGTGCGGTAGGGTGAGCCGATAAGCAATGGGATTGATGACCGCCTCGATAGGGAAGGGACCAATGAAGCGATGATCCAATTTCTTAATCGGATGATCAACCCGGAGATGCTTTGTAGACAACCACATCCTGTCCCCCACAGCCAGCGGAGGCATCTCCCGACGTAAACGATCCACGAATCTTTTATAGTCCACCTAAGCCCGTTCCAATTGTTGGGAAATCAATTGGTGCACTGAATGTAGTTCAGACAAAAATTCTCGTGTCTCTGGAACAGGGGAATCCAAGATCGACAAGGGGAAAAACCTCGGATGATAACCCACATTGGCGTAAAAAGGCGTCATGTGGGTAGAGGAGTGCTGAGAATTGTTAAAAGCAAACTCCGCCAAAGGAAGATAGGTCACCCAGTCGTTTTGTCATTGATTAACAAAACATCTGAGGTATTGGGCGAGGATGCCAATTACTTTCTCAATCCCGCCATCGGTTTCCGGATGGTGCGCCGACACTAAACATACTTGCACCCGTAATGCATTCATTAGGCTCTTCCAGAATTGAGTGCTGAACTGGACACCGCGGTCTGAAACAACTCTGTCTGGTAAGCCATACAAACGGAATACATGTTGCAGAAAAAGTTGGGCAGTAACACGAGCCGATGGTAACCTTCTACATGGGATGAAATGGGCCATCTTGGTGAGCATGTCAACCACCACAAGTACTGTCGTATAACCCGATGAAGAGGGCAAGTGTGTTTAAAAGTCCATGGAAATTGCCCCCCAGGGTCGGTTCGGAGTCTGTAGTGGTTGAAGGAGGCAGGAGGCGCACCCGACGCAGCTTTTGCTTGCCAACATGCTACACAAGAGGCAATATAAGCGAAGACATCATGCCGAACTCGAGGCCACCAAAAAGTCCTTGTGACTAGATGAAGGGTTTTGAAGAACCCAAAATGACCCGCAGCTGGGTTGTCATGACATTGGGTCATGATGAGAGCTCTAAGTGTCCTGGTGGGCACGTATAATCGGCTCCGATGTCGTAGTAAACCCTCCTCCAGAGTCCATGGGGAGTCGGGTCCAATTTCCCCCATTCTCTGCTGTGACCAATCATCTACTCTCTGCGTCTCTCGTACCCGAGCTCTCAAATCCACCGGTTCCTGGATAACCGCCAAAGATTCCGGTGGCAGCACCATACGTGAAGGAAGAAGTTCTTCAGGACATAGATATTCCAATTTGCGGGACAAGGCATCTGCTTTTTATTTTGACCACTAGGGATGTACATGACTGAAAAATTGAACCTAGCAAAGAACAATGACCATCGGATCTGTCGTTGGTTCAATTTCTGAGCAGTGGTCAAGTGTTCCAGATTCTGATGATCCGTCCGAACTTCCACTTTGTGCCGAGCCCCCTCCAGATGATGTCGCCAGATCTCAAACGCAGCCTTAATAGCCAGCAACTCTTTCTCCCAAATTGTATAATTACGCTCGGAAGTAGTAAGTTTCCGTGAATAATATGCGCATGGAAAAAGAGGTGCGCCATCCGCTGGGGATTGTAACAACACCACCCCAATGGCCACGTTGGATGCATCCGTCTCCACTACAAATGGATGATGGGGGTCGGGATGCCTCAAGATCAGTTCCACAACAAAGGCTTTCTTGATGGCCTCAAAGGCCTGTTGGTGTGGAGGCCCCCACTGGAATGGAACCTTCTTGCGAAGGAGCTGGGTGATAGGATCCATCAGTTTAGCAAAACCCGGGATGAAGGACCTGTAATAATTAGCAAACCCCAAGAGACGTTGCACGTCTTTTACTCGACGAGGGGGTTCCCAACTACACAGAGCCTCCACCTTGCGCGGGTCCATAGCAATGCCTTCGGGAGAGATGATATGCCCCAAGAACTCTATGGAAGTCTGGAAAAAGAGACATTTCTCCAGTTTCGCATAGAGTTTATGCTCCCGAAGACGTTGTAATACCTGGCAGACTTGGCGAAGGTGGCTTTCCCTGGAATTAGAATAGATCAAAATGTCGTCCAGGTACACCACCACGAACCGATCAAGCATGTCTCTGAAAATATCATTCATGAAATGTTGAAAGACCACAGGAGCGTTGGTCAAACCAAAAGGTGGCCGTATCTAGTACCAAACGCCGTCTTCCACTCATCTCCTTTGCGCATCTGCACCAGATTGTAAGCCCCTCGAAGATCGAGCTTGGTGAAAATAGTGGCCTCTCGTAATTGCTCCATCAGCTCGGGAATGAGCGGCAAAGGATAACTATTTTTCACCATAATGGCATTTAACCTGCGGTAGTCACAACACAAGTGCAAATCCCCCATCTTCTTTTTCACAAAAAGGACAGGACCAGAAAGAGGAGACGACGAAGGTCTGATAAACCCCCGGGCCAAGTTCTTGTCCAGAAAATTTCAAAGAGCGGCCAATTTGGGCTCAGACATTGAATACAAATGACCTTTGGGTAGCGGAGCATTGGGTAGGAGGTCCACAGGACAGTCATAGGGTCGATGCGGGGGTAACCGATCCTCCTCCTTCTCGCTAAAAACATCTAACAAGTCAGATAGTTCAGGAGCTACGGAGACAGTGGGAGCAGCAATGTCTTGACCAGCACAGATGTGTTTTAGATGGTCCACACACTGGAGATTCAGGAACGAAATAGCGTTCTGTGCCCATGCTACTTGAGGGTTGTGCAACCATAGCCAAGCCATTCCGAGAACCAAGGGCAGATGGAGGTCTGAGGTGATATAAAAGCTAATCGCCTCCTCATGGTCCCCAATGACCAGGCATAACAGCTGAGTAGCAAAACGAATAGGCCCAGACTGCAGTTCCCGCCCATCAATGGTTTCCACTTTAATGGGAGGCTCCACAGCAACCAAGGGAATTTCATAATGTGTTGCAAAAGCCCGGTCCATGAAATTGGTAGTAGCCCCCAAGTCCACCAACGCAATCGCAGGAATTCCCTCCGACCGGGACTGTAAGAAAACCTGCGTGTCCAAAAGCAAATGTCGGGGAGGACCAGAGTTCACCTCCGCTACTTTGGGCGGTTGTGTGGTATGTGCCCGACCTAGGGTTTCCCTGAGGCCAGGCCTGCCCTGTTTCCCGACAGTACAGGATGAGATTCGGGCACTGGCTTTCGTGCCCACCATCATTTACCAGGACAGGAACTGGCAAAATGTCCTGAGCCCCCACAATACAGGCACAAGCCTCCCTGAAATCTCCGCGTGCGTTCTTGTGCCGTCAACCGAGGGCGGAGTGCACCCAACTCCATCAGTTCCTCAGTCCTGGTCACGGCACTATGGGATACCAGGGCGCTAGTTATACGGGAGGTTGCGGCCGTGAGTGGGAGGGCGGCTTCGGAACTGGGCATCTGGTCTTGTGCCATTGAAGCTGGGCATTAATGTGCAAACATTGCACCACTAGCGCATCCAGGGTTAGAGCCAGCTCCACATACACCAACTCATCTTGAATTTCTTCTGCCAAACCCTCCTGAAAAGCATCCATGTGGGCTGCCTCATTCCAAGCAGAATCCATGCAGAGCAGACAAAACTCTTCAATAAACTCTTGCAAAGGGCATTTCTCCTGACGAATGTCTTTTAAATGTCTGCCTTCGGTTTGAGTTTTTATGGGATCCTCATACATAGAGCGTAAATGGTGCCAAAAGCCCTGATAGTCGTTCAATAAAGGACTATTTTGCACCTGCAAAGGAGTGGCCCATCTTGCAGCCGAACCCAACAAGAGACTGATAACAAACCCCACCCTAGCCCGGTCATCAGGGAAATCTTCTGGCTGTAAAGACATAAACAGTTGACACTGCCCCAATAAAAGCCAAGAACATTTCAGGCTGTCCAGAGAATTTATCCGGCACAGCTACTGGGCATTTACTATGGGGAGGGGCAGAAGGAGCAGCAGGGGCTTGCATCAGCATAAGATGGTTAACCAGCTGGGTGACTTGTTTCTGCAATACCTGGTTATCCTGCAGAAGCTGGTTAATCTGTAGCTGTCACTGCTCTAACTGTGTTTAGTCCATCTTGGTTAGAAGATAGGATGAAGGTTCGGGTCAAAAAATGTTCTGTCTCACCTGTAGCCACAAGGTGAGGGTCCAAATGTCCCAAAGGAATAGACATGAACAAATAAAATCAGGAACAACAGAGTTAACTTTTCTCTGTAGTCGTCATTGGCAGCTTTCCCAGAAGCTGTCTTCAAACCCAGATAAGGAGCCACACGATAATTCAGAGCCGAAATGCAAACAGAAGGCTTCTCCCAGACTATGAACGTAATTAAAGAAGTTTGACCCGAACAAGGATCGTTAGCTAACACGCCTCCTTATATTCCTTGAAGGGGTGTATCAGTCTCTCTAATTAGTCCCTGATTTGACGTTTCCTTTCAAAAGGTGCCTGACGTCTCAGCTTATGTCTAGTACTTGCATCAACCCAACATTCGTCATTTTGATCATCACTCAAAAACTCTGGCACGTTCTGTGGATCAGCTGCTGACACCTGAGGCATAGCGGACATGGAAGGATCTGGAGAGGAAGGTGATTCCGACACTTCCTCATCCTCCTGGCTCACGTCTGCATCTCCCACCAAAGCAGGTTCAAATTCCAATGCCAAACCCTCCTCATCACTCGAATCAGTGTCTTCTGACACATCAGACTCAAAGCGCACAGCAGGTTCAAACCTCCCAGTCACAACATAAATCTGTACATAAGATATACATAATCTTGGAGCTCTTGTTCATCTGGGTACAAGTGATGGTGAGTCACTACAATTTGTTAAATTTAGGTATAATAGACTAATTGCTGAATATTCTGCAATGTTGCCTCTTGGGTGAGCCTGGATGATTGAAAATCTCCATAGATATTTTTCTATCATATCCTTCAGTATTTTTAAATAAAAAGCTAAAGATCTATTTGAGTTTGATTAGTATAGTTAAGAAGTCCAGATTAATAAATTGTGGCTTGATATATTGACCTAAATCAAGTTTTCCCTCTTTTGACATAATTTTCGTTATGTTAGAATATAATATCAAGAAAGAAAATATAAAACTGAAAAACCAATGTGCATTCTGAAAAAGCTTAAAGGACTAGATTCATCGTTACATAAATACATGAATAATTATTATTTCAATGTTTTTAAAACTCCAAGGTGATCTAGACCTAGAAAACCCAGAACTATGCCGCCTCCAGTCTGATCTAAATATAGTATATAAAATCATACATTGCAATGTCCTACCTGCAAATGAATACTTCAGCTTCAATCATAACAATACAAGAGCACACAATAAATACAAACTCAAGGTTAACGACGCCAAACTTGACAGCAGAAAATATGACTTCAGCAACAGAGTGGTCAATGTTTGGAATACTCTACCTGACTCTGTGGTTTCTTTCCCAAGCCCCAAAAACTTTAACCTTAGACTAGGGGTGGGCAAACTACGGCCCGTGGGCCGCATCCGGCCCATTGGTCTGTCCAATCCGGCCCGCCCCTGAAAAAAAATCAGTGGGCGTGGCGTATTGCCCCGCGCCGCGTGGCCCCCAAAGCTGCAAAACAGTGCGGAGCGCTCTCGGGGTAGGAAAGAAAAGAAGAACTTTGCAAAGGCCTCGGCTGGGAGTTTGAAATCATCTTCGAGTGCGACCTCTCTGAAGGTGAGTCCCCGCCAATCCCCCTTTTTTTCCCGGGGCTTTCAGGCTTAAACTTTGCAAAGGCAAAGTTTGCAGGCAGGAGCGTCTTCCTGCCGAGGAGCGGGAAGGGTTCCACCCGGCGGGTGGGTGGGCTGCTTGGAGCGGGCTGCTTGGAGCCACCTAAAGCTAGGCCGCTGCTGGTGGAGACTTGCCCTGCCTTGGTGGCCCGTTTCCCGGCTCGGCGGTCCTGCTCAGGCGGCACTTTAAAAGCCCTCCTCCTCGCGTATGTGCCCGACGAGCCACTCACCATGACGGCGGCTCCCAGCAACCTGCTGCGTCCTTTTTCCTCGCAGGCACTCGCGCCTGGCCCCGTGCCGCGCAGCGGAGGGAAACCCGGAGCGCCGTCGGGTCGCCTCCTCCAAGCAGCCCGCCTGCCCTCTGGGCAGAACCCTTCCCGCTCCTTGGCGGGAAGACGCTCCCGCCTGCAAAGTTTGCCTGTGCAAAGTTTAAGCCTGAAGCCCTGAGCAACTTCCCAGCAACTTGCGGCTTCCTTTTTCCTCGCGGGCACTCACGCCTGGCCCCGAGCCGCACGGAAGAGGGGGAACCCGGCGGGCAGGCGGGCTGCTTGGAGGAGGCGACCGCCGGCGCTCCGGGTTTCCCCTCCGCCGCACGCGGCTCGGGGCCAGGCGCGAGCACCTGCGAGTTGAAAGGAAGCCTAAAGTTGCCGGAAGTTGCTCGGGTTTCCGGGCTTCCAGGCTTAAACTTTGCACAGGCAAAGTTTGCAGGCGGGAGCGTCTTCCCGCCGAGGAGCGGGAAGGGTTCTGCCCGGAGGGCGGATGGGCTACTTGGAGGAGGCGACCCGGCAGCGCTCAAAGATCCATCTTATCCTGGGAACCCTTTTGTTGAACTATTACCATCTGGCAGAAGGTACAGAATATTAAAAACAAGCACAAATAGGCTGAAAAACAGCTTCTATCCCAAGGCAGCAGCTCCTTTGAATTCCACTGTATAGTGCAGCGTTGGTGAGGTGTTGCAGGTTTTAGGTTCAATGTGTGGAGTGTGAAGGATGTGTGTTTGTGTTTATTTTCATGGTCATAATATGCACTGAAGATGGTGTTTGATTTCATTGTACGAGGTGCAATGACAATAAAGTAAACTAAACTAAACTTAACTCCAATCTCAGCACCCCACATCCATTAAGCTTACCCAACCCAAAGGACAAGTAATTATATAATAGGGATCCTGCTTCCTATCTTATTTTCATTCATCACAGACTGAAACTGTACTCCATTCTAGGACACTTAATTACTGGTTTAACTAAAAACCAGTTTTTCAAGATATGTCACTCCATGTCTCCCATGGTAGTTCTAATGAAAATGGTTATGCTCTGTTCTTTATGAACACCAACTTCTTTACAAATTTTATCCCATCTCAAAAACAAAAGTTATACCAAGTATGTTTTCTTCTGTTAAACAATATGAGAGCTATCAGGTTCTAAGAAATCTCTTTAACATCTACAGTACCTTCCACCAAAGTGATACCTATTTATCTACCTACTTATTTGTAATTGCATGCTTCTGAACTGCAAAATAGGCAGGAGTTGGGGCAAGTAAGTGGAGCTCATCCCATTGTATAGCATTCAGATCTTGAACATGTTAAATTGTCAGCTTTCCAGTTCGGCCTCTAATTGTTGAGCCATTGTCCCAGAGGTGGTATTCAGCAGGTTCTGACCAGTTCTGGAGACCAGTAGCAGAAATTTTGAGTAGTTCAGAGAATGGCAAATATCACCTCTGACTGGAGATTTTACAATATCCTTCCCCTGCCACACCTATCAAGCCACACCCACAGAACTGGTAGTAAAAATTTGAAACCACAACTGCATTGTGCCCCCGCTATAGTGATTACATGATTATAAATACACATGTGATTATTATTCAGTCCAGAAGGGACTGATTTTTAGTATTCAGTATTTATTTGATTTGTCAATCGCTTACAAGATACAATACAATACAAGAATAAATATAATTTTGAATACATGAGATAGATACTTATAAGAAAAATAAAAAACAATAGGACAGGAAGGGTAGGCACGATTGATGTGCTTATGCACGCCCCCTATAGGCCACTTAGAAAGGGGCTGAGGTTAATAGTAGACAGTCTAAGGTTAAAGTTTTTAGGGTTTGGGGAAGAAACCACAGAGTCAGGTAGAGAATTTCAAACATCTGTTGCTGAAGTCGTATTTTTTGCAGTCAAGTTTGGTGTGGTTAACCTTGAGTTTGTATTTATTGCGTGCTCTTGTATTGTTATGATTGAAGCTGAAGTATTCATTTGCAGGTAGGACATTGCAATGTATGATTTTATATACTAAATTTAGATCAGACCAGAGGTGGCGTAGTTCTAGATTTTCTAGGTGTAGAGTTTCAAGTCTGGTGGCATAAGGTATTTTGCAATGAGTAGAGGAGCAGAGAACTCTTCTTGTGAAATATTTCTGGACTTTCTCAACTGTGTTAATATCAGATACGTAATGTGGGTTCCAGAGTGATGAGCTGTATTCAAGTATAGGTCTAGCAAATGTTTTGTATGCTCTAGTTAGTAGTGTGATATTACCAGAGAAGAAGCTACATAAGATTAAGTTAACAACTCTTAATGCCTTTTTGGCTATGTAGTTACAGTGGGCTTTAGCACTTAGATCATTTGAGATAAGTACTCCAAGGTCCTTGACAAAGTTTGGATCCTCAACAAGGTCTTGACCATTTAGCTTGTATTTTATTTTCTGATTTTTTTCTGCCAATATGTAAGACAGAGCATTTATTTGTTGAGATTTGAAGTTGCCATTTGATTGACCATTCTGATACATAGTCAAGGTCTTCTTGGAGGGTAGTAGTATTGTCTGTGGTGTTGAATAGCTTTACATCATCAACGAAGAGAACACAGTTGTTCTTAATATGATCACAGAGGTCATTTATGTAGAGTATGAAGAGAGTTGGTCCTAAAACACTGCCTTGGGGAACACTACCATTGACAGGTACAGAATTTGATAGGACGCTCCCAATTTTGACCATTTGTTGTCTGTTTGACAGGAATGCTTCTATCCAGTTATGTAGGTGTCTAGAGATACCATAAGTTTTTAGTTTTAGTAGTAGTTTCTTGTGTACTACTGAATCAAAGGCTTTACAGAAGTCTATGTAGATGGTGTCTATTGCTTTGCCCTCATCGAGTTGTGTAGTCCATATGTTTTTGCAGTGTAAGAGTTGCAGATTCCAGGATATTTTTTTCTGAAAAAAATTGTTTATTAGAGAGTAGATTGTTTGTCTCTAAGTGGAGGATAATGGATTGATTAATAATTGATTCCATGACTTTACAGGTGACACACCATAAGGAGATTGGTCTGTAATTTTCAACTACACTGGGATCTCCCTTTTTGAAGATGGGGATGGCTGTGGCTTGTGACCATAGTTTTGGCAAGGTGCTGGTCCTGAAATATTTTTCTTTTTTTAAATTTTTTTTATTGGTTTTTAAAACAAACATAAACAAAAAACATAAAAACATCAAGCCATCTTCAATATATATGTGTGCCGGTTGGTTTACAAATTGTTTTGTGCTTCCATTTCATAGTCTTGAATTACAATTACATTGTATATATTCTCTATTTTCAATCAAGTATTAAATAGATTAATATCATTATTAATCAATCATTTGACTATATTTTTATTCCTGAAATATTTTTCAAAGTTTATGCTTAGAGGTTCAGCTATGGCAGTGGATAGCTTTTTTAAGAAGTAGGCAAATATTCCATCCGGTGCAATAGATAGGGATGGTTTTAGATTGCGCAGTGCTTTTTCAACAATGTTTTCTGTAAAATCGATATGTATTAGATCATTGTAGTTGTCTGTGGTTCAACTAGGAAATACTGGGCTTGATCCATTGCTGTTTACAAATACTGAGTCAAAGAATGTGTTAAAGAGGTTTGCTTTAATGGTGTTGTCATTGCAGTCTTTGCCATTAAGTCTTCTCAGGGGTGGGATGGACCTTGAGTCTTTTAGTTTGTTGTTTACAAAATTGTAGAAAGCACAGGTGGAATTTTTCCTTAGAAGGTTTTCCTCATTTAATGTGGTAATTAGTGCATTCAGATTTTATCTGGTGGCATAGATTTTTGTATCGGCTTTTGAAGTTGGCAACGTGACCAGATTTGTTTTTTCGCCAAAGTGATCCTTTTTAATTGAAGCTTCCTTATTGTGATGGGTAATCTGTTTTTCCTGGTTTGGGGAGTTGCTATTGGTACATATAGTTTGATGGCTCTTTTGATTTCTAATAGGAATATGTTGTAATGGTCTTCAACAGTATTGCATCTGAATAGAAATTGCAATCAAGGGAAGAGAGATAATTGATTATAAGATCATAGCTGCCTTTTTGAAGTTACAATTGGGGATTTTGTCGTGATTATTTTTGTGTGGACATATGTTGAGACAAAAGTCAATCATGTTGTGGTCACTGTTGGAAAAGTGTTCTTTAATTTGTATTCCATAAATTGAATTCAAACTATTGCAGAAGATGAGATTGAGGCAGTTGTTAAGCCTAGTATTGTTGGTTACTAGTTGTTCCAGTCCCAGATTTGTTACAGCATTGTAGAAGGTTGCATGTATGGGTTCAGTTGTACATTCGTTTAGGGTCCAGTTAATATGAGGTAGATAGAAGTCACCAAGAAAGATAAAAGCATGTGGGCAGGATGCTGCCCATGTTAGTAGTGTATTTAGCTTGTTTAAATGTTCAATGTGATAATCAGGTGCTCTGTAACATAGTAAGAATCTAAATGTGATATTTAAGGTCAGTTCACAAATATTGGTCTCAGGAAGAGCAAGCTCTTGGGTAACTTGGATGTTTTTTTAGATGTAAGAACTTTTTATAGAAGATAGCAACACCACCTCCTCTATGGATTTCACGATCTAATCAGTAAACATGATAGTCTCTTACTGAGGTAATGGAGTGAGGGAGAGATGTGTTGAGCCATTTTTCACAGACAAATATGATGTCGAACTTAGCTGTATTTAGTAAGACTTGAAGCTGACTAAAGTATTTTACAGCCCCAGTTGGACTCTCTGCGTATTTTTGAACTTTATTTTGCAGAGCAGAATAGTGGTTTGGAATTCTCTGCTGAATCCAATGGGCTTTTTGTTTATTTGTTTGTTTCTGTAAGTGTTCTTCCTCATTCATGTTAATGTATACTCCTCCTCCCATCCTTAAACCAGCAGAAAAGTGTACAGGTAGTCCTTGACTTAGAATCACAACTGGGACCTGAACTTCCTTTGCAAAGTGATGTGGTTGTTAGGTAACTTGTATCTCATTTTGTGACCTTTTTCTTTTTGATTATTAAGTGATTCATACAGCCGTTAAGCAAACTGACTTACCCCATTGATTTTGCTTGTCAAAAGGTCGCAAATGGCAATCATGTGACCCTGGGATGTTGCAACTCTTGTTACCATTTGCTGATTGTCAAGTATCTGAATTCTGATCATGTGACTGTGGGGAATGCTGTGATGGTTACTTTTTTCAAATATCATTGTAACTCTGAACAGTTATTAAATGAATAGTTGAAGTGACCAGCGTAATTTGCATTGCTGTTTCAGCCAGATTTTCACCTTCCTCTGAGCCTGTCTGTATAGATGTCCTATGGAACAATTTAAGAAGAGTAATTGGTGGGTTTTCCCACTCTCATTTCCTTTCCCATCCCACATATTCACCTGGTTGCAAAAGTATTTATTAGTTGTTCTCCTTAATATATGGTGGGAAGGCGTGGGGAATTGTGGGTAAATGCAAGGTTTGGGGGTTTAGCCACCTTTCAAAATGTTTGACAGACAAGTAACAAACATGAAGATATTCAACCATTAACCTGTCACTCATGTTAGATCTGAACACAGGTCTATCCATTTTCTAAAAGAAATACATTAACTGAAAACTGACATCTGCGGCTTTGCTCCGCATTAGGAAGGCTTCTCATTGAGTCCAATGCATCAAGAAAGACACCAAGCCAGTTCAGTCTTGGATGAGCAGCCCTGAGCACGCGCTCAGGGAAGCCCTTTTATTGAACACAAAACGTCACAAAAGAGAGTTCAGCCTACTTTACATGTTAAAAGGGTTGGGGGTCTCAGTGGATATGTTGTAGCACCCAATCACAGTGCTTAAGGGATACAAAATAACCAATCCGCGCCTGCAGTCCAGCCAGTAGCCCAAGGTGGGCAGCATCCTTTTGTTCCTGATATCTGCTTTCAGCCTACGTGAGGCCTTGCAGGTATCGAAGACTCCGTTGCCTACGTGAGGCTTGGCATATATCAAAACTCCTTTGCCTACGTGAGGCTTGGCATATATCAAAACTCCTTTGCCTACGTGAGGCTTTGGCATATGCCCAGGCTGTTAGATGTGGATTCGCTGCTGCATCTCCTCTGTTTTAGTTTTACGCAGAGGGATTTCTTCTGGTTCTTCGCTATAGTCCATACAGAAGCCCGTGCGCATGTTCTCATCGGGGTCCTCTGAGGGTATAGCTTTGTACAGAGATTCTTTTTCCCAGAGGGCATTGACCTGTGCAATGGTGCGTTTTTCTGCTAGCAGTGACAGACTATTAGAGATGGCGCGAACAAAGATTGGTACTATACATGGAAGAATAACACACCCAGCAGCAATAATACCTATGAGCGCTATTATAGCTTGTAATCCTGGCAGTTTTGGGAGCCAGGAGCCAAAGATATTTTTGAGGTCCATACCTCGCCATACTTGATCCGGATTGTAGGTTAATTGTCGCATCTCAGTGGTTAACTGCGCTACGACTTTGCCAACCTTGTCAATTTGAAGACAGCAATTTGTGAGGTTAAACCTACCACATACCCCCCCTTCCTTGGCTAATAAATAATCCAAAGCCAAGCGATTTTGGTAGACAGCTGTGCGTAATTTGTCTGTAGCAGTTGCAAGAGTGTTTAGAGCCTTATCTATTCGTTGACCTGCTAAATCTAAGACAGCTTGCAAGCGAATGATTCTATTAAGCATATATATGGGGGTCCTGTACCCATAAGACCCGTCTTGGGCCCAAGTGGCCATGCCATAGGTGCAGACGATTCTCTGTGAGGTCCAGGTGTCCCCTGTGTATTCTGATTGGCAGGGGAAGCCTGCAAAAGCATTGTCGGCTTCCCTTTTTGCGAGACAACATGTCATAAACAGGGATGCCTAGTTCCTGCTTCACTGAGATTGGAAGGAGGAAGAAGGAAGGTCTTATCCATCCCAATACACATGACCCTTGCCAATCTGCTGGGAGGGATGGGTAGGCTAGGTTACCGCAGATCCAATACATGTCATTGGGTGCAGTCCAGTTCTGGGAGGATGAAGTGTCCCTGAGATAAGGAAGGAGGGTTGTGTTGAATTTTGTGGGTGTGGTAGTAGCATTATCAGGTGCTGTCCAATTCTGGTAGGAGATGTCCCACGTGCCTAAACAAAGGAGATGTCCTACCGTAATGGACCCGTTCGGGAGAAGCAGTTTCTACGATTAGATTGGTAGTAATTGTCCAGATAAGGGGTCGGGGCAGTTCTGGCTGTTATGTTTCCTATAGAAGACATGTTGTTGAACAGTGATGGCGATGCTTCTAAGGCTTGCCATGGCCATTGTTCTCCTGTGGTGGTTCCCCGCAGACAAAGCAATTGGTTATTGCAAGTTGTTTTGCAATTTTTTCTGCCATGTCCATGAATAGGTTTTTGCTATTATGCTGGTATCAGGGCTTTATCTAACTTTCTTAAATTATTATACCGACCAGCCTAATGATGTTTCCTTACCCTCATATATCACTTCTGTTTTTATAGTAATGTAGGTGATTGGATCTGCTCCTATGCCATCGATCCCTATACCATAGGTATCCATGGCGGAGTGTTGTCTGGAGATAGTGATCTCTACCTTGTTGTCCTTGGTAGACCCTGATACTCGTTTAAAATGTGACAGATGATTGCAACCTGAGTACCCTCCCCAGTATAATCACAGACACAAGACCAACCCGAGCATTCAATGGAGCCCCGCAAGGGATCCAATGATTAGGGTTTCCTCTGGCCCAATTGATGGGCGTGGGACACAAATACTTATGATCATGAGCATATTTGGTTTTCCAATCATCTGACCCACAAGGATATCCCCCTGGTTTGGAACAAGCAATGCAAACATCAAAAGTTAAGACAATTGGGTCAGTACCATCCTTAAGCACAGTGGTGTGATTTAGGTAGTAAAGTTTTCCCTCCCCTTCAGGATCAGCTCTGCCAGAGGCTTTTGGAAGTCCGGCCCACAAGGTAACATTAGGCGAACAGCCGCCTTGGGGTCATAGCAAACAGTTTTTGAGTTCATTTTGCATAACTGATACATAGTCCCGTTATTCTGGCAAGTTTTCCCAGTAGAAAGGCATCTCTGTGGTTGCTGGGTATGGTAAATGAGAGTCAGTTGAGTGAAGCCTGCTTGTGTGGTTTTGGTCAAGCAGGGGTGCAGTCATCTGGTTTGGTGGGTTTTTGTGATCTTTTAATCCTATGCAGCAAAGGGGGTTCTGAATATGAGTGTCAGGCTGATTCACAAATTGTCTGTGATGATGATGAGATGAGCAAGGTCTGAGGATTGTCCAGGAGCTGTAGGTGTTGCGCGTAGAATCATGGAGGCGCCGAGCTGAACAATAGTAGGTGGTTGCAGTAGGATGGGATATGAGGAGTGTAGCTCGAGGGGTTGTTCAAAGGTGTTGACCGGAAAGAGGCGTTGCTGGAGATGTAGGACCATGGCTGAGAAGCGTTGACCATCTGAGATAAGGAGGAAAAATGTCCCAGGATGCAGTGCAGGTCAGCAGGAGGGGGTGTCTGGCGTGAAGTATGTTACTCTGGATGGAATGGAAACTTTGGAGCGTGTGCAGCAAGGAGGAAGAGGAGGAGGAGGAGGGCCAGCGAAGCAGCAGGGCAGATCATGTTGATATGTCTGCAGCTGGTGGTTTTGCTACCTTGGGGTGGTATGGCCTGACGTGCCGTCCAGGAACCCACAGGACACGATCTGGAAGCTGGATAGCTGCGTAGCCACGACCCCAGGTGAGGAGATCAGCAGGACCCTTCCAAGCAGGGTCTGGCAGTTGGCGGTAGTACACCTGTGGTTTGGGAGAATCAGGAGAGGGGAGGGAGGAAAAGTGTCGCTCCGCTGCTGTTGTAGCAGGGTGCCAGAGAGATTGAGGAAATTAAGCGTATAAAGGCAAAGATTAAGGGTGTTTTGCATCGCCGGGAGGCCAAGGGGTTTTTTCCTTTGGCCAGATGTCGTTCTAGTGCTGTCTTTAAAGTTAAATTGGCTCTCTCTGCCAGGGCTTGTCCCTGGCTGTTGTAAGGATCCCAAGTTTGTGGGTGACCTGCCACTTAGAGCAAAATTCTGACATAGCCACACTAGTGTATGCAGGACCATTGTCTGTTTTTATTTCGTTTGGGCGTCCCAACGATGCAAAGGTGCGAATGCAGTGGTTAATGACATGTTTAGAGGCTTCTCCTCTCTGCGGGGTTGCCATTATGAACCCTGAATAAGTATCAATTGTGACATGCAGATACTTCCAGGGGGCAAATGGGGGAAACTGAGTAACATCCATATGCCATATTTCACAGGCTTTCAACCCACGGGGATTTACTCCTAAGGGGATGGAATTGGCTTGCTGACTGCAGGTGGGGCATTGCTGCCTGATGGCTGAGGCTTCTGCCATGGTAAGGTTAAAATGTTTCATGAGGGCTTTGGCATTTTGATGAAAGTAAGAATGGCTTTCCCAGGGAGTTAGGGTGTGCGTGGTCATAATACCTGCAGCTGCTTGATCGGCCACATCATTGCCTTCCTGGAGAATTCCTGGGAAAGGCTGGTGGCTGCGAATGTGGGCTACAAAGAGAGGGTGTTGTCGTTGTGCAACAAGCTGTTGCAGTGTAACAAAAAGAGAGAAGGTTCTTGTCAATAGCAGGAGAGAGGTAAGAGTCGTGGATGGTAGAGACTATTTGGGTAACATACAGGCTGTCCAGGATCAAGTTGAGGGGTTCGCTGAAATTTTGGAGGACTAGTATGGTTGCAGCAAGCTCAGCCCTTTGTGGTGAAGTCTGCACAGGGGTGGTTTTGGTGTGCCATGCTCCATTCTTTTGCCAAGCACATGCCCCTCGTTCCCTGCTGCCATCAGCAAATATAGTCAGGGCACTGACCAAAGGTTGTTTGCTGATGGGAGAGGAGAAGGAGATGGGTATGGTTCTAATGATCTGAAAACGTGGGTCAGCGGGTGGGTGGCAGGAGACTAGCCCAGGCCAGTCGGATAAGGCCAACTGAAGCTCCTGGGAGTTTTGGAATAGAGGTTCCCAAATTTGCAGCGAGAAGGGGATAAAAAGTGTGGAGACATCTATCCCCATGAGTGCTTTTGTGCGGCTCCTGCCCTTTACGATTAATTGAGCCAATTGAGCTGGTTTGGAAGTGATGGAGCATCGGGGTGTGTGGGAGAGATGGATCCACTCTAAGATGTGGAGCTTTTGGTCCTTTTGGGTCACTGCCGCAGTCAAGAGCCTTGGGGTGGCTAGAATGACCATATCTAGAGGAGTATTGGCAGCGGCCCTATCCACCCATATTCTACGTATGTTCTCTTCTATATGGGTCAGCGCTTGAAGCTGAGGTTGCTGCAAGGATATTTTGTCAGCGGGCCCTTTTCCCAAGTAAGGGCTTCGAATAGTGGAGAGAGAGTGTCAGTGGTTAGTGACAGGAAAGATCGGGCCCAATTAATGGTGCCCAGATATTGTTGAAGCTGAACCAGGGTAGGTTGAGGAGGCAGAGAGAGTGAGGGGAGTGAAGGATAGGCAGTAGTTGAGAGCATTTTATAGCCTAGATATGCATAGGGAGTCAGCACTTGTACCTTTTCAGGCGCTATGTGTAAGCCTCCCTTTGCAAGGATAGCTTTCAGGAAAGAGAACGAAGCAAACACTGTACCTGGGGGTCCAGGAGCAGCAACAAGGATGTCATCCATGTAATGATACACCAGAAATTGTGGATAGGCAGAACGGTAGGGTAACAGGACCTTATTTACATAGTGCTGACACATGGTGGGGCTGTTGAGCATGCCCTGAGGTAGGACTTTCCATTGAAAGCGAGAGGAGGGAGAGGAGTTATTCAAGCGAGGCAGAGTAAAGGCGAACAAGGCGCAGTCAAGTTCATGCAGTGGGATAGAGAAAAAACAATCCTTTAAGTCAACAACCATGAGATCAAATTTTTCAGGGATGATATTGGGATTTGGCAGACCACATTGTAATGCCCCCATTGGTTTTATAATCAAGTTCAAGGCCCTCAAATCTTGTAGGAGCCTCCATTTGCCTGATTTTTTCTTTACAACAAAAATGGGGGTGTTGTATGGGCTGACAGATGGTTCAACATGCCCTTTGACAATTTGGTCCTGGACAAGTGATTGCAAGGCTTCTAATTTGTCTATAGTGAGGGGCCACTGATCCACCCAAACAGGCTCTGTGGTTTTTAGTTGCAGCCGCAGTGGGGTTTCAGTGGAGGATGCCATTAATCTATGATGAGTTTTGCATTAAGTTGAGACATGAGATCACGGCCCCACAGGTTAGTGTGTAGTGGAAGTACCAAGGGTTGGAGGTAGGCAGTGCAAGAGATGTCAGATGAACTCACCGGTAGCCAGTGTTTGCTACGGTGGGCGTGCTGAACTCCTCCCACTCCCCGAACGGCCAGGGCAGTTTCCAGGGGCCAATCGTCTGGCCACTCAGCCGTTCGGATGACACTAACGTCAGCTCCAGTATCTAAGAGACCCGAAAAGACCTTATCATTGATTGTGAATTGTAATACAGGCCTGGCTCGTTCCATAGATTGATGGACAGTGAATGCCCAGGCATCTTTAGTTTTAACAGGTACTGGAACAGCAGTTGCCACTAGTTCTCCCTTGCTAAGTTTTGTGGGAGTATTTCCAATTACTGCTATGGCAACTGAGGAAAAGTCATCGGAATCTCTCAGAAATGGAGATGCAATAATTCCTTTTGCCATGAGGTCCCGGATGGGATAAATTATGAGGGGCGTCATGGCAGGAGGAATGGTTTTCAGACACGTGGGGAGAAAGTACACAGTGCCTGGGGTGTCAATTTCCATATCTTCAGAAGCAATTAATTGGAAAGATATGGTGTCAGCCTTTGGAGCGGGGCTGGCTGACTGCCCCCCCTCTAGTTTCCCTGCGGTTGGGGGGTGCTGCTGCGACACTGGTTTGCCCAATGGTACCCCTTTTTGCACCTTGGGCAAATTGTTTTCGGCTTGTTGTTTTGTGGATTGTCCCTAGCCCTACATTGTGCTTTGAAGTGGCCTGGTTTCCCACAATTGAAGCAATTCCCAGCTGGCCTGTTTTGAGAATTTGCGTGCTGCAGGGCCATTGCCAGGTGTTCCATATTGTAGGAAACAGTCCCCACGATTCTGCAAGCCTTTAGATAGTCAGAGAGGGAGGCCCCCCCTCGGGCAGCCAGAGGCTGCAGAATCCTTTTACAATCCTCATTTGCATTCTCAAAGGCTAATTTCAACAGAAGCTCTCTGTGGGCCTCTTCATTTGAAATCTGCCTCTGAACAGCCTTTTGGAGCTCTACAGTTATTTATATGACAATAAACAATGAGATAGCAGGGAGTCACATGTTGGACACAAGACCAATAGCAGACTACCTTCTGCTATATTTACCTGCAAGCAGAAAATGGTTGCACTATAAGTGTTGCAGCTACGTACAGTAGATGAGTGATTGACTTGATATCCAGCTGTGACAGCATGAAACCTTTTAAGTATTGAAATCTGCCTCTGAACACCTTTTGGAGCTCTTCTATGAATTCGGCATAGGGTTGGTGTGACCCCTGGGTAATTTTGGAAAAGGAGCCTATGGCCCCAGAGGCAGGATCATCGACCTTATCAAGGGCTTTGATAGCGATGATACTGACAAGGGTGAGAACTTGCTGTGGGATCGCTGTCTGGGATGTTAATTCAGCGAATTGGCCCATGCCAAAAATTTGATCTGTTCTTGAGCCACGATCGTGAGCAATTTTCTCAGCTTCAGCACGAAAGTCTGATTCCCACACAACGTACTGCGGTCCTGTCAGTATCATTCGGAAGAGGTCTTTCCAGTCTTGGGGTAGCATAAAAAAGGAGGTGCTGATGGTGTTAATGAGACCTCTGACATACGGTGCCTGAATGCCATACATGGCCACAGCTTGTTTTAAATCTCTAATTAATTTCATGGATAAGGGCTCAAGCCTGGGCACCATATTCCCAGCACTATCCCCCACATATTCTATGGGGCAGAGGGAGAGCTCCTCTAGGGTAAGAGAGCCCTCCTTGCGCCCCTGTGCCATGGCTTGTGCAACTGCTCCCATGGGTGTCTGATCCCCCACAGGATTTAATTTAGGAGGAACCAAGGGTTCAGGAGCTGTGAGGAAGAGGCTTCCAGTGGGAGAGCATCTTTGGTTTTGGTCTCAGCAGCATAGGGAGGGGACCTCCTGCAAGGGGGCTGCCAGCGTTAGTCAGCGCTGAGCTCTGAACTATCAAACATTCCATTACTACCCTCCAAGTGGTTAAAATCTTTGGCGGAGCCCTGGGAGTATCATGAAAAAGTCACCCAAACGTTGCCATGTGGAGACTTTTAAGGACCCCTTTTCCGGATAAGCCGGACATTGCTTGTGGATGTATTTTAAAAGGGCTCTGAGGTCCTTTTAGTTGGAGCCAGGAGCTTTTTGCCCTGACTCCTAAGAATCAAAATTGAGCTCTTCGTTAATTCCCTTAATTCCTGCAGATGCACCATCTGCGCTTTAGAGAATTTCCCGCCCATACTCACCTGAAGGGAGGATTTCTCCTGGGGAAGGATCCGTGACTAGACGGCGTCCCTGGGTTGCAACTGGCTCGTCCGGCCGGGTGAGATGGGAGGTTGAAGGCAGGCGGGTCCGCTTCTTTTCAGCAGATCACGTCGGGGTCACCAGATGCGGCTTTGCTCCGCATTAGGAAGGCTTCTCATTGAGTCCAATGCATCAAGAAAGACACCAAGCCAGTTCAGTCTTGGATGAGCAGCCCTGAGCAGCGCTCAGGGAAGCCCTTTATTGAACACAAAACGTCACAAAGAGAGTTCAGCCTACTTTACATGTTAAAAGGGTTGGGGGTCTCAGTGGATATGTTGTAGCACCCAATCACAGTGCTTAAGGGATACAAAATAACCAATCCGCGCCTGCAGTCCAGCCAGTAGCCCAAGGTGGGCAGCATCCTTTTGTTCCTGATATCTGCTTTCAGCCTACGTGAGGCCTTGCAGGTATCGAAGACTCCGTTGCCTACGTGAGGCTTGGCATATATCAAAACTCCTTTGCCTACGTGAGGCTTGGCATATATCAAAACTCCTTTGCCTACGTGAGGCTTTGGCATATGCCCAGGCTGTTAGATGTGGATTCGCTGCTGCAGACATCTTAAAAGAAATGTAAAGTGCTCCCGTGGTGGATTGAGAATGAGGCAGTCTACATTATCACAATATCTTTAATAATGAGAATAATTATGGACTTCCGGTTGCAAGGCTTCGGCGGCGGCAGGAATCCACTTCTCTGCGGGTCCCTGCTGCGCTCGCCGTCGAGGTACCCCTGATCCAACTGGATTTGGGGGTTGTCGCTGCCCTGAAGGGGCAGCGGAAGACAGAGGAGATCCGGGCAGGGGTCTGGGGATATCGCACCCCCTTTCCCCAGCTGGCTAGACTCCTTTTTCCTGAGGCGGTGGAGCGGCTGTCAGCAATGGCAGCCACAAAGAAATCTTCAACCGGATAAGATTGTGCAGGAGGAAGAGCCAGAAGGAGTTTTCTTGGCTGAACTGGGACATTAAGTTACTTTTAAAACACCCTGGAAACCTGACTTTGGATTGATACATTTGTTTCCAAAAGAATTTGTTACATCAGCGAAAGTGCTGAAGGAAAGCTCACTCTCCTTCCTTATGGAGAAAGCAAAGGAGCACAGAAAAATCTGTTTTTTAAAGGTAAAAATAAGCTCTTTGTTACAAGTGGGAAGGAGAGGACTAAAAATTTTTTAAAAAAACTTTGTTGGAGGAGACGCCTTGAAGATTACAAGACCATCAATTAATTGTAATACGGCTTTTAAAATACACTTGGGATTTTGCCCCTGGAGGAAAAACTGTAAAGAGAAGAAGAGGAAATAATTTTTGTTTGTTTGGATTGTTTGATAACTTTGACATTTGGCAATTACTTTAAGATTGAAAGCATCTGGGTTGTTTTTAAAAACCTATAATGGTACCATCTGTTGATGAACTGAACATGGAATATGAAAAATTAAAAGAAAGACAACAAAATGGCAAGGATTCCTTGGGAGCTGCCTTCCATTTTTTAGATATGGCGGTTTCTACGTACCAGCAAATACTGGAGGAAGGAGGAGAAGAAGAAGAAGAAAAGGAAGAAGCCATCTTTAATGGACTAAAAAGTTCGATTAAGAAAGAAAATGGGAAGAGAGGAAGGAAAAATGAGAATTTAAGATTTAATAAAACAACCAAGAAAAAGAAAAATAGGGTGAAAAGAAGGTACAATGTTAGAAAGCAATTGAAAAGAGAATTACAACAGAGAGGGGAAGTTAAAAAGGGGGAGGCTAGGAGAGGGGGGGGCAAAAAGACCAGATTGGAGAAGAAAGGGAGGGAAAAAGAAAAAAAAAGCCACGGGCTAGAACAAGATTTTAAAAAGAAAATTTTTTTTAGAGATGAAGGATAATGGTTAGTGCATAATTAAAGAAGATTCTGCAAGAGTGCATAAGATAGTATTGTAGTATTTGCATTTGAAATAGTTTATTGGAATATTTAATAAAATATTAATGTTTAATAATGATAGATGTTAATATTTAATAAAATATTAGGAGAATGTGTAAAATGATTAATGCTTAATTATAGTTTAATTTGTTATTGTTTTAATGTTATTATAACCTTAGTATTTTATTTTCTTATTCTAAAACAATGTACTTATCAGAATTAGAATTAGAATGGAATTTATACATTTAACTATACTATAAGTTTACTATTCTTTTATTTTAAGATTTAATATGTAGAATGTACTAAGCAGAATCAGGATAGAAATTATGTATTATTTTAAGTTTTACTTTAGGTGAAGGCGTCATACTTTAAAAGTGATTACAGGGGAAATTTTTTGTTAAAGAGAAGAGATAAATAGATGTTTGGTAAAGAACGGACAAAAGATATAAGCATAATGATTTTGAAATAAGACAAAATAAATAAAACATAATTAAGAGAGTGAAAAGATGGGAGAAGTTATATAGAAAATATAAAATGGTTAATA
The DNA here is from genome assembly GCF_049901715.1 of Pseudonaja textilis. Classification (NCBI taxonomy): domain Eukaryota; kingdom Metazoa; phylum Chordata; class Lepidosauria; order Squamata; family Elapidae; genus Pseudonaja; species Pseudonaja textilis. The sequence continues at coordinate 23,985,242 of NC_142008.1, read as the reverse complement.
AGATATGAAGGGTATATAAGGTGGGCATGAATTTGATTTAGGTCTGTCAAAAAAGATGTAACGCGGGGCTAAGTCACTTTTCAAAAGAAGTTCTATGTTTTATGTTTTGTGTGTTGATTAGTTATGTTTGATTGTAAATTAATAAAATCTTGGAGGAATGAAATCAAAGGGAGAGAAATTGGGAAAAGACATGTATAAATGACAACTAAGGAGGGTTTTTTTTTAATGTTTTGCTTTAGGTTATGTATTTTGTGTGCTTATGACTGATTGAGAATTACTAAAACTTTGATAGAAAGAAATATAATTGAACAAAAGTGAAGGAAGAAATAATGAGAAATTTGGAAAAGATATATATGTGTAAATGGAAATGTGATAATGTGGAACTATGTTTTTAAAAAATAATGCTTTATTTGCCTTGTTAAAATTTATAAGTAATTCTTAGAAAGGAGGTTTTATACTTTTATGTGTTATGTTTTGTTTGTCTTCAAAAATCAATAAAACTTGTTCTTATAAAAAAAAATGAGAATAATTATCTCAGACATGCATGCCAATGCATTCATTCACATAGATTCAAAAGAAAGTGCAGGGGTACAAAGAGAAATTCTGCTGAATCATATCAAATTAGAAAACTCCACATCTTAAGGCAGAAGTAAATTTCCCTGGAATTTACCCAAAGCAGTATGCTACTGTAGTATATTGTTTTCCCATAGAAGTCTGCTACCTTTGGATCTGGAAGTTTCATTTTGCTCTTCAAAAACCCATGGAACTGTCTGATTATAGCCGTGTCATTAAGAGCAATCAGAAAGGAACCAGAATCACACATAGACTTTATTCAGCCTAGCAGAAATTTCAAAGTATGCAAATAATTACTGCACCCGATTTTCTTTTTCTAAATAAGGAGAAATTGTGACTTCTGGAAATGTGCAAACTGTCTTGCAGAACCCTGTCTGAAGCCTTCTGAGTGTGCTGAACCACAACTTACAAACCCCACCGACTATCCTTTCGGATGTGGAAAAGCCCAAGGGTTGATGTAGTGCAACCCACCTGGAGAGTGCCAGGTTGGGGAAATCTCGTTCCTATTAGAATATTTTGAACTTCCCGTAATTGTGTATTATTGCTACCTAGGAACGACGAGGAGGGAGATTCTAATATATCTGGGATAGAATGTGTTCATTTGGCTACCTTTGAAAATCGCCCTTCGTAGGGCAAGGAAAAGCCCCGCCGGGAAAGTAACAACTCCTTTGCTGACATGAACCCAACGCAAAGTTGTGAGTGGGAGCCTCTGCACTTTGGGCAGGAAAGGAAGTGGGGGAGGAGACAGCCGCACTCGCCCCCCCACTAGGTCGCTGCCCGAGTGCCCTAAGCCCTCTCCTGCTGTGGCCGCCCCGCCTACGACCGGCCCCGCCTGCTCTGCTCCTCCCCTCCGTCCCTTTCGCGGCCGTTTGTGCCTCGATCTGTCTGCGCCTGGCCTCGGGGGGGAAACCATGGCGCCCAACGAAGAGGACAGCGCCGCCGGCAACGGGTCGATGGAAGAGAAGGAGAATGGCAAGAAGGTGCTTCGGCCTCGCAGCTCGGTGACCACAGCCTGGCTGATCTTCTACAACATCACCATGACGGCCGGGTGAGCGGGGTGTTGCAGATGGAGCCGGCGGTGGGTCGAACACGGAACTGTTCCTTCTCCCCGCCCCAGGGCGAAAGGCTTCCTCTCCGAACTACGGACAGGGCTGTACCTGCTGGGCACTGTGGTGAGGGGAGAAAGGGGGCGGCATTGGCGGGGCAGCGCGAGCGGTGGCTGGGGGAGAAGCCCTGGCTTGCTTGCATTGCCTAATACGGTGCAGACTTCCAGCAAGACGAGCACGTCATCCCTCGAGCCCGCCGGAGAGGTTAAGTATAGCCCGAGCCCGGAATGCCGGCCGGGGGTTGTGGAATGGGGCAGACTGCTTCCCTCGGCATAATTTATTGCGGTGGCCGCCGAAGACAAGAGCATGTTCAGTCGGCGCTCGGTCCCCTCCCACTGACTCGAGCCGTCTTCCTTCGATAGCACCTGCCCGGCCAGATGGCCGCGGTAACCTGAGCCTGAGGTGGATCAGGGAGCATTTAATCCCAAACCTCCAGGGTGACGTGAGGGTTAGTGGGCCTTAAAGGTGGACTTCTAACTTTGTTACAAAGTTGTAACTTAGTTCGATTTCAGCTTAGCCAGTTGTGTTGCTTTAGCTGGTTTTAGAAACATTCCTTAGCACAGTGGTTCAGCTGATCACCATGGTTTGTTTGAACATCGCCTATTGAATAAACCATAATTTCATGTCTGATCTGATTTGTACTTTGAAACACTTCTGAATGAATGTTAAATTAAGAGATGTTTCTTCTTCCATAATAGATATAAATGACAATAGAATGTTCTCCCAAAGAGAAGGCATCCTGCCATTATCAACTCTACTTCTGCCTGAGCATATTTTCATAACTTATTTAAAAAGTTGAAAAAAAAAACCCATTCTCCATTCCACCCCATTTTTTTCTTTTGGGATGCTTCATGTTCTTCAACATGTCAAGCCCAAAACCAAGAATGTCAGTGGTCATAATTCTTCCAAGGTCTTTGTTTCACATATCTAGACAAAATCTTCCCAGACTGACGACTCTGCCTGAGGACTCCTGAGGACCCACCTTTATTATTACATAAAGAGAGTACAATATGTGTACAATGAGATTAGCTACACCTACAGGATATTCTATATCCCTTTATTAGAGAGGGACTGTCTTCTCTCTTTCTGTAGTATCCCGACTGAGTTGCCTCTTATTCTTCTGGAATGCACCCTCTTTCTCCTGGGAATCCATCCCTAACTACAGTCCATCACAAACATTAGTGAATCCAACCTTTGTGATTTATGATTCTGTTTCTATGCAACCACTTCTATACTTTTACCCCTAAATTACATCTATAATATCACTAATATCTGGCTTGATTTGTTTTGTTTTATTTATTTATTTGTATCCTGCCTCTATTATTTTTAGAAATAAGGCAGCAAACCTATCCAACACACCTTCCTCCTCCTATTTTCCCCAAAACAACAATCCTGTGAGGTGGGTTGAGCTGAGAGAAAATGACTGGTCCATGATTAGCTTTTATGAGTAAGGCAGGCTTGAACTTATGGTCTTCTACTGGTGCCTTAACCACTAGACCAAACTGATACACGGAAGATGTGTCTTTCTACTATGTATAAATTATTTACACTTGCTATTTATAAGCAGTCAGATATTCTTATTCAGCAAACAGTTGTTAAAACAGTCCATAACTTGGTGCCTTGTAGAACCTTACTCTTTGTCTAAACTTATCATAGGATTATGTATAATATAATATCATGTGTCTTCAGTAACATTCCCCACAAAAGCTTTGGTTTCAGATTCAGTTTATTGCACTCTACAATAGTAAGCTTAGGTTGGACACGTTATGAGGAGCTTCTATTCCTAGTTCTATTCTATTCCTAGATACATTTCAAAAGATATGTTCAGACCTCACTACCTAAAGGTGCTTAAGATTTGTTTTATTTATTTACTCAATCACATTCGTCCTGGAAAAGGTCTAGCTGTATTCTGTGTAATTGTTACTTGATAGCACATAGTCAATCATAACCAATCCAAACAACTTTTTTTATATTTATTAAGATTTTTTTTATCAAAGTTTATGAAAGCTTTTTTTAAAATAGAGAGCTTGAAAAAGTATGGAATGGACAAACTTTTCTTCCTTATACTGTATAACAATAATCCCAAAGAATATTTCACTATCTAAGGCAGAATTTAGCTTCTTTCCTCCCCATGCTGGGGAGAGCAGTCTCATGAACTATACCTCCCACATCCCTTTGACTAGGAAAATTGCTTTGAAGAAACTTGTGGTTATGAGTTTTTGCACAGGTATCTTCCTTCATTTTGCTTCATAGTAGAGGCATTCCATAATTTTGGAATCATAATTGAATGCTTTGTGTAGAAAATAAAAAATAAAATTTAAATTTAAAAAATGACTTCCTAATTTGCTGCATATTAATGTATCTATCTAATGTGTAAATAAAAATAAAAGAAATAAAAGAAATTCAGTTGGACCATGAATAATAGATGAGATTAGAAAAAGGAATCATCTGAAATATTATCTTGCTACAGAGTAAACTTGATCTCAATTCTTTCCAGTACTTTCTATCTGTATAAAAACACACTTAAATACAAAACAGATGAATGACAGTGCCTAAGAGATGATGACATATACATAACTGATAAGGGACAACATGAAAATACTTTAACTTCATTATTCCATTAAGGATATTGTTTTTTCTGTTTAGGTGGCTTGTACTGGCTATTGCCATGGCCCGATTCTATATGGACAAAGGGACATACAAAGGCTTATATAAAAGCATTCAAAAGACACTTAAATTTTTCCAGACTTTTGCTTTGCTTGAGGTAAGTTTTTAGTAAATATATCTTATCTGAAAGGAGAATGTGAATCTGGACAAAAAATAGTTAGCAGCCTAAATAATTGTTGCCAGAGACTGCTGGGCCATTAATGAGATCAGAAGGTACTTGCAGAATATATTCTGAGGTATCAACTGTAGCTTTCACAGTGTCATTTACAAATTGTTCCCTGACACCTTGTTAAGTGTTCATTTATGACAAAAGGAATTGGAGCCAGAGTTTGTAGTTAATTTTCCAGAATGCCTCCTTGGGATTCTGATTTCCAAACCAAGAGCCTTTTTAAAATGAAAGGCCTTAGAAGTTGCTAGAAGTCACTGGAGCTGCGTTAGATGAACTAGTGCTTTCAGATGAGAGCTGTACTCACCCGCCACTGATAAAATATATGCAACTGTAATAGTTATTTTGTGAGATGTCAAGATCAAATTATAATTCATGGACATCCCATATGAAAGTGCTATGAGAGGATTTCATCTTACAGACTTTAATGTTGCAAATTTGATAGTAACTCTCTGTGCTTATTTAGCACTTCTCCAGGGGATTGTGATGTAGTCTAAATTCAATTAGAATATGGGTAGTTCTCAACTAATGACTGTAACTGAGCCTGGAATTATGGTTGTAAGATGTGACCATGCTCAGTTTTACAATGTTTTTTGTGGTGGTCATTAAGAAAACATAATGAACTCCTAAATGAACACCAGTATCATATAATGAGTCTGTTTTCCCCAAGAGATGGTTTTTTGTTGTTTTTTTTTGTTTTTGCTGGAGACTGAAACAAATGCCAGAAACTAGCAAAAAAAAATATATCCCAAAATCGTGGTCAAGTGGTTGAACGATGGGTGCAGCTGTCAGCTGACATTTGAAAACAAGTGATAAATAACTCTGGAAGGTCTGTCTTAACTTTGAGTCATTAAGCAAAGACTACCACTATTTTGTGATGCATCTGAAACTTGTTCAGAAATTCCTGAAAGATCAGGAAGATCTGTATTGTTGGGCTTCTGTAGTTCCAGATATCCAGTCCTCTTTCTTTGTGCTGGCTATTACCCATTATGATGTCATTTCCTGTTAATCAGTCTCTGAGCAGTTTAATGCCTATTTTGTTTTTTAAAAAGTCCCTAAGTATTTGATACCTACACTACACTCCGTTCACGCTTACTTGCAGTAATGTAGGGAAAGTCTTCTTGTGCTCTGATATCCTGGGGATTTGTATTTGTAATCATAAATGCCCAATGATATGCACTGTTTGGAAGGGAGTAAAACACACTACACATTAATGATCATAAGGCAGTGGTTAAGAAATATAGAAACTCATTCTTATGTCCCAACTAATCCCTGGAACTCTATTAGGTGGCTTTGGGATAATTAGTTTCAGCTCAGATTCCTTCATTGGACTACTGCTAGGGGCATAAACTTAGGGGAAAGCCTCAACTGAGTTGTCTTGCAAGACAAAGCAGAATAAAAATTAATAAATAATAATAAAGAACAATAAAGAATCCTAATTGCGATCCTCTAAAAATTACATGTGAATGGACTGTAGGTACACACTTTAAATGTCGTTACTAGAGAAATATATAACAACCTCCTGTAGCTTGCATTTGAAGCTAGTTTGCACAATTCCCTAGTTGTCCAGGGTGGATTTTACATTAAGACATGAATAAGAAATATGGCCATCCAAATTCTTTGAAATTCCTCCCATCAGCTACAACCAGCATGACCATTGGAAAAAATTAGTGGGATACGTTGGAAGCATCATTCATTCTTTATATCTTGTGCCCATATGGTTTCTCCAATTTTGCTATTTTTAATTAAGATTTATTATCACGTGTATTTTTTCAAGATGTTAGACTTCATAATTTTACAGGTCCCAGGATTAGTTAATTAGATATTGAACTCTAGTGCCATATAATTATTTGCTTATCTTTTCAACTTCTAATCATGCCTTTTCTCCCCTTGGACATTAGCAACAATTAATAGAAAAAATGGATATGCAATAATAAATGCTATGGCTAAGTTGGGGTTGCATGTTAGTCGTAACTATGAAAAAGTGAAAGGGAGAGAGAAACAATTAAATAAATTCTAGACTGACAACACTATTTTACACCAAGTAACACAAGTAGTAAGCACTGTGCTAACAAGTAAGATTATATTATTTTATCCACTTACAACTGGGGTATATCGTCACCTCTTCCAATCCTTTTGTATTGCATTATAATTCTCTAATTTGAATAATTAACTTGAAATCATAACAAAGATGCCAGGTTGGTCAAAAGTGCCATAACCAGTAATTTGTATAATCTAAATTGGATGCATTTTGGCTGAGATAAGAAAAAGGACAGCCTGCTATTATATCACATTTCTTTTCATGATGGCTTCTGTTTTTTAATTAATATTCCTAAAATGAATTAGGTAACCAGTCTCTCTTTATTGCCAGAATCCTACTCCCAAATTGGCAAGTAAACATACTTCTCTAGTAATTTTTCCATGATTACTGTATAGCTTGTATTTTCCACATTAAAATTCATTCTTGATACAAGATCCATGTACAAATTAAATTTATTATTTCCATGTGTATGTGTAAGAAAAATATCTCTGGAAAGAATACAGCTAAGCAGAGATTTTTCCAGCTATAGTTCAGTTCTGAATACTCACATTCTAATTCCTTCTGTTTACCCCTCCTTTCAATTTTCCAGATAATCCACTGTGCGGTTGGTGAGTCTCTTTTCAGTTTCTCAGTTAACTAAGCCCACTCTTACTTTATTGGACAACGGTGACCTATTTCTCTTTTTAAGGAGTAGTGCACACTTCTGTGCTCGTGACGGGGGTCCAAGTGAGTTCCAGAATCTTCATGGTATGGTTTGTTACACATAGTATAAAACAGGTAAGTGTCAAAGTGAACATTGCATCGCTCAGTGCACAATATCCTGGTATCACCAAAACAGTTAAACATTTAGAGATATATTGAAATTCTTGAACTATAAGTTAGCATATACCAGGGATCTGCAACCTTAAACACTGAAAGAGCTGTTTGGACCTGTTTCCCACAGGAAAAACAACACCAGGAGCCACCATACCTGGGTGGGCATGACCAACTCATTCTCACCCAGTCACATGACCCCCTAACTATGCCTACCCAGCCACAACACCTTTCTCTCTCTTTCTATGTCTCTCTCTCCCCCCTCTCTGTATCTCTTTATGTCTCTCTCCCTCTCTTCCCTTCTCTCTTTATCTCTCTCCCCACTCTATATGTCTCTGTGTGTGTCCCTCTCTTTCCCTCTGTATCTCTCTGTATCTTTCTCTCCCTATCTTCCCCTCGCTCTCCCATTTTCTCTGTATCTCTGTGTGTATCTCTCTCTCTTCCTCTGTATCTCTCTGTGTGTCTCTGTCTCTTTCGCTCTGTGTCTCTGTCTTCCCCTCTCCCTATTTTCCCCTCTTTCCCACTCTCTCCCTGTGTCTATCTCTCTGTGTGTCTATCTCTCCCCCCCTGTGTGTGTATGTATGTATATGTGTATGTGTTTGCCCAAAGAGCCGCATGCAGCTCTGGAGTCGTGGGTTGCCGACACCTGGCATAGAACCATTGTCAATGGCACAGACCTATAAGGTGAAATGAAAAAGTCCCTAGTAATTACACATGGGTAAAGTGATTGTAAAAGCCATTGAGGCTGGATATACGACTTTTATGTTTTGCCATTCCAATAGTAAAGTGCTCCGTATTAAAATAACTAAGAAAAAGTACCTATTCTTGCAATGCATATTATAAACTGGAATTGGATAAAGAGATTTCAGTTTGAGAAGAAACATGCAGTTTTAGACAGCTTAAATTTTGGATATACAGCCTAAGAGCAATTATTATGCATTAAGTAGTGTATCTATGCTTTTGATTTGTTGAAAAATAGAAATAAACAAAAGAATGGAGCCTAGTCCTTCAATGTCCCATTAATTTCAATTATATTTTATAGTTTGTAGCTTTCTTCTGTTCTGATACACTACAAAGGGATTATTGATATGTCAGTAAATGTTTTGAATCAAAAATGTAATCTTGATTCCAACCACCGGGCCGCAGACCGGTACCGGTCCGTGGAACATTTTCTACCGGGCCGCCGGTTTGCTGGGTGCCACCATCTTGTTTTGATGAGAGCTTCCGGTGAGCTTTTCCGGTTGGAAAGTGGCATTTGGGTCCTGAAGGAATCCTCACGCCTTAGTTTCATCGAAGGGGGAGGCAGCTTCGAACAAAACTAAGGCGCGAGGATTCTTTCAGCACCCAAGGCAAGGCGAGCCGAGCGGCCGTCCCGAAGCCCATTGACAAAGGTACAAAGGAGGAGTTGAAGGTGGTGGGGAGAAGCGGGGGACAGCTGGCTGGCTGGTCGCTCAGCTCGCCTTGCCATGCGTGCTGATGCCGGTACCGGGCCGTGGCACAAAAAAGGTTGGGGGCCACTGCCTTATACCATTTTGGTTAGATGGGGTGCAAATTTTATTATAATAAGATAAACAGTGTTTTATTCTATTTCATAGCCTGTTGGATCAATTCTTTCATTTAGGAATTGTTAGTAAATTGATTGTGATTACTGTGTGAGTGAATCTTAGATTTTAGAACTTTTGCTCACATAAAGCTGGTTTGTTTTTGTATACCCCTGTGCACTTTGAAACAGTTGGATCTCTCACCAGCAGATGGCACTTAGTGATTTCCTTATGTAGGAAAGTAAGTAGGAATGGCCTCTTCCCACTGATTAAAACTCATATGTTTTTTTTCCCTCTTCCTAGGGTACTTGAAAGTTTTTTTTATTAGATTAGATAATTAAACAAGATTTATATATAAATACTTTTTCAGCATCAGTAGAAGGTATCACTTAGTTTCTAAGGTATTGATCATGTTAGGTTTATGTTTCTCAGAATGAAAAATGTAAAAAAATCACAATGATTCCAGGAGAATATTAGAGCCAAAATCACAGGAAAAAAAATACAGCTAGTTCTCAACTTACAACCATCATTGAGCCCCAGATTTCCATTGCTAAGCAGGGCAGTTGTTAAGTGAATTTTGTCCCATTTTGAGGCTTTTGGCCACACTTATTAAGTGAATCAGTGTGGTTATTAAATAAATCATGTGGTCATTAAGCAAATCTGGCTTCCTCTGTTGACGTTGCTTGTTGAAAGCTGGCTGAGAAGGTTACAAACAGTGATAACATGACTCTGGTATAGTGCAATTGTTATATGCCAGTCGCCAAGTGTCCAAATTCTGATCATGTGACCATGGAGATGTCGTGACAATCATAAATGTGAAAACCGCTCATAAGTCACTTTTTTCAGTGCTGTTGTAACTTCAGATGGTCACTTAATGAATGGCTATAAATCAAAGGCTATTTATAAAAGGCTATCCAGCCAAGAAAAAAAGTTTAAATAATTGTAGAGTGATACTGTTATTAGAAATAACAAAAAGGTTATAAAGCTTTCTGATTTATAATGCATCAAATTAAACTATACTATGTCATATACAAAACAAGTATTCAGGTTTCAAAAGAGCAATTGCTTTAAAAACCTAAATGTGTGATGATCCCACACTTGATTTTCTATAGCAATAAATAAAGATACATAAATTAAAAATACTGTTTTAGTGTATTATTATAAAACACAAGTAACCTATGTATGGGTACAATAGTATTTATACAGTGTTGACTGTATAATGTTGTCTGTTGAATTAGTATTTATACAGTGATGACTGATGATTTAGATAACTTTAAAGATAAAGAGAAAAAAGTTAAGTAATGAGTTTTCTAAAATGTTAAACTTAAGCATAATAAGCGTAGGATTGTTTATATTTTACACCTAGAGGTGAATTTAGCTTTGACAAACAACTGCAAAATGCTTAAATTATTTTATATGATAAAGGTTTCTACCTTAATAATGAAGGACTTCACAATTATTTATTATTGTTGTTTATTGTTTTCTTCATATTAGAAAGAAAAGGTTAAAAAGCAATTTGATTTCTGTCTTATCCCTTCTTCATGCCTTAACTAATTTGCATTGTTTATAATAAGTTTATTTATATATTGTAAATATTATGACTTATTATAAGTTTACAACCCCTCCCTCGACTCCCAGAAACCACAGTTTAAATATAACAATGTTGATACAAAAGTTAAACAAAAATATTCCTATTCCTTAAATACTTATAGAGAAATTTTTTTGAATACACTAACAAAATTGATATTCTTAAAACTGATATTAAAATGTATTACTCATTGTAGTGCATTAGCTGGAAGTATCCAAGGTTCTCTTTTCTCTTAAAAAATGATTTAGAATTTTTATTTTATTTCTCAGACGTCATTGGAATGTGTATTAGCCTTCAAGCAAGATCTATTACAAAATTCTTCCTATTTTAATGAAAGGAAAATTACTTGTCTATAATGATTCTCAGAAACTAATCAATAGATCTTATTTTGTAAATCTAGGAATTAGTTTAATCCACCATAGATGCTGATGTCATAAAAGAATGGCTAGATCAATACAAACTCTTGAAACAGTGAAAAGACTAAAGGCTTTTCTCCATCTGCCTAAGAACAGCAAAAAAAGTTCTTCATTGCAGCAGTGGTAACATTTTATTTTGAAAAGTACATGCAAGAATTTTTAATTTGTTTTGTTTTATTCTTTTATGGATCAAAGGTGTTCTGCCAAAGAATCCCTCAAAACCTGACCCATTACAACATCTGTAAAAAAAAAATGTTTTTTTTTGCCAGTTGTCTGAATAGTTTTGCATCCCTACATGTATTTATGATAGAATTCTAAAGAAGTTGTTTCTGAGAAACTACTGTAGCATTCTACTAACCTACTGTTCCTCCAGAAGTATAGGATTTCAAAATTCAGAATTCCCCACCTAGCTTGGGCATTTTTTATTTGAAATTCTGAGTTTTGGAATTCCATTACATCTGTAGAGCACCAGGCTGGGGAAGGGTGATGGAGATAGTAGGACCAAATATAAATGATTATCTTAAAAAAAATAATGCTAGAAACAGAAGGGAATGGCTAGTTTTAAAATAAGAAAAATGTTACAGTACATATCAGTTCTTTGCTTCTACATTTTTTCTGTTTAATAGTAACCTACTCACTTTTGGCAGTTCAGCGATTCAAATCCCTAGTGCTGTGTTATGGGGTTAGCTCCCGTTATTTGTCCCAGCTTCTGCCAACCTAGCAGTTCAAAAGCACGTAAAAAATGCAAGTAGAAAAATAGGGACCAACTTTGGTGGGAAGGTAACAGTGTTCTGTGTTCCTTTGGCATTTAATCATGCCGGCCACATGACCACGGAGACGACTTCGGACAGCGCTGACTCTTTGGCTTTGAAACTGAGATGAGCACCACCCCCAGTGGTATATTAACCATTAAGCAGACTAAGCACATGCTTAGGGCACTATGTCCATAGGTGAGAATATGGTTTCATTTGTACAGTATGTAGAAGGGGGCACCAAGATTTGTCAGTGCTTAGGGCACCAGTGAGCCTTAATCCGCCACTGACCACCCCCTAGAGTCGGAAACCATTAGCACGTATGCATAAGGGGAACCTTTGCTTTGACTAAAATACAGACAGCATCTTCATCCTATCATATTTGTCCTAAACAATATTGATTTTGGTGAATTATCTGAGAGTCTGTTGCAATTCTAAGGATTCAAGGAAACTTTAGCTCTTTATACTTCCACAGATCCAGAATGAGGAGAGTGTTATTCTTTTTCTGGTTGTTTGGACTGTGACTGAGATTACTCGATATTCCTTCTACACATTCAATATGCTCAACCATTTGCCATACTTCATAAAATGGGCCAGGTGGAGAATGCCTTGCAGTTTAGTTTCACATTGTTCTGAGCATGCTTTTTATGCATGCCTAATCAGCAAGGAAGAAATTTGCTTTGGGAGTTTTCCATGTATGTCTATAAAGTGATTTGATGTGCTTGAAACACAGTATAAATTCTTAGAATTGGATGTATTTTAAAAGCAGAATTATGTAACTTTTAGTTAACTTTCCCTTTGCTTATATCATTAATATTCCTAAGGCGTGCTTGTGTGTGTCTTTTAAAAAGACTGAATATTGAATTTATTTTTATTTGCTTATTAGACGTTTATCCTGCATTTATAATTTTTTATAAATATCTCCTCCTCCTGCTTTCCATGCAACAACTCTGTGAGGTAGGTTAAGCTGAGAGAGAGAGTGAGTAACTGGTCCAAGGTCATCCAGCTGCCCTTCATCTTTAAGAAAGACTAGAACTCCCAGTCTCCTGGTTTTTAGGCCAGCATCTTAATCACTACACCAAACTAGCTGTCTCAGTTACAAATTGTATATTTTCCTGGTTCTTATAAGATAGTCAGTGTATCGTTTAAGGTGTCCTCCATTTTTGCATATTGCAATGCAAAATGTTACTTATAAAATTTGTAAGAGGCTCTCTGTTCTGCCATTTTAGGCCATTATTTTGCTGGAATTAAATGTAAAAGAAGGTAAATAAAAATATGTAAGGTATGGTTTCTGGAAAGGCATGTGGTATCTAAAAAAATTAGAAAGTGATTTATTAGAGCACTTAAATTTCAAATATTCTATTCATATCCAACATGAGCTTTACTCCTAGGTAACTTCTCCTTCAGTAGCTAGTTGTTGTAGCCATATTGGTTTTCACGAAGTTTATGGATGGAAATTGAGGCTCTGGATATTATGATAGTGATTGTAGTATGTTGTTTTTTATGTCCATCCAGTAAAAGTGTTTTTCACTTTAGAAATTCAATCATAATCATATATTTTGCAAAGTACTACACAATTAACATTTGGGGCATTATTTTTCTTCTCAAGGTAGATCAGTTTTTTATTTTAACTAACATGAAATTAATTGAATTTCATGAAGAGCTTTCAAGCTGAATAGAGAATTGAACTTGGGTCTCTTTAGAAAGATGGGATCATTTTCCATCAAGCTGTACTATGTGTTCAATTAAGTGTCATTACAATGCTACATAAATGTGCAGTAACTAGCAATAAATTATAAGCAATGATAAGTAAAAAATGCCAGTAAATTAGCAATTTAAATTTTCAAACATTTCAATGGAACTAAAAAAAGAAAAAGAACGTATCACTTTGCTGATTTTTTCCCCACAAATAACTTTTATTGTAGAAATAAACATTGTTTTGCTGGAACATTGTTTTGTTCCTTCCTTGTGAATGTACAGAATTTAACTTCTAAGCTTGATTTACAGGATTGCAATACATGTAAAGGCTAAAACAATTTTCATATTATTTTTCAGAAGAAAATAGCACATACAATAGCTCCAGAGCAGCTCATTAACAATAAAGTAAGCAAATTAGTTCAAATTGTTTGAAACTTAACAAAATGTGTAATGACGATAATAGTCTTACTAAGTTTCAAACACTGAGCTTACTAAGTTTCAAACCAGAAATTCTGCAAGTTGTCTGAATTCATGGAACAAAGACAACTATAATCTAAAATAGAATTGCAAAAATCTATATGACAATTATATGGCAGCCATTCTTTTGTGAAATGAAAATGATAGCCCTAATCTGAACTTTTCCACTTGACTTTTTTAAAGTGGGTATTCAAAATTCAAAAGAGTTTTTGGTTCAGTTGACTTTTTGGTTTAAATTCTCAAATTTTGGTTTTGCATTTTTTTTTTTGCATAGGCATACTTTTAATCTACAGTTTATTGATTTGCAGTTGTTATAGTTAAAATTGCATTAATTGTTTTCTCCTTCAGAACATTTTTGAGCCTCTTGTTGAATTCCATTTATTCCATTCCAGTTGACCTATATATTCTCTAAGTTCATTAAATCTTAATGAAGTTTTCGTGTTCTGGGGCTGCTGCTTTAAATCTTAACTATTTTCCTCATGGAATGCCTTTTGTGCAGTTTTTGTAACTGTCTCCTTGCTTTTCCCAGCATGAGTTGAAGAGAGGTTTTATTTTATGAAGGCTACATTTGCATGCTGTATCTTGCATGAAAACTCTTCAAGTATTTTCATATCCTTTTGAAGGTTTTCAGTGTGTGACTTGACAACAAGTAAATAAGGCAATGCTTTTCAAAGCAAGCAGTCTTTCATTAAAAAAAAAACATCCTAGCATTTCCCAAGATGCCATTCCTTCAGTTGTGAGCTTTTATCCATATAACATCAATAGTTGCCTATAAGAAATAGCTGTGGGGATTGCTTGACTGCTGTTGTTTAGTTCATTTTTAAAACATTCAACCTAGCATTTTTAATGCCATCCTAAACTATTAGCACATATCTTCCAAGCTAAATATATAAGTGTCACTATAATCTAAGGCCTCATGTTCTTATAGAAAAGTAAAATGAATAAATTAACAAAAATTATAAGGAAGTAAGGGAAAAAGCAGCAATAACATTTTAGTATATCTTAGATTATAAATACTAATCTTTAAAACCTCTTATTGGTGAGAATAAAAAGTTTTCTAACTGGTATAAATATTCAGTGGAACCGTTATAGATCTGCTGAATTTTATAAAGACTATTTCTGGGTAGATAGCCAGTGCATTGTTACAGTATGCCCTTCAGTGAGAAACGGTCCATGCATCTCGACATATAGTCATGCTGGCCATATAACCACAGAAATGTCTTCAGATAATGCTGGCTCCATTAAGAAATGGGCACCACTCACTAGAATCAGACATGATTGGACATGGGAAATCTTTGCCTTTCTTTATGCAGTTATATTTCAAGTAGGCAGGGCTATCTATAAGGGAGAATGAAAAGATAGCCATAGCTGTGTAATTGAAATCATGTCTTTTTATGAGCGTCCACATTTTTTTAATTGATTGGATTTCTAGGCTGCCCATATCACTAATATATCAACTCTGGGCAATTTACAATATAATAAAAGGAAAGTAAAAAAAAATTAAAATAGAATAAAAAGTTTAAAATTAAAAACCAATATGATGGAAAGCTTGGGGGAAAGAATCTTTTCTATCTCATTAGTTGCTCCCAATATAGTAGGCCCCAGTCATGACCCCAACCAAGTAGCAGTGCATTTCCAGAAGGCCAGGGATGTGAGGTCGAATCCCATGTCCAATAGGAAAATATTCCAGATAATGGGGACTACAGTAGAAAAGGCTCTTCTTCTGGATTCCACTAGCTAAAATCCTTTGACTGATGGGATCTGAAGTATCCCTTTCATCTGGAATGAATGAGAGAGATTAATCCCAATGAGGTAAGGCAGTTCCTCACATGCAAGGATGATACTTTAGTTGTTGGTTGCAAGGCCCTTTCCCAGTGACATCCCTATGAACAGGTTTTCAGGCAGGGCTTCAAAGTAATATCAATATCTGAAAAAGATATGGCTTGCCCACCAGAATACATACATATTTAAAGCAAAGTTAAGAACACTACATTATGCTGGATACAAATACATTTTTCACTTGACAAACCATTCTATCCAGAACTTATTTTAGATAAATGCACATAGATTTTCAGTTCATCTTTCCTTTGCTAGCTGTGTGTTTAAAGCAGAAGACAAGCAATTTATCTGCTTTTATTTTTATCCCAGGTACAATTTTTTCATCATTCTATATCCAGTAGGAGTTGTTGGTGAGCTTCTAACAATTTATGCAGCGTTACCATATGTGAAGAGATCAGGCATGTTTTCAGTGAGACTTCCCAACAAATATAATGTGTCTTTTGACTACTATTATTTTCTGCTCATCGTCATGGCCTCTTATATACCATGTAAGTTTCAATGAATATATATAGAAATAATAATTTTTGTTTTATAAAACTACTTTTCAAGAACGCTATGAAAGTTATACTCATTTGAAATTAACTATTGCTTAATAATAAAACATGGGTCTTCAATGAAATTCTGTCAGGCATCACAACTCACAAGGTGTGATATCTAGAGTTAAAAAAGATTTTGAATAGCCTGGAATAAATTTTAGTGAGCAAGAGATCATGAAGAGCTGCTATTTACTGAGGTAGACAAAACTGCACTAGATTGATCAGTAGTATATTTCAGGTATTCCAGATTTATTGGATTTGCACAACCTAGAATTACTTCCCAGCATATCTTCATTATAAATCAGGAACATTGAGTTATTTTCTTCTCAAATGCTCGAAGTTATATATTGAAATAATTATCTATGAAATACTACCCAGTGTTATTCATTAATAATTCAATGAATATATTAATTCAAAATGATCATTTTGAAATAGTAATAAAACCTTATCAAAGACTAGTGCACAATAAGGTAAAAACAAATTCTTGGACTTTTATATATGGAAGTTTCTAGCCAATTTACTAATCCAAGATTCAGTTCCATATTCTTATCAGTTCAATGCATAACTTCAATACTGAAGTTTGATTGCACGTTTTATTTTCAACATAGTCTAATTTGTTTTATTTTTGGCTTTTTTTTTAGTGTTTCCACAACTGTACTTTCACATGCTACGTCAAAGAAGGAAAGTGCTTCATGGTGAAGTGATTGTAGAAAAGGACGATTAAAACAAACTTTGTAATCATGGTGCTTTTTCAGAGTAACAATCAAATCCTTCATGTTGTCAAGTCTGATTTGGAAATTATGGGACAAAATAAAACAACACAGATCATGATATGTTCTAACATAAATACACCCAAAGGCTTAAATGAAATTTTAGTCTTATTTTTCAGGCTGTTTAATATACTTTTGGTCACACATCTTAGCAGAAGTTGAATAGATTGGAATTTGTTTTTAAGAAATTCCCATTCATAATTTTAAATCATACTTGATTATTGAATTGAGATTATTGCACTAGCCTATTTGGATAAGTTTTACTTAGGAAATGCAAGTCCTGATTATGGTAACAAAATCTTTTTACCTATCCTTGAAGGTAAAGGCAGCTTTGAGTCAAGGTCAATTAGAAATGACAACCTGGAACAAAACTGTATTGTTTTTGTGGCAGTACTATGGAAACAGTTTACCATTGCCTTTTTTAGGATGTTTTTTCTCCCAAGGGTAAGCTACAATCTTGCTTTCCTTGGTGATTACACATCCACATGCTAATCAGGAATAAGCTTAGTTAACTTTTAAAACTGGCCTACTGAGCGGCATTTGAAAGTAGTTGGAAGACGCTTGTGACAGCCTCTTTCTATGTTATAAGATGATACTTAAGAGGAGGCCCCTAAGTAATGAAAATAGTTTTCTTTGTTAACAACATTGCATTAATAAATTTTCATTTCATGCTTAGTTTTTAACCAATTTTAAACTTAACATTCATTAAAATTATTTACATTGAATATAAACAATTTTTAAAATCATCACCCTGCCATAATTACAAGTGTAAATAAATAATTGAAAGTAGAACTAGAAGAGAAAATAGAAATAGAAATAAACAATAGAAATTAGTCTTAAATATAGAATAATTCATAACTGGAAGCAGTTGACAAGCAGATAAATGCAATATCTCTGCAAATCCAACCTGCTAAATTCCAGAATAATTTTTAAAAGGAACATTTAAGAAATAATTTTTAAATAACTGTTAAAAAAGCAGTAATTTTGTTTGCATTAAAAATTGTATAAAAAAATGTGTGAAAATATTATTACCCACTAGTTATGTAAGGGAAAACCATGGAAAACTTTGTCAATTTTTGGTTAGCATGGTGATGTTTAAAGGTTCTTAATTATTTTAACCCTTCTGGTTAAACAACAGAGCAATGTTGCAGAGCAAGTTTCATAGAAGCAAACAAAGGCTAGTAAAACTTTAGCTTCAATTCCAGAAAAGTAACCTTGGAGCACATGGGAGTTTGACTGCCACCGCTGTCTGCAACTCTTTTAAAGCAGCTATATCTTTCCCAAGATTTTAGATACAGCCACATCTGGTCCCATGCTAGGACCTAGTGTTCATTTTAAAGAGTTGCAAACAAATACCTATTTCCATAGGTTTCAGAATTTACTTTTCACAATTATTTCCAAAATGAAACACTGCCAGGCTGCTTCTTTCCGCTTCTTTCTTCTTCTGCTTTTGGCTGCATGCAAGGAAAGCAGCAAAAGTCTTTCTTTCTCTCCACCAAACTGCCAGAAATGAGTTTTTGGGACTCTGCAGGGCATCCTTCTCCAAGAGGCTGCGCCGGCATGACAAGTCTCACAAGACTCATTTCTGGCAGAGTTTGGGGGAGAGAAAAAAGCGACTTCTGCTGCTTCTGCTGCTTTCCTTACATGAAGCCAAAAGTCTCTCTCTCTCTCTCTCTCTCTCTCTCTCTCTCTCTCTCTCTCTCTCTCTCTCTCTCTCTCTCTCTCTCTCTCTCTCTCTCTCTCTCCCTCTCCCTCTCCCTCTCCTCTCCCTCTCCCCCCTGAGAATGGAGCTGGAGACGGTATCCTGCAATCCCAAATAAAGAATGGTCGATCGGTAGGAAAACTGGGTGGGGAATTTTCCTGCAGACTTTTTGGGGATTTTCCCAGGGTTTCTGCTGCTTTCTGCAGAGACCCTGGGAAAACGTCAGCAAGCCACCATCAGTCAAAATTCATATTAGTGGTCCACAGGATTTAAAATTATGAGTTTGGTGGTCCCTGAGGTCCAAAAGGTTGGTGACTCCAGCTCCAAAGTAATGTGATGTAGGCTATATAGTTCTTTGAATTCTTGTCATTATAGTTTGAATAAGAGAGTAAATTTGAAAAATGAGGTACGAGAAGTAACACTTATAATTTTAGATCAACCTGAAATCTGACTCCAGAGATATTCAAAGCCAAATAAGTAATTTTTGGTAGCCAAAAGTTGCATTTTTAAAATGTATTTTTCAAGTGGTAAACAAATTATAAAGAGTGGATAGTAAGAGAATGACAATATAAGAGAAAGTGTAGTTGTTAATATTTTGCCTATTCATCATTGTGGGGATGAGTGCTAGGAATTCCTAATCAGAACCATAACCTTCCTATTTTAGGAACAAATTATTGCTTTTCTGGATACCTCTAGACTTCAGAAGTGTGATGTGTAGAACTCTATAGGTTATTAAATATAGGGGGGAGGGGATATTTACATTTGGGACTCATGGGATTAGGGACCTTTGCTACACAGCATCTGGGCTGTAAAACATATAGAGGCAGTTACTGGCTAATGCTAAGTGGTCTTAATTCTTTGGGTCAAATGTGATTTTAAGGAAAAGTGCATTAAAACTACATTTTAAAACTTGTTTTCACTGTTCATATACTGTATTTAATTTAAATTTCTTTCTACAATAACATGAAAGGTGCTCTGTTTATCTCATGTTGTAGAAAGCTTTAAGATAAAATACTACAAAAAGCCTTCAGTCATACTTGTATGTAAAGATTTCAAGACGAATCAATTGTATTTTTGCAATAACTGCTTGTGTCTTCTTTTAACCATTTCATCTGTTTCACACAAAATATCCTGGCAGCTGTTTGAAACTGGTTTCTGAATTAGTACAGAAAAGAGTAATATGGGGGGGAAAGTTTGTTAATGACTGATGTCTTTATTTTATTTAATGTTTTAACACTAATTGCATATATCTTCCTCATGCTGTTAATTCTTTCTGGTCTAACTTGGAATTGCTCCAGATGTTTTTTGGATATAAATATTTGGTTCTAATGTATGCTCATTGACTAAACATATGACTATTATAAAGTTTTTAAAATAATTTTGTACATCCCATTAAATAATACAATTTTTGATTCTCAACACATACAGTACTTGGAATGTCTTTCTGGACATAATTTAAGAACAAAAATATTTTATTCTGGAAAACTGCATTTCCAATAAATCATTCAATCCACATTCCCATGTTTTAATGATTTTGCTGTTTCCAGTTCCCCAAAACACAGGGCATTGAGTTGTTACTTGTTTTATAGGACTGAGACTTAGTGTTGAATCACACATAACACTAAGTAAAATAGGCTGAATTCACCTATTGGACCGGATGGAATATATGCCTACTTCTTAAAAAGGCTATCCACTGTCATAGCCAAACCTCTAAGCATAATCTTTGAAAAATCTTTCAGGACCAGCTCCTTGCCAAAACTATGGTCACAAGCCACAGTCATCCCCATCTTCAAAAAGGGAGACGCCAGCCTAGTTGAAAATTACAGACCAATCTCTTTATGCTGCGTCACCTGTAAAGTCATGGAATCAATTATTAACCAATCTGTTATCCTCCACTTAGAAACAAACAACCTACTCTCTAATAAACAATTTGGTTTCAGGAAAAAACTATCATGTAATTTTTCTTATATATTTATTTTTATTTATTTATTTTTTATTTGTCAATTGCTTACCAAATAATAGGTATAAGTAAAAACATAGTTATGAATACATGGATACATATAAGAAAAATAAAAAAATTATATAAAAGAAACAATAGGACAGGGACGGTAAGCACGTTGGTGCACTTATGCAGGCCCCCTACAAACCTCTTAGGAAAGGGGTGAGGTCAATAGTAGACAATCTAAGGTTAAAGTTTTTGGGGTTTGGGGGAAAAAACACAGAGTCAGAGTATTCCAGAAATTGACCACTCTGTTGCTGAAGTCGTATTTCCTGCAAGCAAGTTTGGTGCGATTAACCTAGAGTTTGTATCTATTGTTTGCTCTTGTGTTGTTATGGTTGAAGCTGAAATATTCATTGACAGGTAGGACATTGCAATGTATGATTTTATATACTATACTTAGATCGGACTGAAGGCGGCATAGTTCAAGGTTTTCTAGGTCTAGAATTTCGAGTCTGGTGGCATAAGGTATTCTGCAATGAGTAGAAGAGTGGAGAACTCTTCTTGTGAAATATTTCTGGATTTCTTAACTGTGTTAATATCAGATAGGTAATGTGGGTTCCAGACTGATGAGTTGTATTCGAGTATTGGTCTAGCAAATGTTTTTTTTTTTTTTTTAATAAAGTTTTATTTGGGTTTTCACACACAAAATGCAAGTAAAACATCTTTTTTGAAAATAGCACGGTCCCGGGTTGAACTTCTTTATACAGACACAAAACTCAATTTCATGCTCCTTTTTGTATTCTATCCTATATCTTATACTATTTTACATTTTCTATATAGTTTTTCCCCTCTTTTAATTTTCTCAATTTTATTTTGATTATCTCATCTCAATTCAAATCATTATATTTATACTTTTGTCTGTTCTGTTTCAATTTCATATATCTTTTCTCATTAAACAAATTTTCTTCTGTAGTTACTAATTGGAGTATGACACCTTTATATCTTTTAATTACATCCATTCAACTCTTATTTAAACTTCAATATATACCTTAAGTTTAAGACCTTCAATATAATACATATAATACATACATAACTTCCAATTGAATTCGGCTTGGCACATTCTTATAATACACACTATATTCTTTTTAAAAAAAGAAAGATTGTACAACAGTACAATGGTTTGAGCTTCTTCAGTGACAGATCGAAACCATCTCTGCGAGGCTTTGATCCAGGCTCGCCGCTGGAGCGCCCCGAGCCAGCTGGTTTCGAGGCTAAGCCACCCTGTAGAGGTGGTGAAGAGGGGGGAGACTGCCAGCAGGGTTGAGGAGAGCTGCATCTCTCCTCCCCAGCTGGCCATTACTCCCTTTCCTGAAGGCAGTTGCAGCGGTGGTCAGAAATGGCCACCATAAAGAAGAACTCAATCGGAAAAGAATGTGCAGGAGGAAGATAAGAAGACCCTGGTTGGCCGGGTCAAACAGTAAAAGCAACAAATAAGATACCTTGGAATTGAAACTGTTAAAAAACAATAACATTGTTCCCTAAGAAGATTTTTAAGCTGCGAAGGAGAAAGAAAAGGGAAAATATTTGGTTTTCTTCTTTTCCTATATTGACAGCTAAGAGACTTAAGCAAGAAATTGGAAAAAAATCCACTTTGACATCAGTAGGCATTTAATGCTGAAAATAAAAAGTCAAAGGGATAATAAAGATTTCTGGATAATTAAAAGCTTTTGAAAACAGGAAAAGAGAGAGGAAGAATAAAAGGGCAGGATCTGGATCCAGAGACTGCCTGGAATTAAAAAAGAACTTACAGCAAAATCTCAACAAGATTTCCAAAAGATACATTTTAACTGAAATATCGCAACAAAAACCCCAGGAAGGGAAAATCTAAAAAGAAATAAGAAGATATATAACTCGGGACTATTTGGATTACTTGATGATTTCTGGATTCTTGGTTATTCTTTTGAATGACTAAAATCAATTGGATGGTTGTTTAAAACTGTTTAAAATGGCTCCACTTTTAGAAGAACTGAAAATGGAACTTAAAAAGTACAAAGAAGATGCACAAGAAGGGAGAGGTTCTTTTGGCTTCGTATTTCAGTTTTTAGAAATGGAGATTTGGAATTATGAGAAACAACAAGAAATGCCCGCAGAACGAGAAAATTGCAACAAAGAAGAAGCTATCTTTAATGAACAAGTAATCTTAGATGCGGGGAAAAAGGAAAGGGGAGAAAGAGAATGGAAAGTTTAAGATTGGGAAAAACAACTCCAAAAAAAAATAGAGTGAAAAATAAGTATAAAATCAGAAAGCAACAGAAGAGGAAAATGCAGAAGAGAGAATTAGAACTAGAGAGACAAGGGGGTAAAAAGGGGAGGGAGAAGGTGAGAGGGAAGAAAGAAAGGAAAAGAAGTTATAAAGGACAGAAGCAAAATATAGAGAAACAGGGTCTATTTAGAGATAATGGGTGAAAACTTAATGGAAAAGGGGATTCTGCAAAGGTACATAAAATAGTATGGTTATATTAGAAGCAGGAATAATTTTAGAAAATATGAAACAATGTATGATTAAAATGTCTGATAAAATAGCTATCATAATTCAGTGGAATGCTTGTCAATAAATAAATGTAACAAAAGGTATATTTAATGATTTATAAAACGTGAAGAGAAATAAGGGAAAAATTAATTATGGAGATTATATGTGTTTTTAAGGAAGTATGATATTTAATTGAAAAGAAGTGTTAAAGATGTTATGGTTTAAATGATTATTAACGATAGAACTGAATTGGAATGGAATGAGGGTTTATAATTACATAAATTTACAATCGGTCTAGCAAATGCTTTGTATGCTCTAGTTATTAGTGTAATATTACCAGAGAAAAAGCTACATAAGATTAGGTTAACAACTCTTAACGCCTTTTTGGCTATGTAGTTACAATGGGCTCTAGCACTTAGGTAATTTGAGATGAGTACTCCAAGATCCTCGACAGAGTTTGGATCAACAAGATCTTGACTATTCAGCCTGTATTTTATTTTCTGATTATTATTTTTTTGCTAATATGTAGGACAGAGCATTTATTTGTAGACATTTGAAATTGCCATTTGTTTGACCATTCTGATACATAGTTAAGGTCTTTTTGAAGGGTAGCAGTATTGTCTGTGGTGTTGAATAGCTTTACATCATCAGCTAAGAGAACGCAACTGCTCTTGATATGATCACAGAGGTCATTTATGTAGAGTATGAAAAGAGTTGGTTTAGAACACTACCTTGGGGAACACCACTGTTGACAGGTACAGAATTTGATAGGACGCTCCCAATTTTGACCATTTGTTGTCTGTTTGACAGGAATGCTTCTATCCAGTTATGCAGGTGTCCAGAGATACCGTAAGATTTTGTTTTAGGAGTAGTTTGTCATGTACCACTGAATCAAAGGCTTTATAGAAGTCTATGTAGATTGTGTCTATTGCTTTGCCCTGATCGAGTTGTGTAGTCCATATGTTTTTGCAGTGTAAGAGTTGCAGATTACATGATAGTTTTTTCCTAAAACCAAACTGTTTGTTAAAGAGTAGGTTGTTTGTTTCTAAGTGGAGGATGATGGATTGGTTAATAATTGATTCCATGACTTTACAGGTGACGCAGCATAATGAGATTGGTCTGTAATTTTCAACTAGGCTGGGGTGTCCCTTTTTGAAGATGTGGATGACCGTGGATTGTGACCATAGTTTTGGCAATATGTATTCATGTATTCATAACTATGTTTTTACTTATACCTATTATCTTGTAAGCAATTGACAAAAATAAATAAATAAAATAAACAAATAAAATAAAAAACATGATAAGCTGAAAACAAAGGATTCATTCAATTATGTGTCATTCAGCCAGTCAGAATGATAATTGAATAGAGAATGTTTCTCAAACTTGGCAACTTTAAGATGCATGAACTTCATGTCTCAGAATTCCCTACTAACTGAAGGATTCTGGGAATTTTAAGTCCATACATTTTAAAAGTTCAAGTTGAGAAACACTGGAACAGAGAAAAGTTACTCATCTTTGTTACTAAGGCACATAAAAGATGAAATTCCTGATGTATCTTTCACTTTTTCCTTCAGCCTGGCAATTGTGTCAGAGCATTAAGAATAAAATGCCTTCTGCCCAAGTTTTCTAATGAGTTTTACAGTAACTCATCAGTTTCATCTTGTATTGACTTTAATTCACATTGAGAAATTTAAAGATGTTCCTTATGATGCTGAGCTCCTGATGTTTTATTCTCTAAGTCATTTTTACCAAAGAACAGAAAATCTGTAGTCAGATGTCTTTCTATAATTTTGCTGCAGGGCTTTGAATTGCAGTATTTATTACTGCCATTTCTGAGAAAAATGGAATTCTCAGGCTGGTTTGATCATCGAGTCAAGCTAGTTTTCAAAATCACAGGTTGTTCATAATTCAATTTCACAGGCTCGTTTGAAATTGTGGATGCTTAATCGTTGTCACCCTAGATCAGGGGTCTTCAAACTTGTCAGCTTTAAGACTTGTGGACTTCAACTCCCAGAATTCCTCCTCCAGTCATGTTAGCTCAGGAATTCTGGGAGTTAAAGTCCACAAGTCTTAAACTTGCTTTATATGGTATTGACCATTATCCTGTATGGTATTTTTGGATTTGTAAAACATTAAAGTACCTTTAATGTGTGCTTTTAATAGCTGAATGCATGTTTTTCTTTTCACTTTTATAAATTTTCAATAGCCTTCTGAATTAATCTAATCTCACTTACTCTTGTTGTAAAGTATTTCATATGGAAAGAATCTGTTGATATATTTGAAGTTCTTCAAGATGCATTTTCACAAGCACTGCCAATACTACTGAAAAGATATCTGGTGTTTTTTTTTAAAGGAAACAGCAGAAAAATTGAAATCAAATAATTTCCAGCTGCTTACATAGATGACCCTCTACATTTGCCTTTCAGAATGTATTATTTGTAATTTTGAAGCTGATCAGTGGGATAATTCAATGAAAAATCTGTTGGCGATGTGGTTGTGCTTAATTTTAATAAGCATTTATAAAGACACAGATCAGCTTATGCAATTAAAGGTTTTTCGGAAGGTTAAAGCATGACATTGCACAAAAACAAGTATTTCCATGACAGGAATATTGTACTGGCATCACACATTTGTATACATTAAAAATATTCATGCATTTTCAACACCTGGAAACATTTGGTTCAAATAAGTGTTGTTAGTAATTGCTCATTAACTTATAATTTACTTGGGACTTTCATTTTTCTTTCTTCAGTGTACTGAAAGGCATAAGAAATAGTACCTATGCTCCACTTGTGTTGGTAGCTCTTGACTTATGAGACTAGAATTTCTATTGCTAAAGCAAGGAGAATGTTACCTGAATCTCACCCAATTTTAGTGCCAAAGTTGTGAAGCGAATACAGCTTGCCTCCTTGACTGCTTGTCAGAAACTGGCTTGAATTGAAAGGTCACAATTGGTGATCTCATAACTCTGAAATGCTGCAACTATTGTAAATACAGGCCAGTTGCCAAAGTCTCCAAATTTTATCACATGACTGATGATGATGCTGTCTCAGTTGCAAGTTATTGGTACTTTTTTTTGGTGCTGCTGAAACTTTGAATGGTTGCTAAATGAATCATTGTAAATCAAAGACTGTAATACATTTAAATGTTGATTACAATCCTCACACATCTTGCTATACTCTTTTATTCAATCCCATAAGGCAAACTTAACTAATATTTCTGTAGATATATTTGATTCCCATCTCTTCATTCTTTTAAGTTTATAAAATTAACAATGTTCACTTTCCCCTCAATCATATCAATTAGTCCTCCAATCCTTTGCATGAAGTGTCTAGTTATATATGATTACCTTTTCTTCCCTTTGTGCAGTTGTCTTTTTGTTCATATTTCTTTTATCCAGCTCCTTATGTATTCAGTACTTTTAATGGGAAATGCCCTTTCTTCCTCCCTTTTCCCTGTTAACTATATTTTATACCAGAGGGACATACCTAGGATAAGAAATACTTTTAATTCTATTCATATTATCATCCACTAATGGGTGTATTAGTTGATATGATAGATATTGAACTTATAATTCCATATATCAGAAGTACTGTTATGAAGTTATTTTCTCAGAGATAAACTAACTCCTCTTAAAAGGTTTATTTTCTTAAGAATATTTCAAGATTGTTTCGGAACGCTGTTATCTTCCCACCAAAATGGTACCTATTAATCTACTTGCAGTTACATGCTTTTAAATTGCTATGTGGGCATGAGCTGGGGCAAGTAATGGGAGCTCATCCCTTTGTGTGGCACTTGGGTCTCAAATCTGTGCTGTTAGCTTTCCAGCTGACAAGCTCAGTATCTTACAATCACTGAACTATTGCAGTTAAAGGACTATTATGATTGGCAATTACTGTATTAATAAATTATAAATAATAATAATTGACAATAATAACTGGCAATTGGTGATCTTACAGTATTAACATGAATATTAGCATTACCACCACTAACATGCAAGTTTGATTTTAAAATCATTGTTAATAAGTTCACTGTAACAGCAAATATTTGACTCATCATCAGCTATGACTCTACATTTTAATCACACATCATGGTGCAAAATTGTCTGGTTTGGTTCTGCAACCCAACAGGACAGACACAGACTTCAGATGATAATTAGGACAACAGAAAAAACAATTACTACCAACCTGCATTCCATCAAGGACTTGTATACTGTATGAGTCAAAAAGAGGGTTGTGAAAATATTACAGACCCCTCTCATCCCGGACATAAACTATTTCAACTCCTTCCCTCAACATGAGGTTATAGAACACTATATACCAGAACAACTAGACACAAGAACAGTTTTTTCTTGAAAGCCATCGCTCTGCTAAACAAATAATTCCCTCATCACTGTTCAACTATTTACAAAGTCTGCACTACTATTACTATTAATCTTCTCATCACTCCTTATCCCCTCCCACTTGTGACTGTCGCTTGTATCCTTACTGTTTTCTAGTATGATTTAATTGCTTGTTAAGTATTGTCCCTTATGATTCTTGACTCTTGATGAATGTATCTTTTCTTTTATGTATACTGAGAGCATTTGCACCAAGACAAATTCCTTGTGTGTCCAATCACACTTGATCAATAAAGAATTCTATTCTATTCTATTCTATTCTATTCTATTCTATTCTATTCTATTCTATTCTATTCTATTCTATTCTATTCTAAAACAGACAGTGAAGATCAAACATTAGTTGCAGTCATATTTTCCATTCCGGTAGATTAACCAGTGACTAAATTAGTAGACCAGCAGAATTCTGTGGACATAATATATTTAGATTTCAGCAAAGGCATTCGACAAAGTAGACTACAACCTACTTCTTAGTAAGCTAGAAAAAAGTGGAATAGATAGCACTACCACTAGATGGACTCGCAACTGGCTGGCAAACCGTACTCAATGAATAGTCCTTAATGGTCTAAGTCTACATGGAGGGAAGTAAGCAGTGGGGTGCCACAAGGTTCTGTCAGGCCCAGTACTCTTCAATATCTTCATTAATGACTTAGACGTGGGAATAGAAGGGGAACTTACCAAATTTGTAGATGATACTAAACTGGCAGGAATAGCTAACACCCAAGAAGATAGGCTCAAGATCCAGATGGATCTTGACAGACTAAAAAACTGGGCCATATCTAACAAAATGAAATTCAATGTAGAGAAAAGTAAAGGCCTACACTTAGGCAAGAAAAACCAAAAGTGCACATATAGACTGGGTGAAACAGGGTTCAATAGCAGTAACTTTGAAGGATCTCGGAGTCTTAGTGGACAACCAGCTAAATATAAGCCAGCAGTGTACAGCAGCAGCCAAAAAAGCTAATGCAATCCTAAATCGTATTAACAGAAGGATACAATCAAGATCAAGGGAAGTACTAATACCATTCTATAAAGCCTTAGTAAGACCACACCTAGAGTATTGCATCCAGTTTTGTTCACCACATTATAAAAAAAATGTTGAGACTCTAGAAAAAGTGCAGAGAAGAGCAACCAGGGTGATTAGGGGACTGGAGGCTAAAACATACAATGAACGGTTGCAGAAAATGGGCTTGGCTAGTCTAGTAAAGAGAAGGACCAGGGGAGACATGATAGAGTCTTCCAATATTTGAGGGGCTGCCACAGGGAGGAAGGGGTCAAGCTATTTTCTAAAGCGCCTGTAGGCCAGACAAGGAATAATGGATGGAAACTGAACAAGGAGACATTTAACCTGGAAATAAGGAGAAACTTTCTGACAGAACAATCAACCAATGGAACAGCTTCCCCAGAAGTTGTGGGAGCGCCATCACTTGAGACTTTCAAGAAGAGATTGGACTGCCATTTGTCAGAAATGGTGTAGGGTCCCTTGGGTGGTCCCTTGGTCCCTTCCAACTCTGATTATCTGTTAAATTTGTTAAATCAAGTGAACATTATTCTCTTGTTGACATTTCTATTGTTCTAACTCAGTATCATTTCTCATGTTCCATGGGTGGTAGTCACAATTGGCAAATCACTAGTGCTGGTGGGAAAGGCTTTCATAATTTTTGTTAGAGATCTGCTTTTTAATTTGGCATGTTCAACATCTGTATCCCAAATTGTATTTTTGTGACAAATTTCCGAATGCTATATCAGGTCTTGCATGAAATTGCAGTGATGCAACAGATTGATGGAGATATACTTCTCCTTTTCTGACCCATTTAGTCTGTGTTTCTTCCCTTAATAGTTACATTACAATGATTTCTTGCATTCTTTTGCAATTTGACAACTTCACAATGTGGTGGGACCTCTAATCAGCAGACAGCTTACATTTATTTAAACATAATTAGGTTTATGAGGGAGGAGTTATCTAAGTAAGCGTCAAGTAAATTATAGCATGGTCTTATGTTTTTCTCAGCCTTTTCCCAACAGCATCTGCAGAATCCAATGACTTCATCAGAGCGATAAGCATCACAGCAGACATTCTGGATGTTGAAGTCCACCCATCTTAAAGTTGCTAAGATTGAAAAACCCAATTATCCTAAAATTCCCTTATAGTGTCCAATGCTGTGTCCCTCTGTAAGGGAGATGGGCAGTTAATAAGTTTGATATATATAAAATTAACCAAAACTGACCATTAGTTTTTCCAAGTCAGCTTGGTGCTGCCACCTTGCTATGTATCAGGGAAACTACTATAGAAACTAATATCACTGGATATGGGCTAATTACTAAATAGGAATGGTAAATTTTGAATACTCTCCCTGAATCCATGCATCTCATGTCTCCCTGTTGATTCATAAAGCTCATTAGTTATGGTTTGCTTGACAATAGAACAGAGAAAGATATGATAGATTCACACAATACACTAAATAGCCTAAATAAGTCTAAGCACAGTGAATTCAGCCTCCGGCAAGAGCAAAAGGTAGCTTATTTGCTCATGCCTGTAAATCTGCTCGTACTCTCTGTTTACAGCAGGTCAGCAGAGCAAAGATGATAGCTGAGCCAACCAATGACTTACTGGTTTACATCTATCATCTTAAGTGTAAAAACCCAGGGTCCTACCAAAGCTAAAGATTTCACTGAGACATGGTTTTATATTATGCTTGTCTTCATTCTGACCTTCGGAAGGATAAGAGTAAATTATCAAATGAAAAACAAGAATTTATTTTGATCTCATTTTTCCTTAAAAAAAAAAAAGTGGAAAACTCTCTTGCTTTCAACTAAGGCCTTTTTTGAGTGAATGGGAACAGGAATTAAATTCTTTTCCACTACTCACCCTCTAATCAATGTCAACCCTAGGCAATTCAGAGTTCTGACCACTTTTTAAAAGTTGCCAGAATGTAAACGTAACTTTAATTATGGATATAAGAGGGCTTTGGTAATGTGAATATAATCTTTTATGTATACACCCCACCTATTTGAAATCTTTTTATTTAATCCTGTTCTCCAGCACATCAGAAAATAAGTATTTGAAGGGCAAATTACAAATTTTTAAATGAGTAGTAGCTGCTCAAAAATTTTGCAACTTCCTTCTTGCTACTGGCACAGGAAAGCAATTTATTTGGAATGAAAATGTAATCTGTAGCAGAAATGAGATTAAAGAATGGAAGTTTAATGACCATTTGTGAAGAACAAGCATGTAACAAAAATCCACAAATGTAGAATGGAATGTTACAGACGTCACTGTGGGAAGCAAGAATTAGTATCCTTTAAACATGCTACCTGAGGGAACTGTGCCAGATATGTTAACAGGTTCAAAGACTTTCAGAAATCATACTGGACAGCTGAAGTAATGAAATTGCTAGCTTAACAGACTAGCAAGGATTTACCTAAATATGATGCAGTTCAACAAAATAGAAGTAATACTGACTTGGTTTTCGCATCAGGCTAAGCCAAACCCAAATATAATCACATTTATTAACATAAGTAAAATGTGTGAATTCAACCATCATGACTTATTAACCATTATATGTGATTTAATACTATGTGAACCAGCACATTATTCTTTCTTTCAACAAACAAGTGAAAAAATAACATTTATGCCACTATTTAGCCTCAAGATTTGTGGTAGTATCATAAATTAATGCAAATGAAAAGGAAGACAAGGTTAAGTTAAATATTGTATTCTGCAATCACTGTGCCTTATTTATAGAATCTTACTGGAGATTCAGATATGTTCTGTTTGTCACCTGCATTTTTCTACCATCGTACAGCATATGAGCCCAGACAATTATGGCTTACTCATAAAACAATGGCCTACAATTCATGGTTTATTGTGGGAAGCCACCACTGAAATGATTTAGCCAAGAGCAACAATGTTTTACATGACTGTCTCGTTTTCCATAGATCCTTTTTCATTCAAAATAGTCAAATAAAAGCCAGAACAAAAGGAGTATGAGTTGATCATGATTTCATTATAGTACTAGTTTATATGGCTATTACCCTCCACAATTTGTCCAGTACAAAATATGAGAACCCATGATTTGTTTAAAAAAAGACAGAGAGAGCTCAGAAATATATTAGAAAGAAGAAAAGAGATGACTGTGCAAGAACCCAAAGACCCCTTGTGTAATATAAAATCATAGTACAGTATGGTGTTACATTTGTTTAAAGATACTTGCTGAAAGACCGAAGTGGATTTATGCCTTCTGAGTGGGTAATTTCTCCTAAGCAGAACTTTTTAAAAAAAAATTTCTCCTAAGCAGAACTTTTTTTAAAAAAAGAACCCCGAAACTATAAATTTCAGAATGAGGGGAAGGATCCAAGTATATCACTGAGAGGAATCAAAGATGACTTCTTATGTAGTGGTGTGCTGAAAAAAATATGAAAAAAACCTGTCAGCCTCTCATTTGACTCTGACATCATGATCTGCCCATATCTCTTGCCAGGAAAAATGGTTGGCTGGCCTAGCATTGAAATTGATTTCATTCCTTTCATTGCTACTTTCTTGCTTCCTTGAGGTTATCAACTTACAGATTCTGTATTGCAGAGACAGTTTGTGAACCTGCAGTCCTTTGTACTAAGCCATAGATTTTAACATTGACTTTCTCAGAAATAAAGATCCGAAGTTCAGCATCCAGATAAGACAACCCTGACGGCTGTTGTTGGAGCTATTAAATAAAGTTTAATAGAAGCATTATGATTTTGCAATGAATCTTATTCTCAGGAAATGAAGTCTGAATTAAAAAGGATTGTATTAAAATCCTATGTTCATACAACAAAACTGATTCCATAGGCATCTAAAATGCCAGTTTTCCAGCATTATATGCTTGTTTTCTTCATGAAAGGATAGTTATTTTGTTGCTGAAGGAGAATATAATAATCACCATCCTCACAGCTAATGCTGCAAATGAAACAACTTCATTTCAGAGCTGTGCTGAGGGATTGTTCATGCATTAATTGGGTTAAACTCCATTGGAATTTTGCTTATTGTTTTTCACTTAGTAACATCTGTACTTCTTCAAAGTAGAAGTGATTTAAGATGTTTACTGCCACAAGGGACCTTGGTATTCACATTACTTTAGTTAGCTTTTTAAAAGCATTAGCTAAACTAATAGAAGGTAACATTGTCAATAGTCTTTAGATTTCTGAGCCCATTGATTTTTAGAAAAAAATCACAGCTGCCAAACTTCACTGTATCAGGCATGTTCTTATAATGTTCTGCCAATCATTCACTATTGCACTAGAGAACAAATAACATTAACTATAAAATGATTGTGGTAGGTTTTCCATGCCAAAAGACAACTCATTTATTTATCATTTATATCTCTAAGGCTACTCAGTTGAGTAACAGCAAGAGATAAATCTAAAAATTCTGCTTCTGATTCTTAACCTGGCTTCTGTGTATTTTTTTTTATTGTTTGCTTTTTGCATTAAGGAAAACCGTTCCAGTAAGATTGGGCCATCTGGGGCTTCAAAATTACAAATGGATGTATCAAAGATGGAGGACTTGACCGTGAAGCTGTGCCTGCTTCCTTGTAGTCTATGAGATCTCCCATAGAAGCCTTCCTCTTGGCTCAGCTGGATCATGACGCCTTGATTTCCACACGGAGGTGGATCACATTGGGAACACTTTATCTCTTATTGAAGGCCAAAAGAACACTATTTCATGAATAAGAATCTTATGCAGATGCAAACAGACATAATTCTCAATTCCTAGATTTGCTCCCAATATATTTTCTTTCTTTTTTGATTGATTGACACATCACCTTTACTTGGTACTCCTCAAGGCACAGTATCTCCAACTATTTTCTTCATAACAAAAATACTGTGCTGAATGAGTATAATTGGCCCAAACTCATCCTGATGGTTTCTGTGACTAAGAACCCAACTGGAAAAATGGACAATGACCTATACTAAAGTTGTATTTCGGGTACTAGAATACATTATTCAAAGAAAGATTATAGGGAACATACCTTATGCTACCAGGCTGGAAATTTTGGACCTGGATAACCTAGAACTGCACTGCCTATGATCTGATCTAAGTTTAGTAGACAAAATTGTCTGCTACAATGTTCTACCTGTCAATGTCTACTTTAGCTTCAACCACAATAATACATGGGCAAACAATAGATACAAATTCAAAGTAAACCACTTCAAACTCAATTGTAGAAAATACGACTTCAGCTACAGAATGGTCAATGCCTGGAACTCACTACCTGACTCTGTTATTAATCCTCAAACCCCCAAAACTTTAACCTTAAACTGTCTACCATGGACCTCACTCCATTCCTAAGAGGCCTGTAAGCACATCAGTGTGCCTACCGTCCCTACCCTACTGTTCCCATTTATCCATTTATTCATACTCTATGTATATACCGGTTTATATTTATATGTTATGTTCATACTTATACTTGTTTTCTCATATATGCTTAACAAACAAACAAACAAATAAATAAAATAAATAAGAATCAGTTTAAGTGTGAAACCACTGTAATTTATTGGAATTTTTTAAAAAACAATTGTCCTTGTACTATCCAAAACAAACATAGCATTATAAAGAAACAATATGATGTGTTTTTGTTAGTAGTAAGTCCCACTGAATTTATTACCAAAGAAAAGTGACTGTGCTCTCACTTTGTCTGTAGATTATTTGGATATATTCTTTTTTCCTTTAAAAATTGTACAAAAAGTTTCACAAAGTATGGCTATTCTGTGGTTTTTAAAATTAAAACACATTTTTCTAATCGTTACGCAAGTCTGTCCTCAGCTATTAATGCAAATTAGGGATTTGTGCAATTGTTCAAAAAAAAAAAAAGCTGACAATTCAGCCAGGGAAATCTAAGGACTGTTAAAGAACTCATTCCATTTCAACCCATTAATTAAGACTTTACTGTTACTTTGAATTATTGTCACACTGCAAAATGAAAAATTTCTCTTTTGGCAAGGCAGCAGCTGCCTCAGGTGTAAAAAACAGAAGTAGCAATATTATAAGATGATAGAAAATTTAGTCCAATTTAATGATAAGAGCAAAGCCAGTAGCACTCTGTTGCTGTATCTGAAGAAACCTGAATGTATTCAATCATAATGCCAATTTGAATGGAACCATCTTTCTAGATTCAGGTATGATGTAATCTTTTTTAAAATAGCAGGAGCTGTCTGGTCTCTCTTAAATACATCAGCAGCATGTAATTCAAAGGGAACAGAAAGTAAAAGAGAAGAGACTAAAATAAATCACTGTTTGTCCTATGAATTATTCTTCAAACTGAGCGCTGCCCCAGGCTTCATGAATGGCATCTCTGGGGGACTACTCCCCAAAAGCATGGTAAGCTGAGACAAGGAGTAGGGAGTGTTCCAGACTAGCAGGCTCGTAGCCTGCAAATCTGATCGGCCCACTGAAAGCCGATCGTGATTGGTCGCCATAGACTGATGCGATTGGCTAGTAAAC
This sequence comes from Pseudonaja textilis, assembly GCF_049901715.1. Taxonomy (NCBI): domain Eukaryota; kingdom Metazoa; phylum Chordata; class Lepidosauria; order Squamata; family Elapidae; genus Pseudonaja; species Pseudonaja textilis. The sequence goes on along the minus strand of NC_142008.1, from coordinate 23,950,209 downwards.
GGGCTGCCGCGATTGGCCCTGCCAAGAGCGGCAAACTCAAATCGCCTTCATTGGCTGCCTAGCCGCAGCCAGCCCTATATAAGGGGCTGCTGCGGCTGGGGTTAGTTGCTCAGATCTGAAGTCACAAATAAAGAGCTGTTGTTGCTATCTGAGTCTTGCCTCCGTTTTTGAACCGTCCTCCCAGATTTAACACTGGCGACGAGGATGGGATGCAGAGGCAACAGAAGCTATTGAATTGAGCTAGCTGAAGGAGCACGTGGCTGACAGAGCGCAACGACGGCGACATGGCCAGCCGCGCTATATCACCCGCACCATTCGATCCAGCTAGCGAAGATTGGGACTCATACATGGACAGATTTCAAATGTTCCTGGAGTCCAACAACCTCAAAGATGCCACGCCCAGCAAGAAATGAGCCGTTTTTCTAACCCATTGTGGACCAGCCGTTTTTAAGATGGCTAAAGCCTTAGCCAAGCCAGCTGAAGTTAAAACCATGGATTGGGACACCCTTGCTCCCATCCTGCGCAACCATTACGCCCCAGCCGTGCCAACTCTCATTTGCAGGCATGAGTTCTACCAGAGGGACCAACGTGAAGGTGAGAGCATTGGGGATTTTGTGGCAGACCTGAGGAACCTGGGTGGTTTGTGTGGCTTAACCTCGAAGAAGCCATGAGAGATTGCATCGTCCTTGGCCTCAGAGAGCCAACCGTCCAGAGCAAGATTATGGCCAAGGGAGACATCTCGCTTGCAGATGCCATAGCAGACGCCACAGCAGCCAAAGCCACTCGTAAATTGGCAGCACAAATGCGTCGAACCAGCGGGACCAACTGCCAACCCACCAACAATGCTGGGAAACCTTCAGACAAGTACACATCAACCACCCATCACGAAGATGTCGAGTCATCCTCAGACAGCGAGGAAGAAGAAGTCCACAGGCTCTGGTCAGAACGTGAGCAACGGGACCAGCGGGTCACAAATCCAACTACCAATGCGCCGGATGCGGGGAAACCATCCCGATCCGAATGCAGATTCTTAGACGCCATATGCCGTTTTGTGAGAAACGGGACACATCGCGAAGGTATGCAGAAACAAGAGAAATTCCAGCCCCAGATGGAGAGGAGCAGCCTAAGAGAAATGATGGCAACGCCACCATGCAGGGGGACCGCCCTAGCAACCAGTGGAACCAGTACAGCAGACCCCGAAGGTTTAACGACGCCCCCAGCCGAGAGGAGGCTCATCAAACCATCACCATCGGCCATGCTTCATCACTTGACGCTAAAAAGATCCGAGTAGAGGTCACGATTGAAAACAAACCGTGCAACATGGAAGTCGACTCTGGGTCATCACTATCCATGGTATCCTGGAGAACACTCAAGCAGCTAATCCCCAACATCCGACGCCAAGACCTCAGCAGTCAGAAACTCATACTGAAAGACTATCAAGGCAACCGGATTCCAGTCGCAGGTACCCGCCATGTGCAGGTCTCGTTCAAGGGACATAAGGCAATTCTTCCACTCACCATCGTAGACCGAGACCGGCCAAGTCTATTGGGACTTCAGTGGTTCGCGCCATTAGGAATCGGAATGGCTGGCATCCATCATACTGAAGACAACGACTGGGAGGCAGCTCTCGTCCATGACTTCCGAGAAGTGTTCAACAAAAGCCTAGGCAAGTACAAAAGGTCCCCTATTTCATTTAATCTTCGCCCCGACATAGCACCCATTCGCCTAAAGCCACGCCGAGTTCCCTTTGCTCTTAAATCCAAAATTGACGAGCAACTGGACAAATTAATTGCGCAAGGCGTGTTAGAACCTATTGACCACGCCCGATGGGAGACACCAATTGTCACCCCCATAAAGCCTGATGAGTCCATAAGAATCTGTGGTGACTACAAGGCCACCCTCAATCACGCGCTACAGCAGAGCGCCTACCCAGTACCAGTTGTTCAACATCACCTGCATTCACTTGGGGCTGGCAAAATATACACAAAATTAGATCTGGCCCAAGCGTATCAACAGCTGCCAGTTGATCCTGAGACTGCAGAAGCCCAAACTATAGTCACACATCGTGGTGCATTCAAATGCAACAGGCTCCAGTTTGGTGTAAGCGTAGCCTCAGGCATCTTTCAAAGCCTGATGGAGAGACTATTACAAGGGATAAAAGGGGTCGTGCCCTATTTTGATGACGTATTAATAGCAGCACCCACAAAAATCCAATTAGAAAAATGCCTCAGAACAGTCCTACAGAGGTTCAAAAACGCTGGCCTCAAGGTTAAGAAGGAAAAGTGCCAGCTTTGCACAGAAAGGGTAGAGTTTCTTGGCTACCTCCTTGACAAGCAAGGAATCCACCCCACAGAAAAAAAATTGGCAGCTATCAAAAACTCCCCAAGACCCAAAAACAAAACCGACCTCCAAGCCTTCCTGGGACTTATTAACTTTTATAACATCTTCCTACCCCAGAAGGCGACTGTTGCTGAGCCCCTTCATAGACTACTCGATAAAAGGGCATCCTGGATTTGGGAACGTCGGGAGGAATACGCCTTCCAGCAAGTAAAAGACCTCCTTACCTCAAAGGCAGTACTAATTCAGTATAACGAGACACTACCTTTGACTGTCACGTGTGATGCCTCACCATTTGGGGTAGGAGCCATCCTGAGCCATGTCCTACCAAACGGCTCAGAAGCACCAATTGCATTTTTTTCACGAACTCTATCAAAAACAGAAAGAAACAAAAATTATTTTGAACACGCCAATAAACCAGGAAGATGGCTATCTCATAAACTTAAAAAAGAAAAAGAAAAGAGATTGATACACCAATTAATAGACGAGAAAGGCATCCCACAACATGAGATTGAGAAGAAAAAGGATATTATATTAAACTATTTTCAAAGTTTATATAAAAAAGAAGAAATCAATGAGGATAAAATAAGAACTTATCTGGAGAATACGAATGATAAAACAATAGGGGAAGGAGACAAAGAATTACTAAATAAGGATATTACATGGTCTGAGTTAAAATCTGCAATGGAAAATCAATGTAATAATAAATCCCCTGGTCCAGATGGGATTCCAGTAGAATTGTATAAAGCCACAATAGATTTAGTAGGGCCTCTGATGCTGGAAGTGTTTAACGAAGTACTTTTGGCTGCCAAAATGCCAGACTCATGGAGGGAGGCGTTGATTGCGTTAATTCCAAAGGAGGATGTGGATGCCAGATATATCAACAATTATAGACCAATCTCACTTTTAAACGCCGATTATAAATTATTTACCTCAATTATAGCGAATAGAGTAAAACAAGTTTTAAATTTATACATTCATGAAGACCAAAATGGTTTCCTTCCATTCCGCCAAATTAAAAACAATTTAAGAACCGTTATTGACGTCTTAGAATATTATGAAGCTCATCCAGAGAAAACAATTTACACTCATGTTTCTAGATGCGGAGAAAGCATTCGATAACTTACATTGGCACTTTTTAATACAAAAATCTATAACATGAATCTGGGCACTAAATTCGAGAATATTATCACAACAATTTACAATACCCAACAAGCCAATATACTAATTAATGGTGAACAAACAGGCCCACTAAGCATTGAAAAGGGCGTTAGACAGGGTTGCCCTCTCTCACCCCTCTTATTTATATTTGCTTTAGAATCATTGTTAACGCGGATAAGACAAAATTCTGAAATCCAAGGAGTTAGGGTCAAAGCAGAGGAATATAAATTACAGGCGTTTGCAGACAATATGGTTTTCTTCCTAGAGGATCCCATGGAAAAAGGACATAATCTAATAAAAGAACTAGAACAATATGGCTCAGTAGCAGGATTAAAGATTAACAGAAATAAGACGAAATTACTGACTAAAAATCTAACAGAGAACCAGAGGAAAGAATTAGAAAAAACATGGGGATACAGGCAACAAAAAAGGTCAAATATTTAGGCATATGGTTAACACCACATAGTAAATCACTCAAAGAGAATAATTATGATAAACTGTTACAGCAAATTAAGAAAGATCTAGAATCTTGGAATAAGTTGCAGCTTTCTCTACTGGGCAGGATTGCCACAATCAAAATGAACATCTTACCAAAACTCCTTTACTTATTCCAGACAATCCCAATAAAATTACCAAAAAATTTTTTGATGATATAAATAAGGTAACCCTTAAATTTATTTGGCAAGGAAAAAAGCTAGAATCAGTATTAAGGCCTTACAAGATGCAAAAAGTAGAGGTGGGCTAAGCGCTTCCAAACTGGGAATTATATTATTGGGCAGCCAACTTATTATGGTTAAAAGACTGGGTCAATTACGGAACAAAAGAACTTTAGTCTTGGAAGGGCACGACCTTCAGAGAGGATGGCACGCATTTCTATGGGATGTGGGGAAAACTAAACAGGCGTACTTTCATAGACATCTTATTAGAGATTCACTATTAACTAATTGGAAAAAATATATAAAAAACATTATTTAAAAATTCGATTTGGCTTTCAACAATGGAGGCAATGGTTCATCCCAACAATTTGGATATAACAAAAGCGACTAAATATAAAGATTTATTAGACCCTTTAGGAAAATTAAGAACTCGACAGGACTTACAGGAACAGGGATTTAAAATTGATCAGTGGTTATATATACAAATCCATAGTAGATACAAACAAGATATCAAAGAGTTTGGAATCTATAGCAAATTACAACACTTAGATAAAATCTTATTAGGATCAAATAAAAAGAATATCTCTAAATTTTATAAATATTTATTGGAGGTAGAATTAGAGCAAGAGATAGTGAAAGGGAACATGATAATGTGGAGTAGGAATATTGGAAGAAGCATTACATTAACAGAATGGGAAAAGATCTGGAATAGAATCATTAAGATTACGAAATCTGTGGCGTACAAAGAAAATATGTATAAAATGTTATATAGATGGCACTTATCCCCTTTGAGGTTAGCGAAAATGAACCCAAACTCTAGTCCAAAATGTTGGAAATGTAAAAACATAGAGGGATCCTACTTTCATATGTGGTGGACCTGTAAAGAAGCCCAGAAATACTGGCAAAAAATTAGAAAATGGCTGGAGGAGATAACCAAAGAACAAATCGAATACAAACCAGAGTTCTTCCTACTAGGGATCTCTGATAAACATTTTCCTAAAAAGACAAAATATATAATAATTCATATTCTAACTGCGGCCAGATTAGCATTTGCCCAGTGCTGGAAATCATCCTGTTTACCTACAGATCAATTGGTCATTCAGAAAATATGTGACTGCAGCAGAATGGACAATTTAACCATAGCTCTTAAAAATAAAGAGTCTTCAGCATTTGATAATAATTGGAATGCGTGGTATAATTGGTTATATCAGAGATAAACTGTTCAATGAATAATGGGTAATTTAAGCATAAATAGTGATAAGATGTGTATATTTAAAGTAAGGTAGGAGAATTGGATCTTGCAGACTGTCAAAAAGAATATCTGTCTGGTTTTAACGTATTTTCTTTTTTCTTCCGTCTCTTTGTTTTTTTCTCTTTTATACTTCTTTTTCTCCTTTTTCGGTCGCAAGACCGGCGTTTTTTTTTTTTCCTCTCTCTTTCTCTTCTTTCTTTCTTCTTTTTCTCTCTCTGTTGCATATGTAATGTTGTTATGTTATTTTTTAATTGTAAATTCAATAAAATTTATATATAAAAAAAAAACAGATAGAAACTATAGCCAATTAGATAAGGAAGCCCTTGCTATTGTCTCTGCAATAAAACGATTTCATGAATATGTTTATGGGAGACCATTTTCTATTATAACGGATCATAAGCCACTACTTGGGATCCTGGCGGGCGACAAACCTACTCCACACATTCTCTCCCCCAGAATGACGCGATGGTCAGAATTTCTCGCTGCCTATGACTATCAATTAAAGTATCGCCCGGGGAAATCTATTCCCCATGCAGATGCCTTGAGCCACTCACCGCTACCTGAGCCACAGGAAGATCCAGCTCCCACACTCTCGGTACTACAAATAGAGACAATGCCATCGCCTCCACTAATGGCTCAAGACATCGCCTTTGAAACCAAAAGAGACTCTTGTTTGGCACGAGTTCTTGGCTGGGTGGAGAGGGGATGGCCAGATTACGACACTAAGGAAATGTTTAAGCCGTTTAAAAACAGACAAACGGAACTTTTTTCACAAAAGGGGTGCGTTTTGTGGGGAGACCGAGTTGTACCAACTAAGTTACAAAAAAGGGTCTTGCAAATGCTACACGATGGACACCCGGGCATCGTGCGTATGAAAGCACTGGCAAGAAGTTACGCCTGGTGGCCAGGTATGGACAAACAAATCGAAACCTGGGTCGCCTCTTGTAACAAATGCCAGGAAAACCACTCAGCTCCACCTAAAGCCCCACCAGCAGAATGGGAAACACCCAGGGGTCCTTGGTCTCGCATTCATATTGACTTTGCGGGACCTACGAGAGGCCACACCTTCTTAATAACTGTAGATGCCTACTCAAACTGGCTTGAGGTCAATAAAATGAAAGCAACCACTACTGAGGCGGTCATTAAAAAACTGAACAGACTCTTCGCCACACACGGGTTACCAGATGTCCTGGTCTCTGACAATGGGCCCCAATTTACTGCCTTAGCCTTTGAACAGTATTTAGCGGAACGGGGCATCCGACAGGCACTCACATTGCCGGCTCATCCTGTGGCGAATGGCTGGGCTGAAAGAATGGTTCAGTTTACAAAGAAAACCCTGCAGAAAATGGATCAAGGCAACATCCACGACAAAGTCACTAGAATGCTGCTTCTACAACACATCACACCAAACAGCACGACCAACAAGAGCCCAGCTGAACTCCTGATGGCCAGGAAACTCAGATCGCCTCTAGATCATTTGCACCCTGCCTACACCCCGTCAAAGCCCCTGGGTTCCAGCAGCAAGCACCGTGTTTTCAAGTTAGGAGACCTTGTTTTCGCAAAAAAATTTTCTGGGGATCCCCTTTGGATTCCTGCCCAGGTAACTCAAGTTACGGGCCCCCGCTCCTACCGTCTACTCACCACTGATGGCAGACCATGGAAACGCCATATTGACCAACTGCGCTCCAGACTAACCACATCTTCCAACCCTGACCCTAACTTTGACACTAGGGGGGGAGGGGAAGCAGTGAACTCAGAATTAGAACCAACACCTGTTTATTCCGAGCTGACACCGAGATCACCGCACCATGGTTGGCAACACTCACCAGCTGCAGCTGAGACTGGACAGTCGAACGCTTCGCCAAGAAGCAGCAACCAGGCAGCTTCAGCGAGCCCCAGGAGCCATGGCAGTAACAGCGAGGCTGAGGACTCCATCACCCCGGGGGCACCAGAGGAGAGCCCTAATCATGACACTGGTTCACCGTTCCTGTTTGATCCAGCAAGCAGTCCATCTGAACCCGGGTTTGAACAGGGTCAAGCGGAACTGTGTAAGTCAGGCAGACAGGTGCGAAGACCTGCCTACCTGCGAGACTATATTACTCCACCCCTTAAACGGAACCGAGAGGGGAGGGATGTTCCGGACTAGCAGGCTCGTAGCCTGCAAATCTGATTGGCCCGCGGAAAGCTGATAGTGATTGGTCACCATAGACTGATGCGATTGGCTAGTAAACGGGCTGCCGCGATTGGCCCTGCCAAGAGCAGCAAACTCAAATCGCCTTCATTGGCTGCCTAACCTCAGCCAGCCCTATATAAGGGGCTGCTGCGTCTGGGGTTAGTTGCTCAGATCTGAAGTCACAAATAAAGAGCTGTTGTTGCTATCTGAGTCTTGCCTCCGTTCTTGAACCGTCCTCCCAGATTTAACAGGGAGGTTATTTAATTTACTTTCAATTCAGTTTAATTAAATGCCAAAAAATATGATTATTCTGTATTGGATTATGTTTCCCTTCTTTCTACACAAAAATAATAATTTAAAGCTAGCTTTGGAGTTGTTGTGGCCTCACTCAAGGCTTCGGGGGACATAGATACATTCAGATCCTTTTTTAATATGTCCCAAACTTGTTAGATTATTGGTAACAGGATTTGCATATGCAACTTGCGTTTAAATAGTTATACTGAGTTATTCAAGTTTTGCTTTTCATAGAGATCAGAGCCAGGATCTTCTAGATATTTATATGGAAATTGGAACCATTAAACTTAGTTTGAACAGCATGAAAAGCTTTAGAGTTTCTATGAGCTTTGGTTTTCAGTGCAAGCCTTAAAAAGAAGAAACATATGTTGGTGCAAGAGAATATGCGATTCCTCCATACTACTAACATCCCTGCAATTACTTTTTTGCTTTATTTTCTAGACCAGCTTGATGGCAGATTTGCAATTTCAGTTATGAGTTATGGTAATAATAGCAGCTTTGCAAAACACATTTGGCACTTAATAAACATCTGACAAACAGCTCAGTACAATATTTGCCGTGCTTTGGATGTAAATAAGAAGTGCATCTGGAAGCTGCAGAAGTAGGAAGCAATAGAAGAACTTTTTTGACAACTATCAGAATGCAGCTATAGACTTCATTTGTTTGTTTAGATCAGGTTTATCTTTTCAAACTGTTCTTTGTGATTAAAAATCACTAACAAAATCAACTCACAAAGAAAAGGAAGGATTTCATTAGCTTCGCTGAATCTCAAATAACTAAATACAATGACACACTTGTTCAATCAATAAGTCATGTCCAACTTTTTGCAAACCCATGGCCACAGCAGGATAGGCTTCCAATCCTCCACTGTCCCCAGAGTTTGCCCAAATTCCAGCAGAAGTAACAGGAGGGTCTTTTATTTGACATGGAAATAATGATAAAGTTGATCAAGTTGAGCAGAACAATACCAAGATGCTTCTTTAACTCCATCTGGTTCTTACTGTCTCTTTCCCCTCGGCTGTTTCCTTTTACAGCAGGATCTCTCTGTTAAATATTCAACTCTGTACCTCAGTGATCTTTACAGTTTTTGAACTGCAATGTTTTTCAAAACTGTTGAAAGCCCCAAAACAAGATAACTCAGGAGTGTCAAACTCAAGGGCCATGGGCCGCATCCGGGCCGCAATGAGCGTCCATCCTGGAATCTGTAAGGGGCTGGGAAATTGTAATGTATGCACAGGCCCAGGTCAGCATGCAAGGCAACAAAAAGAAGTCTGTGCGGCTACAGTAAAAAAAAAAAAAAATAGCCCAGACCTTCCAAACTCATGAAATCTTTTTTTTCCTATGAGAAGTTGGAAGGTCTAAACCAGGCTTGTCCAACCCGTGGCTCACGGGCCGCATGCGGCCCTGGTCACCTCGTAATGCGGCCCAGTGCCCACCCCAACCTTTGTGCCAGAGCCAGCGAGGAGGAGGAGGAGAGGCAGGCGCGAGGTGGGGCGAGGCGAGCGCCAGGCCAAGCAGCAAGAGAAAAGGCGGGCTCCATCAGAGCGCCACCTCCTGCTGTTGCTGCCGCCGGCACCGCCGCCACTTCTGCCCCTGCCGCCGCTGCTGCCCCTGCCGCTGCCGCTTCTGCCCCTGCCGCCGCCTCCGCTTCTGCCCCCACCACCACCCCCGCCGCTTCTGCCCCTGCCACTGCCGCTTCTGCCCCCGCCGCCGCCGCTTCTGCCCCCGCCGCCGCCACTTCTGCCCCCGCCGCCGCTTTCTGCCCCCGCCACCGCTGCTTCTTCCCCCGCCGCCGCTTCTGCCTCTGCTGCCGCTGCTGCTTCTGCCCCGCCGCCGCCGCTTCTTCCCCGCCACCGCTTTTCCCCCACCGCCGATGCCGCTTTCCCCGCCACTGCTGCTGCTTCTGCCCACCACCGCCGCTTCTGCTCCGCCACCGCTTTCTTCCCCATCGCCGCCACCACTTCTTCCCCGCCACTGCTGCTGCTTCTGCCCCGCCAGTGGCGGCGGTGGCGGGGGAAGAAGTGGCAGGGGCAGAAGCAGCAGCAGTGGCGGGGGAAGAAGCGGCGGTGGGGGCAGAAGCAGCAACGGGGGAAGAAGCAGCGGTAGCGGGGGCAGAAGCAGCAGCAGTGGCGGGGGAAGGCTTCTGCCCCCGTCGCTGCTGCTGCTGCTTCTGCCTTCCAGTCCTGCCTCATCCAGCCAGGCCATTTGCAGGAGGAGAGGTAGGCGTGAGGCGGGCGAGCTTTCTCCCCCCCCTCCCCCCCGCAAAATTTGGCCGGAAAATAAACTGTGATAAAAAAAACTGTGATAAAAAAACCATGATAAAAAATAAATAATTTTTAATAAATAATTAATAATAAATAATAAAAACATCTCACTAACTTCATTTCCAAATAAATTTAATATGTTAACTATGATTTCTATGGTTTTTGGGGATGATCAGGTATCGTTACTGTTATTTTATTTTATGTGCGGCCCAAACCAAATTTTCATCTTCTAATGTGGCCCAGGGAAGGTGAAAGGTTGGACACCCCTGGTCTAAACTATTTTTTTTACCATAGTCCCACAGACTATTTTGTTGCTTTGTATGCGGTGTGGCGAACGGAGCTGGAAAGCAGGTTAGTGAAGGAATGTGCCTGCCCTATAGGGGATGGGAGGGATGAGGGTTTGGCATGGGTGGCCTGGCTGAAGGGCCCTCAGGCGGGGTGGGTGGGGCAGCTCCATATCCCCTGCCTTGCTTCGTCCTCCACCAACCACAACCGCCTTGCTTCATTCTTTATTCTTTGCCATTTCTACTCCTTGCTGGCTGCCATAATGAAACAGGAGGCTGAGCAATGCACTGTTGTGGTGGCTACAAAACAAGGCAGTGGAGGATGAAGCAAGGCAGGGGGGGTGCAGAGCCCCGCATCAGCTTATCTGAGCACCCTGCAACCAGGCCATCAAACAACCTGACAACTGCCTTGTTTTGTGGTGGCTCCAGCAGCCTGCTTCAGGGCCCCACGTGCACCACTTAGCCTCTTGCTCTGTTGCAGCAGCGAGCTAAAAGAAGAAGACCAGCGGCCACAAGGGGTCCTGGAAGGGGTTTTTGGGGCCACTGCTGTGAGGTCAGGCAGTTGTCAGTATGCTGATGGCCTGGCTGCAGGGTCCTCAGGTAAACTTTTGCCTTGCTTCATCTTCCATCCCCCCTCACTTTGTGGCCACCAGATTGGTGTGTCATTCATCCTCCTGCCCCATTATGGCAGCGAGCAAGGAGAAGAAGTGGTGAAGAATGAAACGAACAAAGCAAGGCAGTGTGTGTGTGTGTGTGGAGCATGAAGCACTGCAGGCCACAGTGAAGAGTATGGCTAGTACTGCCACCATAAAGTGGGATGAGAGAGAGAGACACACAGATCAAGCCTGTGTGTATATATATGTGTGTGTGTGTGTACTGTGGCTCCGGGCTTGGATTCAGCTCCTGTGATTGATATGAGTTCAAGTGAAGAGGTCATCACAGAAAAATATGAGCCGGCCTGGCTTACTGTTTGGACTGATAACCAGGATGAGGAGATGGACGTGACAAAGGACGACAGACCTGATGTATTAGAATTGTCAGGACCTTTGACCTCCTCTGGTTCCTTATCTGATCAACAGCTGGGAATGGCTGACAGGGAAGTTTTGAGAAAGTCTTCTAGTGGAGATGAGAACTTGGAAAATTTGTGGTTAAATGTAAAAAATAGAAGACGGTTGAAAAGGCAAAATCAGCTGGAGCGAATGAGAAGAGCAAGTCAGTAAATTAGCACGTTGCCTCAATGAGTATAAAAGGACACAGCTGGGCTGGTACATTTTGCCAGGAACAAAATGACCATTTGAGTGAGGACGTTACAGCAAGGAGCTCTGAGACTGGAGATTTATTGCCAGGACTGGTTTGCTGGACAGAGTAAAGATTTATGCTGTGGTTTCTGCCAGCCGTTATCTTGTAAGACTTCTTTCCATTTGATTTAATTGTGAAACGGCTGCTTTCTGTTTTGTTCGTTTGAATTTCGAAGGGGAGTCATAACATGTGTGTGTTATGTCTCACCTGTATCCACAGGTGAGCAATCAAAAACAAACCCCAACAAAGATAACTGCTGAGGTTTTTCCAGTCCTCAGCAGTAGTTCTGAAATCCTGAAGTGCCTATAAATCACAATGCCTCAGATAATCTTCACAGTACTTTTGCTCCAACAAGACACTTTGCTTCTGGCAAATTTCTCAAGCCAATACATTTCCTTTTATCCCCTAAAGGGGGCGTGTTAGTCTCATTAATTAATCACTGGCTTGACGCTTCTTTCCCAATTAAGATTGACATCTCAATCTCCGTCTATTTCTCACGTCAAGCCAAGATCCCTCAAAGTCCTCTTCCTCACTTGAAACCTCTCGCACGTTTTCCTGATTATCTGTTCCCGGCTGCTGTGTAATCAGAGAAGGAGATTCGGGGGAGGACTCTGACACCTTCAATAAATTAGGTTTGTCTCTCATAGCTAAGTCCACTTCCTCATCCTGGCTACCTTCAAAATCACTCAACAATGCAGGCTCAAATCTCAGTGCCAGATCCTCTTCACTCAAGCTCATATCTGCTGATGGACCAGATTCAAATCCCGGAGTCACAACATATATGTGTGTGTGTCTGTGTCTGTGTCTGTGTGTGTGTGAGAGAGAGAGAGAGAGACAGAGAGACAGAGAGAGACAGAGACAGAGCACATTGCGGTCAGCCCTGGTATAACTCTCTGAGATTGGATCAGATTGCTTTCTTTCTCTCTCTCTCTCTCTTTCTCTCTCTCTCTCTCTCCCTCCCTCCCTCCCTCTCTTTCTCTCTTTCTCACATACACATACTCACACAAGTTGGATTGGATTGATGTCTTCTCTCCCCGCTGCCCTACCTCCCTCTCCCTCTCTCAGACAAAAGCTGATTTTTTCATCTGTTCATTGCAATGCAGTGCCAGGGATTTACTTTGACAGTGGTGGGGCTTGGGGGGTGGTCAATCCCCCTTCATAGCATGGTGGAGAAGGCAGAAAACAATCTCCTTCACTAGACCAACTTGGCAAGGATAGGGAGGAAAACAGAGCAGCACCAAAAGCAGCTGAATGTATAATGGCTGCAGTTGCCCATCCCTTGCCTCGCCTCACTTCATCCTATGGGATGAGCCTCCCACCCCCACTTCACCCACCAGAGACTCCTGAATTCCCTACCCAAGCCCACCCGGCTGCCACAGGCACCAACCACATGAGTGACATCAAACTGGCCACACCCTGACATGCCCAGTCGGCCATGACAAACCTGGCCTCTCCCCTCTTCCCCCCAGCCCCCAATCTGGCCCTCAATAAACTCCTAAGCTAATTCATTATTTTTTAAAAAGCAGGAACCTCCCTCCATTACAGCCCTAAATAAGTGCCTTCCTTATAGGATTAGGCCAGTAATTTCTTCTAGCAACTGGTTCTCAGAAATGCTTAGAATGTTAACAACCCCTTCTAGTGAATAGGTGCAAATTGGTAGAATCCCACCCCTGGTTGCAGAGTCATCTAGATTTTAGACAAGATTTGGCATTTTTATCCACCTATCATCCTTCCCAAGAAGATGAGACAGACAGATGTTGTTATTTGATGGTGTTAAAGGTCTTGTAGGATATAAGCTGTTGCAATAAAGCTGCCTTTTACAATTGACTCATTGCAACTGATTTTTGTCAATGCCAATGTATTCAAGCAATGCTGCAGATGTTTTGGGATTACACCCAAGGCACCTTGACTTTTTCTTGCCATAGTCATTCTATTTGTAGCCTTTAATATTTTGTGTTTTCTACAGATTTTTTTCTTCTTTTCTGCTGACTCCAGGTACTATCACATCCACTATCCAGACTTTTATGTCTGTTTTTATTGTTAAGTCTGGGTATTGTATTGCAGATGCTTGTCTGTTCTAAAATCCCAGGAACTTTAGCTTCTTCAATTTCTATTACTTTGTTTATTTTGTGACCCCCATCAATTTTTGCTTGCAGGCAAAGGGTATTGCTTGCAGATGCTATACACATCCAATGTAGCAATACTTTTGTTGCATTGTCATGCTGTTGTGTGTAGTCAGTTTGTATGATCTTCTTGCAGCACTTAATTAGGTGGTCAAATGTTTCTTCAGTTTCTCTGCAGAGACAACATTACCTCTTTTTTGCTATCTTCTTAATTCTGACTTTATATGCATTTATTCTTAAGATTCGGTCTTATGCAGCCAGGATTAGCCCCTCTGATGAGCCACAGTGGCACAGTGATTAGAGTGCAGTTCTACAGGCTACTTCTGCTGACTGCCGGCTGCCTGCAATTTGGCAGATTGAATCCCACCAGGCTCAAGGCTGACTCAGCCTTCCATCCTTCCAAGGTGGGTAAAATGAGGGCCCAGATTGTTGGGGGCAATATGCTGACTCTGTAAACTGCTTAGAGAGGGCTGTAAAGCACTGTGAAGTGGTCTAAGTGCTTTTGCTATTGCTGTCTCTTTTTTCAAATTCTCTTTCCCTCTCTCTCCCCCCACCCCTCTTTGTGTAGGTGTGTACTGGCCATATAATAGTTTGCCTTGCCTCTTTTCTGTTCTTCATTTGATCTTTCTTATAGGTCAATTTGGTATTTCCAGTATTCAGGCATCTTCTTAACTATATTCTTTAGATATTCCTCAACTGCCTGGTGTACTTGAAATATTCCATTCCACGTACTGTATGTTCCTTGGCAAATAGAGTCTGTCAACATCGCTGGGTGGATGAAAGGCATGATTCATTGTCACTATTTTTCTGGTCTTTCATCCAGGGCTTTTTTAAAAAAAAAAAATAAATAAACTTTATTTACAAGAATTGAAAACATACAAATTTGAAAATACAAAACCAATAATGTAGACATAGCACATTCCTCTTTACATTTGATATTGAATTTGATACGTCCTGATAATCATTACTAATACTTCTCACATTTCCTTTAACTATCAAATCTTAATCACTACATAACTTGCAATACTTTACTAATCTTCTCGTTGGATTATAACTATTTATTAATTCATAATAAAAATATATTCATACTTTTTAAATAATAAACAATAAAATATAGTGAATATAAAATGCTAGTAATAATAATGTAGAAGAAAAGAATATTTAACACCTTTGTTATTCTTGTACATTTCATAAAGACAATTGCATATAATTTGTTTCTAGGGTTCATTTACGTGTTTTCCCTTTACGGTCTACCCAGTTGTCCCATTTGTCCCATACCCTATAATAATATGTGTCCTCCTTCCCATTGATTTTGAATGTGAGCCTCTACAGTTGGGCACACTCATATGTTTTTTTGAAAAGTAATATATATCGGTGGTACATTTGGATTCTTCCAATACTGTGCTAATGAAATCCGTGCTGCTGTCAATAAGTGGATGGTCAGATATCTTACATTAGGAATATAATCCCCTTTAATCATTCCTAAGAACAGTTCAGGTTTCCACTCCAGCCCACACTCTATAATTTCTTTAATCTACTCTTTTATTTTCAATATTTCTTTGTCTCAGGGCAGATCCACCATAGATGGAAATAAGTGCCAAATTTCCCTTTTGCATTTCCAACAGCATGGGTTTGCTGTCAGAAATATTTTGGCCAGTCTAGAGGGTGCCAGATGCCATCTATACATCATTTTGTACAAATTCTCCTTATATGCCACTGATTTAGCTAATACGAGATTTTTTTGCCAGATTTCTTCCCAGTCATCCAGATCTATACTATGACCAAAAAATTTTTTCCCAGGTTAACATAGGTCCTTTCATAATTCTCTCAGCCATTTCATATTCTAACATATAATTATATAGTTTGGAAATCAACACTTTCTCGGGACTTGAGAGTATTTTGTCTAAATGCGTATCTTTTGCCTCAATTCCATATTCCTTTACATCTCAATTTTACTTGGAAGTATGACCAATTATCAATGACTATCCCTAGCGCTTCAAGTTCCTGTATCGTTTTAATTCTTCCCTCTTTATCTAATATTTGGTGCTACTTCAGTTTTTTTACTAATATCCATCGTATTTAAGTGGAACATTGCCTCCATTGTTGAAAACCACCTCGAGATTTTGTATAATGGTTTCTTCTAATGTCGGCCCAAATTTTAATTAGTGACTTTCAGAATACATGTCTAGTGAAGTATAGATTGTTTTGACTATTCAGGTTCCACAAAAATGCATGCCACCCAAATTGTAAGTCGTGGCCCTCCAATTTTAGAATTCTATTATTCCTCAAATTGATCCAATCTTTTATCTATACTAATGCCGCCGCTTTATAATAGATCTCCCAGGCAGGGAGTCCAAATCCATCTCTGCTTTTGTTATCTTGTAAATATATTTCTTTTATTCTCATTTTTTTGTTTGCCCAAATAAATTTCATCACAATTTTATCTAATTCTTTAAAGAATTTTTTATCCAATAATATCGGAATTGTTTGAAATAAATATAATATTTTAGGTAAAACATTCATTTTGATTGTTGCTATTCTGACTAATAGTGAAATTTGCATCTTATTCCAATTTTTCAAATCCTTTTCAATCTTTTTCAGTAATTGGAGGTAGTTGTCCTCCCGCAGATTTAATGTTCTAGCTCTTAACCAGATGCCTAAGTATTTGTTCTTATTTATAATTTGTAATCTTTTCTTCCATTTTTTTTTTGTTTGCTATTTGGTAAATTTTTAACTAGCATTTTAGTTTTTTCCTTATTAATTTTTAATCCTGCTAATTTACTGAAATTATCTATTTCATTTAGTAAAGCTGGTCCTGAGTCTATCTTCTATAACAAAAACCATATCATCTGCAAAGGCCTGTAATTTATACTCTTGACTTTTAATTTTGGTTCCTTTGATTTCTTTATTTGATCTAATTCTATCCAACAAGGATAGAATTGTTATGAAAAGCAGAGGTGCTTTTCATAAACTGTTTCATCGCTTTGTGGCTGGCGCCTCAAATGCGGAACCTGCGCGCGGTGAGCCTTGCCAAGCCTGGGGGGGAGAGGTGGGAGGTGGTGGAAAGAGGGCACCTTAGCTTGCAGGCTGTCCTCTCTGGTGGAAGTGGTCGAGGTGCACCAGAAGGCCTGAAAACAAAACCCTCCCAAGGCATGCAGTGGAAGGGTTGGATGGTCCAGCGTTAGGGCCCCCTTCCCCAGAGAACAAGGGAGCATGTAGCACCCGCCCAGCCTCTGCCTCTCCAGCCAGCCGGGCTTGCGCACAGGATGCGGATGGGTGCAGCTGCGGCTCTCCAAGGCGCTTGGCTTGGTTTGGTTCGGCTTTACGTGGCTGTCCCAGACCTAGAACCTAGCCTCCCTCTGCAGCCTGTTTTTTCCGACTGAGCCCTGTGCTTGCTTGCTTGCTTGCTTAGTTTCCAAGCGATCGTTCCCTCACTGGGCTCCTTCCGCACCTCTTCTACCTCCCGGGTGGAGTATAAAGATGGGCGGAATGCTTCACTTAAGTTGGGAGTCTCTGAGCATGTGCAGAGTGCCTCCCCTTGCTTGGCCTGATGGAAGTGGACCTTGGGTTGAAGCAAAGAGGGTGAGGTCGGCTGCATCGCTGCCCCGGGGAGGTTGGCATTGCAAAATTGGATGCCAAAGGGGGCTGGAGAAGGGTCAGAAGGGCAGCTGCAGGGGGCTGCAGAAGGGTCAGAGGGGGCAGCTGCATTAAGGAGCAGGAAGATCTTAGCCATGGTTTATTCATTGACTAAGCCGGAATCAAACAGCATGCTAAACTCTAAACCAGAATGGCTGGGTTGATATATTCAGCCCGTGTTTCTCAACCTTGGCAACTTGTGTGGACTTAAATTCCCACTCTGGCTTTGCTCTACTTTCTCAAAGTGCCACTGCTGTCGCATTCTCTCTTTCTGTCTCTCCGTCCATCCATACATCCATCCATACATCCATCCATCCATCCATACATACATACATACATACATACATCCAAAAGGTCTGTATGTCTGTCTGTCTGCCTTTCTGTCTACCTACCTACCTACCAATATAGATCTATCTATCTATTTATCCATCCATCCAAAATGTCTGTCTGTCTGCCTGTCTGCCTACCTACCTACCTACCTACCTACCTACTTATCTACCAATCTACTTACCTATCTACCTACCTATCCATACATTCAACCAAAAGGTCTGCCTGCCTATCTACCTATCTACCAATCTATCTACCTGCCTACCTACCTGTCTCTCTCTGTCTGTCTGTCTCTCTATCTCTCCCTCTCCATCCATCCATCTATCCATGTTCGAAGCGCCAGCCCCGCAGGCACATTGGAAAAGTAGAACAAAGCCAGTCTGGGAGGGTGTGAGGAAGGGAGAGAGAGAGAGAGAGAGAGAGAGAGACCTGATCCATCTGATTGAAATGAGGCCGAGTTTAGACAGAGGCCCTTTTCCACACTGAAACATTTTTGGCAGCACATTGAAACATCTTTGGCTTCTATTAAAGGTTTTGTGGACAAAACACGGTCAAGACTATCAGGAAGCTCTCACATTTTGTTGAGGCTTTAAACAGGATCCATTGGACCAGATCTACACCCTAAAAAATTACTTTTCCCCAATGTATTACAGTGCCAATTCTGAAGAAGGCAAAACCAAAATGTACTGGTAAATTACAAGGAGAACACACACACACACACACACACCCTTTTAACCCTGCTGGAGCAGGTGATTGGACTAGAATAGATATCTCATTATTTTTCTCCTCCCTCCCTCCCTCCTTCTTTATTTCTTTTTCTTTCTGTCCCTTCCTTCCATCCCCCCTCTTTCTTTGTCCCTTTTTATTTCTTTACCTTTTCCCTTTCTTTTCTTCCTTCTCTCTCTCTCTCTCTCTCTTCTCTCTCTCTCTTTCCCTCTCTCAGGCTCACCCCATTGACTTGACCTGCTTGGGCAGGCCCCTCCAGTGCAGTGGGCTCAATGGGGTGGACCTGTGGGGCCAGCACCTAGAACGCAGTGGTGTCGGCATGTTTGAAAAGTAGAGCAAAGCCAGAGGTCGGTAATTTTTGCTGCAAAGAATCACAAAAGCTTCTGGGTTGTGCACAAGAAGGGACACACATGTCAATGCAATTCAGCAACATAAAATAATGAGATACAAATAAAACAAATCAACAAGAATTGGCAAAGCAATGCTGATTAGATTTTATTCACTGCTAGAATCTAATCAGAGATGCTTTGCCAACTCTAGTGCAATGACCTGCTCCAGCACGTTTAGAAGGGAGCGTGTGTGTATGTGTGGGCATGGCTGTCAAAACTCCAAAAACAGGTCAAGTATCTCTTGGGAGGCCAGTCATAAATTAGAACACTTGCTAAACAACCGGCTATTACGTGAGGACCACTTGTATTTGTTTGCCAGTCACCTGGCCATGCCCACCAAGTCACATGACCACCAAATCACACCTACCCTGTCATGTGACCAGCAAGCCATGCCCAGCCAGCAAGCCACGCCAGCCAATTACGTGACCAGCAAGCCACGCCCACCCGGTCACATGAGCAGCAAGCCACGCCCTCAGATTATGCCATGCCCACAGAAATTTGAATCCCACTCCTGGGTGGGGGGCACCGAGGATGAGTTTGTAGTACCAAGGGGGCAGTGGAAGTTTGGGAACCACTGTTCTAATATGTCTATCATTATTCTTGTGTTATAGCTAATCTGCCTCATGGGAAGAAAGCCATTTTGATCCAAATGAATTTTGTTGCTAAGTACTTTCTTTAATCTTTCTGCCATTATCGTCATAAAAATTTTATAATCTGAATTTAA
The DNA here is from genome assembly GCF_049901715.1 of Pseudonaja textilis. Lineage (NCBI taxonomy): Eukaryota > Metazoa > Chordata > Lepidosauria > Squamata > Elapidae > Pseudonaja > Pseudonaja textilis. The sequence continues at coordinate 23,930,564 of NC_142008.1, read as the reverse complement.
AAGAGATATTGGTCTATAATTCTTTATTTGGTTGGCATCTGCACCCTCTTTCAGAATCAATGCTATGTAAGCTTCCTTCCATGATTCTGGAATTTTTGCTTCCAGTAATACCACATTGCAGACCTCTAATAGCATATTCTCTAGTGTGGCACCTATCTCTTTATATAATTCATTTGGTACCCCATCTGGCCCTGTTTTGTTTCTTTTTTGTTTTTGAATTGCTGCCTTTAAGTCATCTAAAGTTATTACTTTATTAAGCAACTCTTTTTTTATCATCAGATAAAGGGTACAAAATTCCTTCTTTCAAATATTCTTCTATTTTATTTAAGTCAACTTCCTCTTGTTTATAAAGATCCTCAAGTATTATCCTAAAATATTATCTTGCGGTTTCCTTTTTTTTCTCCAGCTCCATCTCTATTATTCCATTTTTATCCTCTAGTTGATATATCGTTCTTTTCTGGTTTTCTTTTCTTAATTTATATACCATCCACCTACCAGATTTATCTGCATGTTCAAAATAATTTTGTTTTGTATATAATAATTTTTTAATTAATTCCTCTTGGTCTAAAATATTCATTTCGTGTTTAACTAGTGCTAATTCATTTCTAATTTGCTCGTTCTCCGGGTTTTCCATTTGCTTATTTTCCATTTTCTCTATTCTTTTTATTAAAGCTTTCCACTTTCCCTCTCTTTCCATATTTCTATTTGCTGTAAAAGCTATCGCTATTCCCCTTAAATATGCCTTCCTAGTATCCCATAGATTCTGCAATGTTTCTAATTAAATTTAAAAAAACTGGTCAGTTCCTCCCTAACTTTTTGAATATATTCTTCCTACTTCAATAGTTGTGAATTGAGTGTCAATCTACCATTTTTATAGAGACTATTTTTCCATATTATCTGTACCAGATTATGATCTGCCCACGTATTAACCAAAATCTTTACATCCTGAATCTCCTTGCATAACTCACTATTTACCCAAACCATATCTATCCTGGACCACAATTTGTGTGGGCTGGAGTAGAAAGTGAACTGTGATGTTCCAGGGTTTCTCTTCCTCCACACATCCACAAGTTCTAATTCTTCAACCATCTCTAGAAATTTCTTAGGCAATGTATTCCGTTTTTTATATTGTCTTTGTTCACAGGCATAATCTTGACTATTCTTTGTTATTGTGTTGTAATCTCCTATGATACAAATTCTTGAGTTACCAAATTCTATTAATTTTTCATATAAAATTTTGTAAAATTCACTTTGATTTTTATTGGGGGCATATATCCCCATTAATAATGTCTTTTTATTTTGTATTACCACCTCTACCATTACTATTCTTCCCAATTCATCTTTATGAATCAATTTTGAGTCTATGTCCTCTTTTATATATAGTACTACCCCTCTTTTTTTCTCTTCCACCAATGCTGAATACATTTTCCCCAGTTTTTTATTCACTAAATATCCTTGATCACGTGTCTTAATATGAACCTCTTGAATACAAATCATATCAGCTCTTTGTTTTTCTAACTTAAAAATACTCTTTTCCTCTTAACTGGATCATTTAACTCATTAATATTTATAGATATTAAATTCACTCCTTTTATCAATTTCCCTTCTTACTTCCATTTCTCCGTATTTTTATTCATTGTTTGACTTCTAGTCCTCACTCCTATTTCTTCTCTTCCAAATATCTCTTCACCTCCTTCCCTCTCCTTCTCCCTATCTCTCCCCCTGCTTCTAAGTTGTAACTCCCCTTGACTCAAGGTCTCATGATCATCTCTGCTGTTTGATCCTTCCCCTGTTCCTCCTATTTGATCAAAAAATTCGTGAGCTTTAGTCAGACTATCTATTCTCACCCCTTTCTCCTTCTATATTACTAAGATGCCCTCTGGAATGATCCATCTAAAAGGTATTTCTTTTATTTAGATAATTCGTGAGAAATCGATAATCTCTCCTCTGCTCACAAACTCTTCTTGGAATCTGTTTTAGAACAATCACTTCTCTGTCTTTATATTTTATTCCTTCATCTCTTGTAATTCTATAAATTATATCTTTCACTCGCTTCCTTGCGAATCTAATATGCACTTCTCGGGGTGGTCTGTGCCATCTCACGTAGCTGATATACACTCTATATACAACATCCAACTCATTCACCATCTTGTTCTCATCTCTATTCAAAAGCTCTGCCAATATCTTCATCATCACCAACGGTAGGTTCTCACCCCTCTCTTCCTCTACGTTCTGGAACCTTAGATAGTAGGAGGACCCATCTCAAGATGAGTCAGGGTCTCATTTGTCTCTTTGTTCTGTTCCATAATTGTTTGTTCTATGCCTTCCAATTTCTTTTCCGTTCGGTCAGCTAATTTTTCAATCTCTTTAATCTTCTCTTCATTTATTTTAATCAATTCCTGTATCTGGCCTATCTTTCAATCCTAATTCTTAACTTCACTTCTCATTTCTCCTAGCTCATTTTTTAATTCTTCTTTCATTGTTTCTCTTTCTGCTTTACTTTCCATATGATTTTTAGACATTGACTCCTGCATTGCCAACATCGTGCTTTGAATAGTTAATAATGTAGTATGAACCAATTGCATATTGGTTTGGGTCATGGATTTTCTGGTGCCTTCAATCGTTTTTTGGGGTCGATGTTACTGTGGGGGTAGATGGTCTTACTGGTGATGCCATTTTTCTTCCTGTTTTCGTAATAGCGGTAGTTGTATTAGTCATATATTAGACAATTCTTTGTTGCTCCTTCAGTATCCTAGATATATTTTCCCAGACTATATTGCCAACTACCATCAATCTTATCCGTATTTTACAATTTTAATTTTCTCAGTTATCTAATATTTTATTTTAGACTATTGTTTCTCTGCTTAATATAATTGCCTAACACCATTAGATTTAGGGAATTATCAATTAATAATTATGTATTCAAACCTCCAAACCCACCTATTACTCTAGATATTCCCTTCACCTTGTATTTATACAATACCTAGTCTTAATATGTTCAATAACTCATCAGTTCATAAATCGTCTAACAGATAAAGGAAGAAAGAGAAAAATGAAGGAAAAAAAACCACTCAGCTGTACTTAAATATATAGCAATAATATAACCCCCGTCACTTCTTTAATTAATTACTATATTTCAGCCAATATTACCCTAGATACATAATAAAAGTTCAAAATTCAAATTAATACTTTTTATGTTCCAGTAAATCACAGTATCCAGTATAATGGGGATATGAGAGGGAGGGAAGAATCAATTAACTCATCATTATATTAATCAGTATATTAAATTCATTAATCCATATTCAATCAATATATATGTAAAATAAAGAAGATAAAAAAACTATAGAATATAATCCAAAGGGATTAAATATCACTTACTCAAGTTAAATCAATCTTATTTTCTTGTTACTTGAATATATACTATAAATAAATATAAAATGAATCTATGCCACTTCAATCAGTTCCAAGAGAAAGTAAGAAAAAAAGAAAAAGAATAAAAGAGAACACTGGACGGGAAAAGGCTTTACAGTCTCCTACTTTCCTGTCATTTCCTTGATATTCCGGTTATATCCAATAATAATTGGATATTGAGATTGATTGGATATTGAGGACTCAGTTCTCAGTTCTAACAATCACTTCCACTGCCTTCTTCCGCTCTCCCGGAATTGCCAGTCTCAATGGCCACCACTGCAAGTTGCACTGTCACTCCTCTATTCAATTTCAAAGGTTTCAGAGTTTTTGTCCGCCCACAAAGTACTCTCCGTGATTTGTTTGTATGGCTAGAAGTAAAAAAGTTTTTCACCAACTATAATCGCTCTTCTCTCCTTTTCACTTTCCTATTTAGAAATAAGTTTTACTTTATCCAGAGCTGGGGGTAGGCAACTCAGTCCTGCCGCCACTTTCAACTTTCCCCCTTTCGCATCGGAATTTCAGACATTCACCACTCACTTTCCCAAATTATCCACAAGTTATAATCCAACAACAATTTTGCCTCCAGTATCTTTCCCGGACTCAAATTCGATATCTTCTCTCCACTTCCTTCTTAAGTTTGTTCCGTCGCGTCTTCAGGCCAGCCTCAACAGGATGGCTTCTTTTGCCCTGAGCTTCAGTTGCAGTTCTTGGTTAGGCTCCGAGAGTTCTCCCTTGCTTGGGTGATCCCGCCAGGATCTGATCCCACCTCGAATGGTCGCCCACAGACAAAAACCCTGATGTAGGAGAGCGCAGCAGAGTTCTCTTACCTTGCCATGTCGCAACATCACCAGAAGTCTCCATCTAGGGCTTTTAATTCTGGTTGAGTCCAGTCCACTATTCCAGCTGTGTATCTAATGACTGAAATTGCTCAGATGTTGATTGCCTTGATGGTATTTCCTGCAAGGAATTTGGACTTTAAGTTCTCCTTCACTCTCATGATGTATTCACATCTAAGCTTCTCCTTGACTTCAGTTGTCTTCATCCAGACACCTGATATTATTTTCTTACGCACCTTAATTCCTTCAGTTTTCACTATTTTTCCCCAATTGACAGCAAGTTACTTTTGTCCAATCCAAATTTCATTGCACTATCTAGGTTATATATATAGACAGTGCTGAGCAGTGATTCTTTTTCAGATCTTTTTTTCCCTTATAGCTTCAATATTATCCATGTAAAGGAATTGGAATATGTTAGGATATGTGAAGAGTATCCCTTGTATAAAAAGGATATGCACACGGAAAATGTTTTTATGAGAACAGTTATGAAGAAATATACAGCCACACAGAGTTAAACAAGTTGTATTAATGTTTACTTGAAGAAATAGCACAGTCCAATAAACAGTCCACGTCATACACATTTTTAACAGTCCAGTTATAAAGTCTTCTTACATCTAGTTATAAAGTCTTCTTACTGGTTCCATGTTTTACAGCAGACAAATATCAAACCATAATACAACAAATAACCTTCGATATCAACAGAATATCAAAATAAACAGGGTTAGTCATATCAGGGTAGTCAGTCAGAATCAGTATCAAGAGAGATCATCAGTGAAAAAGAGAAAGAGAATTAAACCATGATCTATAGCTCCCTCTTATGGCAACTTGTAGCATAATTAACCAACCAGAACACAGCCTAATACATTACAGTATTTTTCCTTAAAGCTGTAAACATATATATTTGTAGTTTATATATTGTCAACCCAACTACGTTATTTATATATACATAACAGAATATCCTGTTTTTGATGTTTGATGTCATGGATTGAATTGTTTTGTATTTTTGACCAAGGAATCACTGCAATAACAAACAGGTGATAATGAGCTTCCTTGAAATACTCTTATTTTGATATTAATCTCTCTCAGTCTATCCCCATTATTGTTCACTGTAATAGAATGGCAATATTTTTTACATTCATGTTTAAATTGCAAAATTTTGGATAAGCAGAATTCACAGAGTTTTCACATTCTAATGCCAGAAAGTGGAAAAGTATTGTTTCCTGCCTATACATGATAGAGAAGAATTGTTTTGCCCCTAGCACCCCCCCAATTTAGATGACCTGCAACCATCAAAACTATAACAGACCAACTACTGTTTTAATATGCTCTCTGTAACATCCAATTTTATAAATGTTATAAAGCAAATGCCATATATTCAATAAACTTAGTTTAACTTGTTTCCCTAACTTTAACTGCAAATAAAATGATCTGATTTATGCATTACATTATTACTTCTTTGAAGCCTGATATTTTTGCAGGCAACTGTGTATATTTTTTTTTCTGAAAATCTAGACTTTTTAAATTAAATGTCAGATAAATTACAAAAATGGAAACATGCTAATATTAACATGTGAAATATCTAATTCTGGAAGTATACATTGAATAAGCTATGGATTTATTTTGTTCCTTATTTTATTCAATATTATTAGAACCACTATTAATTTTATTAAAATAGCATTTTAAACCTTTTCCTTTTACCAGATAGCATATGCTGTTACTGTAATGAAGACTCAAAAAGGTGAACATCTGCAAAAATTCCAATTTAGGTTCAACATGGCTATGGAATATTATTATTAAATGTTGTTATTTTCTTTCTCCTAACCAAGATGCATTGTATTTTCATTGTTTTTGTGCTGTTAGTGGTTTAGTAATCATCTAGCTTGCTTCTTGTTTGGAATAGTTACTGTGCCATCTAGTGTTTTATCTTATTGATGAGTTATGTGTGAGATAGGAAATGCATTGGAGATAATTATGTGTAAGCAGCTGCATGATGGCAAATAAATATGAAAAATTAATCCAAGCCTCTTAGTGTGTTAGCTGAGACTTTACGGGGACTATACAAAACATTTAAAAGCACTTCTCCAATCAAAAAAAGAGTTAATATAGGTAATACAACCTAAAGCTCCTATAAAAACCATCCCAAAATCCAAGAAAAAGATTAAATATTTTCAAATGCAGCAATACATACTGTAGTATCATAAAATCCTCATAAACTAAAAACCATCTGAAAGATGCTGTGAACACAAGTTACTTTTTTTTAATGAGCATCTGAATGGAATTTCATATACCTAGAACAAAGCTGCTTTCTTGCATGTCTCATTTCAGCTTATTATTTACCCTGCAGAAGGAGAAAAGTAATATGAAGATCATTTCATTACTACACATTCTATTTTTCTCTTTGCTGTTTCTCTCTGACATACTGGCATATAAAGAATTCTGGTGCATGCACGCATGCACACACACACACACACACACATATACATATACACATGCAAGAGGGCATTTTCTGTAATAATGGCTTTTCAAAGCACTTGTACATCAGTGTTATTATTTACCTGGCTCACAATTAGTCATTCAGTAGAATTAATTAACATAAAGAATCAAAGGCTGGTTTCAGACATTTTGCTGGGAATGTTATCTCAACCTAAACTTCACAGTGCAAAAATGAAGGTGTGGCAGGGTAGTCAAAAAGTGTTAAGATGGCACCTACAAACTTCATACCATTTTATATGCATCACACATGCAACAAAGATAATGGGGGGTGGGCTTCAATTGTTTTGCTTGTGATTGCCAGCTTCATTGCTTAATACATCCCCCCTCCTTGGGTACCTATCTTCAAAAAAGGTGAGGCCTCTGGATTGGAGGCCAGTGATGTTGCACTTGCACAAAATGCTAGGTATGTTTTCTTTTTATGCTATTCTTCTTTCTTTGGGACTTTGGGACATGTTGGATAAATCTAACAGTTGTGGTGTCTAAAGCATAATTTTGGACAACATGTTGCATGAACCCCACCAACTATAATTTATTCAGTGTTGAGGTCCCCAAAAATCGGTACTGTAGTTTATTCAAATTAAGGCTGAAAACAATGTGCGACCTCAATCATATACTATTCTTCATGGCTAGATTTTAACTTGGTTATTTCAGAATGCTTACAAAGAGCAGAAAGTTTTTTTTTAAGTAGGGCAATTTGGGATGAGCAATCCTTAATGCCTCCAGTTTTATTCAGATTTTGTTTCTCAGTTTCACCCCTGATAATCAATGTATTATACATTAATAATAGCATAAATTCCTAAGTGTCAGCAAGATATTATGCAGAAAATCAGATGCACACAATCAGCTGTGCTACAAATATGATTATTTGATATGTGGACTTTCCATAAGCTGGCTTATGTGTGCATTAAAAGTGGTGATACAAACACTATTCAGCTCTACAAGCAAAGTACAGACAGCAACCTTGAAGATTCAAGAATAGAGTTATAGCATTTTTCAGGTGGTTCTACATCTCTTACTCTTAACTTGCCATCCCATAATAAATGTTAAATAAATTAATGTTGTATTAACAGAGGGATACAATCAAGATCATGTGAGGTACTAATACCACCCTATAAAGCCTTAGTAAGACCACACCTAGAGTACTGCATCCAGTTTTTGTCACCACACTATAAAAAAAATGTTGAGACTCTAGAAAGACTGCAGAGAAGAGCAACCAGGATGATTAGGGGACTGGAACAGAGGTGGTATTCAGCAGGTTCTGACCAGTTCTGGGGAACCGATAGTGGAAATTTTGAGTAGCTTGGAATACCACCTATGACTGGTCCCACCCCCATCTATTTTCTGCCTCCCGAGTTCCAGCAGATCAGCTAGGTCTTCTTTTGTTGCCCTGCACAGGAGAACGGAGCTGGAAAGCAGGTTAGAGGGGTGGGGAAGGAATGGGATTTTACAGTATCCTTCCTCTGGAGTGGGGTGGGAATGGAGATTTTACAGTATCCTTCCCCTGCCATACCCACCAAGCCATGCCCACCAAGCCACACCATGCCCACCAAGCCACACCATGTCCACCAACCACACCCACAGAACCAGAAATAAAAAAATTTGAATCCCACCACTGGACTGGAGACTAAAACATATGAAGAATGGTTACAGGAACTGGGCATGGCTAATCTGGTGAAGAGAAGGACAAGGGAAACAAGATAACAATGTTCCAATATTTGAGGCACTGCCACAGAAAGGAAGGGATCAAGCTATTTTCTAAAGCACCTGAAGGCCAGACAAGGAATAATGGATGAAAACTGAACAAGGAAAGATTTAACCTGGAAATAAGGAGAAACTTTCTGACAGTGAGAACAATCAACCAAAGGAACAGCTTGCCCTCAGAAGTTGTGGGAGCGCCATCACTTGAGACTTTCAAGAAGAGATTGGACTCCCATCTGTCAGAAATGGTGTAGGGTCTCCTGCTTGGTCAGGCTTGGACTAGAAGACCTACAAGGTCCCTTCCAACTCTGATTATCTGTTTCCTGTTACTGGAACTAACAATATAGTACTGGTGAAACTCGTAAAATTAGAATATCATGCAAAAGTTCATTTATTTCAATAATGCAACTGAAAAGGTGAACCTAATATATGAGATAGACTCATTACATGCAAAGCAAGATAGTTCAAGCCGTGGTGTGTCATAATTGAGATGATTATGGCTTACAGCTCATGAAAACCCCAAATCCACAATCTCAGAAAATTAGAATATTGTGAAAAGGTTCAATATTCTAGGCTCAATCTGTCCCACTCTAATCAGATAATTAAGCATAACACCTGCAAAGGGTTCCCGAGCCTTTAAATGGTTTCTCAGTCTGGTTCAGTAGGAATCACAATCATGGGAAAGACTGCTGACCTAACAGTTGTGCAGAAAACCATCATTGACACCCTCTATAAGGAGGGAAAGCCTCAAAAGGTAATTGCAAAAGAAGTTGGATATTCCCAAAGTGCTGTATCAAAGCACAGTAATAGAAAGTTATGTGGAAGGGAAAAGTGTGGGGTAAAAACATGCACAAGCAGCAGGGATGACCACACCCTGGAGAGGATTGTCAGGAAACGGCCATTCAAAAGTGTTGGGGACTTTCAGCAAGGACTGAGGCTGGAGTCAGTGCATCAAGAGCCACCACACACAGACAGATCCTGGACATGGGCTTCAAATGTCGTATTCCTCTTGTCAAGCCGCTCCTGAACAACCAAGAACATCAGAAGCGTCTTACCCGGGCTAAAGAAAAACAGACCTGGTCTGTTGCTCAGTGGTCCTCTTTTCTGATGCAACTTTTGCATCTCATTTGGAAACCAAGGACCTAGAGTCTGGAGGAAGAGTGGAGAGGCACACACTGCAAGATGCTTGAAGTCCAGTGTGAAGTTTCCACAGTCTGTGTTGATTTGGGGAGTCATGTCATCTACTGGTGTTGGTCCACTGTGCTTCATTAAGTCCGGGGTCAATGCAGTTGTCTACCAGGAGATTTTGGAGCACTTCATGCTTCCTTCTGCAGACAAGCTTTATGGGGATGCTGACTTCATTTTCCAGCAGGACTTGGCACCTGCTCACATTGCCAAAAGCACCAAAGCCTGGTTCAATGACCGTGGGATTACTGTGCTTGATTGGCCAGCAAACTTGCCTGACCTGAACCCCATAGAGAATCTATGGGGCATTGCCAAGAGAAAGATGAGAGACATGAGACCGAACAATGCAGAAGAGCTGAAGGCCGCTATTGAAGCATCCTGATCTTCCATAACACCTCAGCAGTGCCGCAGGCTGATAGCTTCCATGCCATGCTGCATTGAGGCAGTAATTGCTACAAAAGGGGCCCAAACCAAATACTGAGTACATATGCATGCTTATACTTTTCAGAGGTCCGATATTTTTCTATGTACAATCTTTGTTTTCTTGATTGCATGTAATATTCTAATTTTCTAAAATTGTGGATTTGGGGTTTTCATGAGCTGTAGGCCATAACCATCACAATTATGACAAATCACGGCTTGAACTATCTTGCTTCGCATGTAATGAGTCTATCTCATATATTACTGAAATAAATGAACTTTTGCATGATATTCTAATTTTTCGAGTTTCACCTGTATTTTAACTAATTCAATATGCCTCCACAGCTTCATATCTGCAGATATGTCAGGATAAGAAATAGGCATATCATTAATTCAGTGTGTTTTGTAGAGCACGGTTCACATGATTTCATTTATTTATATATCTTTCCCATAACCAGTATGCCTCTTCATCTCTCATAATCAAAGAACAAAACTATAGTAATTGGGGTTGAATTCATTGAGCTGTGACTTATTCAACAATTCATGGTAAAAACCAACCTGGAGTGATATGATATATGGTCTTAATATTAGTTATTTTTGGTTATCCATTTAGCTCTCCAAGGTCAAAGATTCAACCACATAACCTTTAACTTCCTAAACCCAGAACTTCAGTAATAAATTTTCATTTCCAGAACAAATGTTGAGTTTTAGAACTTAGAAAATGCACAACGGGTTAATATCTGATTCTAATTAATTTTAGTCAGTAGACATATTCATGTGACCCATCAGATACAAGCAATTAAACTCTAGAAATGATGCAAGCTACTGAATGCTGAATAATGGGGCTTATTAAGACAAATCTTCATAATTATGAATTTATTGGGGTTTTATTGCAAATGGCAAGATAATTATCTATAATCTCTCCTTCAATTACTTCTTCAGTGGTTGGTGAAGTGAAATATTTTAATTCTTTTTATTTTGGGGAACTTCTTAGGAACAGTAGCCTTCCTCAATTGCTAGTTTTCATTTTATTCTTCTGTATTTTCATCCTATTTCTTTTGAAATTTGTTTTTCTTCAGCAGGCTCTGGTGTTCCTTTGGTATTTATTTCTCTATTTTCTTTTAGCTTGCTTTATCATTACAAAATTAATTTTGAGGCCATGACTTCAACACCACTGACCTTTCTAGGTGAAGATCTGAAAAGTCTTAAATAAACTTTTCCCAAGGCACAATGATAATTTGATCAGTGTCCATATATAAAGCAGGCCACATAAGATTTCTGAAACCCTGAGAAGATCAGGAATTTTAAAATCTTTTACAGAATGCCTGGATTCAACTGGTGAAAAAATATTTGCCTTCAATCCTTATACTACTCTATCCTATGCTCCCAATCATGTTTCAAATTGGCATAAGAAAATATTGACCAGACTAAGACACTCAGCTTTCATGATCATTGGTCTGAATTGCAAGCAACCACATCCCTCACAAGATAATGTTTGTGTGTGTTTGTGTGTGTGTGTGCATATGTGCGTTTGCATGCACATACAAGAGCACATATACACTTACATATACACTTACACACATATACAGGCATATACATGAGAATGTACACATATACAAGTATCAAGGACCCTGTTGGACGACTTTGGTTTACTCTGAGCCCTATATTTAAATTAATTTCAATGTTTTATACTGAGATCACTGGTATAAATTTATTACATTCAAAAGAAAAAGAGGCAGAATATTTGGAGGTGTGGGGAGGAATCCAACTTATTCAAAACTGCTGAAGTTTAATCAAATACAGGCAGCAGGAACAGCTTTTTCAGAGAAGCTGAGTTTCACTGAAATAATTGTAGATCTCCCCTAGCATATTAGCCACTTCATAAGCATTTAATGCTTACATTGGATATTTTAAAAGCATAAGGAATTTGTGAGCTCTGCATAAGCTTTTCAGGAACAGGCATATTCCAATATTTTGCAACTTTAATTCAACCTTGCAGCTGTTTGCCTTTAAGAATGTTTTGGTCTTTAATTTTTTTTTTTAGCCAACTTTTTTTCTCATTGAAATCATGTTCCATGTTCATTGCTCAGTATCAATAGACATCGCAACCCTTCCTTTTTTGTTGTGCAGTGTGTTCCAAGTTAGATAATGTATGCTTTCAATAATGGTAATTGCTCAGTAACTGCCAAAAAATTGCAACACCAAAGCCAATGGGTGGGGGCACATTCAGGTCCTCATTTTATGCATTGGCTAAGTTTAATGACATCAAAAACTATATGTATATAAATGTATGTTTGTGTATGTGTGTGTATGTATGCCTGTATCTCCACATGGCTGGGATAGTGTAGTGGTTCAAGAAGCTTTTCCCCAACTTTTCTGGTTCTGTGGACCAGCAAAGGTGGGGGGGTCAGAGGGCATTGTTCCATGGGAGCAGCAGGCAAGCATGCACACATGGCGCTCCATTTGCACAAACAGTGGGCCAGAGGTGGTATTCAGCATGTTCTGACCAGTTCTGGAGAAACAGTAGTGGAAATTTCGAGTAGTTCGGAGGACAGGCAAATAACACCTCTGACTGGAGATTTTATAGCATCCTTCTCCTGCCATGCCCACAGAACCAGTAGTAAAAGAAACTTTAATCCCACCACTGCAGTGGGCCTGCCTCTTGTGCAAGTGTAGCTGTGTGCTCACCCACTGCTTCCACAGCCTGAATGGGCCAAGGCCCAGTAATGGGCTGTAGCCCTGGGGTTGGGGAGCCCTGGTTTAGAGCTCAGCCTTTGTGCAGGAGAGCAGGGTTCAAATTCTGGATCATACCTAATCAACAGTTTGGTGGGCAAAGACACCCACCAGAGACCTCTCTCTGTCAAAATATGAGAGTGACACGAACTTAGAGGATTCATAATGGCTTGGATCAGATCCACACCAGCTGTTAAGGAAGCAAGACAATCTGATGATAGGTGGGCCACTAGAACAAACCATATGTGAATGAGACAAGAGAATCTGAAATTGATGGAATATACTACAACAGTAGACCTAATTAGAGGGGATATATCAAACCTACATAAATATTAGTTACAATTCCAAATGTTAGTGTTACAAGCATTGGAATTATTTGACTTTTTTTACTACATATATTGTATGTTTGATGCCTTCATCCCTTATTCACTATTATTTAAAATAATAATAAAGACGAAATTTTTTAAAAAAACATGCAGTTCGGGAAGACGGTCATTAAGCAGCTGCCAATCCCACTGGCACATATGTACCAAACTGAACACCAGACTGGAAATGCTTAATTTAAAATGATAACAACAATCATCATTATTATCATCATCAAGATCATCTGGTGTTTCTGTTATCAACAGGTCCCTGCAGGCAAAGCCAGGGAATGGAGATTTCAGTATTTTTTTCCAAGCCTTGCACAAAGTGGACTTAAATTTTATCAAAAGAACAATACAAGTTTAGCCATTTAAACTTACTCTTTGCTGGCAGAAATTCACTGGCTTCCATGGGTAAAGAAAAAGCAGGCTAAGATTGAGTGGTAAATCCACACTACTCTACACTGTTTTTACATTCTGGCATTGGTTTGTTTACTTGTTTGTTGGCACCTTGACAAGACCAGTATGCCCAGATTGAAGTGTAACATTTTTAAAAAACCATCTGATTGGATCTTGACGTGGATGGTAATCTAACATCTATGGATTAATTGAAATAATGAGTAGGATTAGTAAAACTATTTTAATTGGATGAGGACAATGTTAGAGCTGATTTTATCATGCTGACTCTGAACAATTGCTTTTAATTCTCCAGCAAGCCGCATGCCTGCAGGTCAATTGGAAAAGTCTGCACAACTTTATTTGCAATCACAATGTGCTTCATAATAGTTCCTGGAGAATTCACATTGTGAGCTTGTATGAACAACAGAGTAAGTTCTATGTTTGTGTGGAAAATGTTTATATGCAGTGATTATGAAGACAATTGCTTTCTGCTAGCCAGGCTAATTTAGGATATCAAGAATCTTCTAGTAATAATCAATTTTATTTCCTGCTTCATTTGTTTGTTTGTATGGAGAATGCATGAGCTAAGAAGCTGATGATGCATTGATATCTCCTGCAGGGACAAAGAATAAAATTGAACTTGATAGCTTTACACTGCTTTTGAATTCTTTATTGCAGATCTTCATGTGCCTCTGTATGTGATCTGTTCTAATGTGGTTCCTTAAGATCTACTTTCCACACTGGTGAGCTTGCACAAATGTGAATCAATGCAAATGCTTCCAGTAACAATTTTAAGTCCTTATATAATCACTAGTTTCACCAAGGATTGTTTATCATATCCTCAGTTCTAGAAGAATTCAGCCCAGTTATATCCTACAAGATATAGTTAGAGTCCCTTTCCCCCAAGCACTGTGTTTGGTAAATCAGTCCAATATTTTGGCCTTCTCTAAAGATTGGAGAAAGTTGCCTATTTCCCCCCAGCATTTTTACTTTGCTTTTCACTCTAAAATTTATCAGAGCAAATTGGTTTTTCACAATGGGGCAGGAAGTGCAAGAAGGCAATTAATTTCTGCCTTTTGGAAAAGGAATGATACACACGTACAGTTATTTAAAGAGGAATTTTGGAAGAACATTAAGTACAGGATCTGTTATTTATCATGGATCATGCTTCTCAGTCCAGCCACATGATCTTCCTATGTCATTTTCTATGATGCTCTTGTGTCCTTCAAACTTTGACCAGAAATTAACTTCTCTTGATGGAAAATCTCATTCCACAAGTAGGAAAATGTTTCAAAATATTTTACTGAATTTACTCAACCGACAATTGAACTTAAGGGATCATGTCTGCAATTTTTGAGATGCCACATGTTCCATATTAGCAGACTTGAAACCCTGCGTTCCTATTGGTCTAGAAAAGCCGGATCGTGATTGGATGGCTTGAACGTTCCTGATTGGTTCATACAGGGTTTGCCGCGATTGGCTGAAACCAAGCGTGGCAAACTCGGAGTTGTCATTGGCTGCCTAGCCGCGGCCAGCTCTATAAGAAGAGCTGCCGCGCGCTAGGGTTTCCCAGTCTCAGAATCTATCTATTAAATAAAGAGCTGTTGTTCACTACTCAAGCCTCGTCTATTCATGGGACCCATAGACCATACTTAACACCACACATTGTTTTACATTGATGGACTCATTTAGGATTGGGGGCAGTGGTGGGATTCAATTTTTTTTTACTACTGGTTCTGTGGGCATGGCTTGCGGGGCATGGCAGGGGAAGGATACTGTAAAATCTCCAGTCAGAGGTGGTATTTGCTGGTTCTCTGAACTACTAAAAAATTTCGCTACTGGTTCTCCAGAACTGGTCAGAACCTGCTGAATACTACCTCTGATTGGGGGATATATTTTGAGAGCATTCCCACAGTGGATCCCATGTGTAAAATTCTCATTTCTTAGAAAGCAAGTAGGTGAGTCCCAGTTTTTCTCAACTTCTCCAATGAATCTTCATCCTTTACTTGAACAAGTGAGCACCATGTGAAATAATTCCCTCTTAGTTGGAAAGAATATAAATGTATGTCTGGCACCCTTAAGCATTCTTTAAATAAAGTTGGTTATAGAGGCTGATGCTTTGCTCTATAGCAGGAGTGTCAAGCTGTATTTCTTCGAGGGCCAGATCAGTATTGTAGTTCTCCTCTACAGGCCGGTGGGGGAGGGATGGGGGGACGGCAGGACGGATGCCTCCTGCAGCACCCTGCCAGCCAAAACGGGGCATGGGAGGTCCACACATGCCCCCCCCCCGCACCCCATTTTCACCATCCATGGCTCCTGAAGCACTCTGCTGGCTGAAAATGGTCTGCATGGCCCATTTTCAGGCCGTTTGTCTATCTGTTTTCAGCCTGTTTTGGGCCCATTTTTTGGACCAGTTTCAGCAGGCAGAATGCTGCAGAAGGCCATGGAAGGTGAAAACGAGGTGCAGGGAGCCGCGCGTTTTAGCTGCCAGAGGCACTGCGGGGAGCTCCTTTGATATTTCCAGGCCGGCTCTGCGGGCTGCATTTAAGCACCCTGTGGGTCAGATCTGGCCCGTGGGCCTTAGGTTTGACACCCCTGCTCTATAGCTTGTTAATTTCCCATTTATTTTTATTTTTACTTTAAAATATATTTAGAAGAATTAAGTAAATTGGAAAATGGGGGTTTGTTGGTGCCAAGGGAGATGTCTGCAAGCATATCAATTCCTATGGGCACCAAGTTCATTTCTCTTGCTAAAATTAAAATTCCTATAGGATCCCTTCAGTTTGGAATTGTCCCCAGGAGCAGCTTACATCATATCAATAAAGGGGAAAGAATCTGATGTTTCATGAACAGAAAACAAACACTCAATGCTGGACTGCATTTGGAATGAAACTTGTTTAAATTGATGGACTGTAACTGTTATTTGGAATGACAGTTCCATAATGATATTATGATGCTGTAGGAAGTTAGCACCCACCCCTCTCCTAGAAAATTGAAATATCCTAGGAAATATTTAAAAGGCAGAATATTTCCCCTAAAAAGAGTAGAAACTCAGAAGCAGAAACTCACCTCAGAAGTAGAAGCTCACCCCCACCTTTGTTAATGGGTGGGCCATTAAGGCCTGGGCCAGAATGCTTTACATTACAAAGATCTCCAGGTAAAGCTATAGCAATTGCCAAAAGCCCTTTTCAATGCATCATCATCCAGCAAGACTCAACCAAGCCTGGAACTCAGGACAGCCTACAGAGTTGCCCCTGCATGGAAGTCTGACAACCAATCGGATTACCAGTTCCAATTCAAATCCCCCAAAAAGTTATAAAACCCAGGCACTCTCAGCATATCAGCCCTTCCTTCTTGATCTCTTCCTTCGCCTTGAAGCATGTGATCATCCTTCCTTCTTTGGAGCTTCAGGCCATGTGGTGCTGTCCACCATTAAACCTTCCAAACAGCCTCCATGTTTCCAGTGTCTTTTTCCCCATTTGGAACTGAACCCAGAAGGATATTTCTTCCAATAATACCATAATTAATATTAGAACACTATTATTATTTCTATATTGTATATCCCTTTGGAGTTTCTTTCTGAATCAAGAGACCAGATAGAAATAAAAATAGCTTGCAAAACTAGCAGCACGATGTGGATGGCAAAACTTTGGGTACACATCACATACCTTTGAATATCCGAGGCAATGTTTTCCTTCTCAGTTTTGCCATAGTAACTAATTTATATAACTAGAGAGTCTTACTAAGGGAATGAGGCAACTAGAATTTGTTTCAAGAACACTAATGAGTGGATATTCATCACAAAAGAACCAGGACAAGGAAACAAGAGAGCATAAAGATCAGGATTGCTCATGTAATTGAAGTCCAACCACCTTTTTTATATGTTTCAGGCACATGCATTGCACTTTTAAAAGAAATGTAACTTTAGTTGCAGGGGCATTTCTGCCATGTTGATATTTGTAACATCAACATGTTAATTTTAAAATTAAATTAAAGTAAATTTAAAAAATTGTTAAGGGATTAGGCTATAGAGACTGAAAGACCATAAGTTCTGCTCCCACCCCAGGCACAAAGCCAGCTGAGCGACCTTGGGCTAGTCACTCTCTCAGCTCTAGTTGTGGGGGGGCAGGGGGGAGGGAAACACTTGTGAAGAACCTTGCCAGGAAAACCACAGGGACTTGTCCAGGCAGACTCTGAG
Source organism: Pseudonaja textilis (assembly GCF_049901715.1). NCBI lineage: Eukaryota > Metazoa > Chordata > Lepidosauria > Squamata > Elapidae > Pseudonaja > Pseudonaja textilis. The sequence continues at coordinate 23,912,829 of NC_142008.1, read as the reverse complement.
AATCAGACGTGATTGAACACAAGGAAAATACATGTACAGATAGAACCCTCAGGCACCGCCTACCTTTATCATATTGGTCTTGCTTGTCTGGATAACCAATAAATCCCTAAATCCCTAAAATTTTGCAAAAGGGACTTGTTTGCAACTTTCCTTTTTTGTTGGCTGCATAGATAAACATAGAGAAATTTATTCTAGTTCTCCTTGATTATAATCAAGCTGCAGGATGAAAAACCAAGGTTGTTTTGGCCATAAAAAAGAATCTCAAATATATATTAAGGCAATGTGGTTACTTCAATAATATGCAAGCCACTTCAGCTCTCTATGACTGCATCTTAAGAATGATGATAACCAAGCAAAATGTCTTTTTAAAAATATTTTCTTTTAAAAAAAGGATTGTGATTGACATTGTGACTACATCTTATCTTGTGATGAGAACAGTCTTTACACTGTCCATTCTAACAATAAGCCACAAGCCCTGCACATTTCTTGATTGTTTAGGATTTACTGTGCTGTTTTCCAGAGCTTCTTCTCTTATTAACTTGAGAGATAAGACTCAAGTAGATAAATACATGAATACTTTCTTGTACATTTCTTGGCAAAACTACAAAAAAAATAATAAACATGGAGTCTAGTAGCACTTTCAAGACTAATCAAATTTATTAGAGCATAAGATTTTGAGAACAGCTTACATCCTAATAAATTTAATCTTGAATGTACTACCAGATTCCACTTTGTTCATAAACTAACTTGGCTCTTTCCCATCTCCAGTTTAGACTATTTTTCCCACTATCTCCGTCTGGGATATGGTTTTGAAATATTTTACAGCTTTGAAATATCATGGTGACCCTAGTATCCACATTTATCTCTGCATAGCTATTCAAAAATCAGCCAAGGTTGCATAGATGTTTAAACAAACGGGGGGGCACAAACGATACATGGTTTATTTCAGGTTTTTTTTTTTTTTGGTCTGGCAGCATGAAGAAGCCATGGCAGATGATAGAGGAAGGAAGCAGTGAAAAAGGAACTGATCCTAGATAGATAATGTGAAAAGTCTGAAGCAAACTGGCAGTGGCTGTAGGCAAGGCCTGGGGGATGACAGGAAGAAACATAATGAATCACATGCTCTGTCGATCCTTGGCTCCATTTGATGTGTTGTCTGAATGTGATCTGAGTTTCTTTTGCTTTGCATAAAGTGACCTATTATATTCAAATGCTTGTACAATATTCTGTGCCCTTGACTTAAACTACCATTAAGCATTATTACCTTAATCTGCATGTTAGCAGGCATGAAAGAAACATTCAAGTGGGTCTATATTGGAAATCATGTAGTCATGTAGTTACTTAAGTGGAATACTTATGTTTATGAGAAGATAGATCTCTGAAACCCAGATACTGACATTAGGGGACAGCTGTTCACTAAAAATTGCAGGTCCTGTTTATAAATTTACCAGAAACATCTGGCTGACCACAGGTGGAGACAGCATGACACATTAATAAGGGAATGTCTTGATTCTGTGGAATTTTTACTGGATTTGAGTATCATCCTTGCCTTCATTTCTGTTTAGTCAAATGTCCTCTAATTTGTCATGAAAAGAATTTTCACTTTTTAGATATTCAGTATTGCCCACACTTAAAAAAGAATTTATTTTGAAGTACATTTAAGTGTTTTAAAGTTCAATACTATGAACGCATTTCATTATGAAACAGATCATAAAGAACTTCGCCCTTTTGCACACAAAAATGTTGACTCAACACTTTGATACAATTGGTGGTACAATTTTGGGGAGGGATGGCAGGGGAGGGAGAACAGGTACCAAATTTATGGCATGCTAAAAATAAATGTTCTTCAGAGCATCAAAAGCCTCTTTATGTATCAAAATAGCATCTCTGAAGGACAGAAATAAAAAGAGTTAAGTTAACTGGAATATGATTCCCTCTTTTTTGGAGTTCAAGTATAAGAATTTCTCCCTTCCCAATGTTTCTTACTGTAAAAATTACACTGACATAGGCACGCAAGTATTTTGCATATCAAGTGACTATCTTTATATCTTGTTGCGTGCAAAATCCCCAGGAAGACAAAAATTTGACACTAATAACCTTGTATTAGATGTGCCTGCACATATGACATGTTTCTGTCAACATCTATCTGAGGCAAAACAGCTTTTGGAAGCCCTACAGGGATTCAGAAAGCTGATTTTGTTTTCTCTTTTTCTAACCAATTCAATAATCTTCTATGAGTTTGTTTAAATTATCCATAAATGAAAAAGACTTGCCATTTTGTAGCTGTAGAAGTTTTGCTTGCATAATACAATCTTTAATACAATTATTGAGGAAAATTTCTTGCCATGTTGGTGGGTGATAGACAATAAACTATACTAGGTTGGCTGTAACTTCCAAACAGAATTTCCAGAAGGACATTTCTGTAAAAACAAGGCACTGAAATTTAAAGAGAAGCTTTGCACAAGTCTCTTGACTTGTCTGCCTGACTGAGATTTACTGAGATTAACCTTTCTATGCTTGTAAATTTCAGATCAGTTAAAACAATAAGCAAAAGACAAAGAATAGGTATTTGATCTTCCAAAGTCCATGACAAATCCAATGAGGAAACCATGATCACCAAATCCAAGAGTAAACATACGTCCTTTTATTAAGATTAAAGGGGTGAATAATTATTAGAACCCTCTTCGATGTGCCCTTGATTATATTTCATGTGATTATATTTCATCTCCATAGGCAAACAGTTGAGACTTTTGGAGGATAATCTCTGTTAGTCTTCTGGATATGCGAGGCCAAGAAAAAATGAGAAACAGAGAGTCAAAGAGAAGTGGGGGGGGAAAAAGAGCAGTGAATAAGATGGCAGAAAACAAATATATTTATTTGGTTGTGTCCAGCCTACTACTAGTCTGGTATATCAGATTTCTATCCCACATTATTTTCATGACCAATTCAAGCTGACAAACATACATAATACTTTCCTTCTCCTATTGTCCCCACAATAACAACCTTGTGGGGTATTCTGGTCTGAAAGAAAAGTAACTGCCCTAAAGTCATCCAGCCAGCTTTCATGCTTGAGTCAGGACCGGCACATGCCCCACAGATATCCTCATCCACCCACTACATTTGGGTCCCTACAGTTGGTTCGGAAAGGAATGTAACCCTCCCACAATAAAACAATATGGCCTATTCCACATTAAAAAGACAAAGAGTGAAGACAATGTATAGCTGAATTAGAGTATACACTCTTCCAGTCCAGCATTTTCAGTCCTTTCCAGAAATAGCAGGCCTTGGAAAAAGTACCAATAGGACCTGTGGCCTAATACTGGAGATAATACATTAGATCTACTCTTTGACAGCCTGATATTCCACAAGCTATGGACTCAAGAAATATATTCATTCTTAACCAGGTTAATGCAGTGAATGCAGCCAATGAGTTCGCTTGTATTATTCCATGAGTAACTAACTTGTACATTCACATGACCAATAAATAAATAAATAAAAACTCAGCCAAGGTAAAAGTTGCAGCTAAACAGGTGCTAGATATAGAAGTGATCTTCTCAAGCAAATTGTGTCATTGTTGTTAACAAAAGTAACTAGTGACAAGAGATAGAGAGGGGCAAGGCTGGCCCTCTTCTATTTTTCTTTTCTCACTATTACCTGTCAAGGAAAAGTGAGCAAAAAATTGCTCACATGAGAGGTCTTGGCATTCCTCCACTCTACTAGTAGCCTTGGATGGATGCCCACAATTTAAACCTCAGAAATTTCCTACATAGAGGGTTTTTACAAACCTATCAAAGCTTGAGTTGAAATCTTACTCCCTGAAGGCTATCATTAAATTCAGAAAGGGTTCTGGTGTCCTTTTCACATTATGCTTGCTTGATTTTCAGGAAAAGATTAAAATCCAGTTATTGTCCTTAAAGCTCTATCATTCCTCACATGCTCAAAGGCACTCTTTTCCTATCGTTTTACACCAGTTGCTGCTCGAAGATGGGTGCTGGAAAATATTTGGTTTCGCTCCACTTTTCTCTTTCACAGCACCCGATTACTCCCACCATCTCCTCCCCTACGTCACCCTTCCCTCCCCTCCACCCCCATTTCGTTTCTATCCCTCCAGGCGCTGGTGTCAACAGAAGAGCGAGCGAGAGACCGCGGGGGAGAGAAATGGAGGCGGGCTGCCAAGGGATGCACGCAGGGCTGGGACAAGGTGCTCCCCTCCCCTCGGCTTCGTCAGACCCAGAAAGAAGCGAATCTCGTGCCACCGAGCGGGACTGGCGGTGGTCGCTCCTCGTGAGTTGAAGCAGCTGGGGAGGCGGCGCGGCCAAAGAGGAGGAGACGACCCTGGGCGGGCGATCGCCGCCCCTCCTTTACCCACCACCGACACTGCCGCCGACCTGACTGGGTTGCCATCACTGCAGCAGGGGGCTGCCATCGCCATCGCTTCTTCATCCTCCGTTCCTCGCTCTTTCTGGAGCTCTCGGGTCGCGTCGCCGTCCAGCTGCCCCGGCAACTGCAGGCGGGCGAGTGCACGATGCGGGCGGTCCTTGCCCTGCTTGCTCTGATCGGTAGCCTGCTCCTCTTCCTGTGCTTGGCGCGGCTCCCGGCCGGGAGCGCCGGGGGCGCAAGGTAGGCGGAGGAGACCCGGACCTTCCACGGGGGAGGCGTGGCTTAGGCAGAGTTCGTGGGGCACAGATGGCAAATGGGGGAGCCCCTATGCTGGATCGGGTGTACGTAGGACAAGGTCCCGCGGCGGCTACAAGAAGGATTAGCCACTGGGTAAGCGCGTGCTGGGGCTCTTGCTGACGGCTCCTCTCGCTGGATACTGTAGGATAACTTTGGTCTCTTTTGCTTGCTTCCTTGCTTGCCAGTACCTGGGACATGGAGGGCAGAGCTGCGACGGACTACACCCCCAGAGTGATGAGGTACCTCCGGTCCCCCACGAATGTCCACCTGGTCGCTCCGGTGGCTCCCAACAGGTAAAGATGGTGAGGGGGTTGCTATGTTGGGAATACATCTCTGCGTTATTTTGGACCAGAAAGGGTCACTGCATACATCAAACTGCGCTGAGTCTGAGGAGCATCTCAAAAGCTCTCAGCAGTTTGTCACTTTGGGTTGGGCAGTAATGTAAGGAATTAGTCCACAGGAAGCTAAAATGCCTCCCTCACCCTTCTTCTAAATGGCTGATTCAATTATTTCCTAAAGTTCAGTTGTCTATTAGTGCAATAATCTTTCATTTCAGTAATAGTTGGGCAAACATGTCTCATGCTCCACTTACAGTACTTTTAAAACTTTGTGTAAGTGTGCGAGACTATATACAGAACATATATTTCAAATCTCTTGAAATAAATCCCAGAGTTTCAGTAAATGTTATCTTAATACAACAGCAAAAAAACAACACTAATTTGTAAAACTGGAAAAATAGTATGCCTTGCCTTGGACTTGTCTTAGTTCCACATTAAAACTAATAGAATAATAATATTTCAGAAATAGTTTGGAAAATTATTTACTTCACACCCATTTCTGTTTCTTTCTAGGTTTCTTGAATTTTATCTCTTATTTTGTCTCCAGTCCTTTTTTTATGAGCTACTAGATGTTTTTTTAATGTGTGTGTGTGTGTGTGTGTGTGTGTGTGTGTGTGTAGAGTAAGATTTTTCCTGTGATTAATACCATCATTATTTAAAGAGATGAAAAATTTTCAAAAGAAAAGAAATTCATAGTTAAGCTCTTTGGCATCATATTTACTAGTGCACATATATCATTTGTTACACTAGCTTCTTATAAACCTCAGATTCTCACAGAGAATTATTGAAATATATCATTATATTCACACAATAAGCATGCAGCACAAAAAACTAAGTTGGAATTCAAATCAAATGTCGGTTGAATAAAGTTTGCAATTACTGTGCTTTAAAAAAACAATGACTGTTGTGTTCAGCCAAAGCAATGGCCAAAAGAGATGGTTTACAGAGACAGAGAGAATGGGAAGTAGAAAGCAAGCTTCCTGTTTATTTTCTGTTCTCTGTAAACAAAAGGATACCTCTGGAAAAAGCGCTCCTGTTATTTACTTTCAGAAAATCTCTTTGAGTTGACAGATTGGTTGATGCCAGTGAAAAACAGTAAGCACCAATGCCCTTCTTATGTTTACCAGGTTTCTCATTCTATTGCATTTGAAAATAGATTATTTTAGGAAGCAGGTAAGTATGGGGTAGGGACAAGGAATGAGACACCTCAGTTCAAGTCCATCCCCTCAATTATGGATGATCATCTGTTGGCTCTTGGTCTCTTTCAGTTCAACACCTCAGAGGTTTATTGTGGTAAGAGAAAAAGTAGGACAGAACACTATGCACCCTTGAGCTCTTTCATTAAAAGTGGGGCATCGATCAAATCAGCCAATCAATATCATAATGCAAACCACTGGTCTTTTCCATTTATTTATTGGAATGCCTTTAGACTCTTAAAAGATATCTTTTTATCCCCTGGAAAGATAGTGCATCCTAATAAGTTCATTTACCTCTTGAAAATTTAATGTTTTTGTTCGGGATAATAGATCTGGTTGCATATCTGCAGAGAAGTACAAGAAGATGTATAAAATTTAACTCTTTGCTGTTTTCATGTCGAAGTTGTCTGAGTTTCCAGCTTCAATTTGACAGTTCTTTGGCCCTTCCCATTTTAAATAGGCACATTTCCATGGTAACCCTTTGGGAATGGAGCAGCCCACATCTGCTCCCAGTGTATCAAATGTATCCTGTTCCACTGTTGTGTGATGTATCTATATGAAATCAATTGTCACGTAGGAAGCACATATTATTTTAAGATCATTTATTGCTTGTTGTATTGCAATGCTTTACAAATATAAATTTAAACATGTAATATAAACATTTACTATGAGCCAAAAAATTGAGATGCTCCAAGAAGTCCACAAAGGCATACAGAAAATTTATAACATTTTATTATTATCTAACAGTCGTCTGGATTTTTGTAGTCCAGATTTGATAGCCCTACATTTAAAACACACACACACACACACACACACACACACACACACTATTGTTCATACAGGCATTTTCCTGGTAGATTTATAAATGTTAAACCACTGCTATGGATGGTTCAGTAGAAATTATCTTGTCTAAGAGGATGTGCTCCATTCCTTGATTCCAAGAAATTGCAAAATAAGATCTAAAGAGGGAACAATAGGTTAACTATATTTAATTTGCAAAAATCCTGACAGCCTCTAGATGCCAGCAAAGATGTACAGATATAAATATATACATTGCAGTGCAGATGTGGTAGCCCTAAGTAGAACAGTGCTATACAATAAGCTGCAGAGGATTGCAAGCTGCATCTCCAACATCATAAAGAAAGGAGAAAATTTTGAGTTTGGTGGAAGGTTGAGATAAATAATAAATTTAGAAGTTAACAGCAAAAACCAAGCAAAAGAAACAAATATACCAACACAGCATAGCATCCTGTCATTGATAATTGATTTAGCTTAGTTTGGATTTCTCAAACATTGGTAGTGAGAGTTCTGAAGTTAGGCTCGGGCTGCAAAATGGGGAGCTATGAAAATCTCTCTCTCTCTCTCTCTCTCTCTCTCTGTGTGTGTGTGTGTGTGTGTGTGTGTGTGTGTGTGTGTCCCATTGACTGCACATCCCGACTGACCCAGCAACCAACTGCATCCAACTCTGCAGATGTCTGAGAAAAAATTACAGAGCTATAACTAGAATAACTAGAATTTTTGTAAGGAGTTATGATATGGACCCAAATTTAGTAATGCTTAGAGGAAGTTTGCTGAAAATACTGAAATGAGACAAGTTAGTTATTACTAACTTAAATCAATTTAAGATGTTGATTTTAATATGCTTACTCTAAGCACAGCAATGGTTAGAGTAGATCTTTCCATTATGATTTTGAGAAATTACAAAGACAAATGGAAGCTTCGGATATTACTTACATCAAATAATATTTGTATTATTTCAAGTTTTCATTCATGAAGGCTTGCAGAGATAAAAAAAGAAAAAAGCCTTTAAGAAAGTAAGAAGGAAATACTGAATTCTCATGTTGTGATAAATCACAATGTCTTTAATTTATCTTCAGTTGCTTATTGAACGAAATGATTAACTCAAAACATGGAATTAAGCCCACACAAAATAATTTACATTTATAATATCTGATGCAAATATTTTGTAAATAGCTTTTCAAATTATTTTTAAGATTTTTGTTTTAAATGTTAAAGGATAGGAATTTAAATTGCTTGATTTGTACTGTCTAGAAATTTTTAAATATTGATGATACTGTACTTATGTGTTTCAAAATTAAAACCATACTTAAGCAGTAAAAAAAATAACAATAATTTACATTCTGGCTTAGGACAATTAGGTAAAAACACAAAAGTATATTTCACTTTGCTAAAACTACTTATATGATAAAACAGTTTTTTGTCTGTGCCTCTGTGCTTGCCTGATACTGTTTTGTTCTGCCAAAGTATTTTTATGATCCAGAGCACTGATATTTTTATAATCTGTCTGACTGTCTCTCTGTTTCATTGTGGAATGCAGTGATTAGGTTTCACACCATGGCTGAACAGTGCTAATTACTTTATAGATTTGACTACCATCTCTTAACTGTTGTTTTCTTGTCCTTTTGCTTGGCTTTTAACTCTGGTCACAATATTAGGAAGCAGAAAAATAGAATAACAGAATTGGAAGCAGAATAATAGAATAACAGAATTGAAGCTCCTGTATTATTCAGGACAAATGGCTATCCAATCTCTTCTTAAAAACTTCCAGTGATGGAACAACCACAATACCAGGAGGCAAACTGTTTTACTGATTAATTGTTCTCATTGTCAGGAAATTTCTCCTTAATTCTAGGTTGGATGTCTCTTTAATAACCTTCTATCTGTTACTTCTTGTCCTACCCTCAGGAAAACACTTTTCTCAAGCCACAACAGCTGCCTTCGTTATCAACTTTTACCAAGTCAAGGGCCGACTTTTAGACCACATCAACAGCCAAACATTCCTTACTGTGATTATTGAAACATTATTTTTCAATGCCAGTTTCTTTAATGTTGTAGGAGCCTGCTCTCAGCCAAGTGGTAGTGAGATACAGTATTAGCTGAAGGGAGGTGGAAAGGAAGCTGTTTTCAGGGATGAAACAGATTACATCAATATATTGGGCTATATTCAACTAAAATTCATGGCTGATTATTGTAAAAGGTTGTGTGCAATTCAGCCCTTATTTCTCAAAGGGTTTAGAGATATCCCTTCTTCCAAGTGCTTTGTGAGTTTCTTTGTTTATTCTTGGTAGCTCCCCTACAGGATTCAGTATTGACGTGCAAATCCTGGGAGGAAGTGGGAAGATGTCATTTTGACAAATTTTTAGCAAAACACTCCAAGCTGCTTCATAGGATAATGTGCGTCCTTTCCATGCTTTGGAGAAGTGCAAAATGAAATGGCCACATGGGTTTGCTTCTCCTGGTTTGCTTCCTTTCTTTATGCCCTCCTGTGGCCAGAAGCAGACTCCACAGAGGTTAGAAAAGCTATAGAGATTTCTGTGGAGTGCAGCATCTACAGAAAAGACACCTATAATTATCCCAGCAGTTGGATGGAAGCTTCTGTGTTACACATAGAGCGCTTATGGAAGAGTTGAAGAAGATGGACTATGTGAGCTGCATTTCACCTTTACCTCAAAGAACATAACATCCCTGGGGTATGAAGCTTTTTGCCAGGCTGTATTTAAGTTGCCTACCAGAGACCCAGTGCTTACAGCCATTGTAATGGTTTCTCTCTACTGCATTGCAACCCTCTTGCTGAGGCAACAAATATCACAAGGAGTTGTTTTTCAGCTTGGCAATTTTAATTTTCAAGAGCTTCAACTCTCAGAGTTCCCAAGCCAGCATATATGAACTCATTTGTTGCTGTGTAGAATAACTAAATTGCTATTTATTTGGCTTTTTTATAGGAGCAGAATGAATGAAGAATAAATGGAGAGATTGGGAGAAGGAGGGGGAGAGAAAAGGAGAGAGAGGGAGAGAGAGAGAGAATGAAAACGAGAATATTTGGAGAAAGAAAAAATATTTAGAATAAAAACTTAAACCCAGGGTCACAGTGCCACATACAATTAGCTGGATACCCAAATTACAGGGAAAAAGAATCAGCTGATACAAAGATTAGAGCAAAGCAGGGTGTCTAAGTATTTGCTTTAACTATAAATAACCACTGATTTTGGGTAAATTAATTTGTTCTAATAACTGCTCCAATTATTAGGACAAATTAATAGTTAGGATGGTGGTACCTGAAGTTGCTTTGTTTTACTAAAGTTTTCTGCTTTTTACTATTCCTCCAAATACAACTTGAATTATCTGTTTTTAATGGCAGCATCAAGCTTTTGCAATTCTAGTGCAACTTCACTTCAGGTAGCTGTAAGAAGGAACCATTGATTTATAAGCAATTGCATTTTGACACATTAATTCTGAATGTTTTATGCTGGGCAGTTTGTACTATTTAATACAGGTAACCTAGATTAGGGTGCTATTTTACTTTAGAACTGTTCTAGGGACAACTGCCTAGCATAAGTTGTCCAGCATAAAACATTCAGAATTAATGTATCAGCATGTAATTGCTTATAAATCAATGCTTCCTTCTTAAAGCTACCCTGGAGTGAAGTTGTACTAGAATTGCAAAAACTTAATGCTGCCATTAAAAACAGATAAGATGCTGTGATTTTGTTTTTAAAAAATAGGATTTTGAGAACACTTTAAAAAACATTTTATATTTATTGTAAAATATGTCAATACAATTTTGAAATGTATTTCTATTAGAGTTAAAGTGGGTGTTCTATTTCTTTTAATGTGTTTCTGATATACATTAGCATCTTTACAATGCACTTCAATAAAAAATAAAGTTTAAAAAATAAATTCTGCATTGCGTGGAAATTCAAAGTCATTCTTCTTCAGATTGAAATAGATCTCATTGGTATTTCTTGCTACTTTTATAATTTGAGCAGTTACTTATCTTTTCAGCAATTCATTGTGCTTTTGCAAAGAGTGTTTGTTCTTCTTTCAAATGGATTTTCCTTTTTATATAAACAGAGCAATTCTTAATACAGCCAGAGTGCAGAAATCTGAGCAAGCCTCCAAATGCAAGGATATATGGAGTAATAATTGGTCATCATCGATCAAGAAAAAAAGGTAAAGTGTCTGAATTCAGTTATAAATGTACTTGACTGGCAAGCAGCAATTTTACAATCCTGAACAGCTAAGTGTATAGTGTAGCAATTTTAGGTGTGAAAAATCCATTGGCATCTCTTATAGGAATTTGGCCAAGATCTTTTAGTCATTGAATTGACCAACATCTGGTTTAACATAAATATGGTTACATTAAGAAATTATTATAGCATCATACCCTACTATCATGGCACCTGCTGTCTAGACTGGCATCTCTCCAAAGTTTCACATGGCTCCAATTCCATTGCCCAGCAAATTAATTTTAATTATTGGTTCTTTCCCCAGGCCCTGGGGTAAGAAATTGTTTTTGGTGCCTTTTGGTTATCAGACTGGCTTTTTGTTTGTTGTTTGCTTTTATCATTTTTATCCAGCCTTACTTATAATTTAGTGTTTTGTATTAGCTGGGTTTTTTTTGTATCTGCTTTGAGTTGGTTGACTTGGGTAGCTCTATAAATTTGATGCCATCAAGTATATAAAATGACCAGAATTCTGATATGGAATATGTATTTTCCTATTCAGAGATATGTCCACTGGTGAATTATACTGTATATGTAGATACAAAGATGGAGGTTGGAATCGAGATAATATGCTTTGTACAAAAATACTGCTTATTGGCCAAGCAAGGATAGAGTCCAGATTGGTATGGAAATTGCCCCAATGACATTCCATGGAAAGTTTGGGCGCCTAAGTTATGTTGGACTATCAAATCATATTCCTTAGATTGCCCACAATGGCACCAACTGAGATCATTCTGGTGCATTGTAGACACTAAAACCAATGCCTTGATGCCATTATAAGAATAGAATAGAATAGAATAGAATGGAATGGAATGGAATGGAATGGAATGGAATGGAATGGAATGGAATGGAATGGAATGGAATTCTTTATTGGCCAAATGTGATTAGACACACAAGGAATTTGTCTTGGTGTAAATATTCTCAGTATACATAAAAGAAAAGATACATTTGTCAAGAGTCAAGAATCATAACATACAACACTTAAGATAGTCATAGGGTACAGTCAGCAATCAAATCATACTAGGAAACAGTCAATATAAATAAATCGTAAGGATACAAGCGACAAAGTTACAGTCCTACAATGACAAGTGAGAGGGGATAGATGATAAGGAGTGATGAGAAGGTTAATAGTAATAGTAATGTAGACTTTGTAATAGTTGAACAGTGTTGATGGAATTATTTGTTTAGCATAGTGATGGCTTTTGGGAAAAAACTGTTCTGCTGTGTCTAGTTGTTCTGGTGTGCAGTGCTCTATAGCATCGTTTTGAGGGAAGAAGTTGAAACAGTTTATGTCCAGGATGTGAGGGGTCTGTAGATATTTTCACAGCCCTCTTTTTGACTCATGCAGTATACAGGTCCTCGATTGAAGGCATGTGGGTAGTAATTATTTTTTCTGTAGTCCTAATTATCCTCTGAAGTCTGTCTCTGTCCTGTTGGGTTGCAGAACCAAACCAGACAGTTATAGAAGTGCAAATGACATTCAATAATTCCTCTATAGAACTGTATCAGCAGCTCCTTGGGCAATTTGAGCTTTCTGAGTTGGTGCAGAAAGAACATTCTTTGTTGTGCTTTTTTGATGTTAGGTGTCCATTTTAGGTCATGTGATATAGTAGAAATTTGAAGGTCTCTACTGTTGATATTGTGTTGCCTAGTGTTGTAAGAAGTGGTAGTATGAGAGGGTTTCTTCCAAAGTCTATCACCATTTCTACAGTTTTGAGTGTGTTCAGTTCCTGATTGTTCCGGTTACACCACAAGGCAAATTGTATAACCTCCTGTCTGTATGCAGATTCGTCATTGTCTCAGATAAGACCAATCATTGTTGTGTCATCAGCAAACTTCAGTATTTTAACAGATGGATCATTTGAGTTGCAGTCATTGGTATATAGGGAGAAGAGAAGTGGAGAAAGCACACAGCCTTGGGGCACCCTGTGCTGATTGTACAGGTATCAGATGTGATTCTGCCTAGCTTCACTTGCTGCTTCCTGTCTGTTAGGAAGCTTATGATCCACTTACAAGTGTGTTCAGGTACCGATAGTTGGTTTAATATACTTAGAAGAGTGTCTGGATTGATGGTATTGAATGCTGAACTGAAGTCTACAAAGAGAACCCTTGCGTAAGTATTTGGAGATTCAAGGTGTTGTAATGCAGAGCAATGTTAACAGCATCATCTGTCAATCTATTTGCTTGGTATGCAAACTGCATGGGATCTAACAGCAGATCCATGATGGTTTTCAGGTGGGACAGCACAAGCCTTTCAAAGATTTTCATAACTACCGATGTTAGAGCAACTGGTCTGTAGTCATTCAGTTCCTTGATGGAGGGCTTCTTTGGCACTGGGATGATGGTAGAACGTTTGAAGGAGGAAGGAACATAGTACAGCTCTAGTAATCTATTGAAGATTCGATGAAAATGGCGGCCAATTGGTCAGCACAGACTTTTAAGCAAGAAGGGGTTATTTTGTCTGGCCCTAGTGCTTTTCTGGCTTCTGTCTGTGTAATAGATCTTGCACTTCTTTTTCTGTGATCACCAGAGGTTGTGAACCCAATGGATTGGGGCCAGTTGTAGGAGGCCCCACACATTGTTGGTGTGTTTGAGGTGTGAGTTGTGGAGAGAGATGGCTGTAGTTTTTTTTCAAACCTGCAGTAAAACACATTCAGGTCATCTGCTAGTTGTTGATTTCCTTCTGCCTGGGAAGGAGGTTTGCTGAAGCCAGTGATATTTTTAAGAGTTTTCCACATGTTTGCTGGTTCATTTGTTGAGAACTGATTCTTTAACTTTTCAGAGTAGCTTCTTTTTGCTGCTCTGATCTCTCTTGTTAATATGTTTCTGGCCTGGTTGTTTAGCATTCTGTCACCTTTTCCGTAGGCTCCCTCTTTGGAATGACGTAGCTGCTTAAGTTTAGCTGTGAACCAAGGTTTATTGTTACTATATATTTGCAGGTTCCTTGTTGGTACACATAAGTCTTCGCAGAAGCTGACATATGATGTTACAGTATCTGTGAGCTCATCTAGGTCTGCAGAAGCATCTTCAAAAACATTCCAATCAGGGCAATCAAGGCAGGCCTGGAGTTTCAGCTTTTCCTCACCCAACCAAGTCTTGGGTTTAATTGTTGGTTGCATGGTTTTAAGTCTTTGTAAGAAAACTTTATCTATATTACATACAGTACATGCATGTACTAAAAGCTGGGTTTAGGACTAACCAATCCAGGAGCTTGAATCTACCAGCAAGTTGAAAAGGTCTAGTTGCTACAGATTATCTTTTCATGTGCCTGAGGCTGTGATGTTTTGAGACAACCTTGTTCCGTGTGATGCCCTCCAAATATGTTGTTTTTCTGAATCCAGAAGATGAAGATTTGGACATGCTGCTTGAAATTCTGGGAACTGTGGGGTACAATGAAGGCATATTTAAGGGGAATATCGATAGCTTATATAGCAAATAGAAACAAGGAAAGAGAGAGAAAGCAGAAAGCCCTAACAAAAAGGATAGAGAAATTGGAAAATAAGCAAATGGAAACCCTGGGAGATGAGTATATCAGAAACGAACTAGCATTAGTTAAACATGAGATGAACATTTTAGATCAAGAGGAACTAATTAAAAAATTATTATTTACAAAACAAAATTATTTTGAACATGCAAACAAACCCAGAAGGTGGCAGGCATATAAATTAAGAAAAGAAAAACAGAAAAGAATGATATACCAATTACAGGATAAAAATGGAATAACAGAGACAGATCAGGAGAAAAAAAAGGAAATTGTAAGAGAATACTTCAAAGATCTTTACAAGCAGTTGACTTAAATAAAATAGAAGAATATTTGAAAGAAGGAACTCTCTATCCAATATCAGAGGACATAAAGGAGATGTTGAATAAAGAAATAACTTTAGATGAGCTAAAGGTGGCGATTCAAAAACAAAAAAGAAATAAAATGCTAGGCCCAGATGGGTTACCAAATGAGCTATACAAAGAAATAAGTGATATATTAGAGATAATGTTATTAGAGGTTTGCAATGGGGTATTACTGGATGCTAAAATACCAGAATCTTAGAAGGAAGCATACATAACATTGATTCCAAAAGAGGGCACAGATGCCAATCAAACAAAGAATCATAGACCAATATATGGTCTATGATTCAGATTACAAAATTTTTATAGCAGCAATGGTGGAAAGATTAAAGAAAATACTGAGTAATAAAATTCACCCAGATCAAAATGGATTTCTTCCCACAAGGCAGATCAAATATAACATAAGAACAATAATAGATATATTGGAATATTATGAAAAACCTCCAGGAAGCCAAATGGCTTTGGTCTTCCTGGATGCACAAAAGGCCTTTGATAACTTAAATTGGGACTTTATAAAAAAAGCAGATTAATTTGGTGGATTTTGGAGATAATTTCGTAAAAATGTTGAATGCAATCTATGCCACACAAAAGGCCAATGTATTATTAAACGGTGAAATCATTGGAGATAAGGAAGGGGGTCAAACAGGGATGTCCGCTTTCACCTCTGCTCTTTATAACTATTTTGGAAACTTTGCTAGATAGAATTAGATTAAATAAGGAAATTAAAGGAATTAAAATTAAAAATCAAGAATATAAATTACAAGCCTTCGCAGATGATATGGTCTTTGTCATAGAAGATCCAATAGGCTCAGGACCAGCTCTACTAAATGAAATAGATAAATTCAGGAAATTAGCAGGATTAAAAATCAATAAGGAAAAAACCAAAATGCTAGTTAAAACATAGTAAACAAAAAAAAAATTGGAAGACAAGGTGGGATTACAAATTGTAAATAAAATTAAATATTTAGGAATCTGGTTAAGAGCTAGAACATTAAATCTATGAGAGGATAATTATACTAAATTGCTGAAACAGATTGAAAAGGACTTGGAAAATTGGAATAAGATACAAATTTCATTATTACGTAGAATAGCAACAATCAAAATGAATGTTCTACCTAAAATATTATATTTATTTCAGATAATTCCAATATTACTGGGCAATTTTTTTAAAAAAAGATTTAGATAAAATTGTGATGAAATTTATCTGGGCAAAGAAGAAAACAAGGATAAAAAAAACTTGTTTACAAGATAATAAAAGCAGAGGTGGATTTGGACTACCTGCCTGGGAGACATACTATAGAGCAGCGGCATTAGTGTGGATAAAAGATTGGATTGATTTAAGGAATAACAGGATTTTACAATTGGAGGGACATGATTTACAGCTAGGCTGGCATGCATTTCTATGGAACCGAATAGTAAAAACAATTTATATTTTATTAGACATGTATTCCGAAAATCTTTAATTAAAGTTTGGACTGATATAAAAAAGAATCATTATACTAAAATCCCGAGGTGATTCTCAACGATGGAGGCAATGTTTCATTTAAACACGATGGACATCAGTAAAAAACTTAAATATTACCAAATATTAGATAGCGAGGGAAGAATTAAAATGAAACAGGAACTAGAATCACAAGAGATAGCTATTGATAATTGGACATAGTTTCAAATAAAATTGAGATACAATAAAGACATAAAGGAATAGGGAATTGAGGTAAAAATACATATTTGGATAAAATACTTTTAAACCCTGAGAAAAGTTCAATTTCCAAATTATATAATTATTTATTAGAATATGAAATGGCTGAGAAAATTGTGAAAGGTCCCATGTTGGCTTGGGAAAAAAACTTTGGTTATAGTATTGATCTGGATGACTGGGAAGAAATCTGGCAGAAAAACCTGACACTAACCAAATTAGTAGCACACAAGGAGAATTTATACAAAATGATGTATAGATGGCAGCTGGCACCCTCTAGATTGGCCAAAATATTTCCGACAGCCAATCCTTGCTGTTGGAAATGTAAAGGGAAATTTGGTACATACTTCCATTCATGGTGGAGTTGTCCTGAGATAAAGAAATATTGGCTAAAAATAAAAATGTGGATAGAAGAAATTATAGAGAGTGGGCTGGAGTGGAAACCGGAATTATTTTTGTTGGGAATGATCAAAGGGGACTACTCTGCTAAAGTAAAATATCTGACCATCCATTTATTAACTGCAGCACATATCTCACTAGCACAATATTGGAAAAACCCAAATGTACCACCGATACAGGTTGTTATTCAGAAAACATATTTGTGTGTCCAACTGGAGAGGCTTACGCTTAAAATTAATGGGAAGGAGAATACAGATTATTACTGGATATGGGATAAATGGCATAAGAGGGTAGACAATAAAAGGGGAAACATGTAAATGAACCTAAGATACAAATTATATCCAGAGGTTTATAATATATTAAGTACATAAAAACAATTAAAGGTTTTAAACCTTTTCTCTGTTACTACTATTATTGGTATTAGCCATTTATAATATTTTTTGTGTTTATTAGTTAAAAAACATGAATGTATTCATGATAGAAGAGTAGTTATAAGCCAATGTGAAAATAAATGGAGTATATTGTGAATTATTTAGCACTTAGGATATAATAATGTGTGAATATGTGACTAGTACTAGCCAATAATGATTTTAGGACTTACCAAATTCGACAACACGTGTAAAAAATTATGTGTTATTATTGTTTCTGTATTTTTGAAATTGTACATTTTTAAATTTGTAAATAAAATTGTTTTTAAAACTTTTTTTTTAAAAAAAAGAAATTCTGGGAACTGAAGTTCATTATATTCCCAAATTACAGATGGCTACTCTGAAGTCTGAATACATAGCTGATAGTTCACCAGCTCTCTGCCTTAACGGTCTATATATTTCTGATACTGTGGGACTTTTACTTATAGTTGAGGAAAAAGCATAATTGAACTTCATCTGTTTATTTAGTTTTAGAAGCTATATTTATGCTGTAATTTCATATAAAATACTCACTTGTGTTAATGCAGTGATGCATAACATCAAACAAGCTATCAGCTAATAGCCTTTTTTTTTTTTTTGCTATGGTTGAGTTTTCCTCCTTACATACTGATTTTTATATTACTGGTTTAAACAAGCTCAAATTTCCATAGCTTTATTTTTTTATATTTTAGAAAATATTTTATTTTATGTCTGTCTGTCTGTCTGTCTGTCTATCTATCTATCTATCTATCTATCTATCTATCTATCTATCTATCTATCATCATTTTTTCCATAAACAACTCAAGGCACACATACCAATACCCCTTCCCCCTCCTGTTTTCCCCACAGCAATTCCTTCTCCTTATGAAGTGAGTTGGGCTGAAAGAAGGATAACTGGCTCAGTGCCATTCAGTTGGTTTTCATGCCAAAGTTGGGACTCAGTCTCCTGTTTTCTAGGTCAGCACCTTAACTACACAAAAGTGATGTTTGTGTGATGCCTTTTATTGACGTTATTGCTTTTGTTAAAAAACCCCAAGAAAAACATACTTCCATTCAAGCTTTTTTGGTATTTTGATTTACAAATACTATTTCAATATCAGCAGTGTTTTGTTGAAGAATCTCCATGTCAAGGCATTCATACATAATATTTCAATGAATTTTTGTAACAAATAACCCAACACAGTTGATTATCACAGCCACCCAGCTATACAGTAATAGAGACTGGACCTCCAGGCCAGAAGAAGTCAGAACAACTGACTCAGCAGGGTCAGGCTTTGAGGCACACAAGTCAGGTTGAGTCAATAGCAGCCTGTCAAGCTGTTGGTTGCCATAATTCTTGGCAGCCATTACAGGAGATTTTAAATAGCTGTAAAATGGAATGCTTTTGGAGCCTATTTACATAGAAAAGCAGACAAACTTTAGCTATTTCTTATTCAAAGATTACGCACTTGCATTAATTTACATCTTTTGGTTTCATGCACCCTAGTGTGCTGATAATTCTAATGCAGTTTCAGAAAACTCTATTCTTAGAGTTATAGGTTTTTTATGAATTGACAGTAAACTTTCAAAGCAATAAGTAATTAACAATATCTCTTCACTGAACATTAGAATCTGATATCTTCTTTCTCATGTGCTGCTATCTGAAGTCAAGCAGTGATGTCCAACTAAGAGTTTCCTACAGATAATACTACTAGTTTGAAGGCAAAATGTATAGATGGGAAAACTGCATTTTAATATAATTTTGAGACCTCACATCAAAGAGGACAGAGAAAATGTGACAGAAAATGTCAAAGAATTAAAATAGGACAAGGATTATTAGTTATAATTTTTTAATTGGCAACTTCACTATGAAAGACTTGTTGCTCATTCTTCAGAAACCATAGTATCCTTCAGAATTATTTTCAGGGATTGCTTTAATACCATATATATACTGTGGAAACCAGTCTATATAGAGCATAGGATTTATTGTCTGTCACTTATACAATTGATTTAATATTTTGCTGGAGATTGTTTACATGACAGTCAGATTGGTATTTGCATGATCCTTAGGCAAATTGGTGCTTTTCAGAATTTTTGAGATATTTTTAGGTCCCTTGTAACTGACTATTCTCAGATGGGACTGGCATACAAAGGACATACTCAAGTATTAAGAATATAGAGAAGAGGCTTATTATAAGTAACTGCAGTACTTCCTCCCCCTCCAATAATATACTATAGTCTGTTCTGATTCCAGAAATCTTTCTTGATCACCTATAACCGTGATGGTGAACCCATGGTGAACCTATGGCACGCAGAGCCATTTGTGCGGGCATGCAAGCCTCAGCACTGTACATACGTGTGCCTCCCAGCTGATTTTTGGCCTGTTTGAGGCCATTTTCACCCTCCCGGAGACTTGAGGGAAGTCTCTGCAGCCGCAGGAAGCCGAAAAACAGGCCTTCCAGAAATACTGGAGGTGACGAAACAGGCCCGTTTTCAGCCTCCCAAGGCTCTAGAGGCTTCCTTCGAGTCTCTGGGAGGGCAAAAACTGCCTTCCCCAGGCTCCAGAGACCCCCTGGAGGCTGAAGAGGCTTCCCTCGAGCCTCCTGAGGCAGCTGAGGGGTCCCTCGAGCCTCTGGGAGGGCGAAAATGACTCAAACAGGCCAAAGATCAGCTGGGAGGTACGCACATGCATAGCACAAGTAAGGGGGCAGGGTGGGGTGTTGCATGTGCATGCATGGGGGGCGCATTGCATTGTGGGTGCCGGCATGTGTGCTATCACATGCACGCGCGCTTTCTGCACACCACAACAAAAACGTTCGCCATCACTGACCTATAATCTCACCAGAAGTGGTAGAATTCTATTTTATCACTTAGTTATCCATTTTAATACCCCAGAATTAAACCACTTATATTCCATGTGCTTTTGTAGTATCTATAGATCATTAAGGGAATTCCATTCCATCTCTACATAAGCATAAAGAATTAAGAATTTCTGAACATTACCATAATACTTTTCTGGATAAAGCTACATCTACTTTATGGATGAGACTAATTTTTATCTTTGCTTTATCAACGCAATGGTGGAATAGAATCATTAAAGAAAGGATGTGAAAAGAGTGGTAGAATGAAATGTGAATTTCAAAAATTAAAATAATTTTTATTTATTTTAAATAATTAAATAGAATTGTTAAATTGTCCTGCACTGAGTTGTCCTGCTGCAAGTTGGCCATGGTGAGTTGTTCTGTGACAAGTTGGCTATGGTGAGTTGGCTGAAATGAGTTGTGCCTGTGGCAAGTTGTTCCATTCTCCATCTCCGCATGGCAGTGTCTTTATATACAGTATTTCAATTTTGAATCAACATGTATATGCAATACCTTCCTCTACCCCCAAAAGTAGAAATCTACCAATTTCTTTTCCTATTTTTTCCTCTCTCTTAATGGATCCTTTATCTTGTCTTTCTCACGCTACGGACTACGTGATAGTTGGCTTTTGGCTAATTAGGCTTCCTGCTTTGGAAATAAATCTACTACACTTCGATATACTATATAACTTTGAAGCAAAGAACGTTTAGTGTCTTATCCACCATTCTTTCAAGTAATTTCTATCAATAATTATTTATTAACAAGTTATTGATTAGACAATGGTTCAATTAGATTGAATTAGTTTTCAGTTCAAGAAGCTGGAGGAATCAGAAGGCAACTGAGACTGTATTCTGACTCTGAAGCCTACGTGCTACTTCCAGAAACACCTAAGGAATTTTTTTTCCAATGCTAGGACCAGAGAAACGATTGCCAGTCCAGGAAATGGATTGGGAGCAGTATCATCTTGTTATATCTTAGGCCAGTCTATAAGGTAACTGCTTCTGGAAACTGTACTTGCTATGAATGAAAGCACCGTCCAGAGCATATACTTATTTCATAGGTCCAAGCTGTTTAGATTCTGAATTTCAAGCTTCAGAGCATTTTCCTTTCCATTATATTCTGAGCTAAAGTGTTTATTTAAGACTACACAAATCTTTTCAGGGCCTCATATCCCTAAGGCTGTTCATAAACCTTTTGCATCTACCATGATTTGTAGAGAATATGTAGAAATATCAGGTTCCTACTTAATGATTTTAAAAGAGTTCAGATTGTGGAATTCTCTGGAATTGAATGTTGCAGCTGCCATTTTCTATTATGTTGCCAGTTAATGACTTTTCTTTCGGAGCCGGAAAATTCTCATTTTCTTATCCCTAGTGAGTGAATGTCTTTAGGCAACAACTTCCCATTGTAAACTCACAGGAATTTCTCTAAATGAAATCATTGCCCCAAGTCACTTTTTCCTCTTCTGTTATATCAGCTTTATAGACTACTCCTTAATTTATAGAAATTTCTCCCCTTAAGCTTCAAGCTTCTAAGTAACATTATTTTTCTGTCATATGATGATAACCAGCATAACTAAAGGAATGGTTGAAAAGTTACTCTTATTCATTCTTTTTTCTCTGCTCTGCTGAATGATAGTCTGACTCTAAGATTCCCATAAAACAGAAAGCTTAAATAGTAAAATTAACAATATCAAAGAATTGGTTTCTACAGAAACATTTATTGAATGTTCAGTGTTTATTACACTGAAATGCTTATGTTAAGAGCATTTAAAATAAAATATTAATACTTTCTGTATTTCTGAAGTATACAAGCAAGAATAATGAATTATAAATTGGAAAAATTGGGGGGGGGGAATCTTTTTGCAAATTTTCTTTATCAGCTTATCACTATAATCAGATTGATCATAATAAAATATTATGATCATAATGAAAAACATGTTATGTTATTTGTGCCAAATATCTTGAAATATGTTAGGACTTCTTCCTTCCAAAATTGCCTTGTACCCTCATTTCTCATAGTTAGAACACTTGGGACTTCCAGTGGCGTTTCCGTCGAAGACGCACCAGAGACCACGTTTTTGCACGGCTTTGATCTGTGTTTACCTTGTTGGAAGGGTCCCTTCTGGAGGTGGAGGAAGAGGGGGACATTGCCAGCTGGGTCGAGGGGAGCTGCATCTCCCCTCCCTGGCTTGGTATTAACTCCCCTGGAAGACAGGGAGAAGCAGCAGTTTAATGGCTGCCCTGAAGATGGAAAGCTACCGGGACCTAAGTATGTGTTGGAGCGGTGAAGTGGTGAGCGATGTGTAACCAGATAAAAGAACTTGAATTTTTTAAAAAATCACCCTCAGAGGTAGAAAGAAAGAGCCCTCAGTTAAGAGTATGACAGCAGCGAAAAGAAAATATAAGGTAAACAAAATTGGATTATAAAAAGCTACAATGAAATTAGAGACTAAATTTGGAATAATATATATAATTTGGCATCAATTAAGCATTGGACAAAATGCTGGACTTGCCTGGAATTGACTATATTTAAGAAAGCTAATAGTGGAAATGGTTGAAAATTGACGTTAATATAATTGAAAAGAGAAAAGAAAAGAACTTTGAAAAGTGGAAAGTGATATAGAGCACCATCTAATGGTTAAAGACTTTTTCCTTCGTAATTTTATGGAAAATCACTGGTCTTATAACAATTTTTTTAAAATAAAGTTTTATTTGGGTTTTCACACATGCAAAATACAAGTAAAACATCTTTTTTGAAAATAGCATGGTCCCGGGTTAAACTTTTTTGTACAGACACAAAACTCAATTTCATGCTTCTTTTTGTGTTCTATTCCATATCTTATCCTATTCTACATTTTCTATATAGTTTTTACCCTCTTTTAATTTTCTCAATTTTATTTTGATTATCTCATCTCAATTCAAATCATTATATTTATACTTTTGTCTGTTCTGTTCCAATTTCATATTATCTTTTCTCATTAAACAAATTTTCTCCTGTAGTTACTAATTGGAGTATGAGTCCTTTATATCTTTTAATTACATATATTCAACTCTTATTTAAACTTCAATATATACCTAAGGTTATGACCTTCAATATAATACATAATACATAACTTCCAATCGAATTCTGCTTGGTACATTCTTATAACACACACTATATTCTTTTAAAAAAAAGATTATAAATATATGTAATTATAAACCGTCATTCCATTCCAATTCAGTTCTATCATTAATAATCATTAAAATTTTAACATCTTTAACACTTCTTTTCAATTGAATATCATACTTCCTTAAAGACACATATAATCTCCATAATTAATTTTTCCCTTATTTCTCTTCACATATATTTTGTAAATCATTAAATATTCATTTTGTTACATTTATTTATTGACAGGCATTCCACTGAATTATGATAGCTATTTTATCAAACATTTTAATCATACATTGTTTCATATTTTCTAAAATTATTTCTGTTTCTAATATAAAATACTATCTTATGTACCTTTGCAGAATCCCTTTTTCCATTAAATTTTCACCATTATCTCTAAATAAGCCCTGTTTCTCTATATTTTGTTTCTGTCCTTTATAACTTCTTTTCCTTTCTTTCTTCCCTCTCATCTTCTCCCTCCCCTTTTTACTCCCTCGTCTCTCTAGTTCTAATTCTCTCTTCCGCATTTCCCTCTTCTGTTGCTTTCTGATTTTATACTTATTTTTCACTCTATTTTTTTTTTTGGAGTTGTTTTTCCCAATCTTAAACTTTCCATTCTCTTTCCCCCCTTTCCTTTTTTCCCCCACCTAAGAT
This sequence comes from Pseudonaja textilis, assembly GCF_049901715.1. Lineage (NCBI taxonomy): Eukaryota > Metazoa > Chordata > Lepidosauria > Squamata > Elapidae > Pseudonaja > Pseudonaja textilis. Next base: position 23,888,605 of record NC_142008.1, on the reverse strand, counting down.
TAAAGATGGCTTCTTCTTTGTCGCAATCTTCTTGTTCTGCAGGCATTTCTTGTTGTTTCTCATAATTACAAATCTCCATTTCTAAAAACTGAAATACGAAGCCAAAAGAACCTCTCCCTTCTTGTGCATCTTCTTTGTACTTTTTAAGTTCCATTTTCAGTTCTTCTAAAAGTGGAGCCATTTTAAACAGTTTTAAACAACCACCCGATTGATTTTAGTCATTCAAATACAATAACCAAAAATCCAGAAATCATCAAGTAATCCAAATAGTCCCGAGTTATTTCTTCTTATTTCTTTTTCCACTTTCCCTTCCTGGGGTTTTTGTTGCGATATTTCAGTTAGAATGTATCTTTTGGAAGTCTTGTTGAGATTTTGCTGTAAGTTCTTTTTAATTCCAGGCAGTCTCCTCCCTTCCAGATCCTGCCCTTTTATTCTTTTTCTCTCCTTTCCTGTTTTCAAAAGTTTTTGATTATCCAGAAATCTTTATTATCCCTTTGACTTTTTTATTTTCAGCATTAAATGCCTATTAATGTCAAAGTGGATTTTTTTTCCAATTACTTGCTTAAGTCTCTTAGCTGTCAGTATAGGAAAAGGAGAAAAAAAAATCAAATCTTTTCCCTTTTTTCTCTCTGTCACAGCTTAAAAATCTTCTTAGGGAACAATGTTATTGTTTTTTTTAACAGTTTCAATTCCAGGGTACTTTATTTGTTGCTTTTGCTGTTTGACCCGGTCAACCAAAACTTTCTCCTCTTATCTTCCTCCTGCACATTCTTTTCCAGTTGAGTTCTTCTTTGTGGTGGCCATTTCTGACCACCGCTACAACCACCTTCAGGAAAGGGAGTAATGGCCAGCTGGGGAGGAGAGATGCGGCTCTCCTCAACCCTGCAGGCAGTCTCCCCCTTCATCACCACCTCTGCAGGGTGGCTTAGCCCCGAAACCAGCCAGCTCAGGGTGCTCCAGTGGCAAGCATGGATCGAAGCCTCACAGAGATGAGGTTTTGGTCTGTTGCTAAAGAAGCTCAAACTGGAAGTCCATCTTATAACAGTTATGAGATAAATGACTAATAAAATAACAAGAATCCTGGAAACTTTAAAAAGGGGGTGGGGGGAATTGTAGGAAAAGGATAAATGAATGCAATTTCCTGAGACTGTTGGGTGTTGATTGTGATAAAGAGACAGAAGGATTAATAAGGGAAATAGTGATAAAAGGAGACAATAAGAGAAATAGAGGCAAAAGGATCGCAACAAAAGCCTTTGAATTTTAATAACTCAACTGTGAGAGGAATGGTGAAAGAAAGAAAAGAATTATTGGACATACTGGCAAAAAAAATAATGGTGATGCAATCCCTAGAAGAACAAAAAAATCTCACAGAGGAGGAGTTAAAGGAAGAGGAAAGTGACTCAGATGAACATGGAGATCAAGAGATATTGCCAAAAGACATTAAAGAAACTAAAACTATGACACTGATGATAGAGTTAATAAAGAAAAGAGAAAATACTCCCAGGATTAAACAACAGAAGAACTTCTACGAGAAGAAACTTCAAAAAAGACAACAGGAAAGAATGGGGGAGAAGATGGGTGACTGGCAGATGGAAATAAAAAGGAAAGATCAGGAAAATTTAGAAGAGGGAAAGCTAGCTAAAACCAAGAGAAATGACAAGGCCAAGAGATTTAGAGATAAGGGTTAGATATGATATAAAAGGGGGATGCCACATGGGAATGTATTTGGGTATTTTTTATTAGAAATTTAAAATGGGGAGACTTGAAATTCAGAATGTATTGGGAATTACCCTAAGAGTATTATATAATTATATATGAGAAAAGTAAAGATGAACTAAGAGATGTTCAGAGGGTTTTATTATTATTAATCTGTGATATATATATGTGTGTGGGCTTGGTTGGGGGAAGATGCAGCACAACCATGATCGCGAAGCCAAACAGCAGGATCACAGCTCACCAGCTCAAATACCCCAGCAACTAAGACTAACCTGAGCACAACCAAGCCCCCACCTGAACAGAACACACTCCCAGCCAATCAGAACACAGCCAACCCTCCAGCCAATCAGAACACAGCCAACCCTCCAGCCAATCAGAACACAGCCAAGCCCCCACCCAATCAAGTCACACTCCCACTAGCAGTTAAAAGGAAGAAGCAGCTGCAAGCTCACATTACTCTGAGAAGCACAAAGCTGAAGACACAAGCCTGAAGATGATGAATGAGACTTCATCGAAACGTCGCCTAGATACTTCCAATTTTACATGGGAGAAAACCCGAATAACCAAAGATACACATACAAATACCCGCGAGAACCTCAGAAATATATATATATATATATATATATATATATATATATATGGGTATTCGGGTTTTCTCCTGCATAAAATTGGAAGTATCTTGGCAACTTTTCGACAAAATCTCATCTGTCATCTTCAGGCTTGTGTCTTCGGCTTTGCACTTCTCAGAGTAATGTGAGCTTGCAGCTGCTTCTTCCTTTTAACTGCTAGTGGGGGTGTGACTTGATTGGGTTGGGGCTTGGCTTTGTTCTGATTGGGTGGGGGTGTGTTCTGTTCAGGTAGGGGCTTGGTTGTTCTCAGGTTAGTCTTAGTTTCCAGGAGACAACCAAGCCCCCATCCAATCAAGTCACACACCCCACTAGCAGTTAAAAGGAAGAAGCAGCTGCAAGCTCACATTACTCCGAGAAGCATAAAGCCAAAGACACAAGCCTGAAGATGACAGATGAGATTTTGTCTAAACGTTGCCAAGATACTTCCAATTTTACGTGGGAGAAAACCCGAATAACCAAAGATCCACATACAAATACCCGCGAAAACCTCAGAAAACAAATCTATATATATATATGTGAATCTTTGGTTATTCAGGTTTTCTCCCACGTAAAATTGGAAGTATCTAGGCGACATTTCGATGAAGTCTGTGTCACAGATGAACACAATACAGAAGCCTGATAATGGCAGATGAGATATATATATATATGGTATTCAGCTTTGTTCGGGTATTTTCCCACGTCATTATAGTTGTGCTTTTAAAGTTGTAGCAACGTTTCCACGGAATCTCATCTGCCATCATCAGGCTTCTGTATTGTGTTCGTCTGTGAGTCAGACTTTTACAGTTGTTTCAGTTTTAAATTTGGGGCTAGCCTACTGCTGTGCCAGAATGGTTTTTTCTTCATCCTGATTGGTTGGGAGTCTTGGTCTGTTTTTGGAGTTTGCTTGATTGGTGTTTCTAATATCTTCTGTCTGTTTTGTGGCTTTTTTGTGTCTTGATTGGCTGGCAACATTGTGTTCCTGTATTGGAGGCTTTTAGTGCAGCTTGGCTCTGAGTAAATGGAGTAAATGGACGGCTATCATTTGTTAGGAAGCTGGGTTTCATCTGGGTGCCTGGTTGGGGTGTGTTTAAGCTGGAGGTATCAGGGGGATCTGTTAGTGCCCAGGTGTTTGCCTGGCTAGTGGTGTGGAGATTTTTTTTTTGTTTGTGAGTGCAGGCTTCCAAATAATTGACAGTCTGGTGGAATCATCTCTTCTATTCATGCTTTCAGGTCTTTTTTCAATCTCTGTGGCTTCTCTGATAATTCTGTGGCTGGGGTTTTCTATAGTGGCTAGGGTTTTGGTGCCATTGAAATTGATGCTATGACCTGTGGCTTTCATGTGTTGGACTAGTGAGGAAGTGAGTTCCAGCTTTTTTAGTGCATTTTTGTGTTCATCCAGGAGGGTACTTATTCTTCTATTGGTCTGTCCAATGTATGTGGCCGGGCATGATGCACAGGGGACTTCATCTATGCCTTGGTTTTCCAGGTCAATTTTATCTTTGGGGTTTCTAAGGATGGCTGCTATTTTTCTGTCTGTTTTGAAGGAAGTCTTGATGTGATGCCTGTGTAGTATCTTACTGATTTTGTCTGTAGTACCTCTTATGTAGGGCAGGACAGATGCCCTATGAAATGGAAATTTATTTGAAGATTAATGGAGTGGATAATAATTTGATGTGATATTAAATAAGAAAGTTGAAAATGTAAGTATGACTATGTATAAATGTTGTAATCTGGAATCATGTTGCTCATGTGAAGAGATATGTAAAAAATTAAAATAAAAAACTTTTATTAAAAAAAAGAACTGGTATGCTATTCTAGCTGTGTAACCAGTCTCCCACTTATATTCATACTTGCAATGACTTTTACTGTTACTACCGGGAAAAATGGCACTCAAAATGTGAAGGAAAAAAGGCCTCTCCTATACTAGAATCAGAAAACCAGTTTGGTATAGTGGTTAAGGCACCAGCAGATCAAGAGTCTTAATCCCAGTTTAGACACAAAACCCACTTGAAACAAAGTTGGACATACTACATCGCACTAAAGGTGGTGAAGAATCATCATGCCTGGGACAAATTTTTAACCTGGATAAATACACTGGGGGTGGGGGAGGCAGAATAGAGAATACTAATAGAATTCAGAGTGCTGTGATGATGCTTTCTATCTCTTTGACAACCAGAGTAACCATATGTATTAGAAGTCCAGCTTTGGAAAACATGGAGAAAATGCTAACACTCTGTATAGAACAAAAGACAGGGAGAAAATTTTTTGAATAGCATCTGTCAGATGCAAAGAATCAGGACTACGTGTAAGTTTGCAGCATAAAAAATTTATTGAAGTAAAACCGGAGGTAACATCGTGGCGATAGCAGTTGCAAGGGAAAGGAGCTCTCTATCACTGTACTGGGTTTTTCCTGTTCGTGGGCTCCAGAAGCAGTCAAAGTCGCCTTGGAGGGGGTGATGAAGCAAAGGAGGGGTGCCTTGTGAGGTTCCAGGGGAGAACGCAACTCCCCTGTAGAGCCCCAGGGCTTTTTCTGTCCTCTATGCCACATCATGGAGAAGAGGCAGCCAAGATCCAAGAAGAGTGCTGGAGCAGACTTATTGACAGTGTCTGGAACTGGGTGAGAACAATCCTTTTTATTTAAAGTACAATCCCGACAAGAATATTCAGAAAAGATAGATTCATAATTATCCTTAAAGTGGCAGCAACCTAACACTGGGAGTAAAATTCTAAAATTTTAAAAATGGAAGGGAAAGGGATTAAAGAAAGAAAATAGAAATTTTGTTAAAAATACAGAATATTGGATTTTCAAGTTGGACAGACCTTAGCTTTGAATAGGCATTTTAAAATGCTGAAATGATCTACACAAAAAACTAATATATTTACTTTTAGAATATATTAGTAAAGTCTGATAAGAAAGACAAGACAAAGTGAAAACTGATTTAAGAGCACCACCTGCTGTCAAAGGAAGACATAACATATTCCCAAAGTCCTGGAAAGACCTGGCTTATGGAGAAGTAAAAGTGAGAAGTAAATATTATCAAAAGACCCCTGAAAGCTTAAAGATAAGACTCAACCGGTAGCAGGACTTATGAAGGCTTTACCCTTGGATCAGTTTAAAGAACAGATCAATTAATTTTAGGATATAAAGACTCCTGGACATTGGACATTGAATTTCCTGTTTGAAAAGTGGCTTTGATTTGAATAAAAGATTGTTGGATTATTGGACAAAAAGAAATAAAGTAAACAAAAACAAAGATGAATGGAATCTGGAAAGAAATTGCATTGGAAATTCTGGATATAAAAGACACCTTGACAAGAAGATGCGAGGCAATTTTGAATAAAATACAGACCATGGATGTAGATCTGGAAATTGAGACATAAATGACAAAAAGAAAACAGGAGGTCTAGGAAGAGGAGTCAACTGAAAGACTAGCCAGAAAAATAAAATAGACAAAACAACAAACAAAAAGAAATGATAAAAATGAGATAAAACTAAAAATGACTATGATTGATGAAATAAATCAAGGGGAGAGTACTTTAAGGGAAGTTAAACAGGAATTGGAATTGCAGGAAGATTTTTGTGGGGAGAAAGATAGGGTTAAGAGTAGACAACTTGAAAATGAGACAGTGGAACATAGTAGAAAAGGGGGAAATGTTCAAGAAGATTGGGCAAGTGGCAGAGACAAAGATTTAAGAGAGGAATATGGGAGACAAGCTAAGAAATGATTAATAATCAATTAATTAATTAAAGAGTGAGAGGTGATGGTTAAAAAAGATTATGATTTAACATAAATGTGTGTATTATTAGTTAAGATATATAATAATTAAGTGTAATAAATATGAATATTAACATTTCATTGGAGGAAAAGGAAGGATATGTGGAATTTGAATGACATAAAATAATATATTGAAATATTGCATAAGATAATGAAAGATTACAACTTAATAAAAATAACTACTATTATTAGAATTACATAACTTGTTAAATGTAAATATGATGAATACTGTTTTATTTGTATTAAAATGTGATTAAAGAGAATGTTTTTAAAAAGTAATAATGGCATAAATAATAAAGGAGATAAATAATGGAAAATTACAACTCAATATAAATTTGTGAATTGTTATTAGAATTATATAATCTGTTAAACACTGCAAATATAATTATCAATATATTATTTGTAGAAAAAGATGTTAAGAATATAGAGATTAACACAAAAACATACTGAAATATCGAATAATCAAGAATGATAATTTAACAAAATAAGAGTGTTAATATTAAATTTTAAAAGATTGTCAATTGTATTAAATATGAAGAATATTGTCTTATTTGTTTTAAAATGTAAGACACTCTGGTGCCATATCATTCACACAATGATAAGTTTGTTGAAACAAGAAAAAATAAAGAAAATGTTGATAAAGGAGATTTATTAAAGCTTATACACAAGAATCTGGTCAAGTAAACCTCAGCACTAAATTGGCACCAGATTAAAGGTCATCAGACCTCAGGAGAGATTGGACTTGGAGCACTTGTAGGAAATCAATGACTCTAAACTGATGATACACTGCCCCCAACTCTGTCAGCTTTTCTCCTATAGTATTGTGATTAAGAATGAGGCTTTAAAAATGTAGGAACAAATTTGTCAATGCATTTGATAAACAGACACTTACCCCATAAATTCCCCTCTATTTCCATGAGTTGAGTATCTCACATTATGTACATTTTCTTTAAATAAGATTTGCCCAGCCTGTATTTTCCTTCTTAAACTCACCAGATTGCTTGTCATATCCATTTATTCATTATATGCTGTTAGGGGTGGTTTTCTTAATGTTTGTCCTGCATGGTTATAGAGTTTGCTTATTTTTTCAGTACACACTGATCTAGTTCTTACAGCACAGTTGTAGATGAGAGGATGACATGAAGATCTAGTTGGACTGATAATCATTTTAAGAATTGGCACTCAATTCTCATGCCATCGAAAGCATGCTTCTAAAAATTTGAAACGTATCTCACAGACTTAAGAGGGAGCCACAAGCCCGTTGTGTGCCAAATATTTTAAGCCCTTTTTTAATGTTGAATGCTGTTAAGTTCTGGGTGAAGAATGGAGGTGAGGCCAGAGTAATTTCTAACAGCTCTTTATTCAATACTGCCTGTGAGGCAACTGAACTCCCTGGCTGACACAGCTCCTTTTATAGGAAACCGATCATCCAAGTGACCAATCAGGAGAGAGTATTTTCCCGTTCCACAGACAACCAGAATGAGATCTTCAACTGACAACTATACACTATATACAATACATAACAAATGCCTCTTTAATTATAGTCCCATTTATGTATGCTCTGTTGATCCTTGAATCAAGTGTAAAGAAATGAAGTTACATACTTTGCCATGATATTTATAAGGAGTCTTATAGGACCTGTGTGCCATTTTAGCAGGGGTGGGATTCTACCTGGTTGGATCAGTTCTATAGAACCAGTTGTTATGATTCTGCCCAGTTCAGAGAACCGGCAAATCGTGCCAATAGCTGGACCTCCCCTCCACGCCTACTGACTCCAACTTGCCTGTCTTTTGGTAAGTTGCTATTTTTCCTCCCCCTCCCCGCCTCCCATCAGCTATTCTGCTGTGCTAGGAGATTTAGATTAGCTAGAAAGCAGGAAATCATTGGGTTTCTTGTTTTCTGGTTAATGTAAAAGCAGAGCTGAACCTTCCTTAGGACTGAAGCTTCTATTTTTCAGTGCAGACTCAGGCAATAGATTACAGAATGGTAGATCTCTAAGTGAATATGTGATTCTGTGAGTAATTTAGTCTGCCTGCCTGCTTTGCCTGATTTCGGGTAAAAGTTCTTTTTTTAAAATAAAAATTTCAATATTTACATACATGGTGTGTTAGCCAATGGCTGAAAGATAGATCTCTGAATCTGTGATTCTGTGAGCAACTCAATCTGCCTTCCTGCTTTGCCTGATCTTGGGTAAAAGTTGCTTTTTTAATAAAAATAATTCAATTATTTACATAAATATTTATAATATTTACATACAAGCCACACCCACCCAGTCACATGACTACTAAGCCACACCCACAAATTAGGCCATGCCCACAAAACTGGTTGTTAAGAAATTTGAATCCCACCCTTGCATTTTAGATGAACCATTACTGGCTGCATAATAACTGGATTGTCATGCTCCAACTTGGCTGTGACGACAGAAAGAAAAAAGCTGATCAGAAACATTACTGCTATTTGTTGTTTTGGCTTTTTACTGACTTAAAAGATGTGGCAGTATTTTAATCCATGCTACAAATTTTGTTTGGGAATAGGAGTTGTGATTGGAGCTTGAGAAGTTATAGCCCTTCTCTGGTAGAATTGCCCATTTTCAGTTCTTCCAACATTTAAATTGCTCTGCAAGTGATTTGAGCCTTGCCCTGCTTAGAGTTCTCATTTATAGAATATAGAGATTTTTGCATGAATGGTTATATAAAGAAAGCCAAATCATATAATGATTTATTCCAGGTAGGATTAGGTTTTTCTCATCCCCCAAATTTATAGGAACCCTATTGAATTACAGTATAATTACAAATCTATGGGGTTAGCTAATTGGGCCTGCTGCAAGCCATTGCTGGTAGTAAATTGCACTAGGCCCTGTTTTTAAATCTATAGTAGAAATTGAGTAGGTAAATAGAAGAGAGACAGAGAATCTGTGGCTATCCAGGCTTTGCAGTAAAACAAATATTAATTATGCCACAGAATATGGTATTAAAATGCTAACAAATAAAATTTAAAAATATTTGAAAGATTGTACTGTAAATCCCTCTTAGTTGAACTATGTTATATGGGACTTTCAAGTTATTAATACTAATAGCATACATAGGCTCCATGGATTTCAGCATAGTTACTCTAAAGAAAACTAATTCTCAACCCAAACCCACTAAATTTGTGTTTTTTACATTTGAACAAACTCTCTGTGCAAGATGCATTATTATAGGAAAAACAAATTATTCTGTCGCCATCTTTCTAACCTTTAGATGGCTCATTGCATATGAATGTGATGTTCTGTGAAAATGTGTCTCAGCAGATAAATGTTCATTTATTCAGAACACTAGCTTTGGACACAAAAGCTTGTGGAAAGACGCCAAGAAATAAATCAATGAAAATTCAAGGCAATGTGCCATTCTATGTTGCCTTCACAGAGATTGTCTTTCTCATTAATGTTTTAAGGACCTGGTTCAACAACAAGAAGATATCTTTGCCACAAAAATAGGAAAAGATCCCTGTCTAAGAATCTGTTTCAGGCAGGATTTCCAGATCTTTCTTTAGAAGAAATTTAGACTGTTCTCTGGTGCAGTGAAATGTATATCCCATTCAGAATTCATTGGAAAAGCTTTCACATAACCATGAAGTTCATGGGTGCCTGATGGAAGACAGAAATCATTCAGTTCAACGGGAATAATCACATTAAGATATGCAGTCAACTCAGTGTTAATTCTATTTATATTAAATCCTAGCTCAAAAATATTTCTTGCTTCTGAAAGAAGAGGTTGATCATTCTTAAATTAAGAATTGTGATGTATATGTAAAGTAGAATACATGGCCTCTTATTCTGGATATGAAACAGGAAGCATAATTTTAAATTCCCATGATAAATAAATTATTATTTCCTCGGCTGCACTTTGAACAAATATAGCAAGTGGATGAGAAAGACATGGGCAATCTATAAATAGCAATTGAGAATGGTGAAAGAGCTGCCTTCAATTGGTTGTGTGGGTTGTTTTTTTTGAAATTCAGTATTTTTATTTGGATAGTATTTTTGTAAAGGCCTTCTACTTCAGTTAAGTGGCATCTAAAACTTTGTATGTGCCTATATATAAATAAAGGGTCAAACTCTCATCACAAGGTACATCACAATGTGCCGTGTATAATTACTTGAAATCTACTGGCTGAATTATTTTAAAAGTTCTTATTATGTCCTACTAGATATGATAAATTCATTAATTCCCTAATTCCTGTGCCTATGTTATGCTGTAATATTTCAATTTGTAGAATTTCATCAATTTAAAATATTAGCATACATTCCTTCATTCAAAAAAAATTCAGTATCCTTTATAGCAGGTATATCCAACACAGTGGTGGGATTCAAATTTTTTTACTACTGGTTCTGTGGGTGTGGTTTGGTGGACCTGGTATGGCTTGGTAGGTGTGGCTTGTTGGGTGTGGCAGGGAAAGGATACTGTAAAGTCTTCATTCCCTCCCCTCTCCTAGGGGAAGGATACTGTAAAATCTCTATTCCCTCCCCATCCCACTAACCTGCTTTCCAGCTCCACTCTCCTGTGCAGGGCAACAAAAGAAGACCCAGCCGATCAGCTGGGACTTGAGAGACAGAAAATATATAGGGGTGGGGCCAGTCAGAGATGGTATTCTGAACTACTCAAAATTTCTACTACCAGTTCTCCAGAGCTGATCAGAACCTGCTGAATACACCTCTGATCCAACCCTTGGCCCAAGGGCCACATTTGATTGTTTGTTTATTGGCCATCCATCTTACCATAGGGTAACTCTGGGAAGCTTACTGTTACATCTTAGTTAAAACATAGAATGTTAAAAAATCTTAAAACCAAAGACACACATGGGAAGGATGGGGTGGAGTGGAGCAGAGGTGGGATCTATTATTACTAATCAACCACGTCCATTGCACTGTTCCCACTGTGTCCCCAAGCCAACTGGCAAAGCTACGTCTTTAGACCAGTGGTGGTATTCAGCAGGTTCTGACCAGTTCTGGAGAACTGGTAGCGGAAATTTTGAGTAGTTCAGAGAACCGGCAAATGCCACCTCTGAGATTTTACAATATCCTTCCCCTGCCACTCCCACCAAGCCACACCCACAGAACCCATAGTAAAAAAAAAAAGAATCCTATCTCAGCTTTAGACCCTTACGAAAACATCGGATGGTTACTGGCAACCTCACATTGAGAGACAAGATGTTCTAAAGGGCAGGAGCACAGCAAAGAAGTGCATCCTCCTGGACCCCACCAGCTGGAATAATCAGGCTGATGGGAGCCACAGCACACCTTCTCTGCCGACATGAGTGATATGGGCCAATCCCAGTGGGGCGAGGCAGTTTTATACATTAACTATATTATATACAAAATTCATTTAATGCAGCCGAGGCACGCCAAAAGGTTGGATACACCTGTTTTATAGGTGTATCCTATAGTGGATACAATTAGTTATATTTTAATTTTGTTCTATGCTGTCAAGAGTCAGCTGATTATGAGATGGGCAGCTATATAAATGTAAATAAATAAAATACAAGTCACACAGAAAGTAAAACTTTGTAGTAAGTTACTTTTTCTCTTATAATGGAAACCAGGTTGTTTTCTTAGCAAGCTTGTCTTTTCAATTCTACATATCTGTTTCATCAGATGTTGAAAAAGAAATGTTAATATAACCATCTGTGTTTAATTCTTTTTCTTTTAGATATTCTGAAGATTATTATTTACAAATAGTTGGTAAACTGCAGAACTGTACCTGGAATAGAAGGCCACAAGAATATGCCAAATTCAGGTAAGGGTATTTGTAAATGAGCCCCACACATAAGCTTAGTATGTTATTTTTTAATTCTACAAAATCATCTGCAGAAGAACTTTAAATGAAAATATGATATACTATATACTAAAGTGATATACTAAAATAATAAAATTGTATTTTTAACTCTCTAACTTGAAACATACTACTGTTTGAATTCTTCTACTACTTTGAGAGTACAGTGCTATATCAGGGCAATTTTCAGTGGAATGAAAACTAGAGAAATGATCTGTAATTCTACTTTTTCTTTCCATTTTTGTGGATGAATTGCAGAATTAACCAGATTTAGCTTAGTGGTTGCAGCATTTTAGCAATATACATAATGCTTCCTTCTATGAAATATATTACATAGGATGGTTTTACATGGGCAACAAAAGTACTTATATTAATTGATAATAGATAACAGATAATCAGAGTTGGATTACTTTGTGGATCATCTAGTCCAACCCTTTGCCCAAGCAGGAGACCCTACAACATTTCTGACAGATGGGAGTCCAATCTCTTCTTGAAAATCTCTGGGTTGCTATTAAATCACAAAATTCCAATTATAATATGTCTTTTGAAGTCTTATTAATGTTCAAATAGCTCTTTAAAATTCTAGGCAGTCTGCTCCTTATTCTCAAATTCAATTTTTTTTTCCTCTCCCTTCCCACTCACAGCAGAAGAAAAAATTTTCTTTAAAAATTTAGAAATCCATATCCCTTTGGCATTAGCACAGTCTTTAGCATTTAGCATACCTTCAATGCGGGTTTCCGATTTCTCTCAAAGCTGTTCCGTTTGGAAGGAGAGTGAAAAGAAAAAAAAGTTTTCCCTTTGATATCCATTCGCTGCTTACTCAGTCTGGGAACAATGTGTCTTTAATAGGTGTTAAATACCAGGATACTTTCACTGTTCCTTTGTCCCGGTCAGCAAAATCAGTTTCATTTCTTCACAAACCCCTCCAGCACATTTCTTTCCCCGGCTGGGCTCTTCTAAATGGCGGCCATAAAAGATCACCATTCAGTTGCCGTCGGAGAGGGAGATTTAGCCAGCTAGGGAAGAGAGATGCGATGTCTCTCGTCCCTGCCAGAACCCCCCAGTCTTCACCACCTTCTACAAAGGTGGCTTAGCCCCGAAGCCAAATGGCTCGAGGCACTCAGGCAGTGAACACAGGCAGAACCCGTGCAGAGTCACGGAATCCTGCCTGCACCGAAGCACCACAAGCCGGACGTGTCCTCTTCTTGAAAATCTCAAGTGATGGCGCTCCCACAACCTCTGAGGGCAAGCTGTTCCATTGGTTGATTGTCCTTCCTGTCAGAAAATTTCTCCTTACTTCCAGGTTAAATCTCTCCTTGTCCAGTTTCCATCCATTATTCCTTGTCTGGCCTTCAGGTGCTTTATAAAGTAGCTTGACCCCTTCTTCTCTATGGCAGCCCCTCAAATATCTCCCCTGGTCCTTCTCTTCACTAGACTAGCCATGCCCAGTCCCTGTAACTGTTCATCTATTTTAGCCTCCAGTCCCCTTGTGATGACCCAGAGTGTAATGCAAACGTAACAAAATTCGAAACATAAATAAATGTCCTTTAATGCCTCCAACTTGGCCCCACTGTTCAATAATTCTCAGTTGGAGATAAAATTTATTCAAAAATAGTCTTTAAAAGAAAGCAATACAGTCTGAATTTAATGAGCAGATAGAGGTGAAATAAAAAACCCAAAACAAACTATACAATGAAGGGAATTCCCCAATGGAACAGGATAAATAATTACCAACTTCAAGGAAATAACAAGGCACAGTCTGTTGGAAGGATGCCAACCAAGATAACTCTAGCCCAAAATAAAACACACTTTGCTTCTGGCAATGCTGTGTTGAAACCGTCTCTCTTATATACTATTCTCCCCAGCTGCAACCAATGAGGGGGATCATAGCCGCTTTTTCTCTTGTAAGCCAAGTTGTTTCCTTCTCCATTCTTCCTTGTGTGTCCTAGGATGAAGAGGGGATGGGCCTGGTTCTTCCTCTGACTGCCCAGCCAGCCTCTGCCTTTCCCCAGACTCCTCCACAACCTCTGGAGCCACACCTTCACTCCCTGTCGGCTGTTCCTCCTCTCCCTCAGAGTCTGACTCTAACAAGGGCATGACACCCCTAATCATCCTGGTTGCTCTTCTCTGTATTTTTTCTAGAGTCTCAACATCTCTTTTATAGTGTGGTGACCAAAACTAGATGCAGTACTCTAGGTGTGGTCTTACTAAGGCTTTATAGAGTGGTATTAGTACCTCACTTGATCTTGATTGTATCCCTCTGTTAATGCAACTTAAGATTGCATTGGCTTTTTTGGCTGATGCTGCACACTGCTGGCTCATATTTAGCTGGTTGTCCACTAAGACTCCAAGATCCTTCTCACAGTTACTGCTATTAAACCTAGTTTCACCCAGTCTATATGTGTACTATTGGTTTTCCTAATATAAATGTAATATTACATTTATATGAACATGTTGTCAGGATTCTGGCAGTTACTTCAATTAAATCATGAGTCTTGAGCTACACTCCTAAGGTAACATTCTATGTCCAGCATTTACTTGGGTGTAGCCAACTCTGAGATACATAATTCACTGTCACCCTTGATTCTGCTTTCCCCACCACCACTCTGGGTGTCTCATCCAAAGAAAAACATCCATAATCATCGATCATGCTCTCCAATTAGATTTCTGTGCAGCAGAAGCTTCAGTCATCTAATCAGTGTTTGAAGAAAATATGAATTGGAATGTACTTTTGATTCCACGCTGCTGCTTGCTCTTTGAAACTCCCCCTTCTTTCTGTTGTCAACTATAAAACATGTGTACAAAATGTTTTATGAGTTGACATTCGCTCCCTCACTTCTTGACTCCCCCTTCTGACACATGTATTTATATTAGATAGTAAATTTATTTTGTCCAAATACTTTTCTTTGCGGAGCAGAGGCAGGCAGATTTTTTTAGCTGCAAACCACACTCTGTTGTTAGAGAAATGAAATTATAGCACCATAGCAATGTGGTTGAAATATTCAGCAACAGGATTTCTTGCTTTTTTGTCTTTGTTTTGTTTTTAAAATAAACTAGTAAGGGATTGTTACACTTACTTTACTTTTCTTTCACCAAAAGATACCATTTAAGTGCCTTTAAAAATGAGCATAAAGATCAGTGGCTCAGTTTATATGATATGTTTACCCATATGTTACAGAAATATTGCTTAGTCAATAATCCCTAGTTCTGGGTTTGCACAACACATTGAATCATGGACTAATTAGATGGGGTAATTTGAACAAATACAATTTGTATTCACTGCATCATGCAAAGACCAGCCAACAATGAGTAATCATATTTGTCTGACATGTTCCTTCTAGTTTTAAATAAAAGCTCTTATCAATTGCTAGGGAATTAAGAAAAGGGATTGGCTATTTGCTGTATTCTTACTCATTCTTATTATCTTGTAAGCGATTGACAGATCAAATCAAATCAATCAATAAAATAAAATAAAATGTCCTGTTTCTGAATTAATACTGTGGAAGGTGAGATGTTGAACCAGAAAGACTTTTGTTCTAGGATAACTGTCATAGATGGGATCCTGATATATTTTGTTCAACATACCAAACTTAAGAATTTGAAAGTCAAACTAATTTCATTGTGCATATGCTTTGGCTGCTTCTTGCTACTCAAAATATTGCAAAAGTATCTTAGAATGGACGAGCATTTGTTCACCTTTTCAGTCTTTTGAAAAGTGTTCCGGAGTAGCAAGCTTGAAAGCCTGCAATTCGGATTGGTCCGCTAGCAGCGGGTCATGATTGGTCGCCTCAGACTGATCCGATTGGCTAGTTAGCGGGCTGCCGCGATTGGGCTAACCAAGCGCAGCAAACTCAAATCGCCGTCATTGGCTGCCTAGCCGCAGCCAGCCCTATATAAGGGGCTGCTGCGGCTGGGATAGTTTGCTCAGATCTGAAGTCACTAATAAAGAGCTGTTGTTGCTATCTGAGTCTTGTCTCCGTTCTTGGACCCATCCTCCCAGACTTAACAAAAAGGATTCTTGTTAATAGCTTTCTTCAGTGTTACATTATCCAGTTGAATTTGGAAAACAGATTAGGTAATTTTTAGATAATATGGTTTTTGTCCAGGTAGGTTAGGAATTTTGAGAGATGGAGATCTCTAAATTTTCAGGTTGGCCTGCTGATGCCTGAAGCTGTAGGGAATATTACATTGCATTTTATGTTGTGGACAATGAACAGTAGAAGCTAATATTTTAAAGGGGCAATGTATAAAATGTGAAAAAGGGCATGCATACAATGAGATCAATTTGGTGTAGTGGTTAAGGCAGCAGACTAGAACAGTGGGAGATCTTGAGTTCTAGTCCTATCTTAGACACAAAGCAATTCCAAATCATCTTGCCAAGACTTAAAGTCATTCCTACCTCTATATATACCCTTTGATCTCTTTATAACTCATATATAACACAAAGAATTTTTTCTTCATAAGAGGTTAGCAAGTAACTAATTTTGAAAACAATGTCCAGATCAAAATTGAAAATAATTTAAAAAGCAGATTTAAAAATATATTCTGTGCAGTACTTCCTGTAATTCAAACATGATACAAAGAGTCCAAACCCGAGCCTTTTATTTTTTGTCATTGACAGGGGAATTGAAATATAAAATAGACATGTATTTTCATTTCTGCATATGTAATCAACTGAATTGTCGATGATGCTTTGAGAAAAAATCTTACAAGTATCTGCTTCCATGAAGTTGTCTTTTCTCAGTGCTTTTCCTTTTTATAATTTTCAGAAACTACACATTAATTTTTTACTGGGATCTTGCTTTGAACAAACGAAGAATAGCAATATCCTAATCTTTTTATAAACATGAGAAAACAGTCTTTTCCTGTTAAAAAATTTACTACAGTCCTGGAAATTTTTAGTGCAAATACATACTGTGTGCTCATATGTGTTTTTCTTGCAAAGGGCCAAATATATTATGAAAACTAACCAAACAATCCTATGAGAAGTTTGGATTCAGAGTCCAGAAAATCTCAGAGTGTTGAAGAAACAGACTGTATGCTTTTAAAAAAGGTGTACTGAATATTTAATGGGAGACAAGATAGGTCGATCCCTGCAGGTAAATTGGGATTGATTGAGAAGTTTCTGATTTCCACTGACCTCCCAAAGGAATTAGTTGCATGTTTTTGTCTATGTCCTTCTTATGCAGTGGTAATCCATCTTCATAGGACAACAGTTATAA
This sequence comes from Pseudonaja textilis, assembly GCF_049901715.1. NCBI lineage: Eukaryota > Metazoa > Chordata > Lepidosauria > Squamata > Elapidae > Pseudonaja > Pseudonaja textilis. The sequence goes on along the minus strand of NC_142008.1, from coordinate 23,871,473 downwards.
AAAATAATTGACATGCACAGGGGCTCCCTTGAGATAGATAGACCATAGTTCCCCCCCCCTCAAAAAAATCAAATAAAGCATGGCATATGATGACAGAGATGTACAGAATCAGTGTTGGGTACCATCAGGACTAAAATATTTTTTTGAGCAACCTGTTTATACATGCACGTGCACTCACATGCACGCACACCGATATAGTGGTCTATGATTGTGGTCAATGATTTGGCATCATGTATAACTTTCAAGAAAAAACAGTATTTAATTAATGAACACCGTGGAATAGTTAGTGTGCAGAGAGCTTAACATCAATCACCAACTAAGTCAGATCATTTTAAATAGAAAGTTTGAAGCAGAAAGAACGTCTGTCACCATCTGCAGTCACAAATTAATTCCCAGTTGAAACACACAGCCTGATAATTAACCTACATTTTTGTTTATGGTGTTGGCCTAAATATAAATGCTGTAATTCTAGGCTAAAGCTGCAATGGAAATAAAAGTGGAAAACTATTATGGCAGAATGATATGTTAATAGGTGTATGGAACAACAATTGCTAAGAAAAACTTGATTTAGGAACAGGTGATTTGAAATGTGCTGCACAATTCCAGAAACGTTTAAATGTACCTGGTTTAAGGGATTCTGTATTGTCCCTCAAAAGAAAATATTTTTCTAGAACACTTTATGAGCCCATATCTGTTGAAATTATGGCCTCAAATCAGAAAATACATATTCCTAATAACTACCAGACCATATTTAGTATCAGATTTAAATATTTGTTAAATAGGAGAAAATTGAAACAATGGAAATAAGATTTATTAAAAAGCTCCAATGAAAAATAAATAGATATTGATATTAGAAAGACTGAAAGAATGAAAACATACCAAAGTCTACTTTTAACCTGCCTTAGGCATGAAAGCCAGCTAAATGACTTTGAGCTAGTCATTCTCTATCAGCATAACCTACTTTACAGGGTGGTTGATTTGGGGAAAACAGGACGAAAAAGGAGTATTATTTGTGTTTGCTGCCTTGAGTAATGTATAAAGTAATAAAGGCTAAAAAGGATAAAAATCTAATAATAATATGCAAAATAGGAAGATCTATTTCTTAATATATAGTAGGCTCAAATCAAGAAAAGTGGAACTGGAAATAAAAGGGTTGATAAATACTTATGTAATACAAGCATTATGTCCTATTTGGTCAGCAGTCTTGCTAATTCCTGCATACACAGGACAGTGGTGAAATGCTACCGGTTCAACCCGGTTCACCTGAACTGATAGCAAAAATTGCTACCTGTTAGGAAAAAGCTCCGATGATCAGCTGAGAGGAGAAAGAAAAGTGCAGGATCGGCCCTCCCAACCATTCCTGCGCTTTTCTGTTCTTTATCCTCTCAGCTGATTGGTGCGGCAGAGCCTCAGCTGGTGTTTGGAAAGCTGTGCGCGCACACATGGGTTTAGATGCACATGCATGCCCACACAAAGTGTGCTATCACCCAACCGGTAGGGAAACTGGTAGAATCCCACCATTGATTCAGGATCCAATATGAATCAGTCACCGGGACCAAAATTTTATTCTTCCAAGCTTTCAGACTCATGTTGGAATTACTCATCAGGAAACTTCCAGCATCAGCCCAAAACCTTGGAAGATTAAACCTTGGGCACAATGACTAACTCAGATTGAATCCTGCAATATTATCCTGGAACACATACATTTGCCTTCATTCGCAAGAAATATGGGCAACCAGAGCTTCATACTACATATACTTTTGAATGCACATATTTTTAAACATTCAGGGTAGTTAAAATGTTTTTATTAATTAAATATAAAACAAAAAATAAATACCAGAAAAAGTAGATTCCCAACAGCCTTGTAATAATCTGCTTACACCTCAAGGAACAAACTGCAGCGAAAAAAACCTACCTCTTCTCAATTGCCTTTAATTACTTGGCTGTTAATATCAAAGATATGCGCAATATATCATAGTATCTTTATATCTAGATTCATAATTACAATGGTAGTTTCTGGAGTTTGATTTATACAACAGGAACCAGATGATCCATGTATTTAAAAGTATGTTAATTCAATCATGATCCTTTGGGGAATGCTACTGTTAATTTTTACAGTTCAGAAAGTCTGTATTATGTGGCCGGTCTCTTTTTGTGATCTGCATTTAGACACTAATCCTCAATACCTCCATAAAGTATTTTTAAAATAAAGCTTTGTAGGAAAACAATCTAATCAGAAGCACCATTAGATTGGTCTGCAAAAGCTAAGCAAGCCTGATAGCATTTGAACGGGAAAAATTCAATTCTGGGATTGAGAAAAAATAAAAATAAAAAACACCTTGGAAAAGGGCAGCTGCAAAGCAGTTTCATATTGCTGTTAAGAAAACTACTTAAATATACCCAAGAAGCTTCTGATTCTGACTTGAAATATATATATATAAATAATTTTTATTAATTTTCTTTTTTTTTTTACATCGTAAAACATCATGGTATCAACAACATTCTTGGCATCTATACAAGATTTTGATTTAAATATCATATTGCATTATATTGCATTTATCTACTATTAAATAATATCTTTAGCTATAATTACTATTGTTATATCTTTATATTGTTTACAACATTTTATTTTACTTTCTTAGGGGTTTTTTAACAAATGTATTAACATTTTTGTCTCACTTCTTGGTTCTGTTTGTTAGCCATTTATACCAATTGTTCCAAATTGTAAAGAATTCAGAGTCATCTTTTTCTTTCAGTTTCATTGTTAGCTTATTCATCTCAGCACTTTCTGTTACTTTGTGTATTATTAGTTCTTCATTAGGGGTATTTGGTGTTTTCCATACCTGCACAAAGGCTATTCTGGCAGCTGTTATAATATGTAACACTAGGTATTTTACTTCTTTCGGTAGTCTTTCTTTAATGATTCCTAATAGGAAGGATTCTGGTCTCAGCTCAATCTGATAGCCAGTGATCACTTTTAACCAATTTTTATTTTGAATCCAGTATGTCCTGGCCTTGGGGCACATCCACCACATGTGATAAAATGTACCATCAACTTTTTTGCACTTCCAACATTTAGGACTCATATTGGAGTAGATTTTTGCCAATCTTGTTGGGGCTAAATACCATCTATAAAACATTTTATATATGTTTTCTTTGTATGCAGCAGATACCGTTAATTTATAATTTATATTCCATATTTTTTCCCATTCCTCTAATTCTATAGTGTATCCAAAATTCTGTGCCCATGCAATCATTGTACTTTTAAATATTTCCTCTTCCATTTTAAAATCTAATAAATATTTATATATTTTAGTTATAAGTTTTTGTTCTGGTCCCATTAATATTTTATCTAGTTGGTTCTGCCCTTTGTCAAATCCAAAATCTTTTGAGTCTTTTTAATATTTATTTTGAATTTGCAAATATGGCCACCAATCAATTATAATTCCATTTTCTTTCAGTTCTTGGTTTGATTTTAATTTCCCTTGACTATCTAATAGTTCTTCGTAGCTTACCATTTTCCATAGGTCTAATCTATTTGAATGTATTATGGCTTCCATGGTTGACAGCCATTGTGGGATTTCTGTATCGTGTTTACCTTTGATTTTTTTCCAAATTGTAATCAATGAATCTCTTATTAGATGTTGATTGAAATAGGTATGTATATTACTTTTATTTTCCCACAAAAATGCATGCCAACCTATCAAGAGGTCATGTCCTTCTAATGTTAAGATTCTCTTGTCTTTTAATTTCATCCAATCCTTAATCCAACTCAATACCGCTGCCTGATAATAAAACTCCCATTCTGGTAGTCCAAGACCGCCTCTGCTCCTATTATCTTGTAATAGTTTCATTTTAATACATGGCCGCTTGCCCAACCAGACAAACTTGGATGTCATTTTATTTAGTTCTATAAAAAAACATTTCCCTAATTTAATTGGAATCATTTGGAATAGATATATTAGTTTTGGTAAGGTATTCATTTTCAACATTGCTATTCTACCTAATATAGACAGTTTCAATTTGGCCCATAATTCCAATTCTTTTCTGATTTGCTTAATCAGTTTGACATAATTGTCCTCTTTTAATGATGAACATCTGGGTGATATCCAAATTCATAGGTATTTCACCTTTTTTTACTAGTTGGAGTCCTATTGTATTTTCTAATTCTACTTTCTGTTTTGTTGTACAGTTTTTGACTATCATCTTAGTTTTATTTTTACTTATTTTAAATCCTGCTACTTCCCCAAATTTTTCTATTTGTTGCAACAATATTGATCCCGAATTCATTGGATCTTCCACTATAAATACCAAATCATCAGCAAATGCCTGAACTTTATATTCCTCATTTCTAATCTTAATTCCATAAATCTCTGGATTTTGTCTGGTTGCAGCTAGCAACACTTCTAAAGACAAGATAAATAACAGAGGCGGTAATGGACACCCTTGTCTCACTCCTTTTGCAATTTCAAAATCTTCAGTATGATCTTCATTTAATAATACACTTGCTTTTTGATTTAAGTATATTTCTTGTAGTGTTTTTTCTATATTAGTGCCAATATTCAGCTTTTTAATTTGATATAGCATGAATTTCCAATTAAGATTGTCGAATGCTTTTTGTGCATCTAAAAAAATTAAAGCTGCCTGTTTTTCTGGGTGAGCTTCATAGTATTTAATCAAATTTAGTACTGTCCTAATATTGTTTTTAATTTGACTATTTGGTAGGAAACCATTCTGGTCTGTGTGTATAAGTTCACTCAAAATTGGTTTCATTCTTTCTGCTAATATTGTCATAAATATTTTATAATCTGTATTTAGCAACGAGATTAGCCTATAGTTTGCAATTAGTTGTTGATCAGTGCCATCTTTTGCAATTAAGGAGATGTATGCCTCGGACCAGGACCTCAGAAGTCTAGCTTGTGTTAATGCCTCATTATATAGTTCCAGTAATATTGGTTCAAATATTTCAGATAAATTTTTATATAATTCGCCTGGTAGACCATCTGGGCCTGGTGTTTTATTATTTTTTTGTTTTTGTATCACCTTTTGTAACTCTGTTAATGTTACTTCTTTATTAAGTAGTTCTCTGTTTTCTTCTGAAATTGGGCTCAGACCATTTCCCCCAAGTAGTATCTAATGTTTTCTTCCCTAATATCTTCTTGCTTATAAAGCTCACCAAAATATCTTTGCGCAATTCTCTTTTTCTCCTCCATCTGATAATACACTGTCCCTTCCTCATCCTTGAGTTGCTGAATTAGTCTTTTCTCTTTATTTTTAATTTATGGGACAACTACCTTCCTGAGATGGGTGATCGAATCTTCTAAGTCTCTGTTCATCTCTATTACTTTCCTATCCATCCCTTCCAATCTCTTATCTGTTTGTTCAGCTTTAGTTTCTATATTCTTTATTCTCTGTTCATTCTTCTCCAGTGTCTGTTGGATCGTTCCCATCTTCTCCTCTAAATTTTGAATCTTACCCTTCATTTCTCCCATTTCCGTCTTCATATCTGTATGTCTATTAACCATTGTCTCCTGCATTTTAAGCATCGTTTCCTGAATAGCTGTTAATGTTGCTTGCATCGTCTGCATGTTGGCCGCGTTGCTCATCTTTTCCGTATTCAACATTCCTTCTATTGTTTTTTGGCCCGCTGGAGATGCAATAGACATTGATGAACCAGACATCGGTTTTTTCCCTTTCAGGTTCGCTGCTGTAGTACTGGTCATATTCCTTACTTTATTGTAGATATCTTCCCACTTTACCATTCACTGTTTAATTTTTCTTTTGTTATTAGTTCTATTCAGTAGTTTCCCTTAGAATATAAATATCTTTTCCCACTTATGATATTCTAAATTATTCAGATTTGATTCAATCTTTTATAGAATCTGAAACTAACTGAATAACCAAAATTAAAGAAGATAAAGAGGGGAGAGAGCTAAAGGGATGACAGGAAGGATAATATCAAAATGAGAGAAAAAAGGGAGAAAGAGTGTAATATAATATCCTAAAATATACTTGTAAATTTTTCTTATACAACTATTTTATATTACTATATTATGGTATATCAACTGTATTCTTTATCTTTAACTGTACAGTTTGGTTTCCTTTAAACAATTCTATATTTTACTTCTTATATATATGACCTTACTTATTTCATTAGTTGTTAGTAATCAATCAGCAATAATAATCAAAATAGTATTTCACCAGTTTTCACAGTTTCGTATCATTTAAACTTTTAAATTCTTAATAAATTCAATCAAACCTTAATCAAACTGTTATTTCATTAATTATATTCTATAAAAAGAAGTCCGGTAATATTCAATCACTTTCCTTTCCTTGTCCGTTCATGTTTTGTTTAGTCACAGTCTGTTACATCAGTTTCTCGTCTCTCTGTATAATCTCAAAATGTCACTTCTGTTCTTGGGTTTAGTCCTGTCTCTTACTTTTTTTCCCACTGTTCTTCTTCTTTTACAAGTCACAAATCCATCAGATTAAACTCCAAATTCCTAGATAATCAGTCCAAATCAACTCCAAATTTTTCGGAACAGGTCAAAGACACCAGTCAATCTTTACTCAACTAAATCGGCTTTGATCTCTATCTTAAGAGTTCCTTGCTTTCATCGCCGGATTGCCATTTCCCTTCGGACTTCCATCCTCTTATTTAAGACACACAGTTCTGCTGTCTCTCTCTGCCGTTTCTCTCCTCGACTTTCACTTTCCGCCTCCTTCACTCCAAGTTCAATCCATCAATTGATGCCAAAAACGCTGTTCATGCTCTGGTATCTTCCTCATTGGGTTAAAGCGCTGCGACTTCGGTCTGCCATCGAGATGGCCAATCACTCACACGTTGGAGCAAATGAGGTCTCCCTCGAAGCTGTCAACAGCCACCACTGTCAAACTTCTCCTTGGGCCTCCTCACACCTTTGTCTTCCCCTCCAGGGTCTACGTGCCCCTCACTGGGGCCTCCAAACGTGCATATTGGGGATGAGAGAGCAGAGCTTGCTCTTCTCTCCCCACTCCGCCGCAGCGCTGCAATCGGAAGCGTTGTACATTCCAAAAAAAATTTTTATATGGCTATAAGTGGATGTAGAGATTCATTCTCCAAGCTTGTAGGTAGTTTCCAAACATTTCATTACCAGGTGAGGTAACATATACAGTGGAATTTCTGGAATGCCAGTGCTGATGTTCTTCTGCTTATAAGTGGTTCAAGTTGTCAGTAGGTCCTGTAATGGAAGGGTCACACTAGGTGAAGGTCAGGTGTGGGTCATGTCAGGTGAAGTCCTTGCAATGCATCTTGTGATGGGGAGATCATGTCAGGTGAGGGTCATTGGGAGGTGAATTGCTGGTCGAAGGGGCTGAAATTGATACTGTCGCTGGTTGGTGGTGCAGTTGATTTGAATTCTCAGGGGCTTGTAGGCTGGTTATAGGTCAATGTGTCTGTTGATGGAATTGTTTGTGGAGTAACAGGCTTTGATGAACTCATGAGCATGGTGGGTGGTAGAGTGGCCGATGACTCTTGTATTGCTCCAATCAAATTGATGCTGTTCAGTGTCAGTGTGAGTAGGGATTAAGGATTTGGGATCATGGTGATTGACTGCTAGCTTGTGTTCATGGATTCTGGTTTTCAGTTGATGTGATATTTGTTCCCCACCCCACCCCATAGAATTGGTTGAAATTGTTACAGTTGATTTTGTAAATTAAATTATTTATTTCAACCTCTAGGAATAACAATAGGCCACATACCCACAAATTCACAGCCATACTCCACCAGAAATTATCCAGAATCAAAGACATGATAAGGATGAAAGAAACAATGAAATTTACAAAAACAACTGTAAAAATTGCAACCAATTCTATGTGGGACAAACATCACATCAACTGAAAAACAGGATCCATGAACACCAACTGGTAGTCAATCACCATGATCCCAAATCTCTTAGGTACACTGACACTAAACAGTCCCAATTGTGATTGGAGCAATACAAGATTCATCAGCCACACTACCACTCGCCGCACTTGCTAGTTCATTGAAGCCTAACATTCCACAAGCAATTCAATCTACAATCAGCCTAAGAACCTCTGAGAATTCAAATCAACTGCACAATCAGCCAGCATCCAAGCAGCAGTTTACCTCCCGATGACCCTCCCCTGACATGATCTACCCACCACAAGACCATCACAAGACCTTCACCTCACGTGACCCACACCTGACATGACCCATTACTAGACCTTCACCTGAATGTGACCCTCCCATCACAAGATCTACTTCTTCTGTATAAGCAGAAGAACACCAACACTGACATTCCCTAAATTTTGCTGACAATGTTACCTAGCCTGGTAACAAAACATTTGGAAAGTAACCCACAGGCTCAGAGAATGAACCTCCATTATCATCCTATACCCGAGCTACAAATATTTTCCACTATTGCATGGCTATAAGTCATGTATAAGCTGTAATGCAAGTCTAAGGCACAGTAACTTGAGAATAATATTTATGACTCAAAAAGTGAGTTGAAAACAATTTTAGGTGCTCAAATAGTGCAAAAGTACAGAATTTCAGTTCTAGTAGGTGAAGGATGTCATTATGATTTTCAGTTGCCTCTCTTATGGAAGGCTTTATATTTCTGACAATATTTTGATATGGAAACTTGTGTGTGTGTTCTGTGATTCTCCTATATATTTTTTATTTGATCTAATCTGATTTGATTTGACTCAAACTGATTTGATTTTGGCACCATCTTTTTCCAGAGCTATTCTAAGCATCTTGAGACAGAAAACAGAACACAAATAAAATAACATAAATACAAAAACACAATCATTATCCATACCTGTTTTTTCAAGAGTTAATGAACATCTTCCTGGGCTGTTTTATGATGATTTTCCTACCAACTTAAACAGATTGGTTGATGTTTAGTTTATAAGTATGATTAGTTGGAATTTATTTTAATGAAATGTTTTGGATTTAACTTTGGATTTATATGTTCCATTGTATGAAAGAGGGATTTTTGTTTTGTGCTACTAATTTATTTTACATCAAAGGAAACTATTTGCATAAAATATGTACATTTTATAAACACTAGATAGTAAGATTTCACAGACCAAGGTGTGATTAAACCAAGGTGATGTATAGACCAAATATTTTTAGTGATTCTCAAAGAGGAAAGTGTGTGTAATTACTGGTGCTAAAATCAAAACATTGCCAGTATTTATTTTGGCATAATTGTATTCATCTTAAGAAATGAGGAAGGAATAATTTAAGAAATATTCTTGTGTTGTCTCTTGTCCCACTGATTTATGGTATTAACATGATACTGCTTGATTGCATTTACCTCATTAGACGGAGCATAAAATTAACTGAAAACTTTTTGAATTAGTTTTTCATTTAAAAAAAACATTGGGCCATTTCTGGTTATATTACAATAATGCTCTCTTGCATTGGGAATAGCTTTGCTTCTGAATATTATCCATCACAGAGACATTTTAACTGATATTCACATCTTGGCTAAAGCAGCTACTTGCATACACAACTCTCCATTTAAATGTACTTTGTAAAATGCATATTTAAAATGAAAATAATGCAATGCACACCCAAGCAGTAGCTCAGCAGTTAAGGTGCTAAACTTGTCGACCGGGCCCTAGATTTGCCCATGTGACATCTTTGTTGCATGAGCTGCACTGGCTTCCATTTTTTTCTGAGTGCAGTTTAAGATGTTGGTCATCACCTGGAAAAGCCCTATATGGCACATGGCCAGGTTACACGTGGGACTACCTTTCCTTAAATCATTAACTTTTATGTCTCTAAGTCTACCCATCCTACTAGGCCAGATGGGCTGCATATACTTCTATTCCTTTTCCCTAAATATTTCCATCTGAGGGGAGCTAGGAAATGTGTCTTTTCTGTGGAACCCTCTTCCTCTATCCCACTGGCCTTTCATAAAGCCTTTGAAGACTTGACTTTTTCCCCCAGGCACTGGCATAAGATTAAATGACAGAACAGTTTATCTTGATGCCAAGTTTTTATTTTTAATATTTTAGTGTATTTAGTGTCATAGGCTTAATATGGTTTCATGTGATATTTTAGCTTTTGATTAGGAGCCACTCAGAGTTGGTAAGAATATAGGTGACTGTATAAATGTTTTAATAAACAAACAAATAAAATAGTATTAATAATGAATTTTTAAAAATCATTATTTTTCCATATCTGTATTGGCTCCTCCGAACTATGCTATTCATGGTAATAATAGGGTAAGAAAAGCCTTACAGAATTAAAATATTTCATAAAAAATCTCTCCCCTAATTTGTAACACATTGTACACCCATTTTATTTTTATTTTTATTTTATTTATTTTGTCAAGCAATTATAAGATAACAGGTATTAGTATAAACATAGTTATGGATACATGAAATGGATACATATAAGAAAAATAAAAAGAAACAATAGGACAGGGACGGTAGGCACATTGGTGCGTTGACCACTCTGTTGCTGAAGTCGTATTTCCTGCAGTCAAGTTTGGTGCGGTTTTTTTATGTCTCATCCCTTGGATAATTTTTTTTTAAAGTAGCAACTGCTGCTGTACAATGATTACAGTGATGGAGTCAGATAGGGAAGATCCTCTTGAGGTGCCTGGAGGATGCATGGACGGGGGACAGAGGTTTTGGCTGAACCCTGGCAAGACTGAATGGTTTTAGGTCTATGGAACTCTTAGATCCAGGCCTTTGACATCTTTAATTCTGGATAGGGTGACACTTCCGCAGATCCAATCTGCAACTTGGAGATTCTCCTGGATATTCCTGTTCAAAGAGCAGGTAGCAGTCGCAGCTAGGAGAACTTCAAGTAGTGTGCCAATTGTGGCCTTTCTGGATCAGGAGTCCCATGCTCAATCATTCAAGCCCTGGTCATCTAATGCCTGGACTACTGCAATGGGGCTAACCTTGAAAACCGTTAGGAAATTTCAACTTGTGCATAGTTAGCAGTGCAAGGAATCTTTGGTGCCCCTAGAATGTTACACTGCTGTTCCATGAGCTGCATTGGCTGCCACTATTTTGGCTGCCAGTCAAGGTGTTGGTTATTATCTATAAAGCCATGCATAACATGAGTCCTGGTTACTAGAAAAATCATCTCACCCATATGGGACAGGCCTGCCCCACCCATTTTTCAGAGGAAGCATGCTGCAGATACCGTCAATCAAGGAACCCCAGCTACTGGGCTCTTTTCCATCACCCGAGTCCTTTGGAACAATGTGCTCCCTTGGGCTTTCAGTGAAGTTTCAGTGAAGTTAAAATGCAACAACCAATAATTCCTATATATAAATTTACCCAGGAATAATTACCATGGGATAATTCTGAAATACTAAAGTATGTTCTTCAGAATGGATTTTGTATGAGTAGTCCTTCCACCTCTACATCCTATAACAGCAAAGTGGATTGCTTCATCAAAAGCTTAGGATCCATTCAGATTAGATCAACTAAGTTTAATATTATTCAATCCAGTGCCTTTATACTTTAAAAGCCTTTCACTAGAGCAGGAATGTCAAACTCAAGTCCCGGGGGCCAGATCTGGCCCATGAGGTACTTAGATCTGACCCATGAGGACATGCTGGAAATGGTGAAGGACTGGCCTGCGGTGCCTCTGCCAGTAAAAACAGCTCAGGAGGGCTGTCCCGAGCTCCATTTTTGCTGGCAGAGGGTTGCAGGATGCTGTTGCAGCTGAAAACAGAGCTTGGGAGCCACAGATGGCCCCGACATGAGTGACATTGAGCTGGCCACACCCACCCCGGCCCCCTGAGGTCAAACACAACTCTGATGAGGCCCTCAATGAAATTGAGTTTGACACCCCTGCACTAGAGTAATGGAGAAATGCATAATTTCCTGGAAACAATTCATTGAAATCCTGAGCTTAATTTAAGCAGGATAGCACTATAACATTATAATTATAAAGCTTAGTTTAGATCCATTCCATCACAGAAGGGACATTACTAAAGAATATTATCAAGTATTATCCTCATAGGCAAAATGTAGGTTTTTTATGTATCTAAAAGCTATAGATAATATTAAATTAGGTGGTTTTTTATTTTGGAACCTGTCTGCTATCATGGCTGAATGTATTTGAATATTGAAAATAACAAGAAGCCTTCTAAGTACCAAAAAATAAAGAATACCACTGAGCAAAACTCAGATCCTACCAATATAGATACATAACAATATTTTGCCCGGGAGTCTTAAGAGTACTTTGTATTTTAAATCAGAAGTTATTAAATAAGCTGAATCCACTATAGTCTTTATGTTAATAGACATTAATAAAAATTGGGGCGTGAAATTAATGTTGTCCGTTAAGTCCAATTTATATCTGATCAACTTTATTTTGCCATGTGTTTTCCTTAACTGGACAGGCAGATGCTTTGAAGAATTCTAAAACAAAGTCTGCAGCGATAGCATTTTTTCATTATTATCTGGTAGTCCTGGTATTTGATCAGGACTAGATTCATTCCTAAAAAAAGAACAACATAGACCTACATAATAACAAATGACAAAATAACTGTGGTATTTCATTGCTTGAAATTAAGGTCATTAATCCAGAAAAAATCTTATTGAGCCCTTTTACAACATGATGTTATCAAATATATGTTGCATTCCAACTCTTAAAATCCTTAGCTAGCCTTTGTTGGCCAAACTGGTTAATAAATTACATGAATTGAAATCCAACTTATCTCAAGAACGTCTTGTTGGGGGTCATTTAATGCAGGGATGTCAAAATTCACGGCCTGCGGGCTGGATGCTTCACACGTTTGTCACACTCACCCCCATTTTAATAAAAAAAAGTTGCAATACGTCACATAATGATAATGTGATGTGAGTTTGACACCCCCAATTTAATGCATGTTTATAATAATAAACAATATGAATCAGAATTTTATTGTATTTGGTGCTGATTATCATCATATTAATATCTCTACTCATTATACTGGTCTTTCATTTTTATTATGAACTTCAGGGCAGAGCTTGCTTCATGCTGCGATGCTATGCATAATTTTATTGCTTCTCAAAATAATACCCCACTGGGAAGCAACATGACTTATGAAGTGGACAATAAAAAAACCATCCACATTACAGAGGACATATTCCAGATGTTGCCAGAGGTAAGAATAGCTATGATGTTTATAATATATCATAAACAAAGCAGTATAGGACCAATAAGAGGTGGAAAAAAATTTTTTTGAGTTTAGTTTTGACAATAATAATTAAAAAAATAAATTCTATTCAACTCAGCTCTAGTCAGATGTGATGTACAATTTCACCTCACCAGAATTGAAGAATGCCTTTTGCATGAGAAAGTTTTGTCAGTTTGAAATAAATGATTAGGCCAAATACAAAGACTCAAATGTAAAATTGATCCATGTTTTGGTCCATAATTGTATGCAAGGTCATTGCTATGTACCTCTAGCATTTTAGAAAGCAAATATGGTAAGAAGTTATGGAGATACACTATAGAAAGGTATGCATTCATTGACTGGATTCACATTTCATCTTATATACTATGGGCTTGATTTGTATATAAATGTTGCTATTGTAGGTTGTAGACCAGTGGTTCCCAAAGTGGGCAGTACCACCCCATGGGGGGCAGTGAGATGCTTTAAGGGGGTGGTAAGAGGTAAGGGGGCCAGCGGGGGGGCGTTTGAGGTGCTGGCCCCGCAGGCTCACTGACTGCCGGCTACGCAGCCCATTGACTTTCCAGCCAGCCAGGCTTGCGCACAGGATGCAGCTGGGTGCAGCTGCGTCTCTCCAAGGCACGTGGCTCGGTTCGGTTGGCCTCTTTGTGGACATCCTGGACCTAGAACCTAGCCTCCCTCTGCAGCCCGGTTCTTCCGACCGAGCCATGCGCTTGCTTGCTTGCTTACTTAATTTCCAAGCAATCGTTCACTCCGCCTCCACCGGTCTGGGCTGCTTCCGCATGCCTTCCTCTTCCTGGGCCGAGCATAAAGATGGGTGGAATGCTTCATTGAAGTTGTGAGTCTCTGAGCATTTGCAGAGTACTTCCCCTTGCTTGGCCCGATGGAAGTGGACCTTGGGTTGAAGCAAAAAGGGTGAGGCTGGCTGCATCGCTTCCCTGGGGAAGTTGGCATTGCAAAATTGGATGCCAAAGGGGGCAGCTGCAGGGTGCTGGAGAAGGGGCAGAGGGGGCAGCTGCAGGAGGCTGGAGAAGAGGCAGAGGGGGCAGCTGCAGGGTGCTGGAGAAGGGGCAGAGGGGCAGCTGCAGGAGGCTGGAGAAGAGGCAGAGGGGGCAGCTGCAGGGGCTGGAGAAGGGGCAGAGGGGCAGCTGCAGGAGGCTGGAGAAGAGGCAGAGGGGCAGCTGCAGGGGGCTGGAGAAGGGGCAGAGGGGCAGCTGCAGGAGACTGGAGAAGAGGCAGAGGGGCAGCTGCAGGGGGCTGGAGAAGAGGCAGAGGGGCAGCTGCAGGGTGCTGGAGAAGGGGCAGAGGGGCAGCTGCAGGAGGCTGGAGAAGAGGCAGAGGGGCAGCTGCAGGGGGCTGGAGAAGGGGCAGAGGGGGCAGCTGCAGGAGGCTGGAGAAGAGGCAGAGGGGCAGCTGCAGGGGGCTGGAGAAGGGGGCAAAGGGGGCAGCTGCAGGAGACTGGAGAAGAGGCAGAGGGGCAGCTGCATTAAGGAGCAGGAAGATCTTAGCCACAATTTATTCATTGGCTAAGCCAGAATCAAACAGCATGCTAAACTCTAAACCAGAATGGCTGGGTTGATATATTCAGCCCGTGTTTCTCAACCTTGGCAACTTGTGTGGACTTCAATTCCCACTCTGGCTTTGCTCTACTAACTTTCTCAAAGTGCCACTGCTGTCTCATTCTTTCTTTCTGTTTGTCCATCCATCTATCCATCCATCCATCCATCCATCCAAAGGTCTGCCTGCCTTCCTTTCTACCTACCTACCTACCTACCAATATAGATCTATCTATCTATCTATCTATCTATCTATCTATCTATCTATCTATCTATCTATCTATCATCTATCCATACATACATCCAAAAGGTCTGTCTGCCTGCCTCCCTCCCTCCCTCCCTACCTACCTACCTGCCTACTTGTCTTTCTCTCTACCTACCTATCTACCAATATAGATCTACCTACCTACCTACCAATCTACTTACCTACCGACCTATCCATACATTCATCCAAAAGGTCTGCCTGCCTGCCTTCCTATTTACCTATCTATCTACCAATCTATCTACCTACTTACCTACCTGTCTCTGTCTGTCTGTCTGTCTCTCTCTCTCTCTATCCATCCATCCATCCATCCATGTTTGAGGCCCTGCAGTCACATTGGGAAAGTAGAGCAAAGCCAGTCTGGGAGGAAGGGAGGGGAGAGAGAGAGAGAGAGGGAGGGAGGGAGGGAGGGAGGGAGAGAGAGAGAGAGAGAAAGAGAGAGAACTGATGCATCAGATTGAATGAGGCCTAGTCTAGACTGAGGCCTTTTTCCACATTGAAACATTTTTGCCAGCACATTGAAACATCTTTGGCTTCTATTAAAGGTTTTGTGGACAAAACATGGTCAAGGCTATCAGGAAGCTCTCACATTTTGTTGAGGCTTTAAACAGGATCCATTGGACCAGATCTCCATTCTAAAAATTACTTTTCCCCAATGTATTAATTACAGTGCCAATTCTGAAGAAGGCAAAACCAAAATGTACTGGTAAATTATAAGGAGAACACACACACACACACACACACACACACACACACACACACACACACTCCCTTCTAATCCTGTTGGAGCAGGTGATTGGACTAGAAAAGATATCTCATTATCTTTCTCCTCCCTCCTTTATTTCTTTTTCTTTCTGTCCCTTCCTTCCATCCCCTCCTCTTTCTTTGTCCCTTTTTCTTTCTTTCCCTTTTCTCTTTCTTTTCTTCCTTCTTTCTCTGTCTCTCTCTCTTTTCTTTCTCTCTCTTTCCCTCTTTCAGGCTCACCCCATTGACTTGACTTGCTTGGGCAGGTCCCTCCAATCCAGTGGGCTCAATGGGGTGGACCTGTGGGGCCGGCACCTAGAACGCGGCAGTGTCGGCATGTTTGAAAAGTAGAGCAAAGCCAGAGGTCGGTAATTTTTGCTGCAAAGAATCACAAAAGCTTCTGGGTTGTGCACAAGAAAGGATATGCGTCAATGCAGTTCAGCAACATAAAATAAAGAAATACAAATAAAACAACAAGAATTGGCAAAGCATCTCTGATTAGATTTTATTCTCTGCTAGAATCTAATCAGAGATGCTTTGCTGATTCTAGTGCAATGACCTGCTCCAGCAGGGTTAGAAGGGAATGTGTGTGTGTGTGTGTGCATGGCTGTCAAAACTCCAAAAACAGATCAAGTATCTCTGGGGAGGCCAGTCATAAATTAGAACATTTGCTAAGCAACCAGCCATTAAGTGAGGACCACGTATATTTGGTTTGCCAGTCACCTGGCCACACCCACCCAGTCACATCACCACCAGATCACACCTATCCTGTCGTGTGACCAGCAAGCCATGCCCAGCCAGCAAGCCATGCCCACCCAGTCACGTGACCAGCAAGCCACACCCTCAAATTAGGCCACACCTACAGAAATTTGAATCCCACCCTTGGGTGGGGGTCACCGAGGATGAGTTTGTAGCACCAAGGGTGGGTGGACTGAAAAAGTTGGGGAACCACTGTTGTAGACCATGTTTATGGTTTTGCACAGCAGCATTTCAACAAACCATGATTAAATGAAAATTGGCTTAATGAAATGTGTGTATCCCGAATTATTGTTTGGTCCCTGGAAAACACTGGGAGTTTAAGGATAGGAGACTTATACTTACTAGCAATCATTCAGTAAGTACTTTATTAAAAGAAATGGATGCTCATCCTGTTTTAAACTCTGACAACTCTGTCACTGTCTCTTGTTTTCAGTTTCAGCCTCTGGATTTTCCTTTCAAGCATTGTGCAGTTGTTGGAAATGGAGGAAATCTTAAGAGTTCCAATTGTGGAGCTGAAATAGATAAATCTGACTTTGTGTTCAGGTGAGATTTTAAGTATGATAATCCACTCATTGCATTAATACAAAAGAGAATCATTGCATTAATAAGAAAGAGAGTCAACCAGCCTTTCCCAATGTGGTGATATTGGCTATGGATGACCGGAGTTATAGCCTAACAGAAGCCTAGAAGACGAAGGCACATGTTGTAGAACAGGGATGTCAAACTCATGGCCCTCCAGATGTATGACGCTGGCCACGGTCCACCCCCAGTTTATGAAGGAGAAAAGGTTGTGATATGTCATGTGATGGCAGCATGATGATGCGAGTTTGACACCCCTGATGTAGAAGAATGTAAAGATCATTAACTGCAAATATAACATTGTTTATACCCACCTTTCAATACCAGCTGATTGTGCCGGAATTTAGATATTCAAGTACAGTATGGTCAGTTCTAAGTAGGGATAGCAAGCAAAGGGTTAAGTTATATTTGCTATGTTTGCCTGTATGGTTTTTTATTGCTCTGTAATGAAATCAGCTGTATCAGATCCATACATATGTTGAGGTGAGCTTAGTTCTGAGGTTTTCTATTGAAATGAAGACAACCTGAATCAAATAAATGCACGGTACTTCCACCTCACCAGTTTTCTTTCCCCAAATGATCTATTGAAGTACTTCTATTGTAGCTTGTTGCAAATGTAACTGGACTTAAGACCAACCTCACATCTGAAGAGTTACCTCTGATCCATCTATTCTCCTTTTGAAAGGCTGACAAGATGGAAAGGCTGTTACATATTTTTTGTAGTTACATAAATTTGTGTCTACTAAACTAAAAGATACATAAATTTGTATCACAAATCCATCCACATAATTAGATAAATATCCTCCCATTGTAAAGAAGGAACGCTGTAAGTTAGTTATGATTCCTAATTTTGAGCTTCAGATATTATGTATATGATACATTTCAGCATATATTTATGCCAAAACATAGGTTCCATTATTTCTTAAAGACATATTTGGAAAAAGCCTTAGAAATCCAATCTTTCAGATACAGTGACAAGGCTATAAAAGTAATAAAACTACAATTCTCAGAATTCAGCTGGCTAGAGGTTAGATAGAGCCTGATTTGGTAAAATTAATGTATCTTTTAATACTTGAGAGAAATCTGACTATTACAATAGGGGAATAGGAGTGGAATCTAAACACCTTTTGTAAAATTACAGGTGTAATCTTCCCCCAACCAGCGGAAATGTCAGTCAAGATGTTGGCAATAAGACAAACCTTGTAACTGTTAACCCAAGCATTATAGCTCAGAAGTGAGTATACCTGTAGTATGATTTGCAATCTATGTTTAATTATTAGGCTAAACATCCAGAAACTCATTGGTGTGTTATCCACACCATCATGGCTTCTCAGTTCTATTGGCTTCATTAATGTCTCAAATTCCTTCTTAAAAGGCAGGCTAATGCAAAGAGAGATCCTTATCCTTTCCATCCTTTGAAAAAATAATGCAGCCGTGGAGCCCTATAGTTTCTGCTTCCACAAATTTCTCCATTGCTTTGAGATCAAGAAAGCATTGGAATAATGAAAACCATTATCTAAAAAGTGCCAATAGGCTTTCTTGTCTCTCAGTGCCCCTTAAGGTTTTGCTTCAGTGCTGTAGCTACTTTTATATTATGCATTGACTGAACATATGGCAAAGAATCAAAAGGAAAGGGAGGAATAGATTTTCCATGAAACAAAATCTGCATAGTTATTTTTTTAAAAAACAGCTCACTTTGTGTACAAACTAAATACTTGTAAATTTTAATAAACTGTAAGCTCATTCTGTCTGCCTGTCTAAAGTTAAACTACTGCTACTTAAGGAATATGCCCTACATTTTTAGCACATATCCACATCCAGTATCTTTGCTCTTATGACCAGATATAACAAACTGAATGATCGGAAGGCCACCTTCCTGGAAAACATTGCAAGTTATGGAGAAGCTTTCCTCTTGCTACCCGCTTTTTCCTTTAGAAGCAACACAGCAGCATCTTTCAAAGTACATCACACCCTGAGAGAGTTCAGCGCAAAACAGAAGGCCATATTTTTCTATCCAAGGTATCTCAAAAGTCTTGCCCAGTTCTGGAGAACTAAGGGTGTCAAAGCCTACCGACTGTCTTCTGGCTTCATGATCACCAGTGTAGCAGTGGAACTCTGTGAGAATGTGAAGCTGTATGGTTTTTGGCCTTTCTCCAAAAGCATAGCAGGTATCCCCATAAGTCATCACTACTATGACAACCAACTTCCAAAGCCAGGTTTCCATGCCATGCCTAAAGAGTATAACCAGATTCTCCAGCTCCATGGAAGAGGTATCCTCAAGTTGCAATTTGGCAAATGTTTGACAGAGTAGTCCATGTTTTTGTTTCAGAATGGAGGACACTTCTGTGAAGGCCATACATTCCTATTCTGGTAGAGGGGAGAAGAGTAGATGATAGGTGATGCCAGAAGTGTTGGATGCTGGAGCTCAAACTGGGTTGTAAAACCTCTTTTCTCTCTGTCTTTCTGAAACTCTTTTTTTTTTCTTTGTGACAATCCATTTGTTTATAGAAGTCCCTTCTCTGATTCTATTTTATCCACTTGACATTTTCTAAAATTATTGTCTATAAAGGGCTTTTGAATGAGGACACCTGCACAGAATTATGGTGAGAACCAGAGGGAGCATTAGGATCAAAGATTTGCCATTTTTACTTTCAATAAAAGAGAATATGTATAGCTCAGGGTTGAACTGGAAAGTCCTTGGTGCCCTCTGAATCTGGTTGTTTTCTTGTAGATATTTCATTAGCCAACTAAATAAAATAATCGGTGACTTACATTGATGATATTATCTAGGCAGGTAATGAAATGTTTGCATGCAAATAACCAGGCTTGCAGAGCACTAAGAATTCTTTATTTTATTTGAGTATATAGTAATTAATTAAGCAGCAATGGCTTCATGTCTTATAACTGGGAAGGAAAATCTGTAACCCATAATCACATACTATCTTCAAAACCAGACCTCTACAATTGAGATTACTACATAGTTTGTTGTTAGTTGGAGATAGAGATGCATAAAAGTTGTAAAAGAAGCCTAAATATTTTAATACGGCTTTACGATTTTTAATGCCATCTGAAAACCAGGGAAAAATAGATCTTACTCCTGCCTAGGGTTAAATAGGGCCACCACGTGATCATTGTACATCCATAAACCTGAAGCTTTTAACTGCTCCAGAAATGTTAATTGACTTGCCACTTTAGAGTGCCTCTGACTGTTATTACCTGTGAATTTTTCTGGGCATATCCTTAACTAAAATTATAATTTTAATTTTGCCATGTGCCATGTGAACATGATACCTCCTTGTAGAAGGAACGTGGGAGAGAAATAAATGGAGTCTTGCTAGATAAAAATCATTCTATTCAATGCAAACTTTGTTCCCTACAAAGATCAGCAAGAACGTAAATTAAAAATATCCAAAATAATATATCTAAAAACATTCATGATGTATGCAAAGATATTTTAAAAAACAATAATGTATGGGCTTATGTATGAACTTCTAAACACAGATTTGATACTAGGGGAAATGCTGGCTTAGAATGAATGATGTTCTGCATTTTTTAAATCATTAACCTTTAGCCTAAAAGAGAAGCTGTATAATTTTTTATTGAGTTTTCCAGAGAAAATAATGTTTGATGATATTCTCAAGGAGGAGATCTGAACTTTTTATATTTATTTTATATGTAAGGAGATTTTAAGATACCCTATCTTTCACTGGACAATTATTTCTCCATCGATATTCAGCCTCCTTCTCTTTATTGAATCCCAAGGTAAAATGTCATGACACAGAGATGTACTGCAATCTGTTGTTGGACTTGATCAATGATTAATTTTTCCAAGTATAACCTACAAAACATTTTGTACTTAAGTATGGCGATACAAATAAAAGTAAATGTGTGCCATTATAAATGGTTGTAATCTACCTTTTTACATAGATTACATTTTCAAAGCTCAGAATATTCACTAGAAGACACAATCTCAGGATGAAAGTGGTGTTTATGTAGCTTTGCATGCTTAGTTGTTATTCTTATAAATGTATTTATTGTTTTCTTAATACAACCTAAAATGATAGAGCACTGTCTGTCTAAGATCTTGAAATATTACTGAACCTTTTCCAATGTGCAAAGAGTTATACATGGACTATGTTTGAATGTAAGCCTTCCTCTGCCTTGTGCCATTGCTTTTTTGTTTTTGTTACTTGTGGAAACTCAATGTATTATCCAACTTATTTCTATGAAATATTAAATTGCCAAAAAGTGAAACCCTCTGCAATCTCTTCACACCAGTGTGCAGGTAACATGTACTGAATCTTCTGCATATTTGTCTTGTTCATCTCCTCTACAGAATCTTCTGTTATACTTAATAGTAATTGAGAGCAGGCAAGAGATTTTAAAAAAATATTCCAGCATGCCTTATACAATCAAATACTCCAAGAATTAAACTCCATTTCATTCTCCAGTCATAATATCAAAAATTACATATTCCTGTATATTGATAAAATAAAAAAAGATGAAAGTATACTTTATAAGTGTAACACTAAAGAATGGAATTCATGAGGTCAGAATAATGTGAAAAAGAAAAAAAAATGTTTTGCAGGGAACTAGTGCCAATGTGCTTTCCACACCCATAATACTTTTCTTGTATGGGCAGATAATCTATTTCTAATTCATGCATGTTTTACAGATAATCATCTGGACTCTGATATTTAATTCTTAATATGCGTTTCATTAAAATACTATTAGAATTAAATTATTAACAAGTCTTGATTAAATTTTCTTTTTTTAACAACATGAAACAAAGGAGAACAAATTATATCATGCATTCCAATAAAAAATAGGATTTGCCTCTTGGGCAACATTTTCAGACCATTGATGGCATTCCATTAACCAAATGAGGCACTTGTCTATAAAAATTGGAGAAATAAATAACTTTCTGAATTACTTTCTCCAGAGATGAAAGTCAGAACAAATATTCCACTGAGCATAGGCACTTTCAGAAACTGAAATTCTGGTTACAAAGCTCAAGGAATTCTGTCAGGGTCAATCTATATGTGAAAATCATATCTAGTTTTGATAATTAAATCTCTCTCAGATTTTCCATAGTCAGCAGAAATGTAGAAACTACATAGATCCAGCTGCCTTTTACATATGTTCTCAATTGGTACCACTATCACAGGGTGGGCAACTATGGCCCTTTTATGAATTATGGACTTCAACTCCCAGAATTCCTGAGCAAGCCATGCTAGCTCAGGAATTTTGGGAGTTGAAGTCCACAAGTCATAAAGGGGCCATAGTTGCCCACCTCTGCACTATCAGAATACAGAATAACAGAATTGGAAGGGACCTTGGAAGTCCTCTAGTCCAAGCCCATGCTGAAGCAGGAGAGCCCATATCATTCCAGACAAATGGCTGTCTAATTTCTTAAAAACCTCCAATAGTGGAGCCCACACAATTTCTAAGGGAAAATTGTTTTCAATTTTCAGCAAAATTTTCCTTAGTTTTAGGTGGATCTCTCCTTGACAAGTTTCCATCCATTATTTCTTGTCTTGCCCTTAGATGCTTTGGAGAACAGGTTGACTCCTTCTTTCTGAAAATGGGACTAATCCTCCCTCCATTAGATAATCTAATGGAGAGAGGATTAGTCCCATTAGACATACTCAGTTGCTGCAGCTATTCACTTTACGTTTTAGACTTCAGACCTCTACTCGTAACTTCGTTCTGCACTTTTTCTAGAGGCTGAACAACTTTTTTAATGTCATGGTGACCAGAACTGAATGCAGTATTCCACATGTAGTCTCACCAAGACAGGATATAGCAGCACTAATATTGTATGTGTTTTGAATAGACTGTTTCTCTTTTGATGCAGGATTCCTAGACCCCACTCACAGTTACTACCATTAAGCCAGATATTATCTTTTCTATAACTGCATTTGATTTTTCTTTCCTAAGCATAAAATGTTACTTTTCTCACCACTGTGTTGCATTTTGTTAGATAGGGTCCAGTGTTCAAGTCTATCAAACTCTTTCTGGAACTTCTAAAGTGTTGGCTATTACCCCTAGCTTGGTGCTGTCTGTGAATTTGTAATAGTTCCCTTTTATTCCCTCATCTAAATCATTTATGAAGATGTTGAAGAGTACCGGACCTAAGACAGAACCTTGGGTATCCTACCGAATACTTCCTTCCATGTAGATGTAGTTCTATTGAGGACTACACATTGAGTGTGGTTGGTCAGCCAGATGCGATTCCATCTGGTGGTGATGCTGTCTCAGATTGCTCTATTTTACTAAGAAGTAGGTTGTGGTCTACTTAATCAAATGCCTTACTGAAGTCCTGAAGCACATGCCACTGTTGTTATACTCCATTCCTGATTCTTGATTTCAGAGAAATGTAATCTAAGTGGAGACACATAACTCAGTAGCTGACAAGATCCGTGTGAGAAATTCCTACATATGTGTTGTCACAATGTTAGAATTTTGCACTGGACTTAAAAGCACGCTATATTTGAAAATTCATTAAACAAATCAATATGGCTTCAGCTTATAAAACCAGGGAATGTCCTTTTGGTTTTTATGTCTATTGAAAGATAGCTTATGGTTTTCTCCAGAACTTTTAAATAAATACTTTTTCATTGTAGTATTTATTGGTTTATTGAATTTCTACAATGATTGAGCTATTGGAAATAGAATCCCAAACTATTTATGCTTGCGTAATATTTTCCTCTTCTTTTAGTCTCTTTTCAGTAAATTTGTCACAACACTTGATACTGTACAGTCCAACTATAATATTGTTGTCTATTTGAAATTATTACTAAGTGTCTGATTATATTTCTGTATCAATACCTTCATTTTTTGTGCAATGTATTGGGAATTGTACTCTGCTGCCTTTCTGTATCGGTTTATTGTTTTTAGGTAATATTTTGTCATCAGCCAAAAGACATTGTTGATGCTTTGTTTTAATGAAGTATCTCAGTGCCAAAGATGTTTGCTTTTATAGATATAAAGTATATATTGGTTGGTGAACTAAAATATTTTTGTGGTTTTATTTGAAAA
This sequence comes from Pseudonaja textilis, assembly GCF_049901715.1. Lineage (NCBI taxonomy): Eukaryota > Metazoa > Chordata > Lepidosauria > Squamata > Elapidae > Pseudonaja > Pseudonaja textilis. Next base: position 23,847,369 of record NC_142008.1, on the reverse strand, counting down.
TTTGCTAATAAAAAGTTTTGTGGTATTTATTGCATCTACCAATTCATTTTATGCCTACATTCAGATCATTATGAATGCATACTCATATTAAGATGAGGGATCCCCAAGTATTTTAGGATTGTTGGAGAACATGGAATTTTGAAGATTGTATAGGTACCATCAGAAAAAAAAGCACCATGGTGTGTATAAGTGTTCAAGTAACCAAACACCCATGTGCCAGAAGGCAAGCTGGTGAAATAATTTTGTTCTTCCATACATTCTCTGTGGCTTTTCAGAAATTTCTGCCTTCCCCAGCTTCATGTGTATGTATGCATCTCTAAGCATTCATCCAAAGAGCTAGACTGCAACCATTCAACATGTTTTCTTAAGATTGTTTCTTTGAATGTGTATGTGATTCAGATATTTTTGTTTGAAATAAAGATTAAGTTGAGATTGTATGTTTTGTTTTTCTACACATACGATCATGAAAATTTTATGTCCCAGGTGAAACATACAATTAGAAAGATCACCATTAAAATGAAACAGGGACAGTTAGTATATTTTCTCATTTGCTTATAAACAAGTCAAATAACCATAATCCTACATTTAACAAATTAATTGAAGAATAGACAAGGTAAGATATGTTTTATATTGCCTCCATTTAGGGAGAAAGTTTCATTTATTATAATTGTTTTTTTATGTTGAAAAGTTACCAAAACCAACTGTTTTTGAGAAAATTCTCTTTAGGTATGACGTGAATCAAGACATGCAAATGAATTGTTTACCATGGCAAGAGACTGGTACTGTATTTTTATAACCAATGTCTCTGATTAAGCTCTGCTGGAAGATTCTCATTTGCATGGCTTAATTAAGTGATGGCCCCAAAGCTCATTCTACTGAAACAAAAAGGTTTCTGTATGCAGTGGTTGTTAGGTCTTTTGTTAACATGCTTTGCACACATAACCAAATCTTGGAAAATGAGAAGTTGTCCTCTTTCCATCTCTTAAAGCCATCTAACCTTCTGACTATTGTTATCAAATCTTAAGGTATTGATTTATATAAATTAATTGTGAACTATGACAATAACTATTATATTGCACGTACAGGAAAGAGGCTGTAGTCAAGTTTATTTCAATAAATCACAAAATTAGAATGGGGTTGTTTATTTGTTTTTGCTCTACTCCTCTGCCTCTTTGTAAATAAGAATTTATATCTGGCTTGCCTTCCCTAAAAATGAGTCACATAAAAAGTGAATTGTAAAATAGGAAAATGGACAAACACATACACACAAACACAAGACTTTAAAGCATAACATTGACCCTAGACTGGTTGGATTTGTGAAGTGAACTTAACTGGTTATTTGGTTTTTACTCATTGTGCTATATGAATTGAGTCTTTATGGTTTCTAAATGATGACTTTATACCAGATTATGAACCAAATACAATCAGACATGTTTTATGCAATACAACAGAGTGACACTTTGGCTTAAGACCCTAACTATTTTTCTAGGTCTAGGAATTATTTAGGTGTACTTTTTTCTGAACATACAAATTATCCTTTCTATTGTAAGCCTTGTGATCTTGTAAGTACAATAAATGAAGACTTTGTCTGACTGCTCTGATTACGTAAGTTCCGTAACAATGGAGAACTAGATAATATCTCTTTATATTATGTAACCCTGTCTCCTTAGTAGGGTATCATGAATTTGGAGGCTGGACAGAAAGATCTCCACACCAATGGCCAGAACAATTTTCCTATATATCAACTTCAGCTTCAATTTCTGCAACAACGTTAATTGCTCATACATGGAAGACACTCACTTCCACAAAACCTGACAGCTCATTGAAGGAAGATCATGGCTAAGTGTCCAGTGATAGCTCAGCTGATCCCAGAGCAGGGCAACCAATTTGCTACATTGGAGGATGTTAACCTGTGTCGGGCATGTCCTGCCTGTTGTAGAGCGATGGTAAGGAGGAGGCATGAGACCAGAGCGTACAACTAACAGGCTTTATGTCAATGAATAAAGGGTTGTCGCGTCTGCTAGCTAACTCGCAGACCAGCGGGCGACAACGGGCTGGCTCTGCCCGACAGCCGGCTTATATAGCCGGCTGTCAAACGGAGCCAACCAATGGGAGCTGCTGGTGCTCCCGCTCAAACAGCGGACCTGGTTGGGAACTCCAACCAGTTCCACAGACATAACACTCCTTTCCCCCAGCTGGGAACATGCATAGTCTTGTAGGTATGTGGGTTGTCTTCGCTGGCGACCAGAGCGTCGCAAGTCGGGTGAACTGCCGGCCGGTGTCAAGTCCTGGCTCTCGGGACGTGCCCCAGCGGTCGTTGGTGCGTGGGCTTGCCCTGGTGTGGTGTCCGGCGGTGCTGGCGAAACCTCCTGCTCTGGTTGATCCGACCGAGTCTCGAGGTCCTGCTGGTCAGCTGGGTCGCTCGGTGGCTGGATCAGTGACTCCGGTTGTAGACTCGGGTTCTCCATCCAGCCCTCTCGCTCGTCAGGGAAAACCAGGTTCCGCAGGAGATCTGCATCAGGCGTGGGTGAGGCGCCGTTGGCACTGGCAGGTTGGCACGGGTTGGTATCTGTCGCGCCCGTCCGTCGCCTTCTGAGTTGATCCACGTGTCTCCGCCACAAACGTCCATCCTCCAGGAGAACCCGGTAGGATCTGGGGCCGGTGACTGACACGATTTGTCCCGGCACCCACAACGGGTCCCCCGTGTAGTTCCTGGCGTATACCAGGTCTTGTGGGGCGAAGTCTCTGACCAGACTATCGGACCCTAGAGGGGTGTCTGGGCAATAGTGTCTAGGGTGGTTCTAAGCCGTGTCCCCATCAAAAGTTCGGCAGGAGATTTGTTGGTGGTAGTGCAGGGTGTTGTGTGCTGGCTGAGTAGGAAACGAGACAGCTTAGAGTGCCAATCCGCCTGGCCAAACCTGGCGAGTGCCTCCTTGGTTGACCTAACTGCTCTCTCTGCCATCCCGTTGCTAGCGGGATGGAATGGTGCTGTAAGGACGTGCCTGATGCCCAAGTTGGCAGTGTACATGCCGAATTCACATGATGTGAACTGTGGGCCATTGTCTGAAACCAGGGTGTCTGGAAGCCCGTGGGTGACAAATAAGCGAGTTAGGGCTTTCACTATTGCCTGGGTGGTGGTTGTGGGAAGTAAGGCTACATCAATCCACTTGGAGTATGAATCCACGACCACCAAGAAGGTCCTGCCATGCACAGGCCCAGCCAGGTCGACGTGCAGGCGGGACCAGGGGGCATTAGCACTCTCCCATCTGGTGGGCGTGGCAGCTGGAGGGGCGGCCCTGGTTTGTTGGCAAGGTTGGCAAGAGCTTACCCAGTTGGCGATTTGAGCGTCCATACCAGGCCACCAGACGTAGCTGCGGGCCAGGGCCTTCATTCTTACGATGCCCGGATGTCCCTCGTGCAGCACTTTCAGGATGGGTACTCGCAGGGATGCAGGGATGACCACTCTTGTTCCCCGCAGTAGGCAACCTTGTAATTTTGACAGCTCCTGCTGGCGGGTTTTAAAGGGGACAAAATCAGTTGTACATTGAGTTTCCAGCCACCCCCTTCCCACCCAGTCCATAACCTGGGCGATGATTTTGTCCTTTTTCGAGTGCGCCGCGATGTCCTCGGCTGTCACTGGAAGCTTGAGTTCGTTGACCTCGAAAATAGCATGGATGGGCGCTGGGTCTTCGACTGGGACTGGCAGGGGGCAGCGACTAAGGGCATCGGTGTGGCTCAGGGTCTTGCCAGGACGATGCACTAACTTGAATGAGTAGGCGGCCAGAAACAAAGTCCATCTGGTCATTCTGGGTGAAAGTACCTGCGGAGTTTGCTTATCTCCAGACAGAAGTCCTAAAAGAGGTTTGTGATCAGTCACTAACTCAAAGTGGTGGCCAAACAAGAACTCGTGGAATTTCTTAACTGCAGCCACTGCGGCCAGGGCCTCTTTATCGATCTGGCTATAGTTCCTCTCGGTAGGAGAAAGAGTCCAGGAAAAGAAGGCAATTGGTGCCTCGGAACCGTTGGGGAGTCTGTGGCTCAGGACAGCCCCAATGCCAAAAGGGGATGCGTCAGCGGCCAGGACCAGGGGAAGACGTTGATCGAATTGAACTAGGACCGCTTCTGATGTGAGTAAGGATTTGACTGATTTGAAGGCATGGGCTTCCTTGGGTCCCCAGTGCCAGGGTGAGTCTTTATCTAGTAGCCTATGTAATGGTTCAGCGACAGATGCCTTGTGTGGGAGGAATGAGGCGTAAAAATTCAAGAGTCCCAGGAAAGCTTGTAGTTCAGTCTTGTTGGTAGGTGTGGGTGCCTCATGGATGGCCTTCACCTTGGATTCAATGGGGTGGATGCCAGAGGCGTCTATTCTATAACCCAGAAAGTCCACCTGCCTAGTGGCGATGGCACACTTCTCCCTCTTGAGTTTTAGGCCATGCTGCCTGAACCTCTCTAGCACTGTCCTGACTCTCTGAATGAGCTGGGGCCTGTTTGTGGCTGAGACTAAGATGTCATCGAAGTAGGGAACCACTCCTGGGAGACCCTGGAGAATCCTCTCCATGAGTTACTGGAAAATGCCTGGGGCTACGCTGACCCCGAATTGGAGGCGCTTACATTTGAATGCCCCCCTGTGCGTGACTATTGTTTGTAACTCCGCTGTCTGCTCATCGACAGGGAACTGTTGGTATGCCTGGGACATGTCTAACTTAGCGAAAATGGTGCCGGGTTCGAAAGTGTGTAACAGATGCTGAATAACGGGCACAGGGTAAGCGCTGACCTGCAGATAGCAGTTGAGCGTGGTTTTGTAATCCGCGCAGATTCTCAAACTGCCATCTTTCTTGAGTGGGGTGACTATGGGGGTCTCCCATTTAGCGAAATCAGTGGGTTCTAGCACCCCTTGCTTAAGTAGTTTGTCTAGTTCTGCGTCCAATTTCGGACGGATGGCAAAAGGCACCCTCCGGGTTTTAAACGAAGAGGGATTGCCTGGGGTCTACTGAAAATGATATGCGGGTGCCCGAATAGCAACCCAGCTCATTGCTAAATACGTCGGAAAAATCTGAAAATAGTGTATCTACATCAGAAGTTGAGACAGCATGGATCCCGGTTACACTAAGGCCGAGAGAAGGAAACCAATCAAGTCCCAATAGACTAGGGAGGGTACCATTAACAACCACTAGGGGCAGATGGCTTTTAAAGGTTCGGAATTGAACAAGGAACTTGCCTTTCCTGAGGACAGGAATGTTCTTGCCCTGGTAGTCTCGTAGCGTCAGGTGGCATCTTTGTAGCTGTTTCCTTGACAGCCTGGGCTGGATCCTCTTCAGGGTATCCCAGGAGATGATCGAGAGCGCGGATCCCATGTCCACCTCCATCCTGCAGGGTTTACCTTCTAGGAAAACAGAAATTTTAATTTTATCAGGGGTTAGGGAAGTATGGTTAGCGTGGTAGCAGGTATAGCAGTCTACCACTTGCCTTTGGGAGTTAGAAGGTGGTGGAGGTCTTTGAGGTAAGGATCGTCCTGCTTGGCAGACTCTAGCGATGTGACCCTTCTTTTGGCAGTTCAGGCAGATGGCGTTTCTGAACCTGCAGGATGCCCTAGGGTGGGAGCCTCCACAGGTTAGGCACATGGGAGGTTGTTTGGGGGTGAAGTTGCTTCTCTGCCCCACTCCTACCTGTGAAGGCTTCTGATGATTTAGGCGGTTAATGTCAGACGTGTCTGTGGGGTCATCTTCGCTGATTACCTCTTTGGAATGGACAGTGTGCGTGCTGGGTTTAGATTGATTTCCCTGAATTTCAGCTGCTGACTGGGCCGAGAGCTCAGTAGCCAGGGCTTCCTCCATGGCTAAGGCTAGAGTCAAGTCTTTTTTCGCCAGTAAACGCCTTTGGAGTCTCAGATCTCTTACCCCACAGACGATCTGATCCAGCAGCATGTCCTCCAAATATTCTTTGAATCCGCACTGCAAAGCGGCTGTTCTCAGGGCGGCCATGTATTCGTTGATCGACTCCCCCTCTGCTTGCTTCCTGACTCTGAAGGCATACCTCCTGGCTATTTGGGACGGTTTGGGCGAATAGTGATTTGAAAGTATTTCCTGTAGCTCGTCCCATGGGACGCTTCTGATGGCGCGGGGCGCGACTAATGCTGTGGCCGTGTCGAAGACAGTGGCTCCGCAGTAACTCAGGAAATAGGACTTCTTCCTATGCTCCGCAGCGTCGGCTAGACCGATGGCGTCAAGAAAATGGCTGAATCGATTTTTGTAGGAGTCCCATGTTTCCTCGTTTGGTTTGAATGGAGGAATGCTGTATTCGTGCTCATCGTGGAAAGGGAAACTGGTTCGTCTGCTTCAAATCGCTATTTGAATTTGCGCTCTTAAAAGAACGCGCTGCGGTTGTCTCTCTGGGCTGCTAGCTCTTTTTGAAAATCGCGCTCTTGGTGAGCATGGGTGGCCTCGGATGCTGTGCTTGTGGCTCGTTTCAGCGAATCAGCTCAAACAGTATCAGTTTGAATTTCGCGCTCTTTGCGACGCGGGCGCTGCGGCTACAGCGCCCTTGGTTTCTCTCTCTGTGGCTTACAGCTCTCTGAAATAACGCGTCTGGTTAGCCTTGACCATCCCATCCTCGTCGCCAGTGTTGTAGAGCGATGGTAAGGAAGAGGCATGAGACCAGAGCGTACAACTAACAGGCTTTATTGCAATGAATAAAGGGTTGTCACGTCTGCTAGCTAACTCGCAGACCAGCGGGCGACAACGGGCTGGCTCTGCCCGACAGCCAGCTTATATAGCCGGCTGTCAAACGGAGCCAACCAATGGGAGCTGCTGGTGCTCCCGCTCAAACAGCGGACCTGGTTGGGAACTCCAACCAGTTCCACAGACATAACACTGCCCCTCAGAAATGTTTTTCATTCTGAATCCACTGCTTCTTGGGAAAGTTAGTTCACAAGGAGATGCTCTCCCTCCGCTTTGATTGAATTGGTTTTTTTAAAGATATTTATTAGCAGGGTTTTTTATATTTATTCACTGTTTTTATATTCTTTGTTGATTTCTTTATTTATTGTTATGTACCTCCCATACTCACATCAGTGAGATGAGCAGCTATATATATTTGATTAATAAATAAGAAATACCTTCAAGGAAGAGCAAAATCTCCCCTCAGTTCAAACTAAGCAGAACATAATTGGCTTCTCTTACTAAAAAATAATTTGATTATTTCCTATATGTAGAAAAAATAGGTAAGCTGCAAGCTAGAAAATTAATGTGCCGCATTTATCTGTAAAGGTAGGACTCTATAGTCTATGGCTTTGGTAAATTGCATTTAAAAAAAAAATCACAGAAGAACTTCAGTGTAATTTCAATTACTGGAAATGTTTATTTGATGAAGGCAATTTGATGACTGAAGATCTTTTGGGCACTAGGAAGATTCCCTGAAGGAATTTGCCATTCACTTTCAAAAACCAAGCCAAACATTCAGAAGTTGAAAATATTGGTTTCCTTGCTTTTGCAGTAATTGCTGGGAAACAGTGGCATTGGAAAGATGAAAACATACATCGAATAAGTGGCAGCAGAGGTGATATTCAGCAGGTTCTGACCAGTTCTGGAGAACTGGGAGTAGAAATTTTGAGTAGTTCGGAAAACTAGCAAATACCATTTCTGACTGGCCCTGCCCCCATCTATTCTCTTCCTCCCCAGTCCCAGCTGATCGGCTGGATCTTCTTTGGTTGCCCTGGACAGGAGAACGGAACTGGAAAGCAGGTTGGTGGGGTAGGGAGGGAACGCGGATTTTGCAGTGTCCTTCCCCTGCCATGGCCACCATGCCATGGCCACCAAACCACGCCCTTAGAACCAGTAGTAAAAATGTTTGAATCCCGCAACTGAGAGGCAAGCAGAAGAAACATCTTTCTGATAGCTTTGTTGTGACCTGAAATCTAAAAAAGAGGGGAAGCTTCATAGTCTTGGCTCCAGAATCAATGTTTGTTAATGTACAGTTATTTAAGGGAGTGGGAGCAGTGTGTGTGCTCTTTTGTAAATCTACACAATAATTGTATATGATAAAGTAGGATTAGAAAGCAATAATTGGGTCACCTGGTCTGGAAATTCAAATCAATTTTTTTCTCTCTACATGTAGCCAGGGGTAGAATTCAAATTTTTTAACAACCGGTTCTGTGGCCATGGCTTAGTTGGTGGGTGTGGCTTGGTCATGTTATTAGCTGGGCGTGGCCAACTCAATATCACTCACATCGAGGGACGCATCTCCTCGCCTGGCCTCTCATGACTGTGGGGATGCTGCAACAATTGTAAGTGTGAAAAATGGTCATAAGTCACTTTTTTCATTGCCATTGTAACTTTGAATGGCCAGTCCACACAAGCAAAGTACCAGCAAAGGGGGGTGAATTCCAGAGAGGTTCCTGAGGCAAGAAGTCTAGTCCTGCCAAGAATGTAATAAGGGTTAACAGAGAGGCAGTTTCTGTAAGCAACACCAGAATGTTTCCTTCCTGCCTTCCTTGCAGGATTAGGCCAGTAATTTCTTCTAACAACTGGTTCTCCAAACTGCTTAGATGTTAACAACCAGTTCTAGCGAATAGGTGCAAACTGGTAGAATCCCACCCCTACCTGTAGGCCAAGGATCAAACTGCTAAATAAAATGAAAATTAATCAGGCAATGGCCTCACTCACACTTATTGAGCAACGTTTTTTGATTATCTGTGGCTTATGGAATATAATTAGTTGGCTGGGTCAACTAAACCAAAAGCATGCAAGATATATATTGATTTAAAGTGGTGTAAATCAGAAAAGGAGTCAATCTCTGGTTTTTCTTCCAGCTTTTATTGTGAATGAATACAGCCCATTATGGCTTGTTAACAAACCATGAACTGATACAGAATGTGAGCCTAGAAGCATCACAAGCAAAGTACTTTTCCTGTTGCAAATGCCAATAGCTAGCCATCTGATTCAACCCACCTTATGCAATATTCACTTATAAATACTTCTCCTCTGGAGAAAGGTATTCTTGAGCCTGTCATCAAAGGATGTTTGGTAGACAAAACCACAGACCATTGGGGGGAAAAATGTTCCACAAAAAGCTGAAATGAACATTTAAAAAGCTAAATGAGAGGTGAAATGCAGTAGCACTTGATTTAATTTTAAAAATCAGTCCTTTAATTGTATGAGCATGAATAAAAGTTACACTCCTTATCCATAATGATATCATAGTGCAAGTGCGGTGTTAGTGCTATGCTGAGCAAAGGGCTTGTGCTCCTTCAATGTTGTGAAATGCCCTTCTTTAGTACAACTTTCCAAAAAAAAATTTTTTGCTATGGCAACCCTACCTCACACAATTTTACATGATTGGGCCTTGTGACACATTTCAGACTGCAGCTGCAGAATTAATGTCTGTTTCAGTGGGAGGAAAGGTCATGTTTTGCTTATGACAAACCACTATGGTATGAATACAACACAATCTCCAGAAGCCCTTTTCCAAGAGGAAGATGTCAGGATTTTATACATACATTATGCATAAGCGTGTGGGAATTACATTACCATTTATATTACCAAGTGTGTCGGAATTACATTAGGGAATACATTAAATCAGTGTTTTTCAACCCTGGCAACTGATAGACTCAACTCCTCAAATTCCTAACCAACAAAACATTGCACTAAAAGAAAATCCTGCCTCCCCCACATTCATCCCCACCATAAAGAAAATTAGAAAATTAGTCAGTGGTGGGCTTAAATTTTTTTTACTACCGGTTCTGTGGGAGTGGCTTGGTGGGCGTGGCAGGGGAAGGATACTGTAAAATCACCAGTCAAAGGTGATATTTGCCAGTTCTTCGAACTACTCAAAATTTCCGCTACTGGTTCTCCAGAACTGGTCAGAACCTGGTGAATACCACCTCTGGAATTAGTGTTATAACACTAGGGAACTTTTGTCTCACATAGTCCATTGTTGCATCATCCATAAGTAGAATATCTGGTAGATATGGTTAAGGAAGGTTTCAGTTGGAGTAACAAATCAGCTTCTTCATTTCTTCATACTTTTCTTTATTTGGAATATTTCCTTCTTCTTCACACTTTTGGTATCTTGTTCCAGTCATTGCTTGGAATGCCAATTTATTTTATTTTGTCAATGCCAATTCTTTAAAAGCATGTAGAAGTCTCTCTTGTATTAAAAACAACCCAGAAAGCATCGAGCCCAAGTGTAATTTTTATGTCTCTTAGAAAGATACATCCTTTATGAAATTCTTTTCAGGCCAGGCATGGGGAAATATTAGTTATTAGAAATATTTATCTTTTATGGTTTTATTGCTTTTAATGTTGTAAGCTACCCAGAGTCATCTTGTGATGAGTTGGATGGCAAACAAATAACTAAATAAATAAGAAAGGTATCAAAAAAGTGTTGAGAAACAGCCAGTTAAAAAAATGTTATTGGAAGGATACCTTGAGGGTAATTAAAGTAACCATGGTCAATAAGCTTATTGCTCCAAATGTAATATGACATACGAAGTATTTCTGCCTGGTAATTTAAAATAATCCATAAAAAAGGAAAATTGAATATTCATGGGTAATTCACTAGGAGGCAATAAAATGGTAATTGGAAGGACAGAAAAGGAAGCCATCTGTGGTGTAAAGACTTCAAAAAATATATAATGGCATGATTATGTATAAGGTAATTCCTTCAATTTAAAGTACAAACGAATAAAGAGGTGTCGCTTGTCTAAGTATCTTAAATAATTTTTTGAAGAATTTCTTGAAATACTGCAGTTAACATTATCTCAAGACTAAATATTATTTATAGATCATAGGAACAGAAGGGTGGAAGTTCATTAAATTAGTTCCACTTAGTGCACAATTATACTTTGAATATTTCCAAAAAGAAGTTAAAAGAACATTTTTTTTAAAAAAAAGGTTAGCCATAGCAGTAGAAATTATGTTTTATCTCCAGAAAACAAAAATTAGAGACAAGACATTCACCGTTTAGTAGTATAGGGATAACAACCATACTAGTGAAAGTATTTATATTTATTGGTAATTATTTATGTCCAGTAATGTTGACCTTTATTTTGGGTATATCAGCATTAGCTGCCTTGTTCCTTTGAATCAATTCTGGTTGGGGAATTCTGAGAGTTGAAGTCCGTAAGTCTTAAGTCTTGCCACCCCTGCTCTAAGTTTTGGATTAATCAATGATTCTCAAACTTCTTTTTTACAAAACCACCACATCCTCACTGAAGACCTTTAAGGACCTCTATAAAAATATATAGAACCATGGCACAACGGCCCAGGGTTAAGATGCTGGGTTATCACCTGGAAAGCCGATAGTCCAAGTACCACATGATGGAGTGAGCTCTCATTACCCACTCCTGCCAATCTAGCAGTTCAAAAGCATGCAAATACTGGTAGATATAGAGGTACCACTTTGGTAGGAAGGTTACTGCAGTCCATATTTTCATACTGGCTACATGATGATGGAAAAAATCTCAGACAACACAGGCTGTCCTGGCTGAGATTCAGAGATGACCACCGCCCCCTTGTGTCAGTTATAACTGGAGAGTGGAAATCTTTAAACTATAGGTGTCAAACTTGCGGCATCACATTGCCATCACATGATGTTTTGTGACGTTTTTCCCATTTACGAAGCTGAGGTGGGGATGGCCTGCATGTGATGCATTCAGCCCGTGGGCCGCCATTTTGACAGTGAGTTTTAAACAGGGTGGGATTCAAATTTCTTAACAACTGGTTCTGTGGGCATAGCCTAATTTGTGGGTGTGGCTTGGTGGTCAAGTGACTGTCTGGGTGTGCTTGTATGTAAATATTGTAAATATTTATGTAAATATTGAATTTTTTATTAAAAAAAGAGCAAAATCAGACAAAGCAGGCAGGCAGATTGAGTTGCTCACAGAATCACAGAATCACTCAGAGATCTATCTTTCTGCAATCTGCTACCTGAATCCACATTGAAAAATAGAAGCTAGGAAGGTTCAGCTCTGCTTTTAGGTTAGCTAGAAAGCAAGAAATCCAACGATTTCCTGCTTTCAAGCTAATCTAAATCTCATGGCACAGCTGATAGTCAGAACAGCTGATGGTTGAGGGGGGGAGAGGAAAAAATAGCAACTTACCAAAAGTTAGGCGAAGGCACAACACAGGCAAGTTGGATGGCACGCATGCCAGTTAAGGAGTAAGTGGGCGGGACAGGGCAGGGCCAGCCAGTGGCACAATTTGCCAGTTCTCCAAACCATGCAGAATCATAACTTCTATAGAACCGGGATGACCAGGTAGAATCCCACCACTGATTTTAAACCTTTTATAAAAGCAAATAGAACTCCTGTGGTTATCCATCCACCCTCCAGCTGGCTTTGAATCAATCCTTCCTTCTCTCCTTCCTTCTCTCCTTTCTTCTTTCCAGGACTTCCTACATAAACCTTTTCCAAGGTTGCTGGGGCAATTTTGCCTCAGAAAGAGAAAGGGAGGGTTAAGTTCCCTCCCTTTCATTGCTCCCTCTGCAGCAATGTTATCAATTGGATTATCCAAACCTCTTACCTTCTTGGCACAAGCATCTTCTAATTTACCCTATGATAATCCTAGCCATAAGGGATTGATTTTAGAGTTGCATTCTAAGAAAGCTAGTGGTCATTTCTAATTGGGCTGCCATTTACCATTCCCCAGGCATGGATGTGAGCATCCTAAGATACTTATCTGGAACAAATCCATTGAAAGCAATGAAAACTGTGCCATTAACAGCTTCCCCATTTGTTAGGACCATTGATCCAGGCAAGTTATTGTTTGGTGTTATGCTGCACTGATTTATTCAGGGTTTTACTGAAACTTTATTAAGGTGTTATTACAATACTTTGATTGAACTGTCCAGGAGGATTTATTTGAAAAGCTCTTAAACAAATACAATAAATAAAATGCTTTCCCCTGATCCTTGGTTAACATGCCTGTCTTGGTTTATGTTTGTAACAGCAACATCTAGTGGTGGATTACATTATTTACATCCTTAATCCATTACATTGACACAGTATTTGAAGAAACAATAGCAAAGTTCCATCATCAGAATAAATCATTAGGATAATTATCATATTATATTATATGATATTATATAATATGATATTGAGCCTCTGTGGTGGAGTGGTTAGAGTGCAGTACTACAAGCTACTTCTGTAGCCAGCTGCCTACAATTTGACAGATCGAATCCCACCAGGCTCAAGGTTGACTCAGCCTTCCATCCTTCCGAGGTGGGTAAAATGAAGACTCAGATTGTTGGGGGCAATAGGCTGACTCTGTAAACTGCTTAGAGGGGGCTGTAAAGCACTATGAAGTGGTGTATAAGTCTAAATGCTATTGTTATTGTGATTATCATATTAATTATATTTTGTCCACAAAAAATACTTCTAAAGGCATCTGTTTCTCCTAATCAAAAACTTATTGCTTTTCTTCATTTCTCAGGACACCAAAGTGACATGCCAGCACCATTATAGTATTGCAGTAGTATAACTTATAAAAGGAAGCATCTTTTCTCCAGTGGGACAGGTCTATCAGGACAACCTGATCTACCCAATTAAGGGAGGGAGCGTACTGCTTCCATTTTCGCCTTTCAGCTCCAATCCAGGGGCCTTCATTGGCAGTCGTTTTCATGGCAGAATAGTCTCCCTTTATTTCTTTGTCGGTAAAACATAAATTTAACACAAAAATAGTTTGTCGCGAAAGCGACTGCCTGTGAAGGCCCCTGGATTGGGATTGAAAGGTGAAAATGGAAGCAGTACGCTCCCTCCCTTAATTGGGCAGACCAGGTTAGTTGGGCAGCCCTGATAGACCGGTTCCACTGGAGAAAAAAAAACAATATCTCCCCTAGTATAGCCAACAAAGTATGAAGAACCCATGGTTTAGTAGGCTTGTCCAACCCGTGGCCCATGAGCCGCATGCGGCCCAGGTCACCTCGTAATGCGGCCCAGTGCCCACCCCAACCTTCGTGCCAGAGCCAGCGAGGAGGAGGAGGAGAGGCAGGCGTGAGGCGGGGCAAGGCGAGTGCCAGGCCAAGCAGCAAGAGAAAAGGCGGGTGCCGCCAGAGCGCCACCTCCTGATGTTGCCGCCACCGGCACCGCCGCCGCCGCTGCCGCCGCCGCTGCCGCCGCCGCTGCCGCTGCTGTCCCCGCCGCTGCCGCCGCCGCTGCCGCTGCTGTCCCCGCCGCCGCCGCTTCTTCCCCCGCCGCTGCCGCTGCCGCCGCTGCCGCTGCTGTCCCTCGCCGCCGCCGCTTCTTCCCCCGCTGCCGCTGCTTCTTCCCACCACCGCCACCACTTCTTCCCCTGCCACCGCTGCTGCTGCTGCCCCGCCGCTGCTTCTGCCCCCGCCGCTGCTTGCTGCCTGCCCCGCTGCTGCTGTTGCCCCCACTCACCGCTGCCCCTGGCGGCGAAGAAGCGCGGTGGGGGCGGGGAAGAAGCGGTGGCGGGCGGGGTGGTGGTGGGGCAGAAGCGCGGCAGGGGCAGAAGCAGCAGCGGTGGTGGGGAAGAAGCAGCGGCAGCGGGGAAGAAGCGGCGGTGGGGCAGAAGCGGCGGCGAAGGGCAGAAGCAGCAGCGGTGGCGGGGGCAGAAGCGGCGGTGGGGGCAGAAGCAGCAGTGGTGGCGGGGCAGAAGCGGCGGCGGTGACGGGGAAGGCTTCTGCCCCGCCGCCACTGCTGCAGCTTCTGCCTTCCAGTCCTGCCTCATCCAGCCAGGCCATTTGCAGGAGGAGAGGTAGGCGTGAGGCGGGCAGCTTTCTCCCCCACTCCCCCGCAAAATTTGGCCGGAAAATAAACTGTGATAAAAACTGATAAAAAACCGTGATAAAAATAAATAATTTTTAATAAATAATTAATAATAAATAATAAAAACATCTCACTAATTTCATTTCCAAATAAATTTAATATGTTAACTATGTTTTCTATGGTTTTTTTGGATGATCAGGTATCATTACTGTTATTTTATTTTATGTGCGGCCCAAACCAAATTTTCATCTTCTAATGTGGCCCAGGGAAGGTGAACGGTTGGACACCCCTGGTTTAGAGGTTAATACATCTATCTAATAAGTAAGCAGCCTGAGTTCGAATTCCATAAGGGTATGGCTAGCTGATAAGAGCTAAATAGCTTGAAATAGATCTATAGAAGTCTCTATTTCATTGTCAGTAAAATATAAATTTAACATATGAAAGGTTACTTAGCCAACTTGGTGCTAAGCTTTAGATCTTCACTGCTAGGAATCTGTATGGAGACTTTGACATCTGCATCAGAATCTAGTCACACATAGGAGATCTGATCAAAACCTCTAAAAGGACATAAGCAGTCATGGCCTTAAGGTCATGTAAATGTTCCCCTACACAGGTTCCCTGTGCACATACGTGCTAGTCGTTTCCGGCTCTAGGAGGCGGTGCTCATCTCCATTACAAAGCCAAAGAGCCAGCATTGTCCGAAGATGTCTCCGTGGTCATGTGGCCAGCATGACTAAATGCTGAAGGTGCACGGAACACTGTTACCTTCCCACCAAAGGTGGTCCCTATTTTTCTACTTGCATTTTTACATACTTTTGAACTGCTAGGTTGGCAGAAGCTGGGACAAGTAACAGGAGCTCACTCCGTTATGCGGCGCTAGGGATTTGAACCACTGAACTGCTGACCTTTCTGATCAACAAACTCAGCATTTTAGCCACTGAGCCACCGCGTCCCTAGTATGTCATGGCCTGTACCTACGGTATTAAAATTATTTATAACTAGCACAAATCCTGATGGATCGAGGAAAGTCTACATTACAAAAAACAAAGTTACAAAATCAGCACTTTATTAATGTCAGAAACATCAACTTATTTTTTGATTATTCAAATTATAGAATTAACTGAAATATACAAAGCAATGCTGTACTGATTTCTCATCTTCCAATTCACAAAACAAGTTTTTTTAAAAGAAAAAAGCCTATGCTTTAGAAATTCTTTGCTTCTGAGCTTACTTCCTTACTCTGGGATGGTCAAGGTGATTTTTGTTTTGTATTTTTTCCAGCCCAATGGAACATTTATGTAGAGGCTCATGATTCCCTGGGCATCCCCAGGCTATGAAAACATTATAGAACAGGAGCAGTTTTATGGGCAAAGAAGCTGTTTATAGAAGGCCTGAATTTGAAAATGAACTCAACCATCATGGCAGGACTGGAGAAAAATAATAATCCTGGACATGTATTCCCATGGAAGAAAGGGAGTTATGGGCAGAATATTGGCAACCTCTCCATTCTCAGCTTCCTTTTTTCCAGTTATGGGACCCAGAGCAGGGTTTGTGCAACTCACTCCAGACTTCCCAGTTCACACACACACACACACACACAGAGAGAGAGAGAGAGAGAGAGAGATTTTGTTGGCAAAGGGGTTAGAAAGAACTTCAGAAGACATATCCTGCATGTTTACCCTACCTTGTTTCTATAGTCACATCTTTCTGGCTGTCCATGTTTTGTGAAAACAAGCAAGGTCCAAAAGACATTTCCTTATAGTTTCTTCTCCTGCAATTATATTGATGTGTGCAGCTGGGGAGATTGTGGACCACTGAAAAGATTATTGAGGGATTATTAAAAATGCAAGAGCATCTGAGAAACATCATTGATTTTTTTCCCTTACTTGAAAAGAAATTAAAAAGCAAATTAAAAACCTCAAGCTGCATGGAAAAATTAAAATAATACACTTGCGATCTATCATTATCATGGAGGTGGGTAATCAGAGACTACATTCAGCTCCCAGTCTTCTCTTCTACAAGAATCAGAGCCACCATTGCTACCACATCCCAAGTTCATGCTACTGTGATTTGACAGCAAATTTCCAATTTGAAAAAAAGTTTTACCCTTCCAAAATGCAAGCTAAAGAAAGTTTGTTAATAGTCTGATGATCTAGATCAGGGGCGTCAAATTCTATTTCATTGAGGGTCACATCAGGATTGTGTATGACGTTGGAGGGCCAGGAGGGCATGGCTGTGGGTAGGCATGGTGGCTGTGACACAGGACTTGTGTCTGGGGGCACCTGTGGTGGCCAAGTGCTAAAGTAAGACTTCCCTCAGACTCTCTCTTTCATTATTCTCTGTCTCCCCCTCCCTCCCCCTTTTCTTCCCTCTTCATTCTAATTTCTTCTTCCTTCCCCTTTCCTTATTTTTCCTTCCTTGCTCACTTCCCTTTTTTTTCTTCTTTTCCTTTGTCTTTCCTCTTTCCCTTTCTCCTTTCCTGCCCCTTCTTGCATGCTCAAATGCAAAAGGAGAAACATTTCTCCTTTTGTTTTGTTTTTAGTTTCGATAGCCCACTGCCAGCCAAAGCTGGACACGGGGGTGGGGGTCGATGCTAGTCGATTTGAAATAAGAATGAAACCACCAGGAAAAGTCACCTTGCTCAGAGTTTGGCTCTTTCCTCAAGAAAAGAGTTAGAAGTCAACTCCATTGATGCGCAGGGAAACAGAAAGCAAGCGTGGCAATTTGGCTTTAGTTGAATTATGTGTGTAAAAGCTGGGGAGGAAGATAATAAGCTCAGTAATATGACAAAACAGCTTCAAGGATGAGGGTGCAAGTTCAGAATAAGAACCTCAAGGGGGTGGGGAATCAAGGCCTGCTTAGGTTAACATTAGTTGAAAAAGCAGATTGGTATCACCAAATAGAGAGACAGAGAAACGGACAGAGAGCTAAACAAACAGAATTCAAGTCAACATAGGATTCCAGAAACCTCAGCCAAGCCACAAATCCCTTTTCTGTGACAGAAAGGGAGTGAGGTTGGGATATGGTTTTCTGAATGGTCTCAGAAAGAAGAGAAAAACAAATAGTTGAGAAGCAAGTCCAGAAAAAGCTGATTGCAGAACAAAGCAAATTGCAAGGACTTCTTGAGCAGAAAGTCACAGCAGGAGGATTCAGAGGAAACCTCAGAGGAAGAAAGAAAAGGAGACTCAGCCCAGAAAAGGCAGCCAAGGGAAGTACCCAAGCAAGGAAAGAAACCCTTCTGGCTATAGGGAAAAAATGACAATGGGTGCAAACTAGAAAGTGCGATTAAAAGTTTGGTTTAGAAAAAGGCTGAATGGGAGAAAGGAAAGAAATGATGCTAAAGAGAAGACCTTGCCTTGACTAGTTGTAGTCAAGACTTTGATAAACTAAAGCTGCCTAAAGTTGAGTCTGTGTAGCTTGAAGGATCCCTTCTGTTGCCTCTCTGCCCCCAAATCAGAAGTCTTCCAGGTTCTGGAAGAGGGATTTCCTTGCAACTGGAGTTGGTTATCCAGTTCAGTTTGCTTTTAACTGCTATTCTCATTCCTGTTATCCATATTTCTTCTGTGACAGTGTTTCCCTGTGCCTTATATTTGGACTCTGCTCTTGTTGGCCACCTTCTTTTTGAAAAAATGCTTTCCTGACTGTTATACCTTGGGAACCGGTTGGGGCTCCAACCGGGTCCGCTCTTTGAGCAGATTCAACAACCGTTCCTATTGGCTGGCGCCGTTTGACAGCCGGCATATAAAAAGCCGGCTGTCAAGCCAAGCTTCAGCCGCATTGCCTCGCACGCCGAGTCTGCCTGTTCACCGGCAGACGCGACAACCACCATTCATCAAATAAACATTGTTAACCGTATGCCCGGGTCTAGCCTCTCCTTTCCTTCGAACTACAACACTGGCGACGAGGATGGGATGCTATGTCGTCTGCAGTCACCGGCAGCTTGAGTTCGCTTACATCAAAAATGGCATGCACAGGAGCTGGGTCCTCGACTGGGGCTGGCAAGGGGCAGCGGCTGAGGGCATCAGCGTGGTTTAGATTTTTACCGGGACGATAGACCAGTTTGTACGAGTAAGCCGCCAGGAATAAGGTCCATCTGGTCATTCTAGGCGACAATATTCATGGGTTTGCTTTTCCCCTGATAATAATCCTAAAAGCGGCTTGTGATCAGTAATAAGTTCGAATTGGTGTCCGAATAGAAATTCATGGAATTTTTTGACTGCTGCTACTGCAGCCAAGGCCTCCTTATCAACCTGGCTGTAATTACGCTCAGTCGCTGAAAGGGTTCTTGAAAAGAAGGCAATTGGTGCCTCGGAGCCATTGGGGAGCCTGTGACTTAAGACAGCTCCTATCCCAAAAAGGGATGCGTCTGCGGCTAGGACCAAAGGAAGGCGTTGGTCAAATTGTATTAAGACAGCCTCAGAGGTGAGTAGAGATTTGACTGCCACAAATGCTTGGTTTTCTTTGGGTCCCCAGTGCCATGGTGTGTTTCTGTCTAAGAGTCTGTGCAATGGCTCCGCAACTGACGCCTTGTGTGGGAGAAACGAAGCGTAGAAGTTCAATAACCCCAGGAAGGCTTGTAACTCTGTTTTGTTGGTAGGCGTGGGCGCCTCGTGGATGGCCTTGACTTTCGATTCCACCAGGTGGATGCCTGAGGCGTCTAGCCTGTAGCCTCTCCGATGTGCATCGCCTCAAGCCAACGAGACAGCCGCAGGTAGGAGCGAGGCCAAGAAACAACAGTGGCCCAAAACAAACTCTTTTATGCCTGACCTGTGGAGGTTCCCATTCCCGGGCATCTTGCAGGTTCAGAAACGCCGCCTGCCACAACTGCCACAAGAAAGGTCACCTCGCAAGAGTCTGCCAGGCAGCGCGCACCTCTCCACAAAGATCCCCTTCCTCTCCTGTTCCCCAAGGAAGGTAGAAAATGCCATACTTGCTATCAAGCCAACCACACACTTTACACCCCAATAAAATTACACTTTCTGTCTTACTAGAAGGTAATCCCTGCCGCATGGAGGTAGACACGGGGTCAGCGCTCTCAATCATATCTTGGGACACGCTTAAGAAGATCCAGCCCAGACTGACAAAGAACCAGCTGCAAAGTGCCATCTCACCTTGAGAGACTACCAAGGAAAGAACATCCCCGTCCTCGGAAAGGCAAGTTTCTCGTGAAATTCCAAACCTTTAAAGGCCATTTGCCTTTAGTGGTTGTTAATGGTACCCTCCCTAGTCTTTTGGGGTTGGATTGGTTCCCTCTCTCGGCCTTAGTATAAAAGGAGTCCATGCTGTCTCAACTTCTGATGTTGACTCCTTATTTACAGACTTCTCTGACGTTTTTAGTAGTGAGTTAGGCTGCTATAAGGGCACTCCCATCTCCTTCTCAGTAGACCCACAGGCAGTCCCCTTCGCTTAAAACCACGTAGAGTACCTTTTCGCCATCCGCCCCAAATTGGACGCGGAACTAGACAAACTACTAAAACAAAGGGTGATAGAACCCACAGATTTCGCTAAGTGGGAGACCCCAATAGTCACCCCGCTAAAAAAGACGGTAATCTAAGAATTTGTGCTGACTACAAGACGTCAATCAACCGTTATCTACAGGTTAGCGATATCCAGTCCCGGTCATTCAGCACCTGTTACACACATTTGAACCTGGCACCATTTTCGCCAAACTGGACATGTCACAGGCATACCAACAGTTCCCGTGGATAACCAAACAGCTGACTTACAGACCATAGTTACACACAGAGGGCATTCAGATGTAAGCGCCCCAGTTTGGCGTAAGTGTAGCCCCAGGTATTTTCCAATCACTGATGGAGCGAATCCTCCAAGGTCTCCCCGGCGTAGTGCCATATTTCGATGACATCTTAGTCACAGCCAGGGACAGACCCCAACTCATCCAGAGAGTCAGGGCAGTATTAGAGAAGTTCAGGCAGCATGGCCTCAAACTAAAACGGGAGAAGTGTACCATCGCCACTAGACAGGTGGACTATCTAGGCATCAGACACGTCTTCACGGCACCCTTCCACCCCGCCAGCAACGGGTTGGCTGAACGGGCAGTCAGATCAGCCAAGGAGGCGTTAGCCAGGTTCGGCCAAGTGGATTGGCATTCTAAACTGTCTCAATTCCTCCTAAGCCAGCATACCACACCGTGCACAGTTACGAACAAATCCCCGGCTGAGCTGGGGACTACCTTAGACAGGCTGCACCCCCACTACTGTCCAGACTCCCCTTTGGGGTCTGACAGTCTGGCCAGGAATTTCGCAGTTCAGGACCTAGTGTTTGCTAGGAACTACGCTGGGACCCACTGTGGGTGGCTGGGAAAGTCGTGGCTGTCACAGGTCCAGATCTTATCGGGTCCAACTTGAAGACGGTCGTGTGTGTGGCGAAGACACCTGGACCAGCTGCGGAGACGACGGAGCAGCCTGACCGCCCAGACCCGTCTCCACCAGATGAGTCGCGGGCGCCACTCCAAGGTCCAGCTAGTGATCCCCAGAGTGATCACCCTTCACCAACGGAGCAGAGGGAGCAGGCAGTAGACCGGGACTGCCAGCCGGGAGCACCACCGTTTATCCCCAGCGAAGGCAGAGACTTTTCCCTGGCTCCAGTTCCTGCGCCGAGCCCTGTTCGCCCCTGCGTACCCTGACCAGGGGTCCGCGAACTTGTCTCGCCCAATGACTCTCCTGAGTTACGTCGCCGGGTCGCCAACACAGACCACCGCGTATCTCAAAGACTATATGTGTTCCCATCTAGGGGGAAGGGGTGTTATGTCTTGGGAACCAGTTGGGGCTCCAACCGGGTCCGCTCTTTGAGCAGATTCAACAACCGTTCCTATTGGCTGGCGCCGCTTGACAGCCGGCATATAAAAAGCCGGCTGTCAAGCCAAGCCAGCCGTTGTTCGCACGCGAGTCTGCCCGTTCACCGCAGACGCGACAACCACCGTTCATCAAATAAACATTGTTAACCGTATGCCCGGGTCTAGCCTCTCCTTTCCTTCGAACTACAACACTGACCATTTTTTTCTTCCAATTGCTGCCTGTGTTCCCAACTATTTTCCTGTAGAACTGGCAACCAAAACAGGTGCCCCATGCCCGTTTTGGGTCTGGACAGCCTCCTGTACTACCTTGGCAGCCAAAACAGGGCTCGCAGGGGCTGCTTGTGTCTCCCCACACCCCATTTTGGGCCTGGATGACCTCCTGCACCACCCTGGCAGCCCAAATGGAGTACAGGGCCCCGTTACCTGTTTTGACTAGCAGAGGCACTGTGAGCCAGTCCTTTGCTATTTTGAGGCTGCCCTGCAGGCCAGATCAAAGCCCCTGTGTGCCAGATGCTGCCTACAGGCCTAGAGTTTGACCCTGATCTAGATGCATCAATTGCAAAGGCATCCAAGGGAAGTCAAAGGGCAGCTGTGTTTATGAATAAGCTACCTTTTTCGTGTCATGTGCAACACTCATGAAAAGATGGTGGGATCTCATGTAGTCATGGTCATCATTTTGCTTTTTGAAACTCCTCTATGGACACTCCTGGAATGGATATGCCTAGAAATCAGCAATATTCAAGTTAAATTTTTGGACCAGCTTTGTACCCAAACTTGGCAACAGGGTTGTGTGAACTTCAGCTGCAGAACTGTAGATTGGCAAGCTGGCTGGAAAAGTTCTGGGAGCTGAAAAGTCAGCAATATTCAAATTAAATGTTACACGTTTTAAAGTTGTCATGTTGGAGAAACAAGGAGCTAGAACAACACAGGAAGCATGCAGTGATGTAAGATCACAGGAAGGGGGAGTCAAGGAATTTGAGTTTTAAGGATAGAGATGGGGAGACAAGGCTATGATCTTCCACCTTGATAATTACCCAATTAGTTAAAAGATTGAAATAAAAATAGGGTGCTTGCTGCTTCCTGCATTAATCGAGAAACAAATCTATCAAAAATTCAACACAAGCATTACTGCAGGCTTAACTTTCTGACAGTTATTGGCAATATGGTCCCCATGGTATAAAAGGCTGGAGAGGAAAAAAAAGGGACTGTAAACATTGAGTCTTCAGTCTGGGAGGCACCACAATTACCAGGGGAACTAATCTGTGCTTGGCAGACAAAGCAGCTGGAAGGAAAACAAAAGCCTAACCAAAGATCAAATCCATCCTCTAATGTGCATGCATTTACACACACTTATCCCACGATTGTCCTTTGCTTGCTCCCATTAGTAGTGACATCTTTGCAAAAAGTAATGTTTCTTTTAATGCAGTTAAGAATAGATTGCAAAAACAAAATTGAGTTCGCCTCAAGATTTTAATATAAAATTGGTGGCTCATTTTGTGAACAAGGACATGAAGTAGTCTTCCATTGTTGCTTTTTGTTGGTTTACTTGTGCAATTTTGAAGCATAACTCCCAAATAATAACATAGCCTACCATTTGAGAGGATTACAGGATATCATAGTCCATTTTTGGGCTATAGTTTATTTCTGGCCTGCCCCTAGTAATCAGTGCATGCAGAAGTTATGGATGCTCTACCTTTGGATATTTTTAGGAAGAGATTTGTCTGAAATGGTGCAGGATTCCCTGCTTGAGTAGGAGGTTTGGTTAGAAAATCTCCAAGGTCCCTTCCAACCCAGTTAATTATATTCTGTTAAATCTTATATGCTACTAAAATGAATAAATCTAATCTGGATAATTCACTGGATCAGAGTTTTACTTTTCGAGCTAATAGCCTAGAACTAATATTCCAGTAGGGAGAAGTTCCCTGAGGATGTTTTCCCCGTTTCCCACTTACATTGAATCCCATGTTAGATACTTCTGCTGTTTCAGCCAAAATGAAAATGAATTAACAAATCAATCATTTGCAAAGTGACTTTATTAAAGCAATAAGAGTTGTGCATACAGTGCTGAAAAAAGTAATTTAAATGAGTACAGAAACTTAAACAGTAGTGCACCTTGATAGTTATCTCAACTAAATCCTGTTTTCTCTTTTCATCAAGAGAGAATCAATTCTTAAGATCTAAGACCTATTACTTCTATCATAACCATCCTGTGCTCATGGGAAAATTTGTAGAAAGGCACTTGAAAGGATTAAGTGTGCAAAACATTTCAAATTTGAAAAGCCCTGTCTCAAGTTAAGATCTGTCTCATCCTCAAACAAGATCCTTCTGACCTTACACTTACTTTCAGTGTTTGGATGCTGTTTTGGGCATCCTCAAAAATCAAAATTAAAGTGGCCTTGTTTTAAAAGGGATATTTCAACCTTGAAACATTTTGCACACTATTTGAAAGCTGTTTTAGTGTTGCTGGTAAAGGATCCTTTTGTTTCTGCACCAGATGTGTTACTCTCTCTCTCTTCATTCCAGTTCATCATGATGAGAGGTTTCATTGATTACCTGTCAAGACAAATGACACCAAGTATTAGAATGGGTATTAGTGGACTTGGCTCCCAAAACATTCGCTCATGACTTTAATGGTTTTGTTTTGTTTTTAACATTTCCTACATGTGAACTGACACCAAGAAAATTCATATGAACTTCTTCAACTGTTTATAGGGCAGTGCAGCTCCCAAACTCAAATCCAAAAAAAGTTCTTCAAAGCACTGGGGAGAAAACTAAAAGCCACTGAGTTTGTAATAGCACTTCTGGGTTTGTGGGCCATAATCTTAGAACTGTGGGCAATAGGTGAGTGTATTTGCATGCCTCTCTGACTTCTGGAAGCAGAGTAGTGCACGGTTCCATAAGCCTATTACGAAAGGGCTACATTTAGCATTATCTGAGAGCCTTGCCTGGACTAGTCTTCAACTGTCATTGTAGATAAGCAGTGAAAATTACAGGGAATTTGCACTGGCCAATGGCAGTAGTCAAGTTATGAAAGTGAAAAGGTGTTTTAATTCTGCTTCCAAAGTCATATGTCCAACCCAATCATTAAGACAGAAAAATACCAAGATATTCTATACTGCCAAAATGGACCTGCCACTTTATTGTGTTATAACGTATTTCTATAAACTGAGCTAAAACTCAGCAGCTTTTGCATCTTGGGTAAGAATAGGTATCATCTTAACCATTGTCTCAGCATGATCAAATGACTAAGGTCCATCCTGCAAAGCTGCATAAAACGTGCCTAAACAAACAGCTCGTGCAAACATGTATTTATAATAAAGTTAAGAATACTCACTTGGCCATCTCTAGTTTCAACAGTCTTGATTAGCAGTGTTCTCTTGGAGTGGGTATCAATTGGGATAGATTCAAGATTGGTTTCTGCAGACGCAAAGGCAATTGGTTACAACTTCCAGCATGCAATTGCCAAAATATTTGAGTTCAAAATGTAGCAATGCTAATTTTTAGAGATCAGGCCCAGATAAGGCAGGATGTAAGCAATCTGGTAAATTAGGGATTTTGAACTTCAGGTTCTATCAGCTTCAGCCATTAAGTTCATCTGTTCAGGTCACTGAATAAACAGTGATCCAAAATAACTGAAATTCACTAGCTGATAATCTCTCTATAACTGCCAGACCATTAGTGTTTCAACTATTACTAAGAAAAAACTAAACTGGGCTTTCTGACCATTTTTACTATATGCCATCAACATAAAGCACTGGGTTGTTGTTGTTGTTGTTTTCAGAAATCCAGGTAAGCATGATATGAGGCATACTAACCTGTAAAAATCCAAGCTACTTCTCTTGATCATATGCCAAAATGATACCTCCAACTGTTAAATGAAAGCCAAAAGTTCCATTTCCTGAGATAGTCAATAGCTACTTACCTCTCAGATTCAGGGAAGCAAAAGTTGGGATTGGCACATTAATTCTATATACATATAAAAAAAAGGAAAAATTCAGAATCAGATGAGCTACGAATGACCCTACTGTCACCAATCTTCCCCAAATTCAAACAATGCATTTTGTACCTGCTCTCCTCTCCCTCCAGCAGTTTCCTGTAAGTAGCAATTTCAATATCAAGAGCCATCTTTATATTGAGCAGCTCTTGGTAGTCTCGGAGGTGACGAGCCATTTCTTCCTTCATGTTCTGGATTTCTTCCTGAAGTCTGGCAATATTGTCTTGGTAGTTGGCAGCTTCAAGTCCAAAGGCATCTTCCATCTCACGCATCTGGCGTTCCAAAGACTCATTCTGAAATTTTTTTTAAAAGTAAAAATATATTCAGCTACTGGCAAGCTCACCTTCGCTCAGATTTTAAATTTAAAAAGCCCCTTCACCCATTTCCAGTGTTATTAACCATTAAGCAGACTAAGTACATGCTTAGGGCACCAGGCCCAAAGGGGGCACCACAAAGTTGAGAATATGGCTTCATTTTTATGTACAAAGTATGTACAAAGGAGGGGGGGAGCACCAAGATTTGTCAGTGCTTAGGGCACGAGTGAGCCTCCACCACTGCCCATTTCCCTTTCTTTACTGTAGCACAAGTCAACTTTTTATAAACCTATTCATAAACGCTTCACATAAACGTTTCACAAAATGCTTCACCTTTATTATTTTTACAAATAACTCAAGGTTGCAAACATATCCAACACACCTTTCTCCTCCTATTTTGCCCACAACAACCCTTTGAAGTAGGCTGAGAAAGTCTGGTTGGCCAAATAATATAGCTATATTTTAACAATAAATAATAAGAGACAAATCCTGAAGATAACAAAAGTCATCACTTTCTTGCCGCATCTTTCACTTACAGTTCCTTTGAGAGCATCCACTTCACAGGTGAGAGACTGAATCTGTCTGCGGTACTCACTGGCTTCTTGTTTAGCCTGGCGCAGGGCATCATTGTTCCTGTTGGCTGCTTCAGACAGATCTGCAAACTAATATGCCAGATTATGAAACTGTAAATGTGCATGAATTTTTTAAAAAACCCACCTTTTTATCCATTCAGCATTTTGTGAAAAGACAATAATTAGTCTGGGTTGCATCAAGACTTCTAGATGTCTCTTCATTTACTTTCAAAAATCGAAGGTGCTGTTTCTATCAATATTGCTATGATGAATTTAAGTAACTATCTGCCTCTGAATGAATTCATATTAATAAGCTTTATCCACTTAATTGGTTGAGTTAAACAACTGTACTGTGCTATTTTATGGCACAGTATGGATTGGTATGTGGATCTAGTTAATTCAACAAACATTGTTAAAATAAGTCATGATTTAGCATAATGTGTGAGCCCAGTCTTTTATGCATGATAGAGCTGGTAAAATGATATATATAAAATTATCTTAAGCAACACTTGGGAATTATTTATCTTCTGAAGTGCCTTGCCGGAATGACAAATGGTTTTGAATATTAATCAACTGGAATAGTTTATTTCCAGTTTTAAAGAAAAAAATACACTATGAATACAGAGATAAGCCAATAATGTTAGGTCCAAAAATACATTCCCAAAATGTATGTATTGGTAATTTTTAAAGTATCCTTGTTCTTTATATAGGTAAACTTACCCTCAGATTATTTAACCAAAATACAATTCAGAAATGTGTCACCTGCAGATAGGCCAAGTAAACAAAAATATCAATGGTTGACTTATCCATGGGTATGTATAATATACCAAACCAGAGTGGCCATGATATTTATAGGAAGGTATTGTCTTCCTGCTAAGGCATGCATGGGTCACCTTTTGAATTGGTAGTATATATTACTTACCCATTATTCAATTTATCAAACAATTTGTTGGATTGGCCCTGCCTTCATTTCAATTTGGATCCACTACTTTTTCTGATTGCTTCTACTTTTTCAGCATAAAGGGGAACATAAAAGGATGAACACAACTTTTCACATTTAGCAATAGTTAGTGTAAATATTTAATATTAGAGCTAAATCAGCTAAATTAGAGCATCATCAGTGATAGATCAATACCTTGCTTAACAAGTCACTTCTGGTGGACCAGCTGCACTTTATTAACATTCTTTTAAACTTGTATATTTTTTTTAAAAAAACCATGTTTTAATTAGCGTGCTTTGGAAGATTACAGCCTTTACTCCTCTTTATTTTCAGAGCTTTTGTTTACAAGGCAAAAGTAATCCCTGCAGGATTTCACTAGCTTTTTAACAAAGCCAAACCTGCTCATTGACTTCTCTGACATTTCTTAGCAACAGTGCAGAAGGAAAACTATTTCTATCTTGCAGCTTCAGAAGAGAAGATACAGAAAATCATTTAGATTAGTGATAGCCAATAAATTGAACTGAATTATATGAAATATTCTGGACTAGCATTGATTAGTCATAAATATATCTGAGATTCATGTAGTAAAATCTGACTGGCAGGCATATCAGGGCAAATTTAGGCATCAGGTTTTTCTTTTTATCCCACTAAAATCAGTAAGATCTACTTTTGAGTAGGCAAATACTGAACTAATTCTTTTAACTGAAAAATACAAGAGTTGCCCAGATTCTCTCCTAGAAATAGAAAATGCAAGGTCCTGCTTTCTAAATGGCAAGCATGAAAATGTTAGCATTGTACACTAAAAAAAATAAGGCAGATTTTAAATATACCCAGGTCACTTTTAATGGTCATAATTCTTTCTAAGTTTAATGTTAGCTCTAACCTAAGTGTAGATTTAGATTATTCCCATATTAAATGACTTGTGTGAGAGTGCACACACATTGTTGTTTGACCTTCAGCCAACAAGATAGAACTTAAAAACTGTAAGTTGATCAACTACAGAATTTTTTTCCCCTTCTTCTTAAAGTGTTATTGAAAACCTTTTACTTACTTTGGATTTGTACCACTCCTCAGTTTCTTGAAGGTTCTTTGAAGCCACAGATTCATACTGCTGACGTACATCACGCAGGGCAGCAGTGAGATCAGGCTTGGCAACATCCATATCAATCTGGACATGCTGATCCTGGATTTGGGCTTGCAGCTCACGGATTTCCTTCAGGGAGAAATAAATACTGGTTAAGCAGCGAGCACATTTACCAAGATTATTCTTTGTCCAGATAACCTTAAAACCATGTACCTCCTCATGAAGTTTCTTCAAGAAAATAATTTCTTCTTGCAGAGTTTCAACTTTGCGTTCCAGATCCAGACGGGCCAAGGAGGCATTGTCAACATCCTGAAGAAAGAAAGAATAAAATTAATTCAACAGCCAGGTGGGAAAACATCCTTGAAATGTGAATAATGCCCACAATAAACTCTGTGGTCAACTCTTTTCATGCCTGCAGCAATTATGTCTAAAAATGAGTAAATTCCATTTCTTTCCAGCATACTAAACAAGTAGGAAGGAACTGACCTTTTCCAAGGAAAAAAAATATTGACAATTTGCAAAGAAGAGAAAAAGTAAGTCTTTCAGCGTTATATTTTTCCTATAGTACCATGTGCTTAACATAAATTGTTCTGTAACATTGAAACAAGGCTAAAATTAAACTACAATTATTATGTTTCAGGTTTCGGAATTGATAATATCATTCAGCATCTCACTTTCTTTCATTATGTGACAGGGTGAATGAAGCTGTCAGGCCTTAAAAAAAATCCATATCAGTGAATCCCAAATTATGCTTTCATTTTATACACTTTATGCATACAACCACAATTGGAACCAGCAACTTAAGCTGGTCATCAAGCAAAGCGGTCACTAAATGGGATCTCAACTGTGCTTATGATCTTAGTTCAGCTCTCCTTTGCTTTAAGACCTGCAAAAGGTTATAAATGTGAGGATTGTTTGAAAATTTATTTTTCACCACTGCCAAATGACGCAGTTGCTAAATCTGTATGCAGATGTAACACTATACTTAAACTACTATTCAGCCAGGATATCCATTTGAGGGATACTGGGAGTTATAGCTGAACCTCATCAGGAGGACAAATGACAATGGAGTCTGGAATTTCGATGTAAATTGAGGCACCACATGCCCAGGTTTGGATTTTTGCCACCGTTTTTACAATGGTCATAAAGCAAGTCTCCACGGCCATTAAGAAAACTATCAGGGTTATTAAGCAAATCCAACACAGCCAATAGGCATTTTTTCTTCTTTTGTAGTGGGGGGAAAATGGGATGATGCAACTGATTGCATGCAATCAGTGATGATGCAAATGTGAACAGGTTGCCAAGCACCCAAAATATATAAGTCAAGGACTACCTGTAGTTAAATCAAAAGAAAACACAAAAAGAAATATCATGCAACATTTTGGACCTTTCTCAACGAAATCAGCTTAAAAGCCAAATATAATAAAATACTGTTGCTCACCAGTGAAGCAAGTATAACCTTGCCCTGGCCTCCCTTGGCAGAGAGTTCCAAAGACTGAAAAAGAAGTCACTGAGAAGTCACCTTTCCTGCCAACTATATCTCAACAGACAAAGTGTTGTTGCAGGATGAGAGGAGAGAAAACTCCTCTAAGGCTTAAAAAAACTTAAGATTTCTATAGAGAAGGAACTCTTTTCTGATTAATTACTATGAACTTTCCTTCACATTCCATTCACAGTAGCAAATAGACTGCCCTCGACAATGTGTTTTCATTAAGTATGTCGGTTTTTCAGGCAAACAGGCAAACATCCAAAATGGGGAGGGGAAGAAAATGCTACAACCAAAATTGAAGCAACGTGTACCTGGTGGTGTATGGTGAAATTATAATTTGTATCAATAACTTTGGTCTCATATAGTCTTTGCAGAACTACTAGACCCTTCCACAAAACAGTTAAACTTAAGCATATAAGAAACCCAAGCTTGGGCTGGGAAAACTTTAAGCCAGGAGTATGACTTCACATCTTTTTCGAAGTCCATTTTCCAGCCCAATGCTCACTGAACATTTAACTATACCCATATGACTTTCTAGCAGACTGAAAGTAATCTGGATACGGTTAAATGTATTCAATCCTTCTTGAGGGGCCCCACTGTTTTTCAGTAATTAGTGATTCAAAGAAAGAAAACAGCAGGCAGCCCCAAGGCTGTGCAGCTAATATTTAGCTACAAAATGCTAAATTATGATGGAACAGATTTCCTTTAAAAAAACAACTATCCACCAGTAATACGTTAAGACCAGAATGTGTTTAATGCAGTGTCTCACTAGCCCTCCCAAGGACTTCATTGTCTCACTTTGCTCCTGAAAACAGGTGAGAAGAGAACTATGGGTCCCATGAGACATTGCTTCCCATATAGAGTTAAGGAAACATCTGGAAATGCTGCCATACTGAAAAGTATTTTGCAAGCTGATTTGATTACTACAAGTAGGTCAATGTTCCCCAACCTTGATAACTTTAAGATGTTAAGGTCCAAAATTCCCCAGCCAGCAATTTAAAGCCACTAAGGCTAAAACAACCCCACTGCATCAGGTTTATGATAGAGAAGAATATCTCTACTACAAAGCAGACCATGTAATAACATGAAGTATTTTTTTTTTCAGTGTGACATTATGGGGAAAAGCCTTAATCTCGTGCAATTGGAAACAGATATAAAACAATAGATTACAATCCAAATGGGGGAAAATATATTAATCAAGTTTACAGATATTAATTCAGAGGTTAGCAATCTTTACTGGCACCAGGAATAGTAATAAAATTGTGGAGTCTAAATTCAGGAAATTAATAGGATAGACTTCTTCCGATTTCAGTTGAGATAGCCCAAGTTTTTAGGAGAGATATCAAAATCCCACTGTTTTGTAATCTTGCAATGTTTTGGAGATTTGTTTTTAAGTTATTTTCTCAGCCATCTTATTTTTATTTAATTTTATTTAATTTGTGGTTTTACAGTCTTGGTGCCCATAGAAATCACCTAATGGTATTTGAAGCAAGCCAAGGTTTGTTCACATTATATTGCCTGGTTCAAACCACACATGATGGTGGCTGAGAATTTGTGGAGCTGCATTTCAAACACGTTACGTGTTACACTAGAAAAATGCAAGACTTTTCTTCAGGTTTTAAAGCTGTACAGATGCAACATTCAAAGGGACACTTACAATGTTTAAAATGGCATTCAAAGGCATTTACATAATCTGAAATGTGTAAATTTAAAACTTTTCCTCAAGCTTCAGAGGTTTATCATAAAATTGAGCATTTCTTTTCCAATGTTTCAACTGAAATGAGCAACATTATTTCTCCTTGTTTGGTGGGCAATATCTGATAAACCAGGGTTTTCCAGTCTGTGGCTCGGCATACTCACCAACACATCCAAAGGGAAATAAACATTTCTGAATAGCCTAAAACAGAGTCCTGGAAGAAAACACCACAACGTGCATGGCTGGTGAGAAAACTAGTTTATGTTGCCACTTTCAAGACGACACAGTACTACTATTGAACTTATGGAATGGAAAAGGAAGAAATGATTTTTTTTTTCAGGATGAAAAAAATGACCCTTGACACTGGGGACACCCAACACATGGAAACAAAAGCAAATCACTTCGAGAGTTTGCAGTTACCTGAATCCGATCAAGGGAGGAAAACTGGTGCCTCCAACGAGAAAGGCTGAGAGGCAAATGAACACAGTGACTACTTAATTCAAAATCTTAGCAGGGAGAGAAGGAAGTCTTTCTATATGTGGTATACGCTAATAGGGAGGAAAAGGCCTGGGCTGGGTTATCTTCTTAGAATCAGGAAGAAAATACAGGGCAAAGTTTCCTCATTTTGGTAAAATGGCACCTTTGAGGGGCTGTTCCTGGTGCCGTGCATATCGCCAGTGTGTGGGACTGGAGTAGATTTTGTTTTTTTGCTTTGCAAATATAAGTGTATTATTTTATGGGGAATCACAGAATTTGTGAATCTTTGTATTAACCCATTATGTCCCATGCAGTATGAATTCAGTCACTGTGGTTTCAGTCACTATGTAAAAGTGTTGTTGACACTTATGACTTTGGTGCCATCAACTCCTAACATATACAACTGAAGTCTTTTCCATTAACTGATTATCTGGCTTAAACATGAGGGGAAAACATTAGAACAACCTAACACTTACCCATCATTGTAGTGAAATAAACCAAAACACACAACCTACTAAATAAAAAAAACCCTTTATATTCCAGTTGCTTTTAATTCTTTAGGGGAAAAAAATGTCTGGTAGTTGGTCGTTGAATGTCAAGGAACTCAATGATTGCTTATTTAAGCTAAACTGCAGCCTGTACAAAGAACTAAGCTAATCAATGGATGATATGCAAATTAGCACTCAGACTTCAGACTTTTTCTTTCAGTGTTTGAAGAAAGTTTATTCTGAATGAAAAACAGCTCTGGTACCACCACCACTCGGGACATTATCTGTGAAGTTTGAACCCTAAATAAACTTTAAAAAAGACAACACATTTCAGCTAGTGTCAGGTCAGCAGTTAAAAATGTTCAATGCCTGCTTATAAATTGTAATAGATAAAGTGACTAATACTTTAATTTGTGGGTTCTTAAAATGTGCTTGCATCATGACAAATTCAGTAAGAATGCAGCCTTTGGTTAAAAGTACCCCAGAATACAAAAGCTTCTGTTATTTCAGTCTCTGGCCACAAGGCAGGCTCCGCATTCCAGACTGAATCCCATAGAAACTATTAATACCTTTCAGTGGAAAGAACAGATGTTCCGTCTTTCACCCCTACTGAACTGGGTGAGGGGGATAGATTCCACTTGAACCCCTTGGATGGCAAGCAAAAATTTTGCCAGAATTTTTAAAAATCTTGGCTCTAAAAATATTTAAGCAAACAAATATGAAGCATTAATATGTTCACAAACTAATCTAAACACAGGTCAAAACTTTAAGAAGTAATGCTTAAAGAAATGATCTTGAAACCTTTGTACATATAATAATGAAAATCTCAGTCATCTTCCTACAAGCTGGTTATTAGCAAGTGGCAATCTCTGAGTTTTGAAATTACTAAAATAATCTGATTTTAGTAGGTCTTCTCTGGATCCAGCCTATTAGAGGAAAAAAATCTTTCTTCCAGATAGCATCTTAAAAGCTGCCTTTTCTGCGAACACAAGTGTATATTTATGGCACATAAATCAATATGTGGTATGCAGATAATTTTCTACCTTGTAAGCTATGTCTATAATTTGAGATAGTAGGATTGAATCTCAACCTTGGAGAGTTGAAATCTTAAGGAGCATTGTCCCCTCCCTTTCAGTCTTCACAGAAACATGTGTTTGGCTAACAGAGAATTTCTGGATTAGAAGAGAGGCCTTTCAATGGACTAACTAAAATTCTAATAAAATTATTAGTGTATCAATACTTGCTGCACTCAAAAATATGAGTTTATTAGAAGCAACAAACAGGTATTTATGCCAAACAATAGGGAAGGCTTCCCTTCAGGCATTTCTAAGTTTCAGTCTAAGAAATTACTCGCCTACAAACTTCTTAACCGCTAGGTGGCTTCAGCGTTACTTTTCCAAGAAAAGCCACAGATACTAACCTGCCTGAAAGATTGTAAAGAGTTCTCAGCATCTTCTCTCTGAAGCATCTCATCCTGAAGTCTGAAAAAATAATTCAAATATGTTCAAAATGTCAATCACAAAAAGATTAGATGTCACAGGCAGCCATACCTAAGAAAGAAAATAAGAGGGGAGCAAGGAAAAAGCTTCCAATTAACAAAAAAAAATTTTTTTTTGTTACGGACAATTCTTTTTCATCATGGTATGTGACTACCTCTAGAGTGAAACTGCTTGAAGGGCATTATTTAATCCAACAATATCCCAGACACAAAATTGGTGATCCCAATTTTGGATCAGCAATGAAGTTTGCTAAACTGCTGATTTTCCCCCATTACAATCACTACCAAAGCTGAATCTTTTTACCAACGTAGCATTCTAGTTTATATCTTTTAATTCTAGTACCAATGAAGCCAGAACCTAGTTGTCCAGTACAAACACAAAGTGAAATTTCAACAGGCAGAAAAAAATATGATTTAATGCAAGTTTACCTGAATCCTGCAGGGCTTACGCTTAAACAGCCATCAATTGCAAATCATATACATTTATTAGAACAAATCCCATTGAGCTGAATAGGATTTATACTAAACCCCATTAGTGCAAGACTTAGTAAATCAAACTCTAGTTTAACTCAAAAAGTAATTTAATACTCATTTCTGTATAAAATCAGGAATGGGCAACTTACAAAATTTTGTTTACAAAAGTTTTTTCATCTACTATGGTCCGATTATATCATAGCTTTCCTCAGTTTGCTACCTTCCTAAGTTGGGCTGGTGAAAAAAATTGAGGAAGGAAATTTAAAACCAAAGGGTAAATTCTAAAACAGACTTAACATGGTTTTAGCAAAGTAAAAATAAATAATTTCCGTTCAAAAAAATTGAAGGGGAAAAAAATTCCATATTCAGCCACATATACGTTTGTAACCTCACTCACTGAGGGTTTTATGTCTTCAGTATAAATGAGCTGAGACCAAAATGGTGCCTATCCATGCTACAAAGCATCAAAGTGAGGGGGGGGGGAACCCAAATCATTTGTTTCTGTGCTACAGACCGTGGGAAGATGACCGCCTAATGCATTCTTCTGGACAAAGAATTTTATTGTGCTTCCATTTAAAAAAAAACAAAACTCCATAAGCTTTATTTTGGAAATGTCTTTCAACTTTCTATGCAGTTTATCATATTTATGATGATTTGCATCAATTACTGAGAATATAAAGAAGTAATTCTTAAGTATCCACAAGCCTTTGAAAACAAAAAAGTTTTCACAAACTTTTGAAACTAAATCTTTGGAATTAACTATTTAACCAGAGCTAACATCACCAGTTTTATTTCCAAGGGAGAACTGAAAACATTTGCTGCTTAACTACAGCTGCAACTTCCTAAAAACTAAGATTCTCGTTTGCTGTTTCCTTTGCACAGATCTAAGCAGCAGCTGTATGTTTGCACTTTTACATATATAAAAGAGCCTACATAAAGGATACATACTTACTTTACAATCCAGGATAGAAATATCTGTTAAACTGGTGTTTGCCTCTGCAATCAAGTTTATACATTAAAAAGGAACATACAATGCCCAGTAAATTGGGAGATAGTGAGAAAAGCCCCACTGGCTCCTTTTTCCCTTGTCCTCCATTACTTGCACACCTGTTACTACCCCCAGAGGACACACCCATTATCTAATCGGGAGAGCATGCTCTTCTCTGGCAAATGTACTATTAACCAATAGTTTTATTATCCAGATAGTTTGTTTTTAGGAACAGAAGATACAGCCTCCTCCTAAAACTTTACTCCACTCGAGAGTGAATTCACACAAAAGGGCTTTATAATATCCTATGTCATGGCTCACAAAGAGGGATTCTTTGTAGGGTTATTATTCGATTTTTAATCCCAGTTTTATTATTTTGTAAGTAATTCAAGGCGGGAAACATACAATTTCCCCTCCCCACTTTCTCCCCATCACAACCGTGTGGGTTTAGGCTGGCTCAAAGTCACCTAGTCGGCTTTTACGCCTGTGTCGGGACTAGAATTCCAGTCTCCTGGTTTTCTAAGGCCAGCACTTTAACCCCTACACCATTCAGACGAACGGGACCTGCCCAGCAAGCTGCTCCAGGACCCGACTCCCTTCCCCGGCCACTTACTTTTCGCGCAGACGCTGGATGTCCTCACCCAGGTTGTCGCGCTCCACTTCCACGCGCGCCTTCTCGTTGGTGAGCTGGTCCACTTGCCGGCGCAGCTCGCGCATCTCCTCCTCGTAGATGTCGCCCAGGCGGGAGGTGCCTTTGCCCTTGAGCTGCTCGAGCTCAGCCACCAGAATCTTGTTCTGTTGCTCGAGGAAGCGCACCTTGTCGATGTAGTTGGCGAAGCGGTCGTTGAGCTCCTGCAGCTCGGCCTTCTCGTTGGTGCGGTTCGTCTTGAACTCGGTGTTAATGGCGTCGGCGAGGAGAAGTCGA
The DNA here is from genome assembly GCF_049901715.1 of Pseudonaja textilis. Lineage (NCBI taxonomy): Eukaryota > Metazoa > Chordata > Lepidosauria > Squamata > Elapidae > Pseudonaja > Pseudonaja textilis. Next base: position 23,810,894 of record NC_142008.1, on the reverse strand, counting down.
CCAGGGGATCGCCGCCGATGCGCATCGGCGGAAGGCTGCTTCGAACCCTCACGGCTTTGGAGGCATAGATGCCGCCGGGAGAGGAGACCAGGCGGACGGAGCTCGGTCGGATGGCGCTACCCAGCGAGTAGCGGGTGCTAGAAGTTATAGAGCGGGTGCTGCTGGGCCGGCTGCCGCCGAATATGCGGCGGTAGGAGGAAGAAGTGCTCCGGGAGCTCATCTTTAGAATCCGATGCGCTTCTCGATCACAAAGTAGCGTCGTCGACGAAGAGGCGAGGGTGGAAAGAAATTGCTCCTCCCGCGCGTGCCTCTTATACCAAACCTGGTCCCACCCTCCGGAGCGTTACCGTCGTCTAATCTAATAGGCAAATCCACCAATCGGGAATAGCGTGCACAAGAAATAGACACTTTTGATACCTAAGAGTAAAGGGCTAATTTTGTTCTCCAAAAGATACTGTCCTGTTGCTCTGTTCAATCTAGAATTAACTACACTCACCAAATATTTTAACCCCCCCCCCCTCCAAGGCAACTCAAGTGTTTTATTGAGCGAACAAATTGCGTTTAGGGTCATTAAATACTTCCGCGCTTTCCTGTTCATTAGCTCTTTCTTCCTTTGTGCGTTTATAACTTTTTGTACTTTAGATTGATTTTCTACCTCCCTGCTGACATGGGTGGAGAACCTCTGAAGCCGATCTGATAAGCTTTCACCCCACCCTCAAAAAAAAAAAAAAAAACCTTCATCTGTGTGGTTGCACAAACTTAGGGTGGTTTCCAGGCCGAGAATTCTCGGCAGCAGAGCGGCGAAGTGGTGTCCAGAAGAGCGATGGCGGAAGAAAGCGGCGCTCCCTTGGAACGGTCCAAATGGTTGATGCGAAAACGGAAAGAGGCCATCGCGGAAGAAAGGAGGAGGGAGAGAAAACTAAGGCGGGGGACTCGCAGAGAGAAAGAGATGGAAAAAATGGGAGGAAGTGAGTTGGAAGCTCTGAGCAGGAGTGGAAAGACGAAAGATCCAAAAGACTGTTAGGCTTCCCGATGGCTGGACAAAAAAATGAAACTCGTATCCGGGATCTCCCTTTGAGAAATTGAAAAAGAATGAAGAAGCGATTGGGGCTCCCTCGCTTCGTATGCACGAATTCGTCCTTTGTTGCCTGCTTCTAGGCCGAGGACGGCCTTATGTGTGCCCATTATCAGTCACTTCCATGCGGCAACTCTTGCAGTCTTATCTTTTTTTACGAGGTGCTTTTCTAATAGTGCTGCTGGTATTACTTTTTCCGCACATGTTGCCTAAAGGGAAGGATCTGGTACTTGGATCTGGACCTGCTTAAGTCAGGCTTTGTTCCAATCATGTTGAGTTATTAAATAAACTGCAATGCCTGCCAAAATCAAATAAACTGGTATGCCAGACTGGTGGGTGAAGCCACTTAGAGTTTGTAGTACCTAACGAAATATAGTAGTCAGATCACCCTTAAAATTAGTAACAAGTTTGCAAACTTATCTGGAAGCAACCGTTGTATATCGACTACAGGATTTTATCCCATGGAACAAATTAACTTTTTTTTCTAAATATTTAAGGAAAGGAAAAATAAACTTAAATTGCACCAAGATGTGGTAACATATGTTATTAATCATTTTCTGTAAGTCCTTTGTACAGCCATAAAGATAAGGATATGCAGGCATTTCTGGTGGGAGTAGGAATACTTTTACGCAGGAGTGTCTTATCCTGTTATCTGCAGGCTTAGAAGGAACAGGGAAATTAGTGATAATTATAGGTATACAGCAAGGACTTTCGTCAGCGGGATCTTCTATGCCTGTATGCTATTATCTTGTCGAGGTCATTTGTTTTCTGAATCTTCAATAAATACTGCTGCCTGAGTTCGCTCAGGGCTGGCATTTGCTTAGACGGTTCCCTGCGTCTCATTTCAAGTGCCAGACCACCACACCAAGAAAACTAAAACGTCAGTCAAATCACTTTCACACAGTTTCCTTGGGGAACTTTAGAACTGCATTTGAAACTTTACCCAGAGCCAATAGTTCTCTAATTTTTAAGTCTTATCTTTTTACAATATTGTACTCCAGTTCTGCAGAGCCTGTGAGGAATTCATTTCCTATAGGGGCAATGATTGTCTCATTCCACCAAGGTCTGGCAATATACTAGTTTTATATGGCTACAACAATAGTTTTTAGGTTACTATAACTTGTGGGGGATGTTAGAATAAGCTATAAATCAATGTTTCTTACTCTCAGTAAGTTTAAGATGGGTGGACTCCAACTCCCAGAATTCCCCAAACAGATTGTGAAAGACTGCTATAAATTACCACTGAGGAACTGGCCTTTGTTTGTTTTAGCTATTCCAACAGGGAAGTATTATTTAGGGGAAACTGCAATTTCATTCCTCTGAACTCAGGCAATGATCATGGTTTCTGTTTTGCAAAGAATCCTTTCCTACCCCTACACACACACACACACACACACACACACACACACACACACACACTGCTTTTTCAGTTTGAAGTAAAAAAATGCATCAATTATAATTAACCGCATTAAAAGAATTCTGTTTTTATAACTAATTTACTTTGAAGTTATAATTTGCTTTGTTTGTGCTATATAATCACAAGAGAAGTGACCAGTTAGACCACGGGTGTCAAACTCAAGGCCCGGGGCCAGAGCCGGCAGCCCACGTGGTGCTTAGATCTGGCCTGTAGTGCCCCCCTGGAAACAGCAAAGGACTGGCTGCAATGCCTCTGCCAGTGAAAATGGAGCTTGGGAAGGCCGTGTGCAACCCTCCCAAGCTCTGTTTTCACTGGCAGAGGGTTGCTGTCGGAAACAGAATTCAAGAGCCTGTTTTTGCTGGCAGAGCGTTCAGGCCACCAAAGGTGCCCTTGACATGAATGACATTGAGCTGGTCATGCCCCCCTTCCCCCCCGCCAAGGTCAAAGACAACCCTGATGCAGCCCTCAATAAAATTGAGTTTGACACTCCTGAGTTAGATGGTTGACTATTGATAACTTTATACTGTAATCATAAGCATATGACAGAAGGCACATTGACATCATGGAATCATCATAGACATGTGAAAAATTTAATTTTTCATGATATATATGTCTTCATTTATGCTCCACTGAAATTCTAGCTATAGTCTAATTTTCCTTATTAATGGAATTCAAGCCATTAAGTTTGCACTATAATTCTTTGGGATATTTCCTTAAAACCTGACAAAAACACTTTGTTCAAGCTCCTAAAATAAAAAGGAAGGGAAAGTTGCTGGAAAACTTGATTAACATGTCTCTGAAATTAACCCATACACCATATGGACTGCTTATAATTTACCCAAGAATGCAGCTCTTCCATTTTGCTATCCCTACATTTCCTGAGTCCAGTCAGTTTTTAGAATTCCTAATCAAAGTGGCTACTGGCCACCCTGATTGTCAATGATTATTAATTAACCCTTATCCATAAGACAGAAGGGAAGCCAAAGAATCAAATCAGGAACCAACCCAAATAAATTATGTTTGCTACCTAATAAATCAAGTCTTTGCTTTGGCTAATCAACTTCTTATGTTTCTATGAATCTTAGAGTTGAACTACTCTAAGCAGTATTAATGATCAAGATGTTAATCAGCAACCAAACACTTGCAAACAATAACAAAGTAACTTATACATTTTGTGTGGGTAGAAACAGGAAGTGAGAGAGTCTGAAGAAAACTGTGTTAGTCTACATTGGTAAAAAAAAATCAGGTGCATGATACTATGTTTTCCAGCTAACGTATTTTATTAAAAGGCAAACTTTTGTGAGCTGCAGTTTCATCAGATGCAGAGATTAGCTACACTGTGATAAGATTTATACTGTGGGAGGGTGTGGGTGGAAGGGAAGTGTGTGCTATAGTTATTAATTTATTTCTGCTTTCTTTCGCTCTCTTTCTTTTCTCATCGAAACTCCATAGAAAAACATGGCTCCCAGCTGCCTGCACAACTACCTCTGTCTTGCTTCTCTCTCCTTTGAGCTGGGCTACTGGGAGAGACATGCTTGCAACTAGCATTGGGCACCCTTCTTCCTTACCAGCCCTTTGCCTCCTTTTTTGCTTCTCTGTGCTATGCAGTGTTTTTAGCATAGAGTCAAACATTTTCTGATGCTTATACAGTGAGAAGTTATCTATCCCAGGGGTCGCCAACCTTTTTGGACCTCAGGGATCACCAAATTTATAATTTTAAATCCCGCAGACCACTAATATGATTTTTGACTGACGGTGTTTTGCTGACGTTGGTGGAAGAGAAAGAGAGAGAGAGCTGATCTGATCTAACCTTGGAGGGCTGGCAGTGATATTCGTGTTCTCTCTCTCTCTCTCTCTCTCTCTCTCACACACACACACACACACACACACACACACACACATACACACAGCCTCCAAGGCAGCTACATTCCTTCACTAACCTGCTTTTCAGCTCCATTCTCTGTGGGAGAGAGGGGGGTGGTATCCTGCGATCCCAAATAAAGAATGATCGATCGGTAGGAAAATGGGTGGGAATTTTCCTGCAGACTTTTGGGGATTTTCCCAGGGTCCATGGGAAAATCCCACAAAAAAATCTGCAGGAAAATTCCCCACCCCATTTTCCTACCGATCGATCATTCTTTATTTGGGATCGCAGGATACCATCTCCAGCTCCATTCTTGGGGTGGGGGGATGGGGAGGGAGAGAGAGAGAGAGGCTTTTGGCTTCATGCAAGGAAAGCAGCAGAAGTAGTAGAAGTCTTTCTTTCTCTCTCCCAAACTCCACCAGAATTGAGTCTTTGCCGGTGCAGCCTGTTGGAGCAGGATGCCTTGCAGGGTCCCAAAAACTCACTTCTGGTGGAGTTTGGGGGAGAGAAAGAAAGACTTTTGCTGCTTTCCTTGTGTGTAGCCAAAAGCAGAAGAAGAAAGAAGTGGAAAGAAGCAGCCTGGTGGCCAGGCGAGGTGCATGGGGCGAGTTCCCCCCTCCACTCTTTCCCCCCTCCCTTTACTACCTCGTGTTGTTCGCAATGCAAGAGATGTAAGCCTTGTGTTCCCGTGGGCCATGTGGGTGGCACAGCCTTGTGTTCCTGCGCAGCCTGGATTATTTGCTTTGTGGGGGTGCTTTGGAGGTGACATTTCTCTGCAGACCACCAGAAATTTCTCACAGACCACCAGTGGTCTACGGCTCACCGGTCACGGCTATCCTGACCAGAGACCCCTCCTCAGTTAAAGAACTTGTTATGTGTTCCCGGAGCCTGCAAAACTCGAGACCAACCTTGTCCTTGCCTATCTTTACTCTGTGGCCTCTGTCCTGGCTTTTTGAAGGATAATTTTTGAAGGAAAACTATCTTTGCACACCTCTGGCTTTCTCACTGTCTCTAGCCGGTGTGAACATAGCAACATCACTACGTTTGATGGATGGGAGGCAGCCAGATCCATGGCAATAATTAACCAATTAACTATCAAAATCAGTAAGATGATAATTGATTTACAGTGGAAGAATAGAGGCTCTCTTCCCTCCCACTCTGTAAGTCTGGGCTTGCTGGAGATTAAAAAAAGTATTTTTATAAAGGTCTTAAACAATTTTCCCAGGTACAAGCCTATAGTCGAATTCTGTGTACCACGTAGATAGAGGAACACACATAACCATGCAAATAGATTTTTTTCTTTCAGGGTCCCACAGTGGCTCAAATTGCTGCCTGGTAACTTGCATAATTCCCATTCTCACCAGTGAAGAACATTCCTGAGGTTCAGGGTCAAAGCCAATGTGGTAAATTCTGTGCTGCTAATCTTAAACCTCTGATGGTTTTAATTTGTTTCATTCTTAGTTTCAAGAAACCTCTTGCTTATCTGAAAACTGTACTTTATTCTCATTTCATTCACTTCTTGATCGTTAGGGCTAGTAACCAAGGAATGTATACAGTCAATAATACTGAATTTGCATACTGTTTTTTTGGGCTGTTACCATGTAAATGTGCCAAACACTTGCAGACAGAAATGAGAAATGCACTGGAGATTTCAAAGGAAATGACTCTAGAGATGACAAACCCAAACTTTTTTTTCTTTTTAGCTTAGCTTTTAGTTGTAAGCATTCGAAGGGAAGATGTTATTCATACCATTCAAATCATTCTATGCTCATCCTATGAGTAAATCTGTTTCCACATTTAAGAATTCTCCAGATCTTGTGATTTTACCATTTGTACGATCATTAAAATGTACAGAAATTACATGATCTGTTTTGGATCTATTTTGACTTTTCTGACCACAATTTAATAGACACCCTTAATTTAGAAAACCTAGGCCAAAAAAGCAAAATTATGGCCACAATGGTACAATAAAAACATTGAGACTTTTGATAGGGCAGCTACAACTGCCATTTTGACCACAATTGCAGACATCCTTAATCTACAAAGGCCAACCTCAGCTCTGCTGATACTTTTCTGCTTTCCCATTCTAAGTGCCATATTTTTTCAGCAATGACAGCCATGATTTTGGCTGTTGCCATAAAATGTTGTACCTGGATTTATATGGAATACCATCTCATGAAATCTCACAGATCAATTTCAGGGAACCTTTATTCTGCTTACACTGGGAACTTAATTGTTCTGTTTACTGGTGAGATCTGTATATGGACATCAATTATGTTCAGACTAATTTCCCCAGGCATTAACAAGATTCCCCAATCCCTGTCTGATCTGCCTTGAAGAGCATGGTGCACAAAATGTGCAGACATAATGCTTGCTTGGATATGGCCTGAAACGTTCTGTATATATTCAATTATTATGGCTTATGAACCCAATGCTGTATAAACATTGCCAGTAGTCATGCACTGTGTTGAATAAATCATATTTAAATAAATCGTAGTTCAGCACAATGTGGCAACAAGATCAGAAGCTGTTTTAATTTTAAAATAATAATGTGGCATACTGAAAAGCATTGAACTACCCTCCCACATAATTTTTATTTCCAAAAATTCTTTAGGCTCCCTATAGAATCCAAAACCTTATTAGAGTGTGAAAAAAAAATGGTGGAAGACTTCAGTCTATTAGTAATTATGTAAATGAGCTCACCAAATTTTAAAAATGCAAATATAAGCAAAAATATACTGTGTGATCAAGCAAACTGTAATTTATTCAATAAACTGGCTAACAATATCACAGTATGGGCTTATGTAATCATAGTCCTTGCTATTATCCTCAGTTTAATTGGGCTTTAAAGAGCAAATGGGTTCAGAAGATCCTGTTCTAATTTTTTTTAAGATCATAATAATTCAACTCTAATAGAAATAAGAATTTTAGGGTGGGGGTGGGGTTGGATCCTACATCTAATACTTGGGAAAGGAGTAAGATCTAGGTGCTTCTCTTTATTAGACTAGCCATGCCGAATTCCTTCAACCTTTCTTCATGTTTTAGCCTCCAGTCCCCTAATTGTTTTTGTTGCTCTTCTCTGCACTCAGTGGTTGCCAACAAGTAGGCTGGGTTCGTGAAAAATTTTGGGTGGTCCACAAAGAAGTGTCACTCCCCCACACACAAAGCAATTAATCCAGGCTGCACAGGAACACAAGGCTGTATTGCCCACATGGCCCATGGGAACATAAGGCTTGTGTCTCTTGCATTGCAAACAACACGAGGTAGTGAGGGGAGGAGGAAAAGGATGGAGGGGGGAACTCGCCCCACGCACCTCGCCTGGCCACTGGGCTGCTTATTTCCGCTTCCTTCTTCTTCTGCTTTTAGCTGCATGCAAGGAAAGCAGCAAAAGCATTTCTTTCTCTCCCCCAAATTCTACCAGAAATGAGTCTTTGGGATCCTGCAAGACACCCTGTTCCAAGAGGTTGCGCCAGCACAACAAGTCTCACAAAGACTCATTTCTGGTGGAGTTTGGGGGAGAGAAAGAAAGACTTCTGCTGCTTCTGCTGCTTTCCTTGCATGAAGCTAAAAGTCTCTCTCTCTCTTTCTCTCTCCCTGTTATGGCCAGCAAGTCCTCACTCCGGTCCGCTGTTTAAGCGGGAGCCAGGGAAGTCCCTGATTGGCTGGACCATTAGACGGCTCCATATAAAAGGAGCTGTCAAATGGAATCAGCTGTCTCTCTCTCTCTCAGCTGCTGCTGCTGCGAGCCGCGGCTTGCTGCAGCTGAGTTACAAGTTAACAATAAAGCCTGTTAGAGCTTTATAGTGCCTCCGCCTCTTCTTCTAAGTGTGCCAGATATAAAACTGGTGACAAAGGTGGGATACTGACGAACTGAGGCAATTCCTGAGGCAAAAGAGAGACCACCACACAGCTGAAGTCACTTCAAAAAGAGCTGTCAGTAAGAGCTGTCACCAAAAAAAGCTGTCACTAAGAGCAGTCACTATCAAACGAAGATATGGCGGTGCTGCCAAATTTTCCACCTTTTCAGCCAACCTCCGAGATGTAGACATCATACATCAATAGGTTCAAATGCGTCATGGACGCTGCGAACCTTACTGACATCCCTCCTAACAGGAAGAAAGCATATTTCCTAAGTTTCTGTGTGGCCACCATTTTTGACACCGCCACCGCGCTGCTGGCTCCTCAGACGATCAAGGCTGCCCCCTGGGAAGAACTACAAGAGGTACTTGGTAACCACTATGCCCCAAAGCCATTGCGTATTGCTGCCGCCATTCATTCATTCAGAAGAAGGCAGGTGGCTCTTCGTTCAGCCGCCCTGCAATGCGGTTTCCGAGATCACCTAGATGATATGCTGCTGGACCAACTTGTTTGCAGGGTGAGAGACCTTTGACTTCAATGACAGCTACTGGCTAAATGTGACCTCACCTTGAAGCAAGCCATCGAAGAAGCCCAAGCCACTGAACTATCCAACTTACCCTCGGCCAAAATACAAAAACCAAGCAGTCTCCCCAGGGTAAAACCCAGCACTGTAGTCCACTATGAAGACACCTACAGTGAAGATAATGATTTCGAAGAGGAAGAAGCAATCAATCGCCTCCAAGCACCCCAGCTGACGCAGAGAAAAAGTTTTCTTGCCGACAAGAAACAACTTACACCACAGCTGATTTGCCTCAGCTGTGGAGGAAGCTATCTGAGAGCCACTTGCCATTTCCGAAATGCTGTCTGACTAAAGTGCCAGAGGAAAGACCACATAGCTAGAATCTGCCAGGCACCTAAAAACACAGTCCTGCCATCTCAACTTCTCAGACAACCAGGAAACCTCAAATCCAAAGAGGAATGCTATGCCATCAACAAAGCATTCCCAAGAGCTGAGTCACTAACTTATTCTTTTAATGTTAACAAAATTAATGTTGATCTTCTCTTAGAAGGCAACCCTTATCAGATGGATCATTTCTATCCCTCATCTCATGGAAGACACTACAGAACCTGCTACCAGACTTTCACAAGAATCAGCTGAGCCCCTGCAATCTGGCACTGAGAGACTACCAAGGACAATCCATTCTTGTCCTCAGAACAGGCAAGTTCCATATTCAATACAACAATTTTCAGGGTCACCTTCCACTACTTATCACAACTGGGGACTTACCTAGCTTACTGGGATTGGACTGGTTCCATTCCCTGGGCTTCCAAGTAACTGGAGTAAATTACCCTCCACAACCTGCAGCAACTTCTTGCTGACTATTCAGAAGCTTTCAATGACAAACTGGGCTGCTACAATGGCACTCCTATTTCCCTTAATTTGGATCCTAACGTTGCTCCTATACGCCTCAAACCTCACAGAGTGCCATTGGCATTACGTGCTAAGGCCCAGCTTGACAAATTAATTTGGAATTGAATTGATCTTGGAGCCAATTGACTTTTCTAAATGGAAAACTCCCATTGTAATACCTTTAAAAAAAGATGGCTCCATAAGAATTTGTTCTGACTACAAGTCCAGAATAAACAAGGGTCTCCAACCTAATGCTTATCCTGTCCCTATTATTCAGCACCTGCTCCATTCCCTGGGAAAAAGCTCCATTTTTACCAAGCTGGATATGACCCAAGCATACCAGCAATTCCCAGTGGACAATGAGACTGCAGAGGCCCAAACGATCATTACGCATAGGAGCGCTTTCAAATGTAAGCGTTTACAATTCGGTGTCAGCGTCGCCCCTGACATATTCCAATCCATTATGGAATGTTTGTTATACAATATCAAGGGTGTCATTCCGTATTTTTTTTTTTCATATAAATTTTATTGAATTTACAATTAAAAAAATAACATAACAACATTACATAAGAAACAGAGAGAAAAAGAAGAAAGAAAGAAGAGAGAGAGGAGGAAAAAAAAAAAAAAAAGCACTGGGTCTTGACCGAAAAAGGAGAAGAAGAAGTATAAAGAGAGAAAAACAAAAAACAAAAAAACAAAGAGACGGAAGAAAAAGAAAATACGTTAAAACCAGACAAATATTCTTTTGACAGTCTACAAGATCCAATTCTCCTACCTTACTTTAAATATACACATCTTATCGCTATTTATGGATATTTATGCTTATTTATGCTCATTAAACAGTTTATCTCTGATATAACCAATTATACCATGCATTCCAATTATTATCAAATGCTGAAGACTCTTTATTTTTAAGAGCTATGGTTAAATTGTCCATTTCTGCGCAGTCACATATTTTCTGAATGACCAATTGATCTGTAGGTAAACGGGATGATTTCCAGCACTGGGCAAATGCTAATCTGGCCGCAGTTAGAATATGAATTATTATGTATTTCGTCTTTTTAGGAAAATGTTTATCAGAGATCCCTAGTAGGAAGAACTCTGGTTTGTATTCAATTTGATCTTTGGTTATCTCCTCCAGCCATTTTCTAATTTTTGCCAGTATTTCTGGGCTTCTTTACAGGTCCACCACATATGAAAGTAGGTTCCCTCTATGTTTTTACATTTCCAACATTTTGGACTAGAGTTTGGGTTCATTTTCGCTAACCTCGAAGGGGGTAAGTGCCATCTATATAACATTTTATACATATTTTCTTTGTACGCGCAGATTTCGTAATCTTAATGATTCTATTCCAGATCTTTTCCCATTCTGTTAATGTAATGCTTCTTCCAATATTCCTACTCCACATTATCATGTTCCCTTTCACTATCTCTTGCTCTAATTCTACCTCCAATAAATATTTATAAAATTTAGAAATATTCTTTTTATTTGATCCTAATAAGATTTTATCTAAGTGTTGTAATTTGCTATAAATTCCAAACTCTTTGATATCTTGTTTGTATCTACTATGGATTTGTATATATAACCACTGATCAATTTTAAATCCCTGTTCCTGTAAGTCCTGTCGAGTTCTTAGTTTCCCTAAAGGATCTAATAAATCTTTATATTTAGTCATTTTTGTTATATCCAAATTGTTGGGATGAACCATTGCCTCCATTGTTGAAAGCCAAATCGAATTTTTAAATAATGTTTTTTACATATTTTTTTCCAATTAGTTAATAATGAATCTCTAATAAGATGTCTATGAAAGTACGCCTGTTTAGTTTTCCCCACATCCCATAGAAATGCGTGCCATCCTCTCTGAAGGTCGTGCCCTTCCAAGGCTAGAGTTCTTTTATTCCGTAAATTGACCCAGTCTTTTAACCATAGTAAGTTGGCTGCCCAATAATATAATTCCCAGTTTGGAAGCTAGCCCACCTCTACTTTTTGCATCTTGTAAGGCCTTAATACTGATTCTAGCTTTTTCCCTTGCCAAATAAATTTAAGAGTTACCTTATTTATATCATCAAAAAAAATTTTTGGTAATTTTATTGGGATTGTCTGGAATAAGTAAAGGAGTTTTGGTAAAATGTTCATTTTGATTGTGGCAATCCTGCCCAGTAAAAAAGCTGCAACTTATTCCAGGATTCTAGATCTTTCTTAATTTGCTGTAACAGTTTATCATAATTATTCTCTTTGAGTGATTTACTATGTGGTGTTAACCATATGCCTAAATATTTGACCTTTTTTGTTGCCTGTATCCCCATGGTTTTTCTAATTCTTTCCTCTGGTTCTCTGTTAGATTTTTAGTCAGTAATTTCGTCTTATTTCTGTTGATCTTTAGTCCTGCTACTGAACCATATTGTTCTAGTTCTTTTATTAGATTATGTCCTTTCTCCATGGGATCCTCTAGGAAGAAAACCATATCGTCTGCAAACGCCTGTAATTTATATTCCTCTGCCTTGACCCTAACCCTTGAATTTCAGGATTTTGTCTTATCCGCGTTAACAATGATTCTAAAGCAAATATAAATAAGAGGGGTGAGAGAGGGCAACCCTGTCTAACGCCCTTTTCAATGCTTAGTGGGCCTGTTTGTTCACCATTAATTAGTATATTGGCTTGTTGGGTATTGTAAATTGTTGTGATAATATTCTCGAATTTAGTGCCCAGATTCATGTTATAGATTTTTGTATTAAGAAGTGCCAATGTAAGTTATCGAATGCTTTCTCCGCATCTAGAAACAAGAGTGTAAATTGTTTCTCTGGATGAGCTTCATAATATTCTAAGACGTCAATAACGGTTCTTAAATTGTTTTTAATTTGGCGGAATGGAAGGAAACCATTTTGGTCTTCATGAATGTATAAATTTAAAACTTGTTTTACTCTATTCGCGATAATTGAGGTAAATAATTTATAATCGGCATTTAAAAGTGAGATTGGTCTATAATTGTTGATATATCTGGCATCCACATCCTCCTTCGGAATTAACGCAATCAACGCCTCCCTCCATGAGTCTGGCATTTTGGCAGCGAAAGTACTTCATTAAACACTTCCAGCATCAGAGGCCCTACTAAATCTAATGTGGCTTTATATAATTCTACTGGAATCCCATCTGGACCAGGGTTTATTATTACATTGATTTTCCATTGCAGATTTTAACTCAGACCATGTAATATCCTTATTTAGTAATTCTTTGTCTCCTTCCCCTATTGTTTTATCATTCGTATTCTCCAGATAAGTTCTTATTTTATCCTCATTGATTTCTTCTTTTTTATATAATCTTTGGAAATAGTTTAATATAATATCCTTTTTCTTCTCAATCTCATGTTGTGGGATGCCTTTCTCATCTATTAATTGGTGTATCAATCTCTTTTCTTTTTCTTTTTAAGTTTATAAGATAGCCATCTTCCTGGTTTATTGGCGTGTTCAAAATAATTTTGTTTGGACCTTCTCAAGCTAACTTCTAATTTATCTTGTTCAATTAAATTCAGCTTGTGTTTGGCTAGTATTAACTGATTTTGTAGTCCTTGGGTCTTAGGGGTTTTTGTAATTGTGTTTCTAAGTCTTGGATTTGTTGTTGTAACGCGTTTTGTTGGGCATAAATTCTCTTGTTTCTCATAGCATTATAGGAAATTGTTGTGCCTCTTATAATTGCTTTCATAGTATCCCAAATGTTCTGTTTTGAAATTGTTTCATTATTATTATCTTTTAGAAAATAATTTAGCTCCTCTTTCAGTTTATTAATATACTCTTCTTCGTTTACAATTTGGTTATTTAGTGTCCATCTTTTTTTTATTCGTCTCCTATCCCTCCAAATTAGCTGTATTGGGTTATGATCAGCCCATTCATTCGGTAGAATTTTGATTTCTTTTATTTCATTAGCCAAGTCCAAATCCATCCAAGCCATATCTATTCTGGTCCAAGTCTTATGTGGGTTAGAATAATATGTAAATTGTTTTCCTTCAAGATTCCGTTCCCTCCATAGATCTTTTAAATTTAACTCTCTCAACATTTCCTTACATGCTGCAGAGAGTTCCCTTTTCCCCTTCTTGTTTTTCCCCATATTACTATGGTCTTTCTGGTAGTCTGCAATGGAGTTAAAATCGCCAATCAAGCAAATGTTTCTTTTTCAAAGCCTACTATTTTTGGTGAAGGTGTTTAAAAATTTCCCCTGGTCATCATTTGGGGCATAGACTGCTACAAGTAAAAATGTGATGTGGTTTATCCAAACTTGTATAACCAGAGTTCTTCCTTCGGGATCCGACCAGATTAGTTCTGCCTTTACATCTTGTTTTACATAAATTGCAATTCCTTTTTTCTTGTGTTGGTCGGCCGGTGCTGTAAAAGTTTACCTAATTTTGGACAAATTAGATATCTTTCATCATTCTTCGAAATATGTGTCTCTTGAAGACATATTATATCTGCGTTATGTTGAATAAGTTTTGAGAATATCCTTTTTCTTTTTAATAATGAATTTAATCCGTTTATATTGATGGAGAGCAACTTCTTCCCCTCCACCATTTATCTACTTCTGCTTAGATTTTTGCCTAGTAATGATTCGGTTCTCTTGTTGTTGTTGTTGTGGGATTTGCTCTTCTCTCCCATGTTGTGGATTATCACTTCTTGAAATTGGAGAAAGTCGTTCCTTTTGGGTTCTGTGATAATATCGGACCTCCTGTGGTCTTGTTTTAGGTTCTTCTTTGGTGGGTTGACTATTCTTATCTGTGAGCTGTTGATGAAAAACTTGGGCCTGTTCTATCGATTCTATTTTGATTTTCCTCTCTTTCCATGTAATTAACATCCCTTCCGGGATTAACCATTTAAAATGGATTCCTTCTTTATTTAAATCATTAGCTAAAAATTTATAATCTTGTCTTATCATCCTCACTCTCTTTGGAATTTGTTTTAAAATCCTAATTTCTCTGCCCTTATATGATATTGTTTCCTCCCTAGACATTTTCAAAATTAAATCCCTCAGACATCTCCTAGAGAAGCGGATATGAATTTCTCTTGGACAGTTGTTACGCCTGGCGTAGCTTGTGCTAACCCTATATACCTCATCAAACTCTTTAATTAGATCATCTTTTTCCTTTCCTAGCCATTCAGCCAATATTTCTGCCATCAAATGTTCCAATTCTTCATTTTTGGCTTCCGCCACATTCTGGAATCTTAAATACGCCATTGCTTTGTCCATCTCGAGGTGGATCAGAGAGTCTTCCGTTTCTCTAAGTACATTTTTAAATTCCTCATCCATCCTTTCAAAGTTAGACTCCATGCGTGTTGTTCTACTCTCTATATCTTTTATTTTCACTTCGTTTCTCTCCATGGCCTGCTGTAGAGACCCTATCTTACCCTCCACCTTCGCTATATCCGCTTTCATTTCAGCCTTCATTTTCCCCATCTCATCTTTCAATTCACTTATATCTGCTCTAGTTTCCTTGTGATTATTAATCATCATTTCTTGCATTTTAGATATAGCAGGAGCAAGGCTAATATGGAAGTTTGTATATTAATATTGGGGACATTGGGCTGCTTTTCCCCTATTAAAGACTCCTCGATAGTTTTTTGAGATGTTGGTGGGGTGGCTGTCAACGTAGTTGATAGGGTCGGGATAGCCTTCTTTCCTGTTTTTAAGGCCATAGTTGTTGTGGATGTCATCTCTCTAAGTATTTGTTTTTGTTGATGCACAATATTAAATATATTATCCCAAATCACCATTCAGTATTTGGGTTCTGTACTTGAAAGACTATTCACGTATTTCAATTTTATATCTCACTCCACAGTCTTTTCCCCTATATCATAAATAGAGATCTGCAACAATATTCTAGTCAATGTAATAAGAAAATTGGTCAACAATAGTACATCAATTAACACTTTAAGGAATTAATCTTAAATGTCGTAAATAGTCTAAATAATTTATAAATAGATTATATCAACAAAGTTTATCCCTTTTTACTATTAATACTTACAACAGTAAACTCTTAACTCTTTGATAATAGTGTATCCTCCTCTTCCCCCCCCCCCAGTAAGTAAAATTATGTAAAGTGTTTAGGAGATACAATAGGGAGGCAAGGGGCAAGATAATAAGAGAAGAGGTAGAAGAGAGATTACCACAGCTTCAGAAAATCAACAAACAAACAACCACAAGGAAGTCATCTTAAAGAGAAAATAGTGCCAACTTAGTAAACTTAAGTAGTACCACGTAATAAAGAGAGCAAATTGGGTGAGCTAAAGTTCCATCTTCCAGCTAGAGGTTTCTTTTCAGCCTTCCAATCAGCAAATGGTGAAAAGTGCTGACTAATCTGCAGTCTCAAAACCGTCTTTCCCAGCGTTCTGTTCGCCTCTGGCTTCTTCCTCTTGCTGCTGCTTCTTTCTTTGCTTTCCAACTTTTAAATCCACATACAAATCTTCCAAAGTCCAATATAATGCTCAATTTATCTTCTCCCCAATATTAAGTAGCTGTAATAGTCATGTTGTGCTCAGACCAGTTCCGGATCTCCAATCTCCAGGTTTTAGCAATCTCTCTCTTTCCCCAAAGCTTCCCCAATTGCTTTTCTGGCCGCTCTCCGCCCGACTTCCAAGAGGTGCTTATCACAACCAGGAGAGAAGAATTTATGCTATCATTCTTCTGTCATTCTACTCCCTTCAGACTTCAAAGAATCCAAGATATAAACCGTTTCTCTGTTCCTGTTACTGGATCTCGCAGGCTGTCACTGCTTTGCTTATTCACTCAAGTGGCAGACCGGATTGGAAGCCGCCATAAAATGACAGCTTACTCTTTAGCGCCGAGCTCGGGAGCTTCCCTCTTCACTGTTGGGGAGTTGCCTTCCCCCCTCTGCAGCTCGAGGAACTCCACGTTGACACGAACCTCTCCGGGGTTCATGTATCCCTGGGGGATCGCTCCTGACGCCAGAAAAGGTGTTCGAAGCCTGCACCAGACTTCTTCACCTCCGATCTCCTGTCCTCTCACTTGAGACTCGTCATTCCGTATTTTAATGACATCCTCATTGCTGCTGACAACCCACAGGACCATTTGCACAGATTACAAAAAGTTCTCCAGTGTTTTAAATAGGCTGAGCTAAAATTGAACAGGAAAAAGTGCATCTTCGCTGGTTCTCCTCCAATCAACCACTTCAGATGCTATAAGCAAAGCTTTAGATAAGATTTTCGCTTCCCATGAGTACCCTGACACCCTGGTTTCTGATAACGGACCCCAATTCCCCTCATCCTCTTTTGAATTGTTCCTGGCCCAAAGAGGAACCAGACATGCCCTAGTTTCCCCATTTATCCAGCCTCCAATGGCCTTGCAGAACAAGCTGTAAGATCTGCAAAAGACTCCCTGGGAAGGATGATGGAAGGGGACTTGTCTACCAGGGTTGCCCGGTACCTACTTACCCAACACACCACCCCAAGTGCAGCCACCAACCTCTCCCCTGCTGAACTATTAATGGGAAGGAGACTTCGTACAACCCTAAACAGGCTGCATCCTAATTATGCCCCCAGGGCGCCCCTCGACTCATCTAGCAAGACAAGGGAATTTAGGCCTGGGGACCTGGTCTACTCCTGAAATTACGGATGGAATCCCTTATGGTTGCCTGGATGAGTTGAGCAGAAAACAGGCCCCAAATCCTACAGGGTGAGACTGTTGGATGGACGGTTATGACACCAACATGTGGACCAACTAAGAAGTCGTTGGAGTGCCCCAACAGGTCCAGCTCAGAGGGAAGCCGAGGCCACGGACTACGAATGGAGCAAAACCGAGGCCCCTAGCCGACTGCCTCCCGACCAGCGATCTCTCGTGGAAGATTTACCTGGGGAAGCCGTGACACCAACCAGAGACCTCTTGCCGGCATTCAGAGAGGTTCCAGCAACACCAGAAGACCTTCCACAGCCAGCCGAGAATGCCCAAAGAAGAGAGCCGACACCACCCCAAGGGGAGAATGCCAGCCCGGCAGCAGGTCCTTCCACATCGCAGCCTCCAGCAGAACTAAGGCACTCAGAGCGAGTGAGGCGTCGCCCCGCCCATCTGAGCAATTACGCTTGCGCAGAGCCAGGGGGAATGACTGTTATGGCCAGCAAGTCCTCACTCTGGTCCGCTGTTTAAGCGGGAGCCGAGGAAGTCCCTGATTGGCTGGACTGTTTGACAGCTCCATATAAAAGGAGCTGTCAAACAGAATCAGCTGTCTCTCTCTCTCTCAGCTACTGTTGCGAGCCGCGGCTAGCCGCAACTGAGTTACAAGTTAACAATAAAGCCTGTTAGAGCTTTATACTGCCTCCACCTCTTCTTCTAAGTGCGCCAAATATAAAACTCCCCTCCCCATGAGAACGGAGCTGGAGACACTATCCTGCAATCCCAAATAAAGAATGATCAATTGGTAGGAAAACAGGGTGGGGAATTTTCCTGCAGACTTTTTGGGGGGATTTTCCCAGGGTCTCTGCTCCACAGGATTTAAAATTATGAGTTTGGTGGTCCCTGAGGTCCAAAAGGTTGGTGACCTCTGCTTTAGTCTCAACCTCTTTTTTATAGTGTGGTGACCAAACCTGGATGCAGTATTCTAGGTGTGGTCTTACTAAGGCTTTATAGACTCGCTTCACTTGATCTTGACTGAATCCCTCTCTTAATGCAATTTAGGATTACATTGGCTTTTTTAGCTGTCGCCACACATCGTTGGTCATATTAGGTTGCTTTCATTGTATCCAGCCTACTTTAGGGCTTGTATTACAACTTTCATGTGTTTCTTGCTTTCATCAATGTGTCACCATTTTTTCATAATAATGGGGAGAAGGGGTGGGGAGTCCAGATTTTCCAAAAAATAATTAGGCTCATGTCTGATCTTGGAGCATCTGCTTTATGAAAAATCTGAACTAACATGTATAAATTTATTTGTCAATGTGCTAATTTCCCAATGACCGCAGTGCAACATTTGCTGATACACTCCATGCCCCTGCTCATCAGGTTCATCAAGGACTTGTGTGAATGGGGACATTTGTTCAGAGTCATTGAGTCAATATTATGAAATGCTGGATTATGGGCTAACCTAGTATGTTTTATCAGAACAGCAGCATATTTTCAGTTTGATCTAATTCAAAGAACTATTAATAATAGTTTAACAGGTTAATTATAAAAATGTTGTACAAAGTGACAAATACAATCCCTAAGATGTGGTTGAACTCAAACTCCTGGCAGCTGAATTCAGACATATCTGGAGGATGACAGGTTACCCACTCCTGCTTTTGAAGGCTAAACCCAAAGGGACAGTGGCTACTCAGGAATCGCTTTGAACTTAATGAAGTGAGAGGATGAGTCAAGAGAATAATTGAGAGAAGACAATGAGCAGATTTACACTTCAGGTTAACCTGTAAGGTGGTTAGTTTGTTTTAAGCTTAATATATTACATGAATCCAGCTTCTGCTATTTATATAACTTGTTTTATGGCTTAGCCAGCTCACTATGGTTTGCTCAACAAGCTGTGGTTAAAATAAGCAATTGAGTTGTGTAAACTCAGCAAGATTGTACATTACCACTACTGTGCCTCTCAGTAAAGATAAGCTGTTTTAAAGGTCAGATCTGTGGTACTTGGGTTTCTATGGTGACACCGCCCAGATTACTTGCATCATCCTATAGAGATTCATAATAAATTATTTCAGGATTGTAGGCGGTTTCTTTATGAAAAATATAGCTGATGGCACTTTCCTATTGTCTTTAGAGACAGGAGAATGTAACTGTCTGTATCTGAGAGTTGGTCAAGGCCAGCTAGATGCATGAAACATTTACACAATATTGGATTGTGGTTGGATTTAAATGAAGTGTTATGTTATGGCCCAGGAAGCTTGAAGTCATGAGGTTAAAAAAAAAAGGATCTTCACCTCTTTCTTCACTTTTCCTTGCTAAAAACAAAAGCTTTCCAGTTAGCTTTGTGCAGGTGAAATATATACCTCTGGGGAGAGGAAACAGCTGTTGAGGAGGAAACCTAACTGAAAACTGTCATTTTTCAATAACTGTTTTCAATTAAATTAAGATATCAAAGGAATGCTGTTTCCACATTATAATATCTAGCATGCACTTGAATATCTGCCAAATGTTTACAATACACAGTGCACTGAAGCAAAACCATTGTTTTCACTTTTTATTTTTCCACTTGCACAAGTGAGCTGCAGGGATTTGGCTGCATCTTTGAATGCAGATCTAAAAATTATTCATTTAGGGATTAATTGATAGCTGCGTAAACATCTCCAAGAATCTCTTGCAGGTTGAGCTACATGAAATGGCTTTCTTTTTTGGATCAATTTGTTTTAAAGAATTAGAGTGCTTTCTATAGGAAATCTTGTCCAAGTGCATGTATTCCAAATGAATTCTTCGCTTCCATCATCCTGAATCATGGTCTCTACAGTTATGGAAATTGTTCAACACCTCCAAAACTTTTCTGTAGCTTTTATTTTTATTCTTTCCCATTTAATGATGATTTAGAAGAAGAAAATCTTGAAAGGACTTAGAATTATAAATGATGAATTTATTTCTTGGCAATCTTATTTTCATAGCATTATGGACTTCAGGGGAAGAACTATTTTCACAACTGAATGAATGACAAAATGTTGCTTTTGGGAGGTGGCTCATAGATTTTTCTAGCAGATGTTTTCAGATTTCTTCTTCCTCCTGTCACTGACATTGAGCATAATATTTGACGTTTTTGCTAGAGGTATTAGAGATAAATGGTGCTATTTCTGAACCCTGCAGTGAAATTGACTAATCTGGCAGTTGCTGCTGCTTCTTTGAGATGCCCAAAGCTATTTTCAAAAGGTAGCCGACTCATCCTTTTAGCTGGTCTCTAATGCCAATATGCACTGAGGCCAAATTGCCCATGCCAAGTGGGCAGCAAATTGGCTACATGTTAATATGACCTTTTCCATAGCAAAGGAAATTGCCTGCACATTTGTCATGACGTGCAGACCAGAGGAGTATTGCTCAACACAAATTTCTAAAATCTTCCTGTTTGCTAGCCAGCATTATATTCCCCAAAAAAGAAGTTAGAACTTTAAAAAAATTACTATTTTAAATTATCAAACTATAACACCAGCAGACAACAAAGAAAACAGGTTTTATTGTGAAGAAAAAAACATAGGTGTTTTAAAATAATCATAATGAAAAAGGAAGTGAAAATAAGAAAGTTACACAAAAATAATTGATATTGCTATAAATTTAAGCCCTTAAATTATCATTAAATGTAAAAAGGGTCAAATATCATATTTTATCAGGCCTATTTTTAAAGAAAAGCAAATATAGGCCAGTTGCCTCATTGTGTAATAGCTGAGACAGGATAAGGCAATGATGTAATTCCATAAAAGAGGAACTGATGAAAGAGATCAACATATATGAAGATGTAAAGTCATAAGGACTCTTCATCTATACATGGAGCCTTAAAAAGAGAACATTTTTGGTTTTGTGTTGATGTCTTTTGGTTTTATACTTTGCTCTTCTGGCCTCTGTAAAAAAAAATTAATATGTTGGTGTTCAGTGAAGCCATTCACATTTGTGAATCAGATGGTCTATAAATAAATACTAAACAAGGAAAATCAAGTAAAAGGCTATTAAATAAACTGCCCTAACAACTGCCCTAAACTGCCCTAACTGCTGGCAGACAAGCATGGAGCTAGGTGCTGTTTTGTCCTACCCCAGCACTAGAACCTCAAAGGAAGAGAAATCTGTAAAGACTGTCATGCTGGAGCCCTGTGGTTGTCAATCCACCTCTTCCAGAACAATTTCTGCATAGCCCCCTTCCTTCTCCTCCAGTTGGACTGAAGGCTATGATCAGGATGGGAAGGAACCAGCTCTACCTCAACCCTAACAAAATGGAGGTTTCAGCCCACCGAGATCTCGAGAGCCGTCATGTTTTATATCTTAAAAATGTTAAACTACCATTTTATCCAACCCTCTTCTTCAGGATATTCCCTACCCTTATCCTGCTTCTGGAAAGTGAATTGAAGATCACTGAATTGCACTGCCCATTATTTTAATTTGCTTTAAATTAAATTTATGGGGCTCATGTAAAGCTCATGCATAAAAAGCGTAGGAGCTGCTTCTACAGAAAACAGTTAGTGAAGAGCAATATTCTGGAGCAGGTCAGCTTCCATTTGTTTTAATGAAAAAAATAATAAGTTGGGAAGGGATTGAAGCCAGGA
This sequence comes from Pseudonaja textilis, assembly GCF_049901715.1. Classification (NCBI taxonomy): domain Eukaryota; kingdom Metazoa; phylum Chordata; class Lepidosauria; order Squamata; family Elapidae; genus Pseudonaja; species Pseudonaja textilis. Next base: position 23,789,053 of record NC_142008.1, on the reverse strand, counting down.
TAATGTCCTATTAGTGTCTGCAGGCATAAATAGTCTATTAGATTGAAGGTGCTACTGTCAAATATGTCTGGATTTTTACTACATTATACACAAGGAGCATCATCTATAACCAAGATGGCCAGGAGTCTAGCACATTCAGAGAGCAGCAGATTAGAGAGGGCTGATCTTGATGTACGTGGATCATATAGAGACCAATTTTTCCCTTTGTTCAGTAGCCTAGGCAACCAGCCAAAGCAGAGGGTAGCATTCAAATGGTAACAACTCCTCAGAGGATTTCCCTCTATTGTTATTTTTAAAGGCTTTACAATCCTTGGAAACAATTCTGCTCAAATCACAGGCTACATCTGGCAATTTTGAGGCAAACAATTTTTTCTTGACGAATCATCTCCAAAATAGCTTTTTGGGGGAGAGGGAGAAAAGGATGCTTAATTCAAACACCTAATTTGAAGTTTGTAATCTTTTGTTGTTACTTTATGGAAGTAAGAGTCTTTCTGGGGAGCAATGGAGATAGATCTCAAATAAATATGTACTGAATAAACACAGATGGTTACATTTGGTTTGTTTAGCTTAATTACTACCAAAAACCCCCACACACTAGAACAGCTGTGGCAAAGTACTAGAAAAAGCTTTTGAAGCATATCAGGCTAGGCATGCTGCAGAAAACCACAGTTTAATTGAGTAATGCAAACCTGTTGATTATTTCACTAAGCATTCTTTGTCTTGGGGTGCAATATGAACCTAACAGGAAATAAATTTACACATCCTAAACCAGATTTCTAAACCACACATTCTGAACAATCCAGCTATGGCTTGTTGAATAAGTCACAAAACTATATTAGCACATACTGAATCACAATTAACTTAGCTTGCTGTGCACACAGCACTGCATTTACAATTCATAATGGCTGGATTCACACATTGCATTAATTCTAAAGAGTTGGAGGCCGACTTCCTTATGGTACCTTGGCTCTTGAGTGAATGGTGGGCTGACATGTGTGGGTGCCTACTGCTTGCACAAGTTGAGCAGCTCATGTGCATTCCAGCCAACCAGTTGTATGTCCCAATTCTGAATAGGCCACAGCTCGGTAGTGGGGCTACAGCCTGGGAGTTGGGGACCCCGCCTTAAAACATCTTATTTCTAAATGAATATATAACTGGAGACCAAAATAAAACATTTATTTAATATAATGGTGGTTCCAAATAAAGTGATGGCAAAAACCTGATTTGAAATAATCATTTAATTCCCATTCCAGATTACTTTATGAATTGAACAAATAAGAAGTAAATAAGGATCTTAAGTTTGAGTGAGGCTATTAATTATTCAAGAAACTAGGCTTGCTACCAACAGAAAATATACAATGCAATGGGCTTAGTATTTAAAAAGATTGCCTGCTTAGCATTCATACCCAGGACATTACGGGCTTATCCACATTGTGTGGTTGGTTTCCTGTGGCCAGAATAGGGGGCCAATCATTTAGTGAGGGACTGCCCTCTGCCTTATTTATTTATTTATTTATTTATTTATTTTCAAGGTATTTCTCCAAGAAAGTCTTTTCCTGCCTCTGGTGAAAGAATTCTTGCTTTGCATTTGGTACCTCAGTACAAAACTAGCAGAAAACTTGTAGAGTGCATTGATTTCAAATACAGGATACAACTCTACTCTTAAAAAATTATAGCTTCAAGGGGAAGCAAATTGAAATTATTTACTTGAAAGCTCATGCCAGTTTGATCTATATTGCTTAAGGCCAGAAAGCAAGAGACTGGTAGGTCAAAGCCCGCCTCAGCCCTGAAAGTCATTTTGGTGTTCTTGGGGCAGTCACTGTCTCTCAGCCCAATCCGCCTCACAGGATTGTTGTTGTGGGGAAAATAGGAAGGGGAAAGTCTATTGGATATATTCAGCACCTTGAGTAATTATTAAAATAATAAAGATGGGATATAAATGAACCCATTTGGATTAAGAACTAGGGTTAAAAAAGACTAGAGGTGGTATTCAGCAGGTTCTAACCAATTTTGGAGAACTGGTAATGGAAATTTTGAGTAGTTTGGAGAACCGGAAAATGCCAAATCTAACTGGTCCCACCAACCACATCTCTTCTCTGCCTCCCATTGAGTCCCAGCTGATCGGCTGCCTCTTCTTTGGTTGTCCTGCACAGGAGAACAGAGCTGGAAAGCAGGTTTGTGGGGTGGGGTGGGGAGGGAATGGGATTTTGCAGTAACCTTCCCATAGGAATGGGAAGGAAATGGAGAGTTTACAATATCCTACCCCTGCCACACCCACCAAGCCATGCCATGCCCACCAAGCCACGCCCACAGAACCGGTAGTAAAAAAGTTTGAATCCCACTATTGAGAAAGACCCTGTAGTATAACAACCATAATAGAGAAAAATAACTTCAGTATTGAATAGCCCAGTATTTCTTAAGCTCAGCAGCTTTAACATACATGGACTTCAGTTCCCAGAAATCCCTGGCCAGCATGCTTCCTGGGGAATTCTGAGAATCGAAGTCTGCACATCCCAAAGTTGCTGAAGTCGAGAAATTCTGGAGTAGTCATTCCGAAAAATGTGCAAAAAAAAGTGCGCAAAATTTTAAAATACCTTAGCGTGCTGCATATAACGTTTTACAACATTGGAATATTAATTGCAATTATAAAACATAATAGAGAAAAATAAACTAAAACTTTAGACTATTATGCTTATAATGAAAATCAGTAATTAAATGCATTTTTCACAAAACTATATTGCTATAATAAAATCAGGAACCTTAACAATTATTTTAATGTGGCTTTATCACATTTTTTAAAATAAAACATAAATACTAGCAAAAACTAACAGAGAATTGGATAAGGAAGAGAATAGGAAAAAAGATGGAAGTTCAGAAAAGTAAAAATTGTAGAAAGACAAAAATGGCTTTCAATTTCTTTTACAGAACATATAATTAAAACTTAAATTCAATCCTTACTTTACCATTAGTTTATAGCTTCCATTTTTCCAATCAATTTGCGTTACACATTCTAATTCACAGTTGTTATCTCTAGTATTGTGTGTAACTTTCATTAAGCAACTCTTTTCAAAGAAAATTTCAACAGGGTAATTCCTTTTTTTGGCTATTAAAAACAGGCAAATTAAAATATCATGTAAGTAAATTAAAATATATACCGTTTTTTTCATTCAAATCAATTCTGTTCAGCTGAATGTTAATTATGTTTATGATAAGTCTTACCTTAAAAGGGTGTTGCCTGAGGAAAACTCAATAACTAAACTGTAATTAGGGAATAGTTCTGTAAAAAAGAAAACTATCACCTATAATTATGTATTTAGTTTTGATTAGTATTATGTTGCCAGCAGTTTTACCCCAAACCAGCAACTAATCTCTTTGGATTTCAGTCAGATTGCCCTAAAAGATATAAGAGATCATTTTTATGAGACACAGTGAAAGCAAGTTTTGTTTTCTCTTTTTTAATTAAAAGGGGAAAATATTTTTTCTATCCTTAAAAATTTCCAGACTTAGCAGTCTTTGAGCAAAACATTGATCTCATCTGTCCATAAGCAGGATAAACATACTTATGTTGATTTAGCCCCGCTTTTCTCAAAAGAGTCTCTCCATTCATTGCTCCAATACAGAAGAATAGAAGCTCTGGCCTCCTGGTCCCCTACCCCCAAAGTAATTCAAAACCATCCTGAGACCTATTTGTGACCTGTCAAGCCAAGGATGTCATCCATTCTGCTTTAACATTGACTGTTGATTAGGATTTCCCTACAATGCCCAAACAATCTGCTTTCACTAGTGAGGCACGGGAGCAGATGGCCCTGAGGCTGGGCTACAGATTTCAGGAGCTGGTTGGCCTTTAGTCCATCTTCCAATGGCAACAGTAATTTTATGTCTGCTGCCATTTTAAGTAGGAAAGTAAGCTTCGTATCTTCTGCTCTTGCCTCAGGTCAGTGCTGTGCTTTTTTCTTCTCCCACCCCACCCTCCCACATCACCAGAGGACATCTCTTTGGTTCTTAACTAGGCTCTAGGGAAGAGCATCCAGAATTCTTCATAGAACTTTCTCAGAGTTGCTTGTTTACAAGCTTTTGCATTAAGGCATAAACTAGGGGTGGAGTATACATTTTTTCAAGGGACTACCTAAGAAACTGGGACTATTGTGAAGGATAATCATAACCATAACCAATAAGTCTAGTCTACATTCCACCTGCTTGCCTGCAAGGCTGCACATTGACTGAGGCACCAATAGGTGGCTGCCGAACCCAGTCCCCTCACACAATAACCTCCTCACCTTCAGGTTGCTCCAGGTCAAGGACAAGCATTAAACAGGAACAGAAGACTTCCGGTTTGAAGGCTTCGGCAACAGACAGGAATCCGCGATCGTGCGTGGTTTCTGTCTGGGCTCGCCACTGGAGCGCCCCGAGCCGGCTGGTTTCAGGGCTAAGCCACCCTGTAGAGATGGTGAAGAAGGGGGAGACTGCCAGCAGGGTGGAGGAGAGCCACATCTCTCCTCCTCAGCTGGTCAAACTCCCTTTCCCGAAGGCGGTAGGAGCGGTGGTCAGAAATGGCCACCTCAAAGAAGTACTCAACCGGAAAAGAATGTGCAGGAGGAAGATAAAAGTGAAAGTTTTGGCTGACCGGGCTAAGTTGAAAAAGCAATAACTAAGGTATCCTGGAATTTAAATTTTACAAGAAATAACTTCGTTCCCAAAGAAGAGTCAGAAGCAGCAAAAGAAAGTGAAAAGGGAAAGGTTTGGCTTTTTTTTTTCTTCTCTCTCCTTCCTTATATTGGCAATTAAGAATAAGAAATTGGAAAAATCCACTTTGTCATCAACAGGAAATTAAGCTGAAAATATAACTAAATGCCAAAGGGACAATAAAGATTTCTGGACATTAAGAACTTTTTCTTCTATAAGCAGGAAGGGAGAGAAAAAGAATAAGGGCAGGATCTGGAAGAGGGAGGAGACTGCCTGGACTTTAAAAGAATCTGAAGTAAAATTTCAATAAGACTTCTAAAAGATACTTTTTAACTGAAACTTTGCAACTAAATAGTAACCCCAGGAAGAGAAAGTGGGAAAAAAAGAAAGAGCAAAAAGAAATAGTTTGTGTGTATTTGGATTACTTGGTGACTTTTGGATTTTTGGCTATTATATTTGAATGACTAAAATCAATCAGGTGGTTGTTTAAATTTTTTTACAATGGCATCACTTTTCAATGAATTGAAAATGGAACTTAAAAAGTACAAAGAAGATGCACAAGAAGGAAAGGGTTCCTTTGGCTTCATTTTTCAATTTTTAGAAATGGAGATTTGGAACTATGAGAAACAACAAGAAAAGACTGCAAAACAAGAAGACTGGGACAAAGAAGAAGCCATCTTTAATGAACAAATAACTTTATGTGGGGAAGAAAAAGGAAAGGGGGGAAAGAGCATGGGGAATTTAAGACTTAAAAAAACAACCAAAGAAAAGAAAAATAGTTCGAAAAATTAGTATAATACTGGAAAACAACAGAAAAGGGGAATACAGAAGAGGGAAGTAGAGACAGAGAGACAAAGGGGTAAAAAGGGGAGGGAGAAAAAGAGAGGGAAGAAGGAAAGGAAAAAAAATTACAAAGGTCCGGAGCAAGTTATAAAGAAATGAGACCTATTTAGAGATAATGGGTGAAAATTTAACTGAAAGGGGGATTCTGTAAAGGTACATGAGATTGTGTTGTTATATTTGAAATAGAAATAACTTTAGAAAATTGGAAACAACATATGATTAGAATGAGGGATAGAATGGTTAGTGTAACTTAGTGAAATGTTTGTGAATAAAGTAAATGAAATAAAATAAATGAGAAAATTGAATTAGGAAGGAATGGGAACACTTTAATTAGTCAATGTTTTATAAAACATAAGTGAAGAGGGGGGGAAACTGATTATGGAAAGCTAATAATTGTTCCCATAGAGGTATGATATTTAATTGAAAAGTAATGTGAAAAATCTTAATACTTTAATGAATATTAATATTAATGATAGAATTGAATTGGAATGGAATGTTGTTTTAATTATATACATTTATAATTTTTTCTTTTTTTCTTTTTAAGAATACTGTGTGTAGTTTAAGAATGTACCAAACAGAATCCGAATGGAAGCTATGTATTACATTGAGTGTTATAACTTTAGGGGAAAAATATAAAGGCGTCATACTCCAATCAGTAACTACAGGAGAAATTTTGTTTAATGAGAAAAGATGATAGACAATTGAAACAGGACAGACAAAAAATATAAATATAATGATTTGAATTGAGATGAAATAAATACAATAAAATTGAGGAAATTAAAAGAGGGGAGAAGCTATGTAGAAAATGTAAAATTGTAATAAGATATGGAATAGAATATAAAAATGAGCATGAACCTGAAATTGTGTCTGCACGAAGAAATGTAACCTGGGATTATGCTGCTTTCAAAAAAGATGTTTTAATTGTGTTCTTTTCTTTTTGTGAAAACTCAAATAAAATTTACAAAAAAAAAAAAAAAAACAGGAACAGAAATGCACTCTCTCTCCTTGCCTTCATGCAGCCACAAGCCAACTGTAGGAGTGCACGCTGACTGCACAGAGCTGGACCTGACTCAACTTCTCCTGCCCCCTTGGTGCTTTATTTACTTTTGACTTCTAATTTCCAATTGATCTCACATGGTCTGGACAGGGACCCTAAACTGCCCAGGTCTGCCATAAACCATGGTTTGTAAATTACAATGGCTGGCGTGATATAGCATACTAAGCAAAGGTGGTATTCAGCAGGTTCTGACCAGTTCTGGAGAACCGGTAGCAGAAATTTTGAGTAGTTTGAAGAACCAGCAAATATGACCACTGACTAAAGATTTTACAGTATCCTTCCCCTGCCACACCCACCAAGCCACTCCCACAGAACCAGTAGTTTAAAAGATTTAAATCCCACCACTGAGGCTAAGCCAAATCAAAACAAGTATCTAGCATGAGATATCAAGCAGGTGATAAAAATTTATCTTTCTGCTTTTTATGCTGGCATAAGATTGATGAACTTTAAAAAAATGTAAACAGCAATGGGAAATCAAATTCATTATGTCCATCTGTCTGACAATTTCTTTCAGCACCATAAAAATGATATTTCAACCAAAACTGAATACATCCTTTGAGCTGATGATTCAAAGGTTGCGACTGTCCAAAGCAGTATTTCTTATAATAATGCCTGATATTTGGGGGGGGGGGGTGGCTTCTTGATATGGCATCAATAAATATATAAGGATGAGATGTTCAGAAACAACTGTCTACTTACTCACTAAAAGCATTGCTTCCATTTTCAAGTACCAATCTTAATGATATGTAAAATACAGATTTTCCCTTTTACAAAATTCAAGTGAAATGGGTAACTCTTCATGTCATTTACAGCTAAGGTTAGATTACCACATCCAAAACATTCTTCCTTTTTATTAGTTTTTGCCATGAATGCACAGGGCTTAGCCTGATGAAAAGTAAATACTGTATGCACTGAAAATACTCACAGCTCATGAATTACAAAAATAACATACTATTGAAAAGTAGCCTATTGGTTGAAAATTCCTACATCCTCTTAAAAACATGACTTCATTGTGAAAACAGAGGTGACAATTGTGCAAGTTTAATATTGCAAATTGAGAACTACATAGTCGGACATCTGCAGAACACCTTTAGGACACCAGAACAACAGTTAGAAGACTATAATTGCAGCAGTAGAGCTAAAGATTTGCCTTATATGCATACTTCTTTCAAAACAAAAAAATGTTTTAAACAAGATTCAACTTATATTTTCCAATAGCAGGAAACCATTTCACTATAAAACATTCAGTTCTGGTATCAAATGCATACAATAAACTTTTCAGGCAGATTGTCCCCAAATATCTGTTGAGGTAGGAGTTCCTCTGAATGTTGCCATTAAGTATCCCAGGTGTTCAGCAAAGAGTAATGTAGTAATGTTAGAACAGGGGTGTTAAATTGGCAGCCCATGGTGCTGGATGCATGACATACAGGCCATGCCTGCCCCAGCCCCATGAATGGGGAAAAGATCATGAAATGTCATGTGACAGCAACGTGATGCGGTGAGTCTGATACCTTTGTATTATAACATCTTCCCAGTTTAGGACCAGCCACACCATCTGTGTAGGTGCCCGAATGTTTTGCAATACTTCCAAACCTGTCACAAAGAATCTTACATGTTTTCGCCAACAGTGTTGATATCTTATAAAATTGCAAAGATATTGTAATCTTGATCTCATGTTCTATAAGAAAATGATGTTAAGAATGATAAAACCTTGATATCAAATAATCTCATTGAAACAGATTTCAGTTTTAATTTTTTTTATTTTTATAAAACTCACACAGTAAGCAATTATAGGTTCATGTACCTGCTATAATCCTTGAGTGGAACATGCATTTTCCCCTTGATGTTATTAGATTTCCAACTCCCGTTAGCCAATTCTCAGCCTGGTTAATAGTTAGAAATGTACCTAATTATTTCTAGTAAGCTATACATTTGCAGCTGAGTTCATCTGTCTTTCCTCATCATGAAAAGCTGTTTCTTTGCCTGATACCGGCTCCGTTGTTTTTTTTTTTAATTACCATGGATTTAATTTTTGGGAGAGACAGTTTGGTGAAGTGATTAAGGCAACAGGTTAAAAACCAAGAGACTATGAGTTCTAGTCCTGCCTTAGACACAAAGTCAGCTGGTTGGACTTGGGCCAGTCCCTCTTTCTCAGGAAGGAGGCAATGGCAACCCACTTGTGAAACCTTCTCAAGAAAACTGCAAGAGCTTGTTTGGGCAGTTGCCAGGAGTCAATACTTTTGAAGGCACAATAATACTTTTTTTGGTAGGAAATTATGACTGCTTTTGGAGAGTTCTAAGTTGAGGAAGGTTAATTTATAAATAATTAATTCATGTTCATAATGTCTAAGTTAGCATTTGCTATTTTTGTTGCACTGTACTTTTTTATGTGTTAGGTTTTTCTTTAAAATATAAGAATTTTGCTTTATACATAATTGTATGCACATCTGTGACGATCAACTAAAGAGCTATTTCAAGGAAATGGGTATCCTTCTCTAGGAAAGCATCACAGTGGATATGAGCAGTGGACAGAATAGCAATAAACTGCACTGATAATCTTGCCGGGGATGATAAATCATGTTCGTGCAGATGATACAGAATGGTAGGAGTGTGCTGGTTTTCTATAACATATAGATCAAAAGGAACTTCAAAAATATTATTTTATCCTAGACTGGACCACACGTTATGCTAAGCTTTGTTGTGTATGAACTCAATCTCTGTATTGTATAAAAGCATGACTTATGACTTATATTGTACAAAGTCACTTGATAGCATATTTTTCAAAAAAATAACATTGGAATTGTTTAATGTATAGACACAGTTCTGTGTTGCAAAATAGAGGTAAAATGGCAATGGCACCCAAAACTAGGCACACCCTAACTTCCTCAATACCAACCACTACTGACCTTAAATGCAAGCTACTTAATGCAAGAAGCCTCATAAATAAAATATCTGAATTCCTCCTCTTACTAAATAGAGCTAAATTCAATATTATATTTGTCTATGAAGCATCGCTGAATGCATCCATCCCTGACTCCATTACTACAGTAAGAGACTATTGTGTTTACTGATCAAAACGTGAAACCTGTAGAGGAGGTGGTGTTGCTATCTTCTATAAAAAGTCCCTACATCTAAAAAATATTCAAGTTACCCAGTAACTTGCTCTTCCTGAGACCATCATCTGTGAGCTGTCCTTAAATATCACACTTCATTTCTTATGTTATATAGCCCCTGATTACGACATCTTACATGCGAACAAGTTAACTTCACTATTAACTTGGGCATCCTCCTGCCCACACACTCTTATCTTTCTCAGTCTACCTCTTATTAATTGTACCCCAAATGAATGTACAACTGAACCCATACACACAACTTTGTATAATGCTGTAACTAATCTGGGATTTGAACAACTAGTAACCAAAAATACTAGACTTACCATCTGCCTCAATCTCATTGTCTGCAACAGTTTTAATTCAATTTATGGACTACAAATAGAAGAACCCTTTTCTAACAATGACCACAGCACGATTGACTTTTCTCTCAACATATATCCTCACAAAAATCATCATAATGACGGGATCCCCAACTATAACTTTTAAAAAGCCAACTATGATGTCATAGACACTGACCTCTCATCTCTTGATTGGCAATTCTATTCACTGGATGCATCACCATTACAATGTTTTTTTTACTTGAAGTCAAAAGAGTCATCAAACTATATGTACCACTAATAACCCCCAGAACCAGAAAGAACACATTACCCATAATAATAAAGAAGCTCCAACAACAAAAAAATCCCTTTGGCGGAAAAACAAACCTGGCCATGTTGCAAACTTTAAAAGCTGCTACAAAAACTTGTGCCACCAGATAAAGACTGAATGCACCAATTATCACATTAAACAAGAGGAAAAACTTCTATGCACGAAATCCACCTGTGCCTTCTATAATTTTGAAAACAACAAACTTAAAGACTCAAGATCCATCCCACCCCTAAAAGAACCTAACGGTAAAGAATGTAATGATGAAACCATTAAAACCAACCTCTTTAACACATTCTTCAGCTCAGTCTTTGTAAGAAGCAATGGCTCATTTCCAATATTTCATAGTTGAACCACAGACAACCACAATGGTCTAATACATATCGATTTTACAGAAGATAACATTGAAAAAGCACTACAAAATGTAAAACCATCTCTATCTATTGGAACCAACAGACTATGTTCCTATTCTTAAAAAGCTTTTCACTGCCATAGCAGAACCTCTAAGGATAATCTTTGAAAAATCTTTCAGGACCAGCTCCTTGTCCAACCTATGGTCACTAGCCACAGTCATCCCCATCTTTAAAAAGGGAGACCCCAGCCTAGTTGAATATTACAGACCAATCTCTTTATGTTGCATCACCTACAAAGTCATGGAATCAATTATTAACCAATCCATTACCCTCCACTTAGAGACAAACAACCTACTCTCTAACAAACAATTTGGTTTCAGAAAAAAAATATCCTGTAATCTGCAACTCCTACATTGCAAAAACATATGGACTACACAAATCAATCAGAGTAAAGCAATAGACGCTATTTACATAGCATAAAGCCTTTCATTCAGTGGTACACAACAAACTACTTCTAAAACTAAAACCTTATGGCAACTCTGGACACCTGCATAATTGGATAGCTGCATTCCTGTCAAACAGGAAACAAATAGTCAAAATAAGGAGCACCCTATCAAATCCCACATCTGTCAACAGTGGTGTCCCCCAAAGCAGCATTCTAGGACCAACTCTTTTTATACTTTACATAACTGACTTTGTGATCATATTAAAAGCAACTGCGTTCTTTCCACTGATGATGTAAAACTACCGACAATATTGCTATGCTTCAAAAAGACTTTGATTATGTATCCGTATGTTCAATTAAGTGGCAATTTCAAATCTCAACAAACAAATGCTCTTACACATTGGCAAAAAAATCAGAAAATAAAATACAAGCTGAATGAACATGACTTTATACACGACCTCTACTCTGTTGAGGACCTTAGAGTACTCATCTCTGATGATCTAAGTGCTAAAGCCCACTGTAACAACATTGCCAAAAACATTGCATTAAGTGTTGTTAACCGAAGGGCGGAGCTTGTGTCACGGTGGTACAGCATGCGATCTTTAAACTCTAAGATCTCTGCTGATATCTCCATTGCAGGACGGTCCCAATGGACCTAAACCATCCCGTAAAGATGGTGACAGAGGAGGGCACATCCTGTCGATCCCAGGGACATCGCAAAGTTCCTGGTAGATCCAGGAGAAGCCTTTTTTTCCCGCGGTGGAGAGGCAGCCACTAAATTTGCTGAAGCTGGGACAGCTCCGGAACGGAAGAAAGCTGGAAAGAAAGTGTGTCAGTTTGGTGAGATAATTTTCTACTTATTTTTTTCTGGAGAGAACACCCTAAAAGACTAAAAGTTAAATTTAAAAGTGAAGATAAAAGTGGTCAAGTGGCAAGATTAAGCACAAATTAAACCTGAAGGTTTTTTTTTTCTTTTATTGGAACTTTGGATTTTGTTAAAACTTTTTAACTTATAAACTGGACTGGTCTTTCCTTTTTAAATTTTATTTTTTCCCTTCAAAATAACTCTTTGGAAAAGTTTTGTTTTTTCTTTTTAATAATTTTAGATTCTTTATATATTTTTTTAATTCCTGATTTTAATATTAGATGGCAAGGGAAAGGAAAGGGAAATAAGTAGCGCTGCCACCTGGAGGCTTGGACACATTGTTTTCCTTTCTTTCTTTCTTGTTGATACATTTGCTGTTACATTCAAGGGCTCTGTGCTTTTCATTGAAAAGATAGTGGGAAGAGCATGTAGATTGTTTGCAGGTGCTCTTCTGTGGAACTACTGATAGCTGGAGTCTGGATTTGAAATTGAAGAAAGAATGATTGAAGTGACCTTGAAAAGAGAACTGGAAAACATTTTTTTATTTAGTAAAGAGCCTCGAACATATAGTGGCAGTGCTTTGCTTGTTGACAGAATTGCATTTTCTCTTTCCTTTTTTTTCTATCCCCCCGCCCCCAGTTGGATTTTTATATTTGGACTTGAATCCTTTGATGCAAGAATAAGACTACTTTTTCTCCCCCACCTCCCTTTGTTTTACCTCTTTGGCAAGGGGAATATACATATTTCTGTCTTTTAAAATATTTTCTTAATTTTTTTTATTTTTTCATCCTTTTTCCATTTTATATTTTTTTCCTTTTTTCCTACATAATTGGAACCAATTGGATTAAGGTATTCAAGTGCCTGAAGATTTTTCCCTTCCCTTTTTTATTTTTATCTTTTGCTTTTATTTATTTATTTTTTACTAGAATGACAATTGGCTGCTCTTGCTTTTTCTTTTCAATTTTTCTATTGTAGTTTAAGATGAGCAGAAAAATACCAGCCTCAGCTTCTTCAATCCCAACTTCTTCTTCCTCACCATCTGGAGGACAATGATCAATACAGATGATGTTACAACAAGAGAAGGAGAAAGAAGTGACACTGCAGATGATTATGCAAGGAATTCAAAAGATACAAGTAAAAACAGATAATATTGAAAAGAGAACAGATAATATTGAGCAAAGAACGGAAAAGACGGATGAAGAAATAGAAAATATTTAACAGATAATGATGCAATATGAGGACAGAATTAAGAAAATTAGAGAACAAGATGTACAAAGAGATAAGAAGATTCGAGATATGGATACCTGATTAAGTGAAGTGGAAAGAGATAAGGGCAGATCTCTGCAATCATTGGGATGGGAAATTGACAGATCAGAATTCTATCTTAAATTTCAAAATATAGAAGAAAAGGGTGAAAACCTTGCTGAAATGATGACAGAAATCCTGGCAGAAGCATTAGAGGTAACTAAAGAGAAGATGATGGATGGAATGGATGAGGTTTTTCGTTTTTATACAAGATATGTGATGAGAAATAAACTGCCAAGAGAAGTTCATAACAGATTTACTAAGAAAATAATAAAATCACAAATACTGCAGGCGGCAAGAGAAAAAACACTAAAGTACAAAGATAAAGAAATAGTGGTACTGAAACAGGTACTGAGAAGAGTGAGAGAGATAAGAAGAGAATATTTATTTTTGACCAAAGAGTTACTTAACAGAGGAATAAATTACAGATGGCTGATACCCGAAGGTCTCATGTTTACCTGGCAGGAACAAAGACTCAGAATTGATACAGCTGAAAAAGCAGAATTGTTCTATCTGGAATATTTTAGAGGAAGGGAGGAAGATACAAGAAAAGAAGAGTTGTTATTTGAATTTCAAGAGGAATGTACAGCAGTAATTGAAAAAGATGAAGGAGCCATAGGTGGTGTACCCAGAGAACAATGAGAACCGTGATCTATTAGAACATCAAATCCTTCTTACAAAGTCTAAAATGGATGAGAAAAAATTGATTACAATTAATATAAATGGGCTTAATTCAGCTATTAAAAGAAGAAAAGTATTTCATAAGTTACAGAAATTAAAATTTGATATAATCTGCCTACAAGAAGTACATATTAAAAAAACAACATGATTATATATTGAAACAACAAAAATTAGGGAAATTATTTACAGCGTTAGCACATTGTAAAAAGAGAGGAGTGGTGTTATACATTAGAGATACAATCCCTGCAGAACAAATATATACAGATGATGATGGAAGGATTTTGATGGTGGAGATAATGGACAATAATCTAAAGACACTTTTAATAGCAATTTATGCTCCAAATGATAATCAAGAAGATTTTTACAGGAAATTACATAAGAAAATAATTGAACTGGACTATGCTAATATCTATCTGATGGGAGATTTTAATGGAATAATAAATGACAAATTGGATTATAAAACACAAAAAACAGCAAAGAAAACTAGAAAGACATTGCCAAAATCCTTCTTTCGAATGGTAGATGAGATAAACTTAAATGATGCATGGAGAGAGAGAAATGTGGAAAATAAACAATATACCTTTTATTCAAATAGACATGCATTATGGTCTAGAATAGATACGATATGTAGGTCAACAGAATTGCTTTCTAACATACAAGACACTGAAATAGAAGCAAGTACCCGGGCAGATCACAATCCAATAACACTTGTATGGAAAGGACAAAAAAGGAGATCTAGATGGACTTTAAATAATATGATATTAAAGGAAAAAGATTTTAAACAGAAAATTGAGAGAGAATTGACTTTTTTCTTTAAAGAAAATACAAAAGAGGATACATCATTACAGAACCTCTGGGACACGATGAAGGCTTATACAAGAGGTTTGATAATGGGCTATACAAGGAAAAGAAATATAAAACAGAAAAAATCTTTAAAATATTGGAAGATGACTACAAGAAGTCGGAAAAAGAACTACAGAACCACAAAAAAGCACATTAAAATTTAAGCATAAAATGGGGCTAACGGAAAAAGAAGAAATAGCACAAAAAATTAGAAATGCTAAGCAGAACTATTTTGAAGATGCAAATAAACCAGGAAGATGGCTAGCATATAAATTGAGAAAGAAAAGAGACTCGAGAAGAATAAATCAATTGATAAATGAACAAGGACATGTATGCTATGGAAATGCAGAGAAGAAAAAAGTTATTCAAGATTACTATGGAAAACTGTACCATCAAGAGAATGTTCAGGAAGAAAGAATTCAACAATACTTATAGGAAGCAAATTTGCCCCAGATACCCAAAGATATTGAAACAATGTTAGAAAGTAATATAACAATGATGGAATTAACAGACGCTTTAAAAAAGCAAAACATCGGGAAAGCACCAGGTCCAGACAGTTTGCCAGTGGAATTTTATAAGACATTCCAGGAAACATTGAATCTTCACTTATTAGAAATTATGAATGAAGTTATGACAAAGAAGAGAATACCCGAAACATGTTCAGAAGCATATATAACACTTGTACTGAAGGAGGACACAGATCCACAACAAGTTAAAACTTACAGACCTATATTACTATTAAATTCAGATTATAAAATTTTTGCTTCAATTCTGGCAGAAAGACTGAAAAGATACTTAAACAAATTTATTCATCCTGACCAAAATGGATTTCTGCCAGAGACAGATTAAAGGTAATATGAGAATAATTTTAGATACACTGGAATACATCCTGAAAAATAAATGGCTCTGATGTTTATAGATGTACAAAAAGCCTTTGATAATGTGAATTGGTATTTTATGCTGTTACAGTTGGACCAAATGGGCTTTGGTAAAAAATTTACTCAAGCCATCGAAACGATATATCATAAACAAACTGCAAAGGTCATGATAAATGGAGAGTTAACAGACTTTATAGATATAAGAAAAGGGACCAGACAAGACTGTCCATTGTCGCCTCTGTTGTTTTTGTTAACACTGGAAATGCTGAATATGAACATCAGTGAAGAAAAAGAAATAAAAGGAATGAAAATTAAAAAAGAAGAGTATAAATTGCAAGCTTTTGCAGATGACCTGGTATTTATATTAGAGGATCCATTGGAGTCTGCACCTAAACTGATAGAAAAGATAGAATATGGGAAAGTAGCAGGTTTGAAAATAAATAAAGATAAAACAAAGATTTTAGCAAAGAACATGTTAGTAAGATGAAAGTAAGAATTGGAGGAAGTTTTGGGGATCCAGGTCACAAACAAGGCTAACTATTTAGGGATACATATAACACCAAGATGTAGCACACTTAAGGAGGACGATTATCTCAGACTTAAACAACAGATTGTGACAGATTTGATAAAATGGGAAAATTTACAATTATCACTGATTGGGAGAATATCTACAATTAAGATGAATGTATTGCCCAGAATCTTATACTTATTCCAGACAATTCCAATCAGATTAGGGAAATAATTTTTTGAAGATTTAAACAAATACATTTGGCAGGGGAAGAAAGTGAGAATAAAACTTAAATTGTTACAAGATGCAAGAATAAGAGGAGGATTTGCTTTGCCCAGTTGGGAATTATGCTACCAAGTGACAAGTCTGATGTGGGTAAAGGAGTGGATAACATTAAGGAATACTAGACTTTTGAATTTAGAAGGAAATGACCAGCTGTTAGGGTGGCATGCCTTCCTCTGGTATAAGGGAACTAAAACACAGAGGTATATTAGAAGACATTGTATTCGAGAAGCATTGTTTCTAAACTGGGAGAAGATAAAAAAGCAATATTAGTTAAAAATTCTGCTATGGTTATCTACTATTGAAGCTTTTTCCTATCCAATAATATATAAAAAGGAACAAACAGTTAGATATGGTGAGATATTGAATAAAAAGGGTGAACTTAAATCTATGCAAGCGTTGGATGAACAAGGTGTAAAAATGAATTGGTTTTCATATTAGCAAATACAATCTAGATTTGATAAAGATGTTAAAACAGAAGGTATCTATGTTGACTGATTTAGATAAAATTTTGACAGGTACTGATGAAAAATAATAATAATAAAAAAAAACTTTATGGATATTTGCTAGGTCCAACCTAAGCATTATCTATAATCTAATATTAGATAATATTATCTAATATTAGATTATCTATTATAAATTACCTATTGCAATGTTTCACCTGTCAATTACGACTTCAGCTTCAACCACAACAATACACAAGCACACAATAGATACAAACTCAAGGTAAACCACACCAAACTCGATTGCAGGAAATACAACTTCAGCAAGAGTGATCAATGCCTGGAATACTCTACCTGACTCTATGGTTTCTTCCCCAAATCCCCAAAACTTTAACCTTAGACTGTCAACTGTTGACTTTATCCCATTCCTAAGAGGTCTCTAAGGAGCGTGCATAAGTGCACCAACGTGCCTACCGTCCCTGTCCTAATGTTCCCTTTATTTGTATCCATTTCATGTCTTCATAATCATTTTTTATACTTAGATCTGTTATCTAATACATGCTTGACAAAATAAATAAATAAAATAAAATAAAGAAAACTCACATCATTTTTCATTCTACTCATAAGTAACTGCATAAAGTTTGTGCTGAAAATCTAAATCTCTTTTTGCTGTCATTATGGAAATTTTACATAATGCTGTTCTAAAGAAGAAAAACTTTTTTTGTCTTTTGAATTATCAACAGGTATTATTAATGTACTGTCAAGCCTAATTTTAGAACATGTATATGTTTTAAAATAAAATATTGTAATTTTGCTTCCACTGAAGACGTGGCCTCATCCCTTCAATATTAGTCTGGACCCAATAAATGAAAATAATAATTTAAATATAAGGTACACCAACGGAAAGATCACTATCAACATATTAGTAATCCTATCAGACTTCCAGATGCCTTTTCTCTCCAATCTACCAAATTAATACAGACTGTACACTATCAAGATTCAGTGCTCATGAGCATGACAGGTGAATAAGAGCAAGAGCAAACAGAACTGCCAGCTGGAATAACAAAAATATTCCAGATTAATAGACACCAGATGCTGAAGAAGACTTCAAAGGCAGCTGTCACTGGACAGCAAATATGAAGAAACCCATTTAAAAGGCAAAACAACTGTGGAGAACTAAAATTTCATGTACCAGAATAACATTTAAAACTTCTTCTCCAAGTAAGTATTCAACCATATATTGAGAAGGCTAATAAAGGATTTGATTTGGGTGATGAAAGGTAAGGTAATATACTTTATGTAGAAAATATCATGCAGCATTTTCATGCAGCATTATACAATACACTTGGTACATCATGCAACATTTGACATAACAGATAATAAGCAAAGTGGCAATAATGAACAAACACAGCATAAAAACCACTTGACTGAACAATTTCATCAAGGCTTTCAATAATAATGGTTTACACAACTTGGTGCATCTTTCCAGCTATTTCCCCTTCTTTTTCCCAGTGTCATATATATTTGTACATACAAAGATAACAAGCAATAAAACAATTTTACCACTAACTTCCTGTTCTGCTACTCTTTGCTGTGCCTATAGGTTCTGCAAAAAAACTTAAAAAAACATTTTTGCTTAGCAAAGCCACGGCTATAAAAAGATTTAGTAAGAAACCATTTTTTCAATAATTGAGTAAAGCAATGGATTTGGAAAGCATCTAATGTTGCAGAGGAGAGTTTTAAATTGCAGTTCCAGGCAGGTTATTTTTGGGAGTAAACGCATGTAACCTAGCAGCAGAGTTTTCAAGTTTGAAGCTTTTACACAGACCACTGATCTAGCAATTCCGGTTTTATCCACTGTCCACATGGCTCCGCCCCTCATCTTGATTGATGCTGCATTATTACACTGGGTTTTTTGCTTCAATCTTGACAGTCACAGAATAAAAAAAAAAAACCCAAAAACCCAACACGCCGGAAGTGAGGACAGTTGATCATTATGCCTATGGCAGTGTTTTATCCCTGCATGGTAAGGTCAGATTCTATTGGGGTGGGAGGGGACTTTGGGGGCCAACAGTAGTGAGTGGGGGCAGTGATGCAAACTGGAGGGAGCTGATTTGTTGAATTCCTTCAACTATGTTAATTATGTTGAGGCTCTTCCATGACATGACTTATATAGATTTCTTATGT
Source organism: Pseudonaja textilis (assembly GCF_049901715.1). Classification (NCBI taxonomy): domain Eukaryota; kingdom Metazoa; phylum Chordata; class Lepidosauria; order Squamata; family Elapidae; genus Pseudonaja; species Pseudonaja textilis. The sequence continues at coordinate 23,769,922 of NC_142008.1, read as the reverse complement.
GTCTAAAAATTATGAGAAATTTCAAATAATAATGCCCAGAGATTGAAGCAGTGGATTTAGTTCAGTAAATGAACAAAGGATTTTTGTATTGTATCCTTAAGGAGCAAAAGGAATAGGGGGCATAAGGGTGGAGGTTAGATAAAAGTTAAGTCTTATAGTCCACATGGCTTCTTTTGTCACATAAAAGTGACAAAAGAAGTCATGTGACAAAAGAAGTCATGTGGACTATAAGAAAATAGAAGACAGAACTGTGAATATGTTGTGTATGCAGCATTGAAATTAATTAAATGCCATCAAGCTGTATGGATATATGCTTACCAACTTGATTAGTGTCTGCTAATAGTTTGTAGCTGCCAAGGACAATCTTGCTATTCATCTTCTCTTCATCTTTCCTTTCTTTTTCTATCTTCAATCTTGCTAACCATAATCAATTTTCCAGTCTATCAAATGTATGTATCATATGTCCAAAATATGTGAGTTTCTGCTTGCTAATTATTGCCTGAGGAAAACAACTGTCTTTATTTAGTCTCTGGCTTGATTTCTGGATAATCCAATATCCAGATTCATGCTTCTATTGTATCTCTTGCTCAGTCTAAATTTCTAACTTTCATAATGATGTATCAGTAGTAGAAAATACTTTGACTTACTATTTTAATCTTCATTATCATTGAAATGTCTTATCCTTCATGATTTTTTTGAGGTTTGCTATTGTCTTCCTCCATATATTTAATCTAATATTTACATCTCCATCCTATTATCCTTTAATAGTGTTTAAATCTTCTAAGTCTTCTTTAATTTTGAGTAATGAAGAGATGTGATACACACATTTCAATTTGTTTGTATGTCAACTTTTGCTTCCACTCATCCTGCTGTTCTGATATTTGCTGTATAAGTTAAACACAGATAAGCACAATATGTATTCACTATTTTTCTTGTTTAATTTTCTTAATTTAACTCATATCTGATACAAGTCAGTTATGATCTGTTCCACGGGTAGTTCTTGAGTTATGGCCATAATTGGGACATCGCTAAATGATGCAGTCATGAAGTGTAACATAATGTGATTATATTGCTTAGCAATAGCAATCCTGCTATATTTGCTTTGGGGGGGGGGGGCTTTCACTTGTTATGAATGACACTGAAAACAGGGCGCATTTCTTTTCTGCTTTCTTTCAGAAAGAAGCTGCAGGCAATTTACATGTACTCCAGTTAATGCTTGGAGCAGGCAGCCCTTTATCTCCTTTTCAGTTGTGCCTTGTCCATTTCTCAACTTTTCTTTTCTTGGCACACCAAATAATGGTTCACCCAATCATAAAAGACCTGCTTCTTTTTAGTTTTACCCAGTCTTATCCAGGGATTTCCCTGCATCTAACTAAAGGCAAATACACTTTTCCATAATAAGATCTTCTTCTTCTTCTTTTTTTAATCCCCACCTTGGAAATCTTAACTAAGGAGATTCCTCAGTTTTTCATATGTTGGATCCTAAATGGTCCGAAAGGAGAGCTTCCCCAATTGGTTGTGCTTTTTTATTATACAAATACAGGAACGGAGTTGGCCAGGCAGCGAATCGGTAAAGGATGCAAACTGAAGCGTCGGCCAACCTTTCAACCGCCTGCGGGGATTTCCAAATCGCCAACAACGCAGTCACTCTTGCCCGGTGAGATCAAGCTCTCTCGGAGAGACCGAATAGGAACGAAAAAGCAGCGGAACAAAAGGTAGTATACCGCACGCGGCCGACCGGATGCACTTCGGGGTTGCTTCTGCTGAAAGTGAGGACTATGTCGCCTCGGCTGCGAGTATTGGAGTTGTATAGCGGGGTCGGAGGGATGCACTATGCGCTGAAGGGTAGGTTTATCCTCCGATCCGCACAGGTATTCGAGTCCCGCCTCCTAGGCACGCTTTTCATGGCTTGGCTTCCAGGTGGGGAAGGACGCCTGCTGTTTCAGGCTAAACTATAGGAACCAGTACATTGCGGAACATGTATCTTATGCTTAATCCAGAGGGTCATGGCCGTTTAAACATTAGCCGTTCACTACTAACCGATTTTATGCTCTGAAAAGATAATGCCAGCTGTTGCTTTGACTGCACATTTCTGACTTTTTGAATTCCTGTCTTTTTACACCAAGTGTTGATTTCTGGCAACTGCCTGGAGAGGTCCTTGCAATTTTCTTGATAAAATTTAGAAGTGGATTGTCATTGCTTTCTGATTCACATGGAGGAACAGCTGCCTGAGCAGCTCAGAATCCTGAAAGGCTCCAAAGTGGCCACTCCTCTCACCTGGCTACAGCATGTGAATTCTGGAAGTTGAAATCCATTCCTCTTAACATTGCTGAGACTAAGAAAAAAAATATTCTGGGTCTCTTTGGCCATCCTTTGTTTTGGCTGTTAGAGAGTGGCACTTGACAGCTAAAATTTTCTTTTAGGCTTCAAAAAGGAATCCGAAGAATGATCTTATGGAATGCAAACAGTATGCCAAATAATTGGAGGGAATAAATCAACAATCATTATCACATTTTGGTAGGATCCCTGTTTTATCTTTTGAACAGTCTGCTGCTGTCCTCAGCTGATCTGGAAGCAAGTGCTTTTTAGGAAGCTGGGAAATAAGGGCAGGAATCCCTCTTATGAGGAGTGGTGAAGGACCTATGTTTGCAGTGAGGGTAGAGGGAGCAGCAAGAATGAAGATAGGGCATACATAGATGGTCATGGTGGGAGGTAATGAGGCATCTGCCCTGGAATTGTTGAGACAATATAGAAGAAGAAAAGATCCCTTCCTTATCCCATGGAAGTAACAAGAGTAGCAAATTAGAAACTCCAGACCTGTGTAAGGACAGTTACTGTCATTGCTTTATTTCAATGTGGGACTTCTGTTGGGGTGACAGCTTTAGAGGGTGAGGAAAGCCTATAGCCAAGAGGGTTGGCAAGCTCTCTTTCCTGAGAGTTTAGTCTGCAAAACTCTCAGGAAGAAAAACCCCACCTTGATATTTTGAAAACATTTTAATGCTTTGCTTTCTGGGCTCATTTTAGGAATGCAGGAAATTGCCTTTCAAGTACTCAGTTGGTTTAGCCTATGGTTTACTTTGGCAGCTAGAAGCAACCACTGAGTTTTTGAGAGAGGTGACCATCTGCTGCTTGTCTTGTTACAGAACATCACTTGGGGAAACTTAAGTGGTTCTTCATGCACAGCATGATAAATCACATCTATCTATCTGGATCTCAGTTCTTACTTTCTAGACAGACTTCCCCAGCCTGGTAGCTCTCTGAACTGTCAGACCTGCAATTCTTTTAAAATTTTCACCTATTTTAAAAAGATGCATGATGGTGTCTGAATGCCTTTTTGCTATTAAGTGCTGATAATGTAGCCCTATTTGTTATAAATTAAGTGATTGCTGAAACATTTAATACACCCAAAAGTGTACTCAAATTCTCTTTATAATTATTTTGATAAAGTTTATAGATTAAACTAGGTGAATTAATTTGTTTGCATGTTGAGAAATTATGTAATCTCTGTAATCACCAAATGTTCATCTGGATCTTTTGTGCTTGGTGTGGTTGTATGCTTATGCAAACAACAAAAAAGAACTCAAATATTTATACTTTTTATTGTGACAAAAAAGTCTGTTAAAAAGTATGGTTTGATAATAAAGATTTTAAACTAATTGCTTTAGACCGCTTCATGTTTAATAGAATACAAGCTGTACTAAAGAAATATGCAGATATATTATTAAAATATAACTGATTGATTAATTGAATCTGAGCAGATCTATAACTTTAATATACATTAGCTCCTCTCATGTATGTATATATGAATGTGTGTGTGTATGTGTATATACACACATATACTGTAGATACATACAGTTTGAACTTTTGCTCAATTCATCAAAAGGTTATAAGTTTCAAAAACCAGGGTATTATGTCATAAAATAATTAACAATTATAAACTCTGTAAATCAACTTTTTTTACATCACATTCTCATCCTCTCCTATCCTCTTCTCTGCTCTGGTTTCATAGTGCTGTTAACTGATCTGTTAAATTGTTGTAGTTTTTTTCTCTTAACCTTCAAAATACATATACTAAAAAATGGCCATAACATTTAACATACATATACATATTGAGGGACCATTGACAAATTCATGGCACATTGTATTTGGATGGACCAATAAACTAAAGAAAGATTGTGCATTGTCATTTAGTCAAGAATAGTCAACTTGATCTTCTTCCTAGTATATTCCCACAGGGTCCGCTAATACTCAACTTGATGTACAATTCCTGTAGACTACAGTAGTCTGTAGGAATTGTAGTCTATGCTAATTAGAAGATACTAGTGCATGCATTTTAGTGTACTGTATAAATTCAAAGTCAGTCATAATGTGTTTTGTTGAGTGAATTCAATTATTGTAGTTTGTAAACTATAATTTATATAGTATGAATCCAGCAAAATATGGCTTATTTAATAAACCATAGTTAACCAAATGACTGAGCATATGTTGCAGGCTTAATTTGTTTGATGAAGCTGCTTTGTTAACCACATTAGATGTCAGTGTTAATTGGTTGGCAAACTGTGGCATTGATTATCCTTAAACAAAGTAGTCTGCAGTCAAAGAAATACTCAGTTGAATGTGGATAACCTCAAATTTTAAAACAAAGTTAGATCTTGTTAGTATTTGGATGGGAGACCACCAGGAGAGCTCAAAGCTGGGAATTAGACTAGAAAACTACAAAAAATATATTGGAAAAGGTGCCAAATCTTGTATATAATGTTGACACAAAAACTTCATGGATATGTTTGTAAAATTACCGAAAGTAAAGCGTGGCACAAAAGTAAATTTACCTTAATACAAGTAGGAAGTATAATTACTGTCATTTGTCTACAATGTAAAATGTATTTATCTTAAAACTATCTAATGTCTACTTATTTCTGGTAAAGTATATATAGCATAGAGAAACTATACAAAATTTCTTGAATGTGCACAACTTCATCAGTTTAATGTTCTCCCAATTTTTAATCTTAATTATAAGTAGATCTTATGACTCTATAAGCACAGGCCAATTAACCATTACTTATTTCCAAATAAAAAATATTAATTTATTTGGGCACCTGGGTCTGATCCTGCTTTGGAGGAAGCCTTAAACAAACGTGTACATACATTGGATGAGATCTCTAAAGGAGCACTGATGTTTACTTTGGACGTGCTGCCTGCTGTGCTTCCCCCCTCTCTTGATGGTACTACGAGGTAATACAACCAGGCTGAAATACAGGATCATCCACCCTGCTAAAGGGCTGGTAGGCCTTGATAATCAATTCTGATTATCCTTTGGGCCACCGTGCAACTTGCATCTGATACTGGGTCACACTCTGCTTGGAAATAGGACTCTTATTGCTATTAGAGCCACAAATGACTAACATTGAAAAGCAGAATGTTGCTAAAGTACATGCTTAATCCCCCAAATAACCCAAAATTCCCCCCTGCAAGGTACTGCAAGGCTAAAGAAAAGTCACATTTAACTTCCTTTGGGTCCAAGGCTGGAGGGAAGTTTCCTCTGGACCAATACACCTCTGTGGGTTCAGGTTCAAAGGGGGTGACATTCTTGTCTGGGGTGCTGACAGAAAGACTATCTGGTCATAATCCTTTGAACTGTGACAAGGACTGTTCAGCATTATTCATCCCCAGCGAGATGACCCATGATGTAAAAATCACTGTGCCCCCACCTTGAAAAGCAATCCTTTTTTCACTTGATCAGTAGCCCTTGGCTTGAGTTTCCTTCTGACCCAATTGGTGCACAGGGGTGTTGGAAGAAATATCCTTCTGGGTTCAGTTCCAAGTGCGGGGGAAGACACTGGAAACATGGAGAAGGTTTAATATCAGGACCACATGGCCTGGAGCTCCAGAGTGAAAAGGAAGGATCATCCCATGCTTCAAGGTGAAGGAGGAGATCAAGAAAAAGGGACTGAAGTGCTGAGAGTGCCTGGGTTTTATACCCTCTGTTGGGATTTGAATTTGAGCTTGTATTCTGATTGGTTGTCAGACTCCCAGGGGCAACTCTGTAGGCTGTCCTGAGTTCCAGGTTTGGTTGAGCTTTGCTGGATGATGCACTGAAAGGGCTTTTGAGCAATTGCTATAGCTTTACCTGGAGATCCTTGTTATGTAAAATATTCTGGCCCAGGCCTTAATGGCCCACCCATTAACAAAGATGGGGTTGAAATTAACAAAGGTGGGGGTAAGTTTCTGCTTCTGAGTTTCTACACTTTTTAGGGGAAATATTCTGCCTTTTTAATATTTCCTAGGCTATTTCAATTTTCTAGGAGAGGAGTGGGTGCTAACTTCCTACAGGGGGGAATACACTACATATGACTAGTTAAGCTGTTGGGGCTGGCAGCTGAAAAGCCGGTAACAAAACACATTGACTGCATGTAACAAATAAGCATGTATATATCTAAGGAGAACTAGTTTGGTGTAGTGGTTAAAATATCAGAGCAGAAACCTGGGTGACCTTAAGTCAGTCACTTCTTCTCAGTCTTAAGAAGCAGGAATGGCAAGCCATTTCTGAAAAATTTGCCAAGAATTATCAAAGGACATATCCAAGTAATCTCTAAGAATCAGACATAACTGAATGGGGTGGGAAAGGAGAATAGTTTGGGCCTGACTTGTAAGTGAAGGACTTTATCATTTTATGTTCTAAAAAGGTTGTATTGAAAAAGAAAGAAATATTAATGTCCTTTTCTCATTCCCTTTTAATCAACCCCATTATACTGAATTAAGGCTAAAACACAAATGCTCAAAGAAGCATTCTTGAATTAAAATATGATGAAGAGTTTGGAGGGAAGCAGAAGCAGTCAGAACAATGATTTCCCATTCCAACCTCACTGACTTTTTCAAACCAGTTGATAAACAGAAGCAAATTCCATAGAGACCCACTGGCTTCAAAAGAATAAGGTCTTCAATCTGCAATTGCTTCCATGACCTTGAAAATCTTGAAGCTCAAGTGTATGGGCAGTTGATTGAAGAGAATAAAAAGAGATTGGTTAAAGTTTTCAGTAGTTGCAAAATAAATAAGTTGTGACTGTTTCCTTTTCTAGAAGAGCTTTACTGAGATATAAATTACCCAATTGCACTTATTTATTTGTTTACATCACTGCTCCACAACTGATGCCTCTTATTCTGTTTGTCCTCCCCTGGAATTTTAGCAAGTGGAATACCTGCAGAAGTTGTGGCAGCTGTTGATGTGAATACAGTGGCCAATGAAGTTTACGCACACAATTTTTCTACGACACCACTGTGGCCAAAAACAATTGAGGTAAGTGAAACAATCATTTGAAATCCTTATACATTTATCTGTTTGCATGTTGATGAAGCCATACTGTTTGATACTATGCTAAATAAGCAACTAATTTGTCCCCCCCCCCCAATTTCTTATTTTATTTCTCTTGCTTTGCAAATGAGGTTGAAGAAGATTCACACTGCTGTCCCAATTAAAACAAATGGCTGGTTTCACAGAGCAGGTTGTGCTAAAATGTGATTAGTTTGTTTATAGCTTAACAAGTCATAAAGGTTCTTTCACTCAGGGTTGCAACCCGCTGGGCACCAGGAGCAATTTAGTAGGGATGGGAATTGTTCTTTAAACTTGATCAGACTTCCAAAGGCAACGAGTTTGCTCTGGGTTTTGCAATTTTGAAACTACATCATTTGAGAATACCTACAATAGTTTAAAGATTTATAACTAAAAATAAGTAATCTGTCCTTTGTTTTATTCATGGGGACAAATTCAGTTATTATTTAGGGAATCATTGAATCTCCAAGTTTGGCTTAATGTACTGAATAAAAACTAATTGTGAATCATAGTCTAACTCAAGGGTCTTCAACCTTGACAACTTTAAGACTCGTGGACTGCAACTCCCAGAATTCCTCAGCCAGCTTTGCTCAGCCTGCTTTGCCAATTTTAAGACTTGTGGACTTCTGGGAGTTGAAGCCCACAAGTCTTAAAGTTGCCAAGGTTGGAGACCCCTGGTCTAGCATATTGCATGACCCTAGCCAGTTTAGGTTCACTCCAGAAAGCCTGATTAAGTAAACCAAAGCAGATAGATAGATAGATAGATAGATAGATAGATAGATAGATAGATAGATAGATAGATAGATAGATAGAATAGCGTGATTGGACACACAAGGAATTTGTCTTTGGTGCATGTGCTCTCAGTGTACATAAAGGGGAAAAATGCCACACCCCTAAAGGTTCAGTCCATAGGCAGGAATGATTTATGCAAGCTGTTAAGACATTCAAAAACTACAAGGATTTATTGAAAAAGGCCATATTAGTGCATTTTGGCAACTATACTGATTCAGGAACAAGCCTGTCTATTGAAACTATGTTCACTCAGGCTCATATATGTTTCTTTCCCACTCTTTGCCTTGGCTCTTCTTTTGAATGTTTTTATACCAATATACTGAAAATATTATACTATAAAATATAATAAACCTAAAGCAGTTTATATAGGGGTTAGATAGGGGTGGGATTCAAATTTTTTAACAACCGGTTCTATGGGCGTGGCTTAGGTGGTGGCCGTGGCTTGATGGTCAGGTGACTGGGTGGACATGGCTTGGTGATCATGTTATTAGCTGGGCGTGGCCAACTCAATATCACTCACATTGAAGCACGCATCTCCTTGCCTGGCCTCTCATGACTGTGGGGGTGCTGCAACAGTTGTAAGTGTGAAAAATGGTCATAAGTCACTTTTTTCAGTGCCATTGTAACTTTGAGGAGGGGAAAAAAACTCCAGAGAAGTTCCTGAGACAGGAAGTCTAGTCCTGCCAACAATGAAATAAGAGTTAACAGAGAGGCAGTTTCTGTAAGTAACACGAGAATGTTTCCTTCCTGCCTTCCTTACAGGATTAGGCCAGTAATTTCTTCTAACAACCGGTTCTCTGAACTGCTTAGAACGTTAACAACCGGTTCTAGCAAGTAGGTCCGAACTGGTAGAATCCCACCCCTGGGGTTAGATACACACAACCGGTTTGGTGATTGTGTGCTTTGTGCGCTTGAACAGCTTTCTAAAAACATTTATCTACTTTGTTACTAATGGGGAGTAACACAGCTAAGAAGCGGCAATCTACTCTGCAGTGCAAATCAGCTGAGAAGATATAGGTAAGTACAGCGCAGGGGTGGCAGGTGGGCCCACATCATCGCCGGAGCGAACCGGTTTGCTGCCAGCTGATCTTTGGAACTAGGGGTTCATCCGAACCGGTCCAAACCAGTAGAATCCCACCCCTGAGTTTATGTAAATTCAAAAGACCAAAGAAACAAGGGAAAAGATGGTGACTCTAGTATAAGTTTACCTTGCGGCTTGTTATAAGAAGCAAGAAAAGAAGACGTTGAAATAGTCCAATTTCCTTCTCTCTCGGCAACCCTAAGGGTATCCTGCATATACCCTTATGTTTCATTAATCTCCTCTTTCTTTAGGGAATAACACTGAATGAATTCAACAGCTTATCTTTTGATATGATTTTGATGAGTCCTCCTTGTCAGCCCTTTACAAGGTATTTACCATTATTTTCTTTTGGGGTGTTTTTCTCAACTTTTCAATGTAGACTGAGGCAAAGTCCTCAGTCAAATGCTGGCCCAAAGCTGGTTTTGGTGCCTGTCATGTGGTCTCTCCTCTCCTAGTGCAGCACCTTAACTGCTACACTAAATTTGGCTCTTATTCTACTTCTTATTCTAGTTAAACTCATATATTGATGTTCTGGTTAATAAAAAAAACCAGCCAGCTAAAATGGCAAAGTGGAATGATTTTGCAGTAAAATTGTTTTTATGTAACATATTTGCATTCAATGAACATCATGATATCCTTCATTTCATATGAGCTCTGGTTAGAGTGTAGTACTGCAGGCTACTTCTGCTGACTGCTGGCTGCCGGCTGCCTGCAATTTGGAGTTCAAATCCTACCAAGCTCAAGGTTGACACAGCCTTCCATCCTTCTGAGGTGGGTAAAATGAAGACCCAGATTGATGGGAACAAGATGCTGACTCTGTAAACTACTTAGAGAGGGCTGTAAATCATGGTAAAGCAGTATATAAGTCTAAGTGCTATTGCTAGTTCTATGATGAATGGATCTTCATTTCCACTCACTACAGCCCTTTGTATGGATCTATGAAAGAGCATTAGTGTTGCAGCTCTCAGGCTACTGAACTAGTTCTCATCTAACATCACGGTTTGAGCTAAAGATTCTCAACATATATGCAATTGGACCTCCAAATTCTGATTCAGCTCAAATAGTTGCTGTTAAGAAAATATTTTTAGAAGCAGAAGTATGAATTCTTCTCATTTTGTGCACAGAAATTAAACATATTGGTTTTTTAAATTTTACATCTTCACTTCCTCCCCACAGAATTGGTCGGCAAGGTGATATTTCTGACCCTAGGAGCAAAAGTTTTCTCTATATTTTAGATATTCTTCCAAAGTAAGTATTCAGAGTAACTGTTGTCCTCTAATATTACTGGATAAGATTCCTGATGCCATTATGTCTAGATTTTAAAGACTATATCACTTTCCATCAGTTATAGTTTTGCACAATTTTATGGATCATAGATTAATATTGTTACAGAGTTGTCTAAGAAAACGTGTTAAAAAGAACATAAATTTTTTTATTTTCTGATTAAATATTGAATATGAGAAATAGACACATAAAATCATCATGTTTTAAGAATTACAGTTTTATGCTGAGCCTGAATAGGTGCAATCTTTGTCTCTTCCTGTCTTCTTCTTGGAAAATAGAATATGGCATATGAATTTGAGTTGATTTGCCAATACAGGATTTGATTCTATTTATCTGGTCTTTTTAGTACCTATGAGCAAGATTGATACAGATTGGAAAGAGTTGTTCTCTATAATAATCTACTGTATTTCTATTATACACATTCAATATATTGTTACAATAAATTATCAAATATAGCATATTGGTAGCTATCTTGATAACATATCTTCTATAATATGCTTGATAGCCAGCATGATATATACATGATGTTGGATTGTTTTAGGTTCTATCCAGTGATGGCAAAGCTATGATACATATGTGCGTCATGACATGTAATTTGTGACATGCCTAGAAGCCGGATTAGAAAATGGTGTATTGCTGTGCAACCATTGGACCTTCTGGAAATTGTGCGAGACGATCTTGTGTGGCCTAAACTATAAAAGAACATCCTTGCATGTTTTCCAGAGCCTCCAAAGGCTATATGAGAGCATGACCCTCTAGCACAATTTCCAGAAGGTCCAGAGTCCTCACCACATTCTCATGTGGCTTCAGCAGCTTCCAAAAAGTGGGAAAAGGTCTTGTGTGATTGGGAGAATCCAGAGATTTCTGTGTAATTTTTGGAGACTCCAGACTTAAGACTGTGGTGTGTTCTCACATGATCTCCGAATTCTCTGGAAATCATGTGAGAAGGTTCTGCCATCACATGTCCTTTAGAGCCTCTAAAATGGCAGGAGGACATATTTTTCTGCTCTTGGAGGCTGCAAGGATATGCAAGAGCATTTTCCAAAGTTTCTAGGCCTTGTTCAAATCAAAACTGCTTAGGGATTATTTTTTTCTGAGAGACAAAGATAAATTGAAAAATATTTATATTTATTCATTTGTTCGTTTGTTTACTTAATGTGCCACCCATTTCACCATTCAAAGTGACTTTGTTATAAATTGTTTCTCACTGCCGCCCCCACTTCATGTGTGTGACACATTAGCAGAGTCCAATTAATTGTTTTCTGACACACTGAGCCCAAAATCTTTGCCATCATGAAAATCTAGTCTGACCCAAAGTCACCGAGACTCATGGGTGATTTACAGCCAGTCACTTTGCCTACGCTAACCTATGTCTCAGGGTGCTTTATTAATTTCAACTATATTTCCATGCTTTCAAGAAAATCATTTCATTGAAAATGCTTTTTTTATTTAAAAAATATCTAACATGCTCATATCTCTATTCCACAAATAAAATGTCTATGTTAAAACACTTCACATGCTGACTATTTAATTATAGTTCCTTTTTCAACTCAGATGTATGATTAAGGAAATAACAAAAAAACATTTTTGTTTCTTCTATGCTTGGAACAGTCTAGCTTGAATGTATTGCATTATCTGGAATTTTTAAAAATGCATTTAATCTTTCTTGATCATATGTCTCAGTGAAACAGCAGTTTCAGTTTTAAACTGCTAAATTCTGAGACCTGGTCTTACCCAATTCTTGTCTCCTAGTGAGATAAAAGTTAATACATTTCTGATTGATTTATTTAACCTTTTGCCAGTAATTTCTGTTTTTTAATTGAAACAATGAGATTTAATCTTAGGGTAAGATGAAAAGTAACTAAGCTTAATGTTTACTTTGTTGTTCATACTTATAACTAAAGTTTAAATAAATTGTTTTGCAGGCTTACAAGGCTGCCAAAATATTTACTTTTAGAAAATGTCAAAGGTTTTGAAACATCTTCTGCCAGGTATATAAGAATTAAACATTAATGCCAATTTTTACTTTGTTGGCAAAAGAGTAAGGAACTAATAAAATTATACAATGGGTATGTTCAGACTGGAAAAAATGTAACATTGCCAATATTTGGAACATGGAAATTAACACATAATATCTTATTGTGTTTAAAAAATAATAAAAATTCATATAACTGAAGTTGCAAGATTAAACTGTTTTTAGATTAGATGTAGGGATAGTAAGGCTATATTTATATATTATATATTTAGAATTAATATTTCTGTTGGAAAATTTGACGGCATCTTAGCTTTATATTTTAAGACTAGTCACTTAAAAAGGTAAGAGATTTTGTGTTTAACTTAAAACAGTAACTTCTGCTTAGCAGAGTGAGGAAAAACTGTAAGGACTCCATCTGTTCCTTGCTCTCCTTTTCTACAAGTATTGAAATACTTATTTCAGGATAAATAGGATGGGCAACTAATTTTCATGAAGGTTGTACATTTCCCAGCCCAAATAATTAAGCTGAATTAATATTTCATGTTTTTCTGTAGCTTAGTGCTGTTGGAATCTCAGTCATGATTCATGAATGTTTTATGAACTAAGATAACTGTATCTTATTGTAAAGCAAGGGTCTTCAAACTTGGCAAGTTTAAGACTTGTGGACTTCAACTCCCAGAATTCCTGAGCTAACATGCCTGGAGGAAGAATTCTGGGAGTTGAAGTCCACAAGTCTTAAAGCTGTCAAGTGTGAAGGCCCCTGTTGTAAAGGTATTAATTATACTATCAGAATCCAATCATTATGACAGTAGTAAAGAAAATGTACCATATTTTTCGGTTTTTAAGATATACTCCCCCACCCCAAACGTGAGTGGAAATGTCTGTGCATCTTATACAGCCAATGTTACTGAAGCTCTGTCCACCTGCCGGCCCCCACCCTTTGGCCTCTGCCTCCCAACAATTTGCCTCCTTGCAGCAAACAGCCTGGTCAGCTTCAGCACAGCCTGATTAGCATAAGCTGCTGATTGTCGATTGGATCAGTGTCCCAACGATCAGCTATTTCAGGCTGAAGGGATTGCCATCACCTATTGCCATCTCTGTGCACCCAATTTTTGGCCTCCGCATCCCGTTCTGATCCCCACTGCTCAGAACAGGCTGAAAATGGGATACATGGAGGCCAAAAACGGGGTGTGCAGAGGCCAAAAACGGAATGCGGAGGCCAAAAATGGGGCACGCAGAGGCGGCAATAGGCAATGGAAATCCCTGTAGCCTGAAACAGCTGATTGTCGGAGGCCAATCCAACTGACAATCAGCTGTTTCTGCTAAATCAGGATGTGCTGAAGCTGATCAGGCTGTTTGCTGATTGCTACAAGGAGGCAAATTGCTGGGAGGCAGAGGCAGATTTTTTTTTCTTGTTTTCCTGCCCATAAGCTAGATGCATCTTATACTTCAGAGCATCTTATACTCCAAAAAATACGGTATTTAAACAACTTTGGATATTCATAATAGTGGAATTAATGTTTTTGTTTTATTTTCATACTACCAGGGATGAACTTATACGAACACTAAAAAAGTGTGGCTTTACATATCAAGAATTTTTGTTGTCTCCAACTTATGTGAGTAATGGCATTGTTAAAATTAGTTCAGTTCAAAATTTTCCTGTAGATTCACTTACTTTTGAGTGGTGCTGATTGTTATATATTGTTTCTGAGACTAAATGATTCTATTATTATTCCATCAAAATTGAATTCTGCCTATTTTCTCAAAGAGATGTTGATGGAGAAACATTTCTTGGAGTAAAAGAGCAACAGAGACAAATGTCGGAATTCTTTCTCATTGACCATACTAGTCAGAGTTGAAATCTAAAACAATAAGATCACCAAATTATATATACTTGGTTGGTGTATTTTAAATGAGAATGTTGGGAATCAGGAAGTATACTGATGGAAGGATTTGAGAGAAAGTTTGTTGTCAACAGATTATGATAACACAATCCAGTTATGTTTATATAATGAAATGGCATTTGTGTCTCAAACTAAAATACTTCACTATTTTGAGAGGAAGAGGGGAAAGTGATCTGTGTGTGAGAGAAAGAGAAATAGAAAGGAGAAGGGGAGGCAAGAGAAAAGGATACATCCAATTTGTGGTGAGAAAGAAAGGGATGATTGAGTTAAGGAAAATAAAAAAATCTTGAAAATAGCAGTCTTGTAAAGAGATTTGGACTTCATGCATATATATGAACCTATCCTTTCCAATGCAGGCACTTATTCACCACATATTCCCAAACAAAGCAGGAAAGCTTTGCTTTCTCTTCCTTTATTGTGATGCAGATGACTGCTTCTCTGTTGTGATTGGTGAAAATTCAGTCTTTTTCAGAGTCCCTGGAAAGAGAGGGAGGCATTTACTTCTTCCCTTCCAGCCACCTTGCTTCTGAATGATGTTTTTTCTTCACTGCTAGCAGTCAAGGAGAGAAATGAACCAGGGATTTTTAAGCAGAAAAGAGGAAATTAAGGCCACAGGATTGCCTGTGTTGCTTTTCTTTAATCTGAATTTAATCTGAAATATATTTCACAAGTATGGACATAGTGATTGGTGTGATGAACTTCCACAGAGAGATATTAAGCCAGTTCTACCATTTTGTTATTGTAAGTCCTGAAATTTTGATAACTCAACCATTGTTCTGATAATCTTAACCAGGAGTGTCAATCTCACATCATCATGGTGGCATCGTGTGACATGTTGGGACTTTTCCCCCCTTCATTAAACTGGGCATGGTGATGTGTCCAGCCCATGGGCCAGGAGTTTGACAACCCTGATCTAAACCATTGATATTTACTGAGTTGCTTACTTACAGATTGGGATTCCAAACTCAAGATTGAGGTACTTCCTGATTGCAAGACTCCATTCAGAGCCCTTTTCTTTTCTAGCACCTGGGAAGGTGAGACTACCTTTTCATCATTTATCACAAAAGCTACTGGTTGCAGTAATCTCAAAATTACAGTAATCTGTTAATGGAAATTTTAAAATGTTCCAGGGATATTTTATTGAAATAAGCTAAGCTGTTTAAAGAAATGAGAGAACATTGCATCTTGAAGGTGAATAATATCATGCAGACTGTTAATATGGTACCTATCAAAATAGGATTATAGTCAAGCATGTTGCTTTTCAGTTATGTTGGAATTGCAATTTTCAGAAATCCCTGCAGAAAAAATGATTAAAGAGAACAGCATGCAAATTTGAGGTTCCCAATGGCTTTTTCCTATTCATTTGTGTTGTATTAAATTGCTGTTTAATTTGATATGAATGCACGGATTGTTCTTTCTGTAGGAATCTCCTGTTAGAAGGCATTTGGAATGATTTTTTTTCCAGAAAAAGTAGTTGAAACTGTTTTAATGGAGCAATCAAACTTAGTTGTTAAGAGCATATTGAAACATTGTACAAGTCATCCACAAAAGCAGTTTTGGAATTTTTACCACATGAATGACTAGCTGGAAGAATGCCCATTCAGTACATTGAGACATGGCTACTTGAAGACAAGGAGTTTCTCTATAATTACTGGATTTTATTATTAGACTTTAAATATTAGATATCTGCACTATCTGTTGAATATTATATGTAAATATTTTGAATGAAATTAGCACATCATGTGTACCTATGAACACCATTTGAATTAAATACCTGAAACACAAATGAGAAGCTAAGACAATTACACAGGTTATTCATGTTGTCAGGGGAACAAGGGCAATTTAAGATTTGTAAACAATTCTCCAATTCAGGTGATCAACCAAGATCACATTAGTTATCCTTTATCTGATGATCAGCTTCACTGTTAGATTCTATATACTGCTTGTTTGTTTTCTTAAGTTTTCGCGGGTACTTACATATATGGCATTCGGCTTTGCTCGGGTATTTTCCCACGTCATAGTAGCTGTGCTTTTAAAGCCTGATGATGGCAGATGAGATTCTGCTGAAACGTCGCTACAACTTTAAAAGCACAGCTACTATGACGTGGGAAAATACCCGAGCAAAGCCGAATGCCATACATACATACATACATACATACATACATACATATATAATTTGTCAATTGCTTACAAGATAATAGATATAAGTAAAAACATAGTTATGAATACATGGATACATATAAGAAAAATAAAAAAAATAAAAAACAATAGGACAGAGATGGTAGGCACGTTGGTGTGCTTATGCACGCCTCCTACAGACCTCATAGGAAAGGGGTGAGGTCAATAGTAGACAGTCTAAGGTTAAAGTTTTGGGGTTTGGGGAAAAAAAACCACAGTCAGGTAGAGTATTCCAGACATTGACCACTCTGTTGCTGAAGTCGTATTTCCTGCAGTCAAGTTTGGCCTTGAGTTTGTATCTATTGTTTGCTCTTGTGTTGTTATGGTTGAAGCTGAAGTATTCATTGACAGGTAGGACGTTGCAATGTATGATTTTATATACTATACTTAGATCGGACCGAAGGCAGCATAGTTCTAGGTTTTCTGGGTCTAGAATTTCGAGTCTGGTGGCATAAGGTATTCTGCAACGAGTAGAGGAGTGGAGAACTCTTCTTGTGAAATATTTCTGGACTTTCTCAACTGTGATAATATCAGA
Source organism: Pseudonaja textilis (assembly GCF_049901715.1). Lineage (NCBI taxonomy): Eukaryota > Metazoa > Chordata > Lepidosauria > Squamata > Elapidae > Pseudonaja > Pseudonaja textilis. The sequence continues at coordinate 23,752,846 of NC_142008.1, read as the reverse complement.
TACGTAATGTGGGTTCCAGACTGATGAGCTGTATTCGAGTATTGGTCTAGCAAATGTTTTGTATGCTCCAGTTATTAGTGCAATATTACCAGAAACAAAGCTACATAAGATTAGATTAACAATTCTTAACGCCTTTTTGGCTATGTAGTTACAGTGGGCTCTAGCACTTAGGTAATTTGAGATGAGTACTCCCAAGATCCTTGACAGAGTTTGGATCATCAACAAAGTCTTGACTATTCAGCCTGTATTTTATTTTCTGATTATTTTTGCCAATACGTGGGACAGTGCATTTATTTGTTGAGATTTGAAATTGCCATTTGTTTGACCGTTCTGATACATAGTCAAAGTCTTTTTGAGGGATAGTAGTATTGTCTGTGTGTTGAATAGCTTTACATCATCAGCGAAGAGAACGCAGTTGCTCTTGATCGAGTAGGTCCTAGAACTCTGACTTGGGGGATGCCAGTGTTGATAGGTACAGAATTGGATAGGACGCTCCCAGTTTTGACCATTTGTTGTCTGTTTGACAGGAAAGCTTCTATCCAGTTATGCAGGTGTCCAGAGATACCGTAAGATTTTAGTTTTAGGAGTACTTTGTCATGTACCATTGAATCAAAGGCTTTACAGAAGTCTATGCAGATTGTGTCTATTGCTTTGCCCTGATCGAGCTGTGTAGTCCATATGTTTTTGCAGTGTAAGAGTTGCAGATTACATAATAGTTTTTTCCTGAAACCAAATTGTTTATTAGAGAGAAGGTTGTTTGTTTCTAAGTGGAAGATGATGGATTGGTTAATAATTGATTCCATGACTTTACAGGTGATACAGAGATTGGTCTGTAATTTTCAACTAGGCTGGGGTCTCCCTTTTTGAAGATGGGGATGACCGTACTTGTGACCATAGTTTTGGCAAGGAGCTGGTCCTGAAAGATTTTTTAAAGATTATGCTTAGAGGTTCGGCTATGGCAGTGGATAGCTTTTTCAAGAAGTAGGCACTTATTCCATCCAGTCCAATAGATAGAGATTATTTTAGATTGTATAGTACTTTTTCAACATTGTCTTCTGTAAAATTGATATGTATTAGATCATTATAGTTGTCTGTGGTTTGACTAGGAAATACTGGGCATGATGCATTGCTGCTTACAAATACTTAGCCAAAGAATGGGTTAAAGAGGTTGGCTTTAATGGTGTTGTCATTGCAGTCTTTACCATTAGGTCCTTTCAGGGGTGGGATGGACCTTGAGTCTTTTAGTTTGTTGTTTACAATATTGTAGAAAGCGCGGGCGGAATAGGTGCATAGAAGGTTTTCTTCTTGTTTAGTGTGATAATTGGTGCATTCAGTTTTTATCTGGTGGCATAAATTTTTGTATCGTTTTGAAGTTGGCAACATGACCAGATTTGTTTTTCCGTCAAAGTGATTTCTTTTTGGATTGAAGCTTCCTTATTGTTTTGTGTAATTTGTTTTTTTCTGGTTTTGGGAGTTGTTAATGGTACATATAGTTTGATGACTCTTTTGACTTCAAGTAAAAATATTTGTAATGGTCTTCAACAGTATTGCACCCAGTGAATAGAAATTGCCAATCAAGGGATGAGAGATCGTTGTTTATAAGATCATAGTTGCCTTTTTTGAAGTTATAATTGGGGATTCCATCATTGTGATGATTTTTGTGTGGACTCATGTTGAGACAAAAGTCAATCATATTGTGGTCACTGTTGGAAAAGGGTTCTTTAATTTGTATTCCGTAAATTGAATTCAAACTATTGCAGAAGATGAGAACGAGAACTAATCGAGTTGATAGTTGTTCTAGTCCCAGATTTGTTACTTCATTGTAGAAGGTTGCATGTGTGGGTTCAGTTGTACATTCGTTAAGGGTCCAGTTAATATTAGGTAGATTGAAGTCACCAAGAACGATAAAAGCATGTGGGCAGGATGCTGTCCATGTTAGTTGTGTATTTAGCTTGTTTGTATGTTCAATGTCATAATCAGGGGCTCTGTAACATAGTAAGAACTGAAATGTGATATTTAAGGACAGTTCACAGACGATGGTCTCAGGAATAGCAAGCTCCTGGGTAATTTAGATGTTTTTTAGATGTAGGGACTAGCAACACTACCTCTTCTACAGATTTCATGATCTGATTGGTAAACATGATAGTCTCTTACTAGGGTAATGGAGTCAGAGAGAGATGCATTGAGCCATGTTTCACAGACAAATATAATGTCGAATTTAGCCATATTTAGTAAGAGGAGAAATTCAGGTATTTTATTTACAAGGCTTCTTGCATTGAGTAGCTTGCATTTAAGGCCAGTTGTGTTTGGAATAGAGGTAGTTAGGGGTGTGGGTGCCTAGTTTTGAATGATGTTGGATTGGATGAGGTGGGGTTGGATGTGGAGTTGTGGGTTGTGTGACTTTCTTTTGATGCAATCAGCTCTGCAGAATATTTCATTTGTCTTGTTGAATAAAGTACAGTTTGCTAAGTTCACACATTGCTCTAAGCAGTCTGTTATGACTTGCAACCATAGTGCTTGATGCATAAAATGCACTAGAACCCAAAACCAAACAAATCATGAGAGAGCAGTGCATGGACCTGATCTGCATATTTTGTCATCCTTGCTAAAATAATATTGGAAATTTCCTTTGAATGTTTGTGAATATAATACTTTATCATTTATTGCACATTTTTCTTCAAACAGATTTTGACTGATTTCCCAAGCCAGGAAACAGAGAATTCAAAGGCATGTAAGGTTACTGAAACTGTGGCAGAAGCTAGTTCTCAAGGACTTATGAAAGACCTCAGTTCTTGTCATGATGCTAATGGCAAGCAGTGCCTAGAGAAAGGGGAGTTTCTGTATAAACTTGAAACAGAGTCAGAATTGGAAAGAAAACAGCAGTGGGACAATAATCTGTCTTTACAGATGCTCAAAACTTTTCTCCAAGATGGTAAAGAAGAACTGAGTCAGTACTTCTTACCACTGAAGTCCTTGCTACGTTATGCTCTCCTTTTAGATATTGTCAAACCCACTTGCAGAAGATCTACATGTTTCACAAAAGGGTAAGATCCTCTGAATGAACCTGTTAATTCATTTGATAGTTTTTAATAAAAATGTTTTCTTTGCATCGTCATTTTTTAAAATGTAGTCAATAAAACAAAGCACAGTTCTCCTAAATTCATTTATCCCAATCATTTAAAAGACCTGCCAAGAAGAAGATTCGCAAAAGAGATTGACATATTTAATGATTTTTCCCAAGAATCGTCTATGTCTCATAAAAGAAAAGCTCTGGGGTAGCTATTGGCAAAGATAACTGTTGTTTCATTTCATTACAGTGTTTCAGCACAGTGAAGTGAGGGTAGGGATCTGAATCAGTAAAGGGTGGGAAACAAGACTTGGATTCTGTCCACTTAAATTCTCCAGATGCCCAGGAGAAGATCAGACAGCATCATGGTTGAAGAATCCCTCTTTGAAGACAACTCCTTGCCGCTTTCTTTGGCATCTATTTGTATGTGGTTTAAAGGCTGTTCAGCCTTGGAGATTTACCAATGAATTTTGTGAAATGGTTTGCAGGAGATTGCAACTAATAAATAATTGAGCAAAACAGATATGCAGTGTTGACCGTCAAGCAACTTTTCATTACTATGCCAAATATGATTCAGGATGATTTTGATTCCTTTTTTTCTGTGAAGTACTATTACTTTTGTATTCCAAGCCAATCTCATAATATATAGAACATTTTACCTGCAGTTTCTGTCCTCACAAAGTGTGCCATACAGCGGAGAGATGCAGCCTCCATTAGAGGTCCAACTCCTTTTTTCTCTCTCTTCTGTTCACCCTATGACTATACAGAACAATAATTTAAACTTGCCTAGCTTTCTTTGTCTCCTTTACTGGAATCAGTGTTTGGCTCAAGCTACAGTTCATCTCTCTCTCTCTCCCATGTCAGCTTTTATTTTTTTGTGGGGGTATGTTTGGTTCTGTTTGATAACTGTTTCTCAGGTTCTTCTTGTCCTATAATTAACAGTAAATAACAGTCTGCAAGAAACTGCTGCATAAATGTGTTTATGCAAAAAAACCACAGTGGCTCCAGAAAAAGGATACCATTATTTTTACTGTTTCTTTCTCAAATATCACTGAACCCAGTATTGTATACATTAGTGCTGTGTATATCTGGAAAATGATTTGCAAGAAGTGTTTTGACTTTGCAAGAGCACATCATGATTCTGCTGTTCATTAAAGCAATCTTTATTTTTTTCATGCTTCGACAGCTCACAAAAATGTACCACTTCTTGAAGAGTCATAATAACCTTTGAGTCACTCCTTCAAAGAAAGCCTGGCTGTTTTAAAGTTCAATACGTTTGTGGTCCTGAAAAGTTCAAATAACTTCTTCCACATTATTTTCAAAGCAGGCACAACCATGGGATGTATAATTGGAAAAGTTGTGGGCAGATTTATATGCTGAGTAATTTGTATGGATGCAATTGAAAACAATGAATCCAATATGCCAATAATGCACACATATCTCATTTGCAGTTCATCAATATTAAACCATGTTGATGCAGAAAAAAATATTGATAAGGAATTTGAGCCTTCCGTAGTAGCCATATAAAGAGAGCTTTTGATTTTATTTATGACCAAACTGGTTGAGATTGTATTCCCTGGACTACTTTAAGTTGGTGTTCAGTTAGATGCTTTTATAAGTCATTTGCAAACACAACCTCTCTACTCATCAATGGTGCAAATCTCAGAAGAATTGTAATGTATGACTCTTAATTGATTTGAAGGTATGGACACTATGTAGAAGGAACTGGTTCCGTGTTACAGATGGCAGAGGATATTCAGGTACAGTAGAACTCTTTATATTTATTTAATTTATATTGCTGCCTCTTTGCCCATGGTGACTTGTGGCAGTTTACACAATGTAAAACCATATTTAAAACAAAAAATAAAAATAAAGAACAATAAAAACTAACAAAAAGAATCAAATAAATTAGTAAAGTAGAATAGAACAAAATTTGGAAAAAGTTTTTTAAAAATCCAACTCCCAACCCCTGCCCCAATGACAGCAGATCACACTAGCCATTTGATGGGCTCCATCCCTCTCTGGGTTCCCCAGGCCACTGGCAAAACCAAATCTTCAGTGCCTTTCGGAAGAATGCTAGGGTGGGGGCCATTCTAATCTCTGGGGGGAATGAAATTCCAGAGAAAGGGAGCCACCACGGAGAAGGCCCTTCTTCTGGGTCCCACCAGGTGTTTCTCCCTCTGGTGGGACCCACAACATTCCCTGCCTCCTCACTCTAATGGGTCGAGTAGATGTGTCCGGCAAGAGACATTCCCTTGGACAACCCAGACCCAAGCCATGAAGGATTTTAAAGGACAATCAACACCTTGAATTGCATCCAGAAACAAATTGGTAACCAATGCATCTCCTGCAGGAAAGATGACACATGTGCACACCAGAGTCTGCACAAAACCATGCAGGCCGCTGCATTTTTCACCAACTAGAGCTTCCAGATGCTCTCCAAGGGCAGCCCCAATTCCCACCCCCTGCCCCAGAGCGCTTTGCAATAATCAAGATGGGAAGCGACCGGAAATGAGTGACTGTGAGTAGGGATTGTTGGTCCAGGAAAGGATGTAACTGGTGCACAACCTGCAGTTGTGCAAAGGCCCTCCTGGCCATGACTGCCACCTGCCCTTTGAACAGGAATTGTGAGTCCAGGAAAACCCCTAGATTATGCACAGAGTCTGTTTGGGGTAGTGCCATCCCATCCAAGACTAAAGGTGGTAATTCTCCCTGAGCCAATGAACCCCAAACCCAAAGTGATTCCATCTTGCAAGGGTTTAGTTTCATGGTGATATATATTCATAGTTATACCATATATATTCATGGTTTAATTTTATGGTGCAGAGTCTTGGCTTTAGTTAATTTAAAAAAAGACAGAAGTAAAGCTATCAGCAGGAAAATCATATTGAATCTCATACATGTTGCTTGACAACTAGGACTCAAGCTTCGGTGTATTATTTGTACTTTTTATAAATATATTTAAGTATATATTAATATCCTATGGAATAATCATAGGCGGTTCAAATATTTCAAAACCATTCAGATTTCTGAAAAATTTGTGTAGATAGTTGTCAGAACATAAACCCTCATTTGGCAACTGTTCAAACATATGATGGCACTGAACAAGGGTTTTTTAAATGATTCGGCTTCTGGGTTCTGGCTGCCACATTCTCCCCATGATCACGTGATCTGTGCAGTCCTGACTGCAACATTGAAGTGAGGTTGGAGCAGAATGTTAATTCCCATTAAAGAAGTTGTGCTAATGATTTGGCTTGAAAAAGCATAATTGCAGCAGGAGTATAGTATCTTCCCTTTGAGCGGAAAAATGAGGTCCTCATTTAACAATCCACACAATCCTCTCTTAATGTCTACTACCGCTGCACCATAGAGAGCATTTTAACATACTGCACTTCAGTATGGTTTGCCAATTGCACAGTGGCAGATAGGAAAGCACTCCAGAGGGTTAACGTCATTACCCAGAAGATCATTGGTTGCCCTTTCCCCTCTTTGGAAGACCTTTATAGCTCCCGCTGCCTTAAGAAAGTTCAAAACATTCTCAAAGATCCATCTCATCCCGGGAACCCTTTTTTTCAAAATGTTACCATTTGGCAGATGGTACAGACTAATAAAAACAAGGACAAATAGACTGAAAAACATCTTCTATCCCAGGGCAATAGCTCTTTTGAATTCTGCTGTATAGTGCAGTGTTGGTGTGGTGTCGGGGGTTTCCGGTTTAATGTATGAAGGGTGAAGGATGTGTGTTTGTGTTTATTTTCATGCTCATGGTCATGATGTGCACTGAAGATGGTGTTTGATTTTGTTGTACGAGGTGCAATGACAATAAAGTAAACTAAACTAAACTAATGATGGCAGTTGAGCCTTCTGGAATTGCTGTCAGTTAGCTATTAATCATGTGATGTTGTGCTTTATATCTATTGTTTAGAAATGGCAGTTCTGGTCCCAATTGATATTGTAACCTGAGGAATACCTGTAAAACTAGTAATGAATTTGAGTGAGAAGGAAAAATTGGTTAATAAAAATTGACTATACAAAGAAGTATGTATTTGAAAAGGCTTCTTTAGTTTTTCAGATTTGCATAGGCAATTATTTTGAAATATCGTCATTATATTTTTATTTTTTTCTATACCTCTCATTGATTTTTCTAGAAGGTTTTATTCCTATGATATCATTAATGTAAAGTATATCTTTTAATGTTAATAGTGCAGCTTCAATATGAAATTATCTGCAAAGTTAGTTTTCTTTTTTTAAAAAAATGTTTCAAAATCAGACTATGAAAACAAAACTGAAAACTGCACTTGCATATTAAAGTGCATGAATCATTAATAAATAAAAGCCAACTATGCATTTTAGGAATAAAATAGCATTAATAGAATCACATAGAGGTATAAGTTATACAAAGATGGCAGTGAAAACCAAATCTGCAATGAATGAATTACAAATCAGAGGTGGACAACCTGCCCCTCTCCAAATGTTACATGATTACATTTCCCAGTATCATTTATCAGTAACTTAGCATTAGAAGAAAGTCATTTGTTTACTTCATTCTTCCCATATTAAAAAATGCAAATATTGTTATTTGTATTGTGCAGCTGGGTCTCAGGTTATTTGTCTTTGCTTTTGTCATACCCATACGGAGTGTCAAACTCAAGGCCCCAGGGCTGATCTGGCCCACGGGATGCTGAGATCTGGCCCGCGGGGCTACCCTGGAAACAGCAAACGCCTCCTGAGCTCCATTTTTGGCTGCAAAGACCTCCTGCAATCCTCTGCCAGCAAAAACGGAGGAAATATCCCTCCCGAGCTCCGTTTTCACTGGCAGAGCTCTCAGGCCACCACAGGCACCTTCGAGATGAGTGACATTGAGCTGTCCATGCCCACCCTGGCCACTCACCCTGGCTCCTCGAGGTCAAACACAACTCTGAAGCAGCCCTCAATGAAATTGAGTTTGACACCCTGCCCTAAAGTCATAGGGAACCAGATCAGAAGAGACCACAGAGAAGTGAAATGGACAAAGGATTACCAGGCCACAGTTCCTCAAGCTATGTCTCTTGTGTGCATGCGTCTTGATGTTATGGGCAGTGTTTGTGGCTTGAAGCTGCTTCCATCTGTCAAAAATCATCAGGTCCTGCAGATATCCCTGACCTAGACAGACTATTTCAGCTCTATTCTGCTAGGATTATGGAGCCTTGCAAATCATATGATGGATGGTGAAATAGTGGATGAAAATAAGAATGCGATTCTTTAGTCATACATCATCAACAATTTGCCAAACCCTTTTCTACAGCTTGAATCCGTATTTAAATCCTTTGATGATTTGTCTGAAGATGAAAAGCTTAAAAATCTATCAATGCTTCAACTGAGGTATTTTACTCCAAGAGAAATAGCAAATCTGCATGGATTTCCCCCTGAATTTGGTATGTTTTTGGTATTTCTTAAATACAGCTATATGTAATATTTAGAAATGTGTACACTCAATCTACACAAAGCTCAATGAAAATGCTTACTGTATGGGCTACTACACAGACCTGCAAAATTGCATCCAAGCAGAGAATAATTTTCCTTTGCTTCCATTCACAAACTTGTTTTTCACACACCTCACATTTTCTTGCAGTAACAGAATTGTTCGTTTCTTCCATGCTACCAATAATTTTTAGCTTGAAAGTTGCAATATATGACAATCATTGGCAATTTCTAGACATTGCAATTTCCTACCTACTGTTAATGTATACAGAGATAATGAGAAAGTGCAAACTTTTTGTCATCATTTAAAACTTGTAATTTTTTAAAATAAATCCAAGTTCTGTTCTATGTAAAGCTGAATTCAAGTATAGGGGTATTTTGTAATCAAAAATTCTTGGATTATAGGGAAGTATATTGTATATAGTATGCTATAAATTCTTCAACAGGCAAAAGATTTATTGAGCTTATTCTAAGTTGTTTGTCCTTATGAACTTTGAATATAATACATTTCTTCTAATGTGACCACAGATTTTAGATTCTGATTTGTAGTACATTATAAAATGCACATAATGGTCCACATGTTCTCTGTGTTTTAATTGTTTTTATATGTGAAAGAAGCACTTAGAAGAGGGAGTCATATACTCTTCCAATTGTTTTATTTTCATTAATAAAATCAGTCTCCTATGGCTGCTGAAATAACATCGTTATGCTCAATTACGATGTCCATGCATCTGTGGCTAACTTTCAGAAAGATGACATCAGATTATTCAGAAAATGCTTCTACTGCTAATGTTTTTTCCCCAAGGCTAGCTTAGCCTTCTTCAACCTGGTGCACTTAAAATATGCATGGCTCATGCAAGCAGATACATATAATGGTCAGATACATCAGGAAGGCATTAAATTGGATAATGGCTGGGTCAGAATAGAAATGAAGAGAGATGTTGACACACAGGCTTGAGACAGATTTTTCTCTTTTCCAAGTGACAGATTTTGTAGAGCATACCATTTAGTACTGAGGTCATGCTGGAATCCAATTTCTCCACAGTTCAGTGGACATGAATGTAACCAGGAGGGAAAACACTTTAAATGGGGGGTGGGGGTGGGGAATCATTGCTAAATGGTAGTGAAAAGGCAAGAAAGACAAGATGTTCCCTAAAATAGCAAATTTCTTAAAAGAACCACACTTTACCATGCCAAAGAATAATGCTGAATGTTTAGTGGATTAAATATCATGAAATAATCATGCTTGGTCAGAGTAATCCATATTTCATGGTTCTGATACTATTTGTATTGACAGTTAAATACCAGGAATTATTAAAACAAAAAACCATGCAGTTCTTTCAGTTGAAGGGTTTTTCCACATTTCTGATAATGTAAATTATAGAGAATACCAAGAAAATAGAATGTTTGCAGTGCAGTTCTGTATCTTTATGAAAAGCTCAAGATATTCCCAACTGAAGCTCAATTCCTATATAAAAACAACAATGCAGTTTTCTTGGCAACAGTACAGTGGTTTGTCTTTGCTTTCTTCTGTAATATGTATTTGGATTGATTGGTTGGTTTCCCAGTCTAGTCTATAATCCTGGTGGTCTCCCCTCAAAATAGTAAGCAGATTAGCTCTTCTTAGTTTCCAAGCCACAGTTTTGCTGCTTTCTGCTGAGATGACATATGTTCACTCAGAGGCAATTAATGTTGAGTTCAGTGATCGTGCTCTCAAGTCAAAGAAGACTGCAGTTCTGTACTCACACCTTACAATATAAGTTGTTGAAGTTAACTATCTATTTATGATTAAGTCTTTCAGTGTCAAAATAATAGCAATAACTATTAATTGCCTTTGGAATTAAGATATTTTCATATTGCTGAAAAAAATAATAAGTTTTCTCTTTTAATTTTTTTTTGTTTTAGATTTTCCTGAAAATATTACCATAAAACAGTGTTACCGTCTACTTGGAAACAGCCTCAGCGTATTTGTGGTTGCTAAATTAATTTCATTTCTCGTTGACCCTATCAATAAGTGACAATTGTTCAAGTGAACTTTCTTGGGCCATTATACTGCATCAGAATATAGATTTCTTTCTTGGAAGAGGATTGAATCTGATTACTATGGTATATTTGTATGCATCTTTGTTTATAAAATAAATAATTGTCAAATGTGTATCTGTTTTACCATTTGTGAAAATTGAGGGTCTTACTGAAAGTCCTATGTTAGTATTTTAATTTATAAATACTGGATCCTGAATTTTGAAAAAATAGAAATAGAAAAAATAGAAATGTATATAAGTCATTTTAAATCTTAAACCCAGCTCAGTGATGGAATATAAATGTTTTTAAATAAAATTTTTAGAGCAAATATTAAATTGCTTTTAATGCCTTGAAAACAGCTTTTTTATTTTTAATATCGCTTTATCATTGTTTCTCCCATGAAATTCTAGAATTGTAGTTTCAGGATAATTTCTATGCTGAATCCAAACTGCAATTTTCAGGTTTCTTCAGGGAAAAGAGTAATTGATAAAGATGCAACTCAACTTACTTTTTGTGGAGTAAATCTATGTATCATAAAGTCTCTGCATATCAAATTCCCTAAGTTCAATTAATAGCATCTGCAATTATAAAAATAAAAAGCAGGCTTTTCAATCTCAGTATTTATGTTTAAAGTAAAGCACAAATACCTTCTGGCCTAAACACAGATTTAGATCTTTAAACACAGGTAGATCCAGTGTTTCATTATTACTAATATATGTGCCTCTTATGGAACTCAGAATAATGACAACTACAAAAATAACCTTTCAGTAATAAAAAAAAATCTAAATTGCCATAGTTTTTAGAGAAAAAACAGAACATCTTATGATTGAGATTTAAAAATTGATATTTATAAAGCATGATTAGATAATAGGAAATAACCATTTGTTTAGGTACACGGTTACTAAATAAATTGAATCTGGCTTTCTATATTCTTATAATCCTGATTTTTATTTTATTTATTTATTTATTTATTTATTTATGTATGTCAATTGCTTACAAGATAATAGGTATAAGTAAAAACATAGTTATGAATAAATGGCTACATATAAGAAAAAAGAAACAATAGGACAGGGACGGTAGGCACGTTGGTGTGCTTATGCACGCCCCCTACTGACCTCTTAGGAAAGGGGTGAGGTCAATAGTAGACAGTCTAAGGTTAAAGCTTTTGGGGTTTGGGGATGAAACCACAGAGTCAGGTAGAGTATTCCAGACATTGACCACTCTGGTGCTGAAGTCGTATTTTCTGCAATCAAGTTTGGTGCGATTAACCTTGAGTTTGTATCTATTGTTTGCTCTTGTGTTGTTATGGTTGAAGCTGAAGTATTCATTGACAGGTAGGACATTGCAATGTATGATTTTATATACTATACTTAGATCGGACCAAAGGCAGCATAGTTCTAGGTTTTCTAGGTCTAGAATTTCGAGTCTGGTGGCATAAGGTATTCTGCAACGAGTAGAGGAGTGGAGAACTCTTCTTGTGAAATATTTCTGGACTTTCTCAACTGTGATAATATCAGATACGTAATGTGGGTTCCAGACTGATGAGCTGTATTCGAGTATTGGTCTAGCAAATGTTTTGTTTGCTCTAGTTATTAGTGTAATATTACCAGAGACAAACCTACGTAAGATTAGGTTAACAACTCTTAACACCTTTTTGGCTATGTAGTTACAGTGGGCTTTAGTACTTAGGTCGTTAGAGATGAGTACTCCAAGATCCTTGACAGAGTTTGGATCATCAACAAGGTCTTCACTATTCAGTCTGAATTTTATTTTCTGATTATTTTTGCCAATATGTAAGACAGAGCATTTACTTGTTGAGATTTGAAGTTGGCATTTGCTTGACCATTCTTTTTGAAGGGTAGCAGTATTGTCTGTGGTGTTGAATAGCTTTACATCATCAGCAAAGAGAACGCAGTTGCTCTTGATATGATCACAGAGGTCATTTATGTGGAGTATGAAAAGAGTTGGTCCTAGAACACTGCCTTGGGGGACACCACCGCTGACAGGTACAGAATTTGATAGGACGCTCCCAATTTTGACCATTTGTTGTCTGTTTGACAGGAATGCTTCTATCCAGTTATGCAGGTATCCAGAGATACCGTAAGATTTTAGTTTTAGGAGTAGTTTTTCGTGTACCACTGAATCAAAGGCTTTACAGAAGTCTATGCAGATTGTGTCTACTGCTTTGCCCTGATCGAATTGTGTAGTCCATCTGTTTTTGCAGCATAAGAGTTGCAGATTACAGAGGTTGGCTTTAATAGGTTGGTTGATTAAAGAGGTTGGCTTTAATAGTGTCATCGTTGCAGTCTTTACCATTAGTCCTTTCAGGGATGGGATGTACTTTGAGTCTTTTAGTTTGTTGTTTACAAAATTGTAGAAAGTGCGGGTAGAATTGGTGCATAGAAGGTTTTCTTCTTGTTTAATGTGATAATCTCCAAGCACTTTTGAATTGAGCGTTTACTGAGGAATGGAGCTCTTTTCTGGCTTTCTGGCAAGTCTAGGGAGTTAGGCTTTCCACCTCGCTGGCTAGACCCACAGGGATTTGAGGGCTTTTTGCCTGGCGCTGCCTGTGCCCGCTGGAGCTCCTCATGCTGCGCTACTGCCGACGCCATCTGTCTTGCACCTTACTTGGTATTATATGAATATTCAAGAGGTCTGGTTTCTGAATAGTCATAATGTAATTGCTTTTCAGAAAAGGAAATTTTTTAAAGGTTTATAGAGAACATCAAATGCTATAATAACACTTGGAATTCTGTTGATAGGGCTGTCAGCATACAGTGTGCGTGCTTGAAAACATACTTGCTCTTCAAAACATCTGCTATAGAGTTATAGAAGTGTATATAATTAAACTCTTGTCAATGTGATAGCTTCTGTCCTTGGGAAGTAATAATTTACCATCCCTCTGAAGATCTGATTATACACATATACCCTCAATTGGGAAATACTCTGGTGAAGAAATGGGAGGAATATGTTCTTTTGCCTGAAGAGAAGGCTGTGATTTGAAAATTGATTTTATCTGTAATATTTCAAAGACACAGAATGCCCCAGGTTTACTGTATCACCTTTTTTAGCCCATATTCTTGAATAAATCCAACTATAACTATCTATATTGAACATATTACTGCTGAAGGTAAATTCAATATACAGAGGTATTCAGTAAATATGCCTGAAAATTGTCACAAGTTTCTATTTGCACACTAAAAAAAGATTCCTATAATTATGTGTCTTAAAATAGATTTAATTCAGACTAAATTGATGCAATGTTAAAGATACTAGGGATTTATTGAGTAATCTGAAAATTCATTTGTCTTAACTATACTCCTATAAGAATAAAAAAGCCTTAATAAATTACAGTATTGTGACTCAACGTCCTCCAGAAACTGTGAGGAATTCGGAAAATTCATGTGGTGAAGTCTCAGAGAAAAATCCAGAAACATGAATCCAGATTGTCTTTGTGTTAACTCATTTTCTCTCTGTGTTTCATTTTAAACTCTAATTTAAACATAGTATTGTGGCTCCGATTCCCAAGCCTGTGCTGTTAGAGGAAGAGGACTTGGAAGATGAGGAGGAAGAACTGGGAATGCCTTCCTCCCCAGGACCTTCCTCTCTGGTAATGCCTTCCTCCCTGATAATGCCTCAAGTTTCACCGGATAGCTGAGAGGAACAGCCTGGGATTAATCAGGAGGAAGGCATATCGGAGCAGCCCCTGACAGGGAGTCAAGAGGAAGAATGTTGGCTTGATCCTACGCAGTGTCGTAGGGAGAAATGTGAGCAGCAACGTAGGAGGTGTGGGAGGATCAGAGAGTGAGCTGAATCATTGAGCCACACCCCACAGGGGATAAAAGTGGGTGTGTTGTCGGCTGGAACTTTGTACGGGACAAAGTTTAATCTTACTTCAGGTTTTCTTTGTGAATGATTTTTGTGGTCTGCCTTGTAATTGTCTGTAAGTAGCTTTTTACTTGTTATCAGTTCGGACTTGGCAGGCAGAGCATGTTGGAATGCCAAGGACATTATCAGTTCCAAAGAATTAACTCTGTGAAGTCCGAGACAACTTGCCTGCCTGTGTTTGTGTGAGTTTGTACTCTTTCATCTTTTGGGAAGAAGAAAGGTGAGACAGAACACATAGTACTCAACAGAATATCAAAATAGCTGATAAGGTACAATAACATTAATACTTTTTAAAGTATATCTTTATATGGTATCATTTAACATACCTCCAGTAAGATAAACATTTTAAAATATTTTCAAAAACTATTTTTAGAACCTAGAATGAGAAAGAATACAAAAGAAAATGGTCCCGATGAAGTTCTATTGCTTATACATCTGCCATCTTTTATTTTTTATTGGTTAGCATTTTTTAATCTGTGCATCTCATAGAATACTGAGATTCAAGATATTACTAAGAAAATCAAATAGTATGTTCCTTTTTATTTTAGTTGCTCAAATTTCTAAAATATTGTTATAAATAAAAGTTGCAAATCTTGTAGAACTATGTAGAAAAACTGATTTGTTTTGTTAGTGAGGAAAAGTGGTGGGGTAGAAAGATGATGTTTGCTTTCTCAGATAGAAGTTTAGCTGAACTTTTAAAAGCAGACAAACCAGATTAAAACAAACAAGCTATCAACTTTGGATTCAAAAGCTCCTCTCCCTAGTATATACTCTGACTCAGTTCTTATTTATATGTTCCATCTATGTCTTCTTCCTATTTCCTTACACACCTACACGAAAATGAGATATGCTAACCTAGAACCTACATTCAAAGAGCAGATCTGAAACCAAGCTTGTCTAATAGTCTACTTCAGCTTTCTCAATCTCTATATCTGTTGTGTTACATTTCACATCTTTCCCAGAAAACATGTCCACAATATGAACGTTTCACTATTCTATTTCATCAGATTATTTGTTTAACTTATAAATATATTAGATTAAAAATAATATCACCTGCACCTTTTAGTTGCAAGTGCCATCAATTTAATTTTTTAGAGGTATTTCATCACTGAGCTATAATATGTTATTGTATTATACAATACAATATATGTATTAGTACCATTAAAAACCTTGTTAATATAAACTGCAGGCTATTGTGAAATTAGTGGAAGGGCAGTAGCTAGATAATGTAACATCTGATTTCCACACAGAATATCTCATGCTTTATCTTGAGTATGTCTAGATAAGATTGAAGCAATCTCTGGTATAAATGAAGCCTGAAAAATTGCTGACAGTTCCACTGTACAAAATCAGATATCAATGACCTGACGTGTAATATGTTCTTGTTTTATTGTACCACAAAACAATATGTGCAATGTTGATATGTTGATTTTTTTATTCAATTCCATATTTTTAGTTGCAACATTATTGATTAAGGATGTTTCTCAATCCTGGCAACATGAATATGTGGAATTCTCTTCTAGAATTCCTCAATTAGCAGCCCATCCATTTTCAAGTGGTCAGGGTTGAGAAACATTGGTGTAGACTAACCCGCACTCTTCTTCTGATACTTTGCCAATGATAACACAGCCATCAAGCCTCTCATACTTGTGCCTAGGCCACCTTCTAAAGATGTCAGAAATTGTTTCTGAAATTGCGAATAAAGGCTAAAGTTTAATGGAGCAAAATCTATTGTTAAATCACCTTTATTCATTGGCATACTATAATAATTTGCTTCTGCAAAGATTAAAAGGAATGAGAATGGTTAAAAACTGAAAAGTTTAACTGTAGAAGTTCTTTTAAAAAAAACTTGGAAAACATTCTTAGATATGTTTGATCTACATGCATATTGACACACAGTTTTCCATTCCAAAGATCCTTTTCTTTTTCAGTTTTCTTCCTACTAACATCTCATTGTGTATCATATAATTAGGCTTCCCTAAATGTGGTAGCCTCCCTCCTTTGGCCTTGGCTCTTTCTTCTTGCAAATTTAGAGTTGTACTAGTGTTTTCCAACCAAACATTTTGGCACAAGTGAGAATGGAAGTCTCTATCTGTTTCAACTCATATTTGTGCTCTTCCGAAGCCCCTTGCAGTCCCTCTACCCTGTTTCTTTGATATAATTTATTTTTCCATTTAAGCCCTAAAGATTTTGTTTCATGATAAATGATTTAGTTAGGAAATACATACTGGATATTATGACTTCATGATACATTATAACCACTGCGTCTGATTAGAGATAAATGTTACAAAGCTAAATCAGAATAAGGGTAAATGCTTCCTGTCATCAGTTTTAGAGATGATCAGGAAACACTTTTGCTGTCTCTTACAATATTTTTACAGTTGTTGAATTGTAATAGTATGTGAAAATGTATTTGGGAGACATGAGGGAGAGCTACATGAGGAAAACCATGCAAAAGATATATCAGCCCACAGAAGGAGAGAGGATGTGAGAAACGTTTTCTTTCCTGGTTTTCCACAGAGCAAAAGAACGGGAGAAATACTTTCAGTCCTGTAAATTCCATTAATGTAACCCATCAATAAAGATAGAGTGAGTACCTGGATGTGCTTGTCTAAACTACCTCAAAGGGTTAATTTGAAATCTAATAATACCTTGGTTTTATTCAAATTTCTGCCTCCTTTTGAGCTGTGTTTGCTAAAGACAATCTTTAATAGATATTGATTTAAAATGATTAATACATTGTAAATATTCTGTCTATCATTTTGCTTTCTTATAAATATTATGATTATTGTCCCATTATATTTACATATAAAACCTCCTCTTTTTAATCAGGAATTTGTCCTCATGGTGATGAACCTAAATAAATTTCCAGTGAATAGCAGAAACATGAGGCAGGTACAAATTAGATAAAACTAAGCTGTAATTCTCAAGAGACAATATAATGATGTGCATGTACATCACACCATTAGAAAATAACCAATATTCCAAAAGTATTGTAAAACTGTTGATTTATTTTTAAAGGTTAATTGCAAATGTGATCTAGAAATTTCTAGACAACTATTCCTTTATAACAATAAATTACAATAATAAATTTTATAACAATAAATTCTAGCATTCCTAATCAAGAAAGAGAAGAAAGAGTGCTGAATAAGCACTTCTATGAATATGCAAAGACATTTTCAAGAGCAAAGTACACATGACATAGATTTAATCCTTGAAGATAATACAGATTTCACTTTACCTGACTGCACCAGTCCAGGAAGGCTGGAAGTGAGGGATGAAGTCTTTAAGCTTTCTTCCTTGGACCCTGCTGACATTATTGATAATTTTTAGAGAAAACTATGGATCTGATTGTGATGAAAAAAATAGACCCAAAAGGAACATTAATCAGGCACAGTGAGTACCATTCTTGACATTTTGCTTGAATTCATACAGATACAGAAAAGAGTTGTCATAGGAATAGAACAAATTATGTAGCTTCATTAAAAAATTTTACAAGGTATTCTTCCCTTTGACATATCAGGCCTCGTATGTCATCCGAAGGAGGCAATTTAGTCTTCCACACTGGCTCTACCAAGAATATTGAGTTCAGAACTGGATCACAGGGCAGAATAAAACTTAATGAAGAAGACCTTGCTGATGTTTTCAGTCAGGTAATGATTTTGATCTGTTCTTCATGACATTATTAATAACATTATTACTATCTAAATATAATTCTTCAATAATGCTCGAAGCTTCAGAAAACCAGATTTAAATAAGTTGACATATATGTGATGATTCATATACAATCATATGAATCATCATATGACAGAGTTCTCTTCATTCACTGAGAATTATGTTTGCTGCAATTGAGAATTGGTTATTCCTTTTCTTTCTAATTATAGATCCAAAGAAATAAAGATGAAATTCTAGAACTAAAAAGACTCACCAACACACCTCTCAATCTTTCTAGTGAGATCATCCAGCTTCAAACCCAGGTATTTTTTAATATCTCTTATGTATCATATATTGGTGCATCAAATACAAATACCACCATTTAACTATCAAATTAATTGTTTAACTTGTTGTCCTGCAAAATAGTTTTTATGTTCTGCTTGTGAATCCTACATTTTATGCCACACAAGAGCAGCCTATGATATCTGTCCATTTATATATTATTTTTATTGCCATAGTTGATATATAAAGAATAAAATCTATATTTAACTACTGCCAAATATGAATTGTTTGAACTAACTGTAAATTTTTAAAAGAGAATAATTCATTGCTTGTTAATGGATTAATATCTTAACTATTGGACAATTGGATGTTGGTTGGGACCAGTACTACTTTAAGAATAAGAAGGACACTTCATGTAGATGAGGAAATAGAATCTGAAGGGTAATGAAGTGTTAAAAGGATTGCATAGACCAGGGGTGTCAAACTTGATTTCATTGAGGGCTGCATCTGGGTTGTGTTTGACCTTGGGGGCCAGGTGGGTGTGGCCAGGGTGGACATAGCCAGCTTGACATCACTTGTGTCAGGGGCACCCCTCCCAGGCTTCGTTTTTGACTGTGACGGCATCCTGCAGTACCAGAGAAAACAGAGCTTGGGAAGGCCACATGCAGGCCTTGAGTTTGATACCCTTGGCATAGACTTCTCCTGGATTTGTAGAAAGCCTTCATCTTTAGTAGAGGAGAATGATCCATTTAATTATTTTGAAACATGAACACCTACAATTGTAAGTAATAGAGTAATATATGATTGTGACAACAAATACCATAGATTCATGCTAATCTACATGACATTCTTTTTCTGCTGCAGATTGTGAATATTGAAGACAGACTTGATAATCTTGAGCTGGTGAGTTACATGATTTACACCTTTTATGTACTTTAGGGTTAATTAATTGCTAGAAGGAATAATCCTAAAAGAATGACTTTATTTTTGCTTTGTTTTATTCCAGACCTTTAAAAAGGCCTGTAATAGCAACCCTTGCCAGAATTCTGGAACCTGCATAAACCTACTAGATGCTTTCTTTTGTCTTTGTCCCAACAATTGGCAGGTAAGGTTCTTAATATTGCAATGTATAAAATGCACTCTGCACCAGCATTTTGCATTACACAAGAGTCAATCCGGTGCAATCAATCCAATTTATAAAAGGAAATCAGAAACTAGTCAAAGGAGAGCTTTGCAACAGAACATGCAACAGAATAATGTGGTGCAGGAGATATTTGTCAATAGGGTAGACTAAGCAGAAATTATCAGTTGCCATAGATATTAAGAGAACTACAAATTGGAGGCATTGTATACCACATAATTGTTAATCCTCCTTAGGCAGTGGAGTCAGAAGGAACATCTATTATCCAGGCTGTGAAATTCAGTTGCACTTCTAGTCCATTTCTGCATTCTGTCCTTGATCTCAAGCATAATTTGTCTTGGTCCAGACCAGTGGTCATATACGGTAACTTAGAGTGCATAATTCTTTCTCCAGATTTTTAGACCGATGTCTTCTTGGTCACTTGCCATTTGAGATCTTTCTCTCAGAGATGCCAGGAGTGGGATTTTTGGCATGCAAATTTGTATTCTGCTCTTGACTTCCATAACCTTCCCTTGTATTTAATACCTGACAACTGAAAATCTGATTATTTTGAAAAGTATACCAAGGATGGCTAGAAGGGAGCTACTTAGTGACGGAAGCCTTAGGTATTGAAAATGCATGTGCTAGCCAGCCCAAGAATTTTCAGTTGCTTACATTTGTTTGTGTTGTGATGATTCTTAATTGAAAAATACACAAGAGAGGGTGGTTTAGGGGAAAAAGTGGGAGGAGAGAGCAGAAATCATCACCCCAGGTACAAAATTATAGTTTAATTTGTGCAGACAAGCATTTTCTTTTTAAAAAAATTATGAATATATACTGGTCATCTAATATTATAGCAGCAGCTTAATTACCACACAAATGGCCCTATATATAATATATTTTTTCAGTAGAATGTACATTTCTTTGTATATCTAGTATCAATTTTTTAAAGCTTATAAATTTTTTTAAAGTATCTGAGCTGATTCTCAAAAGAGTTTTTGTTTTTTTACAGTATTCCTATGCTTTGAATTAAATGAAAATACACTATACTTAAATGAACAAGGAAAGTGCAGCCACAAAGCCAAGTTTTGTTTTATTCTTTATAAAGGAAGCATTACAGTGGAAAAATTGGATATTTTATACCAATCATTTTTACCTTGACAGCTTTAAAATATATGGATTTTGACTGCCAGATTTTGACTGCTTGCTGGAGAATTCTTGGAAATGAAATTCACACATCAAATTTCCCAAGATTGGAAAACTCTGTACCTTTTGAAATTTTATATCATATATTGGCTTGATGCACACTTTTAATCCCCAATTTATTTGGAAAATAAACTGTGCTTCTCTTTTCAGGGACCAGATTGTTCTATTGATGTTAATGAATGCCAGATTTATGAAGGAACATTCTTAGGATGCCAGAATGGAGCAACATGTATAAATAAGCCAGGGAATTACAGGTAATTTTAATGATTTTATGGGCAGCTTTTTGTATAGAACTTTTAAGTGCCACTTTTATATGAGAGAACATCTGTCCTAGTCAAGAGAACAGATGGATAGGAAGATATCAAATAGATATAGATGCTTTTCTAGGCCTTTCATAGTAGGACAGGTTCATGTTGCAGATCTCAAACTATATAATTTTACCTTTCACCATACAGGTAGTTTTTGATTTATGACTTGATTTATGATTTATTGCTGGAAATCAGAAATTAGCATTGGTTTTTTTTTAAAAGTGTTTTTAACTCATGATCATAGAGAACTAGCTGTACATTTTGGGCTTGATTTATAGATTCACTGGACTTTTCAAGAAGTCTAAATATGTAACACAACACCGATGCATCACATTAAAACAAAGGCCTAGACAAATACTGTACAGCATGTACAGAGTTGGTATCAGCATATGGCATTTTCTCATTTGAAAGTGCTGGGACAACTCATCATTGACCACTACCTCTGTTCTCCCTTTAAGGATGTTTTAAGATCAGATTTCAAAAACTTAGTCTTGGTCTTATTTTCCCCAGTGCCCATAACAGATCTCTGAGCAGTATCAAGAGGCAACATTCACCATTCTTATACTTTCCTATCATATTGTAGAATCAATACTATGAAGCACACCAGAAAGCTGGAACAACTATTGTCTTACATTTCCCAGAATAACTTTGAAGTGGATCCCAAACACTATTTGGAGACTAGATTTGTTGTGCTTGATCTATTGTAAGAAACAAAAAATATAGCAAGACTCAGAAGCTTAGCCCTCTGGGAATGCTGTCATTATCTTCAAGTTATCTATGCCATGATTCAGTGACAGAAGGATCTCTTCTATCTGGATAGACCACAACTTCCCTTTCATGGGGGGATAGAACTGACTACATGGGTGGTGGGGTGGTGGTGTAATTCAATGTGTTCTGTTCTGTATGTTTATAACAAATGTCATATATTACATTACACATTGCATTCTATGGATAGCACTTTAGATTTAGTTAGTTTAGTAACTTAGTTTAGCCTTTAGACTTAGTTCATTTAGTGACCATTAGAAGTTACAACAGCACTGAAAAAAGTGATTTATGATAGGTTTTTTTACACTTACGGCCAGTGCAACATCCCCATGATCATGTGATCAAAATTGAGACACTTGGCAATTGAGTCATATTTATGAAGGTTGCAGTGTCCCAAGGTCATGTGAACGCCTTTTGTAAACTTCTGAGAAGCAAAGTCAATGGCGAAGCCAGAATCACTTAACTACTGTGCTACTAACTTAACAATTGTAACAATTCACTTAACAACTGTAGCAAGAAAAGTTGTAAAATGGGGCAAAACTCACTTAACATGTGTATCACTTAGCAACAGAAATTTTGGAGTCAGCTGTGGCTGTAAGTCAAGAACCACCTACATATGTACAAAAACAAAGAAAAAAGTTCAACTCTTCAATACTAAATAAATGTTCTTTCTTTATTCTCTCAGCTCTACCTGTTTTTATTTTCCAGAAAAGCATTTGCATTATCCTTTTTTCTCAGAGTTCACCAAAATCTGGGCGAGATCTTGTTCATTAGTCATGATTCATTTAACTTGAGTTTTGATTTTAAAAAAGCCTGGCTTACAAATCTTCCTAACAAAACCTTTTAGATGAAAAGCATTTTTTTGTTTGACATTGGAAAATTATACTTAGTTTTATCTCTATAACAATAATTTATCTCTATAAATACCAAACAGACATTTTTTTTTGTTTTTTTGTTTTAGAAAATTTCATCATAGCTTAAAAATTTTTAAGTGAAGGCAAATTTAGAGCAACATTTATTTAAGATATATATTTTTTGTTTGGTTATTCAGAGGTTTTCAGTGCTTTCAGTTTTAAAATTAAGATCTTTTACAATAAGAAGCAATAGAACATAAACCCACTAAACTGTTTAATCCATCAGTCTCCTTTTGAAGTCTTCTAGTGAGGGATAGCTAACTGAATAAAATAATATATGAATAATAAAAGCATTTGAGTGTGTGTGTGTGTGTGTGTGTGTGTGTGTGTGAGAGAGAGAGAGAGAGAGAGAGAGAGAGAGAAAATACAGAGCAAGTAAATTATCCTATCAGTTGATCAACATCTTTTATTGCTCTACTATATAGCAATAAAAGATAATGATACTGATGAACTGATGGGATAATCTATTTGTTCTGTATTCTCTCTCTCTCTCTCTCTCTCTCTCTCTCACACACACACACACACACACACACACACAGGAGGAGGTGACGGAGGGAGGGAGAGAGAGGATGAGGGAGTGTCACACTGGGAGAAGTTGGAGCAACCAATAAATAGTTAAAAGCCACAAATGGGTGAAGCCCCACTTTTTGCCTCAAAATTATTTTTCTTCCTGTTATTCTTTTTCTTCTATCTCCTCAACCCAGGAAGAGTGCTAAATCAATTATTAGAGGCCTAAACTGACCTTTTACAGAGGCTTTTGAATGGGTGAAGAATAGCATGAAAGTTGGCCAAAGTTTGCAAGTTCCTCTCTCTGTTTAGATAATTGTGTCAAACACCAAGCAGCTGTGCAAGATCAAGGAAGCAAGACTTCATTAAGTTATCTTTAATCCTACATTAGGGTAAATATTGAATCTTGGAAGCTGTTCTCGGATTTCTCCATCTTCATTCATAGTAAGATAAAGATTCTTTGAATGATATAACACTTCTTTCCAGACTTCCTATAGGTTAGGTTGCTATTTATGAAATACCAGCTGACCTACTCACTATCTCTTGATTATTCCTGTTCTCTTTGTTTCACAGCCTCCCCACAATTTCTTATAAATTGCTTCAGGGTTTCAAATTATTCTTACTATAAAAGTGAGTTAATTAATGTTCAGTTAGAGCCAACTTCTTATAATTTTAATCAAATTAGATCCAGCCTCTGCCTCCTCTTGTAGCTAAAGGTCCTTTCTTACTCTTTTCTGTGAGACTATCCCTCATTGATGAAGAGACAGCTGAATCTGTCTTCTCACCTCTAATAATAATATTAATTTATTATAGTGTCTAGTACTCATTTCTGTATGAAGAATCAGTCTTGTTATTTTTTTCTAAGCCTGTTCAACGTTGTCTTCATCTTTTTTCAAAACCCTAAACATGATGCAGTACTCCAAATAAGCTACCACTCATAAGAAAAATATGGTTCAACAGTAGCTATTATATACGAGAGTTCTATACAGATAATCCTCAAGATATGACTTATCATGGAGCCTGCCCATTATGGTTGCATGTCATGTCAGTTGTTAGGTGAAACATCCCACCTAACACTCCCTCCATTCCTACTCTTCCCAATGAAATGTTGAAAATGTGGGTCACTAAGCCGAGCATGGGGTTCCTCCTGGGTGGGGGAGACCATTGGCGGCCTAATACAGGCCCTGGTCCACTATGGTCTCTCCACTTCGGATATGCCCCTTGTTCTACTTCTCACACCTTGGATTCCAACGGGTCTTTTCCCATTCTCACTGGGTTCTCCCAGGCCTTAGCCCTAATTCACTCTCCACCAGGCCAAAAACCTTTCTCCTTACTTACCTTCTGAAGAACTCTGAGGCTTTCCAGGTCACTGAAATAACTTCCTTCTTTGTGGCGGCCACATGGCACAGTTCCAAAAACAGTTGCTATTTTGTTTCACAAAAATGGCAGCCCAATTTGGGTCACTGCCGTGCAGCCCATTCTGTTGGCCTATCATGGTCTGCACAATGCTGCAGAAACTTTCTGCAGCATTCAGAAGCTTCTGCAGCACCGTGCAGACCTTTCTAAGGCAGCAAAATGAAGCATGTTAGGATCAATCACCCTTGTGCATCCTGGGGCCATGTAGCCTGCTGTCCTTCTACAATATGAGGTCCAAAACACTTCAAACAGTAAGTAAGGGGCATGATGGATGTGTGGGGAGGAAGTCCATGTGTTGCAGGCTTCCAGTGGGGTGGAGTGGGGAGAAAGAGGCAGGGGGTACTGCAGCAACCCTGTGCTGGCTTGTAAGGGTAAATAACCACAGAACGACTGCAGCTGTCATAACTTTTAAATTTGATCCTATGTAGCTTTTGGGGTCTGTTGTACATAATTTGGAGCATTCATTAAATGGCTTGTTGTACCTCAAGTACTACCTATATTCAAGGGATCTCATGCAACTTATTTCTAGATGTTGGACATAGAATAAGCATGGATATTATTCTCTGTACTTTCTCTGAAGGACTGCCGTTTGAAGCATAATTTGGGCCTAGAAACTTTTGATCTTCATTATTTTATGCGCCAAAAGAATTGAAAAGTTTGAACTGGGAATTTTTCAAAGCAACAGAATGAAGAGAGCTCCAAAAGTAAAACATAGGCTACCACATGTGTAGTAGTAGTAGTAAAATAGAAGTAATGCAGAAAGAAACCTAAAAGACTGATTAAAGAATAAATCTATTGCAACACAACTTGCACTGAGTCATAGCTTCGCTAAAGTTTGAACAGTGGGTGTTGGCTTCATGAATTCCCGAGCTTTATACATACAAGACCATAAAATTACAGGTTTACAAATTGGAAAGGACTTGGAAACTGTCTTGCTCAGCTTTATCTCAGTGCAAAATATCAAATGTAGAATGTTGTTATAGCATCTCAGACAAAAGGCTATATTTAGCCTCTGCTTAAACGTTTATCACAGATGAAGGCTCCTGAAAAGACTCTTGAGAACATGCAGAATAGATGATGTAATGATATTTTTACTTTTATTTGTACATATTTGAATATATTATTTCTATACATGAATATATTATTGATGGCAGACTCCACCTTCCCCACTTGCTCTCCACTTATCCATCCTCTGGTGATAATATTGATGTATTATTGTTGTTGTGTTCTTTTGTCATTGTTTATTTTATTGTTCTATTATTATACTTCTGTTTATGCTTTTTTCATATTTCTTTTAATTACTATAATATTCTTAGAGTAGCTTCTTAGGTGAGATAGGTGGCAAATATATTTAACAAATATTAATAAATTTAAACAATCATATTTTATTCTCATATAAACATATGAATATTCATACAGTTATAAATTCATGTAAATTTGTCATTATCAGCCAATGTAATAAACCAATTCATCATTGGAAAATCAATGAGATAAATGCAGGCTGTTTTATACAAGGGGACTGATCAAATTATTTCTATTCAATTTCACATACATTACCTCATAAATCCATTCCATTCCGTTACTATATCAACCTGCATTTTAAATTCATTCTTCTGTGTTTATTCCTCTGATTTTTTTAAAAAATAAAACATGTTTTTAAAAACATGTTGTTTTTAAGCTAAAGCTATATTACAATATTTGGAAACATGAAAACTGAAAGTAACTGTTTTTTGATTATTTAAAAGTGATAAAAACCATTCTACTATATGTTTTTTCAGTCATATGAAAGAGACCACATTCTAGCTGGGAAAACATTTTTGTTTCTATCAAATAGGAATTTTCTCTTAGAATATAATGTTTTTTTTCAAGGTGTAAAAGTGAAAAATAGAAAAAATACCAAGTCATCATGTTTAATGATGTGATGATTTGTTTAATGGCCAGAGTCAAAAACTGATCAACTGGCATAGTTAAGTCAGGAGTGATCATGTGATGTTTCACTATAAAATTGCATCATTTAGTGATAGAGTTACTGGCCCCAACTGTGGTTGGTAAGTGAGCACTACCTGTACTGTAAACACAATTAAAAATGATGAATCTGCCTGAACCAAAATCTTACACTGGAAGGAAGGAATATTTATATGAATTCATTATTGTTCTTTCAAAAGTTGCATCTGTACACCAGAAACATACGGACAGTACTGCACATCAGAATTTGATGATTGTCAAGGAGGATCCTCTCTTCTTTGTGGGCATGGGGTTTGTGTGGATGGAAACAGAGAACAGCACAATCAGGTAAGCAAGAGAAGCCTTGTATCAAGAGTAAACCTGCCAGGAATACTTCATTTAGATATGTGTGGAGTTATACTCAATTGCCCAAATAACTTTTTCCAAAACTTTGAGATATACAGCAATGCAGTTGCTGTATATCCAATTTCCTGGATCTAAGTCTTATTTCATTCCATTGTCCTTTCTGTTCTACTGAAGATTCCATTATCTGTGGAACTTAATCAAAATCAACCTTAGCTAGCCTGGGAATAATAAAATTTGATTTATATTTATTTGGTTAAACATGTAGCACAGCATTTTCTTAGAATACTGTGTCAGCATCCTTCTTCAACCTAAGAAAATGTTGAAGTGGAAGAAGAAATCTTCAGTGAACAAGGTCTCCATTAGTAGAATGTATCTCTGCCTGATTGTGGAGGATCTCCACTCCACCTATTCCAAAATTCCCCAGATTTTCTTAGTAGCATTTGGAGAAGGTTATGCAGATTGCTGGAGGAAAGAAGGGACAGGAATTTTTTGCTTTCAGAAATTGACTTCTATAAGCTTCTATCCTTCTTTGTAAAGTATTCTCCAGTTCTCACCATACTTTAGCAATATTTTATATGCATATTTTTAATTAATTCAATAATTCCCATGTTTTTAATTGCTACAAAATGTACAGCATTCATACTTAGTTTAAAAGGTGAGTCTCCAAAATGCTTTGAGCTCTTACTCAAATATTTTACTTGTCGTTGTAATAACTATAGTTGCTACAGACATGATTTCAAAGATATCACTATATTATTTGTTATGTAGTAGAATCTAACTTTGTCTTCATGATTGTACTTATATTTAAATCAGGAACCCATTTGATAACTGCAAGTCTGTGAATGAGCAATTTTTATTTTACCTGCTTTTTCAGATTATAATTATATAATTTGCCAAAAATAAATCAGCTAATGTCAGATTGGTGTGTTTCTTTCTGCAAGTTTAAGGTGTATTTGTTGTTCTACCTCTATTTAGTACATTTCATGATGTTCATTTCAGAGAAAAATATGGCTTTTCTTTTTCTAATATCAATATCTTTCAGTGCAAGTATGCACTAAGCTTTAATTGTTAGAGGAAGGAACAGAAAACCTGGGTAAATAAGATAAACTGAAATTGCATCAAGAATTTTGACATGTCAGATTCTAGAAGAATGCTTGGTAATAGTATTAGTGCTAATAGAAGAAACTCTTTTAGGGACATTTACAGTTATTTTCATGTTTACCTTATTTTAACCTGGCAGCCTAATTATACTTGCATCTGTGATGATGGCTGGATGTCGCCTCCAGGGAGCCTTGCTTGCAGTGCTGACATTGATGAATGCAGCCTTCCAAACCCACCTTGTTCAGTGAATCCTCCTGTACGGTGTATCAACATGCGAGGCTTTTATTTTTGCGATCCATGTCCAGCAGGTAAGCAATATTTCATAAATGTCCTCTTATTTGTTTCTCACGTGATTTAGCATTGGCATTACAAGGAGTTTCATGGTGCAATTACCTTCTTTCTGAGATGCTGTTTTCAAACTTTATATTGCTATGTTTGGGTATTCCTTTAAAAATAGTAACTCTTTGAATGAGAATTGGAGTGGACTTGTCTTTGGAGAAAAATAACTCGTTTGGCCATATTCAAACATAAGACTAACCTAGCATTTTTTTCAAAAGTTATTCGATAGCTGGGAGGGGCATGGAGTATAGCTGCCAAGATATTAATGAATTTGAAACAGGTAATGAAAGTTGTTCATCTTCCCCAATTGTTGTCTTTACACATTGGAATATTTTTATTGTAGTCATTGTCCACCTGTTAAACAAGTCTATATTAATTAGGTTCACCTTATATTACTGTCTCTGTGTTTGTATGTATGTGTGTTTATATATCTTTCCATCCTTCCTTTACAAATCTGGAACAAATGTATTCTTTTTAATTCCCTTGTTTGTGTTCCATATATATAATCACCCAACACATAACTGTATTTACATGATTCAAAAGTAAACAGTCCACTGTGTTTCCATACTGATTATTAGAGGAACAATGTTTTTTTCATTTCTGAATGAAATACAACATGATGTTGTATCCTATTCCATTTGGCTTACTTGATCATCTGAATAGATTGTATCCTCTCACCAACAAGAATAGTTTTCATCCTTGATATCCATGTAGTGAATTGTTAAATACAATAAATTGAAAGGTGCAATACGTTTTGAACTAGTTGTATTATATAAGCTATTGTTCCAGTTCGTACATGTAGCAAAAGCCTTGAACAGAAAGATTAACTCATAAAATAAAGTAACTTTTTACAAGATGCTAGCATAGTCAGTATCAGAAGTTGGAATTACCAGGCATTTGTGGATTTTAATAACAGAGAAAATGATTGATTATCAGGGCTCACTAGCTTGTTCTTCTATACATCTCCAATTGAACATTCACTCAATCATTTTAGCTAGAAGAAGAATGTCAATCAATAGTACCATATGAAACAAGGGAAGTTTTTTCTTAGGAAAAGACCCATCTGGAGAACAGGTCAACCATTGAAGAAAAGAAAAAAGGTTGTTGAGGACATCTTGTTCAACAGATATTGGCCAGAAATCTCTCTGATTTCTATACTTAACAATCACAATAGTGTAAGAATAATACAGACTCAGTTCAGAGAAAGGGCAAATGTCTAGGAGAAAATAATCATAGATTTCATACATCTTATAAAAAGAGAATGAAGAATGCTTAGCTTTGAGAAGAGAAAGCTGAAGGAGGGGTAGGGCTCTTCAAATACTTTGGAGGAAGTGACAGAGAAGAAATCCAAAGCTGCTTCTTGCATCATTTAATAATTTGTATCATCCAAGGCAGAAAATAATGGATTTTACAGGTTAAAAGAAAGTAGATCTTGACTGACTTTTAAAAAATTATATCTAATTGTAAGTTCAAACAAATGGCTCTGGAAGTGTTCACATACCAAGAATGGAATTTCCTTATTTGGGAATGATTGAATATCAGTTACTATACTAACACAAGATGAATTAAAAAGGAACAGTATTTAATTAAATATATTTATAACAGTATTTTAATTTAAATTTCTGCACTATGAAAGGTTTGTACTCTAAATTTAATGGCCCCTTCCAACTCTAAGATACTAAGACAAAATATAATTTAAATTAATAGGTTAACATGATGTCTGTTACTTTTCTCTTTTCACATCAAAAATTATTGTTGAAAAACTGAATAAATTAATGCTGCAAATTACATTCCTTTTTGAAGAATTTCCTTCCATAACAGCGGAAGGGGCACATATTACTGTATTTTAATCCATAGTTGAAGGTTACCAAATTGTTTGCATGTTCTGTTTATGGAACAGTTCATCAAGCCATGTTCCTCATGGATATTACCATACTGTTCCTTTGTAATGCATCTTGTGTTAGTATAGTAACTGGTATTTTGGCAGATGAAGTGCAGTATTTAATACAGTCAGAGTCATAAATTTGATTCTGTTGACCACATTTCCTCCTCATTTATATACTGCTGCAAATTAATTTAAATGGATTGTAATGATGTCAGGGCAATCTGAGCCTCTTCCTAGAATGTAGAAATCTGTGAAACAGTTTGCCTTTAGCAAAGAGTTCCCTCAACACTGTTGTCTAAGGGAAGTATTTATTTTTACTTCACCATCACATGCTATCACTGCTTGATAAGTTTACTGTTTTGTTTAAACCAGGCTATGAAGGCGATGGGAAAGTATGCACATTGATTAACATATGCTCAGTTGACAATGGGGGCTGCCATCCACTTGCTGTATGTAACAACGTATCAGGTAATATTGAAAACAACAACACTAAGTTTGTAGGAAGGCTATATCTAGCCAGCAAACGTTTCCCTTTCTTTATATAAAATAGTGCTTCTCAGTTTTAGGAATTTGAAGATGTGTAGACCTCCAATTCCCCAAATTTCCCACATATCCTAAAGATGATAGAGGTTGAGGAAAAATGATCTTCAAGACAAGATGGTACCCAATTTTCATTCTGAATTCCAAAGCTGGCAGTTAAATCTTAACTTCCAGAGCACTGAACTGGTTCATCTGACAAACCTTACTTAGAGTGCACAGGACAGACCACATAATTGGCACAAGTGTATCCTTCAGGTGGGCCCTGAAACAAATGAAATGAGAGCCAATCTTCAGGGCTGATCTTGGAGGAGTGCTCAATGAAAAGGGAAGATTATGAAATTGAACTAGAATCCTGAGAATCCTGAAATCTCCATTTAGCCAAAAAGATATGAGGGGTTTCTCAATCTTGTCAACTTTAAAATGTGTGGACTTTTAATTCTTTTAATTTTAAAACATTGAAGTTCACACATAAAGTTGTCAAAGTTGAAAAACTATGCCTTAATGGAACTTCTCCATTCCAATCGGAGGTTGGGGGCATCCATTTTATAATCTTTTAGCTTCAATATACAGAGGTCTTCTATATTGGTCAATATATTCAATATAGTCTTCCAAAATATATAGAGAGATTCCAATAAAACTTTACACTCTTCATCTGATTTATACAACAAAGAAGCTTTGTACTGAGGGCTAGCCCCAAACATTGTACTATATGAAGAGGAGCAACGTGCTGGTGTCTCCTAATATCCATTCAAAGTTTATGGAATACAATTCAGGTTTCTTTGGGAGAAACTTCCAAATTTCAGTAACGCCTCCATTCATCTTTTTAATAAAAAATACAGTAATAATGTTATATTACAGGAGCCATGGTGGCACAATGGTTATAATGTAGTACTGCAGCTAATTCTGTCCAAGTCAGGAGTTCAATCCTGACTGACTGAAAATTGACTTCCATCCTTCCAGAGTTGGTAAAATTGTTTACTCAGATTGATGCGGGCAATATGCTACCTCTGTAAATTGCTTAGAGGGTGCCGTAAATTGTTTAGAGGGTGCTTTATATACTATAAAGTGGCATATAAGTCTAAATCCTATTGCTATTGTTTTCATAATGTTTCATGTTAGCTAATGTGGCTACTCACTCTGGCTGGCTGGTCAGACATCTTGCCCTTTGGCATTTCCTATTACTTTCTTCTCGGTTCACAGCTATGGTCTCTTCATTTTGGGCATAGATGCTACTGTTAACATTTAGATACTCTCAGATAATGAAAAATTGTGATGTTATTAAAATAACAGTGCCCAAAGCAAATTCAGATGAATTTGACATCCTCTTTTTTTATTTATAGGCACTGTACCTAATTGTGTTTGCCCAGATGGATACACTGGAAATGGTTATGGTTCAAATGGATGTTTTGCCCTGAGCACCATATGCCAAACAAACAATCCTTGTGTAAATGGACAATGTCTTGTACGTGTTTTTAAAAGTAAATTTATGAACATAAAGTATTAAATCTTCAGTGCTGTTGTTAAACTTCGATTATATAGACTTTCACTTTCTCAGACCACATCTATCTTATCAATAGATATTCAAAATGTTACTCATCAATGTACTTTTGTTGTATGAATTATACTATATTATTATTATGCTAATGATATATTACAATGTATTATTATATTAACTTTTCTATTCTATAATATTTTCATTAGTAACTTTCCAAATATATGTTGTCTAGATTAAGATATTGCATTAAGCCAAAAGTAAACCAAACTGAGTTGTTTAGACAAGCAAAGTTATTAAGGCTTGGTGTCTGCCAACAAACCTAAAGAAATGAAAGAGCATACTGAGCTGGCCATAAGTCATGAAAAAGCCAGGGTTCTGGATTTAAACACAAACTGTGATTAAATAAGTCACGATAAGCAAACACAAACATATACACAGAATAAGAAGCAAACAAAGGTCCAGACTTTAATGTTTTGCTAGCATTCCTCCCACTGCCACCAAATGTTCAAACATAATCCCATCAAAATATGCAAAATATCGTATTAATTAGGGTTATATGCAAGATTGGCTGGTTCCTAAGCTTTCTGAAGATTCATGACGGAACATGTTAAAAAAAAAAACCCAAGTATAGCCTGAATTTAGTTCATGATAGCTCAACATGGATAGAATTACTGTATGAAAACGGGTCCTGCTGAGAAATGATTCATGTTTACAGCACTGCATTTATTTTTTGTTTGGGTTAATATTTACAGGATACAGCCTTTGGCTATAACTGTGAGTGTGATCCCGGTTGGATTGGTATCAACTGTTCAGAAAAAATTGGTGAGTGTTCCAGAAATCCATTTTACTGTGGAGGAAGCTGCATTACTGGAGTGAATGGCTACACTCGTGAATGTAAGGTAGTTGGACTGGACTGCAGCATCAAATATCCAGCAAAGTAAATGAATAATTCATTGTAATGCAGTATAATATCAATAGCAGTATGTAGAAGTTGTTGGTTCAATTAACCATTCCAAGGCTGGTATTCCCTAGACAAGTGTTTCTTAATCTTGGCTTCTTTAAGATGTGTGCACTTTAATCGAATTGTGTGGGGAATTCTAGGAGATCAAATCCACACATTCTTTTGCCAAGATTGGGGAAGTCTGCTTTAGGTAATTGGTCTCTTGTTAATGTGACTCATCACATTAGGAAGATTTAGGAAGAAAAATAATCTGAACAATAAGCATCAATCTATAGGTTGAATAGCTAGTCTGGCAAAAATAATAAATCCATTCAGTGCACTTCTAGTAGAATAGGATTAAAATCTGATATAAACAAGTTTTGAGTAATTAAGGAATCTTAATATAATTTTATAGAAAAACATTTTTAAATGTAAGCTAGGCTCTTAATGCAATGGTTTCCCTGTTGTTGGGTTATTTATATCTCTTGAGTTTTTTCTTCTTGCATATATTGTAATATCATGTAATAATATACTCAGTAAAACAAGTGAAATGGGAGCTATTTGTATATGGTAGCTTGATTGAGATATGGTTTACTCAGAATTCAGGCATAAAATACAGAATCACACATTCGTAGTTCCTATTCAGGAAGAATTTTGACAAAAGTATTCATACTATTTGGGTCCAGGCTATTTGAAGGACAGCAGCCTCATCCCACTGGGACTGCCTTGCCCCACGCTTGCTGCAGGCCCCGTCAGCTCAATTGTTATGAATGGGGAGTTCAGGAGAAGGATCTTCTCTGTTGCTGTACCTGTCCTCTGGAACAGGATCACTAACCTTTCGGACCTCAGGGACCACTAAATTCATAATTTTAAACCCCGCATACCACTAATATAATTTTTAAAAGATAAATAGTATTTAGTGCAATATAAAAAAGCAAATAATTTTTCTGCAGACCACCAAAATTTTCTCGCAGACCGCCAATGGTCCGCAGATCACTGGTTGGTAACTGTTGCTCTGGAACATCTTGCCCCCTCCTTAAGTGAGTTTGATTCCACCCCTCCTGACCTTGCAGAAGAGCCTAAAAACCTAGATCTTCTGGATAGCTTGGTGCTCCAATGAGGCAGTATCATAGTGGAGGTAGTTATTCATCAACACGATGGCCTCCGGATATGTTGGATTATAACTTCCTGGTTTTAGTCACCAAGGAACTATATATATTTTTTTCACCTTTCCTTCCCTTCATCCAAGTCTGATGAAGACAAAGTAGAAATGCTCTTCAGGGGTATTTTTTTTCTTGCATTTGAATAGTTTGTAAAAAATAGTTTGTACTTCAAATAGCTAACAAAATAATATGACCTATGGCCTATATTAAATATAATATTACTATTAGTGATAATAGTCACAATCATAGCCTTAATGAATGTGATGAAAATATTAAAACAAGAAGTAGGTAATTTTGTTAAGTTTTCTCCTTCCCCTCCTCTACCTCCTTCTTTCTCTCTTTAGAATGCGGTAAAGAACTGACCACTACGTATGGGACAATTAATTCACCTGGCTATCCTGGCAACTACCCTCCCAACAGAGATTGTTATTGGATCGTTTCAACTAATCCTGGTCTTCTTATTACGTTTGCTTTTGGCTTGTTGAGTCTTGAACATCATGATAACTGTACCCAAGATTATCTTGAGGTAAAAGTAATTTGAAAAATAATGGATAGCAACAGCACAAAAAATGAATTTAATTTCCATCACTTAAGCTAAATAGAAAAATTTTGTATATTATAGGAAGGGCTCATACATAGCATTTAATCTTGGTTGCCATGTTCTAGCCAGCAACATGCTAAGAAAATATTAAACAGAAGTTACAAATCATATCAGCTTAAACCTAGAAATCCTTGTGTCATATATGAACCTAGCCAAATACATTTCAGAGGTGTATCTGAAAAACTTTGCACAAAAATAGGCATTTAGATCTTGTTACATTGCATAAGAAATCTAATATGTCATTATCCCATTTTTCTATTAAGCTACCAAAACAAAACAAATATACTAACTAGAATTATTCTTGGTTAAGATTAGATATCTATCCATATTGCAAACAATGAAAACACTCTGAAGTTGTTACAAGTACCTCATCAAAAATACGTCAAATGAAAACTATTTTATAGAACATGCACAACAGGTCATTCTAATGTTGAATCATTTCAAACCCAGGCATGAATCAAAAGAATCATTGTGAAGGATGAGAAGATTTTAGAAAACATTTAAATGTTAAGTGCTTATCTCCATTTCCAAGAAAATAAGTATTTCTCAAGCACTTCTTGAATAATATGCAACACTGACCATATACAGAAAATAAACCTCTTATATTTAACCAGCTGCATCTTCGGAAGGGTTTATAATGTGAAATACTTTTTTTTAGCATCCATTGTTATTTTTAATTTTGGTATCATGCAATTCTTTAAGGATTGCTCAATTTAATAAATATCACTAGCTTTTTATCTAGAGTTATTGTCAGTGGCAGCCAGAGAAATCTGAAGTCCAAATCCGCAGTTCTTGAGTTTGAATGTAATGGGCATGGTCTTCTGTCTGAATATGATGGGAGAGAGTAGGAAGAAATATCCTTAGCTCATGAACACCCCTAAGAACAAAGGTTAGAGTCATAATTCAGGGGGAGTTTACGGTGGATTTATGTGTACAACCCTTACTCAAATTATTTTTTTAGTAGGCAGAAGTATGTGGATAAATGTATAGCTACAGGTATATTCTGCTTTTTCAAAAAAAAAATTCAAGGCGGCAAACATAACCAATGCAACTTTCTCCTGTTTTCCCCCACAACACCATGAGGGGCTGAATCCAAAGTCTAAATCCAGCCACCTTGAATTCCTTTCTATTCTTAATTTCCATGCATTTTCCTTAATAGTCACTTGGCAAGATTCTTGTAGAGAACATATGCTTGCAATAAATCTTTATAATACTTATTTGAACTTCCTGAATCTCCTGATTTCCTAGGCCTTTGACACTGGTTTCCAGTCTGGTGCCTTAACCACTAGGCCAAGTGGCTCTGCTTATTATTTTGCCTGCAATCAATGATACAAACATTAGATCAGTTGAGTAGCATCAAACAGAATAATAAGTATCTGCGTTGTTGAAATTAATTTATTATAGGCAATATGAAATATTGTAGAAAAAATAATAATAGAGAAAATAGATATGTTTTCAATGTTAGATACAGATGGTACGCCTACATTTGACAAAATATAACAAATACAGGATGACATGTTTTTGTTTAGATTCGAGATGGCCTTCTCTCACAAGATCCCCTCCTTGGGAAATATTGCAGTATTGGGTTACCACCTCCTCTTCAAACCACTGGTCCATATGCTTGGATACATTTTCATTCCAATGGTTTTGATAACAATAGAGGATTCCATATCACATATATAACATCACCCGGTAAGTATTTGTCCCTATCAGCCATCTTCTGGTGCCTTTCAGGTATGTTGGCAATGGAAACCCTAATTTTAAAATTCTCATCCCACAAGACTGCAGCAGGCTGAAGAAGACTATATATCATGTCTGGAGCAAAGCATACTGAGATACTCCTTATTCAGTGACTGTAAATGGGATCAGCAACCCCACTGCTATACAATGGGGTTGATAAGTGAAACATTACAGTTCTGGCTGCTGTTATTAAGGATGACATTATTTGATTGCAACTTGTAACTTCTTGCTGGTATTCCCATTGACTTTGCCTATCAGAAGCTAGCTATGAAAGTCATAAATGACAAACATGTGACTGCACAATACTGTGACCTTTATAAATGCATGCCAGTTGTTGAATGCGATCGCATGATTGTGTAGTTGCTGCCATGGTCATTGGTTTGAAGACTGGTTATATTTTTCAGTGCTATTTTGAGTAATATTTTTTAAATACTCTTCTTAATGTAGTAGATCCTAACTGTGGAGGAAATTATACAGATAGTAGTGGGGCCATCATGTCTCCCTACTGGCCCAATTCTTATCTGAACAACAGACAATGTATTTATATCATTCGTCAGACACCCAATGAAAAAATATACTTGAATTTCACACACCTAGAGCTGGAAAGACATCCTAACTGTTCCCAGAACTATATTGAGGTAATTATTAGTTTCTATTTTTTAAAAAATGATGAAGGACAGTGCTTGGTTTCAAAATGTTTTACTACCTGTTCTGTGGGCATGGCTTGGTGGGTGTGGCAGGGGAAGGATACTGTAAAATCTCCAGTCAGAGGTGGTATTTGCCGGTTCTCCAAACTACTCAAAATTTTCACTACTGGTTCTCCAGAACAGGTCAGAACCTGCTGAATACCACCTCTGGTGAAGGACAAATTTGATAAATCTAAATCGGGGACTAGTTCTCTTTTCTCTTCTTTTCCCCAGAAATGAAAGAAAGGGGGCCTTGGGGCAATTAGCTTGCCTCAAGGGTCTAGAAGATATTATTTCCATTTCATTGTGATCTTGACATCAACCAGCTTTCTGGGGAAATTATATCAGGGGAAAAGTTTAAAGCAAAAAACAATCCATTTTAGCCTAAGAGGTGTGACTAAATGGTGTTCCTGATGATATCATGGTATCACCAGAAAGTATTGGGTTGATATTTTTGGGCAGTATATTGCAGGATTTGGAAACTGTTCAATTTAGGCTGCTTGAAGAATTTTAAGGAGTGAAATGAATGTCTTAAAATTCTCTCTGTCATCTTTTAAGTTATTTAAACATCCCAAACACTATGGAAAAATAGAAATGTTATTGTTCATTCTGAGGAGCTATTAGAAACCTGTAAACTGCTGTTAACTATAAACTGTTTTTATTCAGTGGAAAATTTTCTAGATATTACTGAAGAGGTTTAAAACTGTGAGAGAGCAGGAAAAGTAAGCCATCTATTCATAAAAAATATATTACAGGAACATATATACAAAGATATATGAGAGATAATCAGTTTTTAAAGTGACTTTTTTTGCCACTTTTCTTGTCATATTTGTTAAGTGAATCTCTGTAGTTGTTAAATTAGTAACATGTAGTTGTTAAATTAGTAACATGGTTGTTAAGTGAATCTGGCTTCTCTCTTGGCTTTGCTTGTCAGAGGTTGCATAAGGAATTTGTTTCCAGTGCATAAGCTCATAAGATACATATAAACACCAGTAATAGATTATAGATCATAGTTACAATCATTAATCAGAAGTTACAAACAATTGATAAATCATAAAAAACAATAGAAGATAGTAGTAAAAAAGAGAAGATGAAAAAGATGAGAAATAAAACAGTGCTGTGGGAATTAAATGCTCGGCAAACTGATGGCATGGGGGGAAAAACTATCTTTGTATCTAGTTGTTTTGGCAGGCAGTGCTCTGTAGTGGTGTCTTGAGGGGAGAAGTTGAAATTTACAATGTGATCCAGCTATTTTAAGATATTCTTAAAAAAGAAACACATGAGGAACATATGACAGATTTCCTTCAGCTAATTGGAGAAAGTTATCATATGATCTTGGCTTGAGGTAATTAAAGGCAATCCCCCAGGACTTAAAGGGACCTAACTTTAAAGATGGATGAATACTTTTATTCAAGACAGTAACATTTAACAAAATGCAATAGCAATTTCTGCATAATTCTATGTATTGGGAGTTCAGTGAAAAATATAAAGAAATATTTTATTATAAGATGTTATGTAAAGGAAACACAGATAGTTCTTGACTTACAACCATTCCTTGTAAGTAGTGATCATTTGAACCTACAAGGCCCTGAAAAAAGTGACACTTTTCACATTTACGACCATTTCAGCATCCCCAGGGTCATGTGATCAAATTTGGATACGTGGCAACTGGTTTATATTTATGATAGCTGCACTGTCATGTGATCACATTTTGCAACCTTTTGACAAGCAAAGTCAATGGGGAATCCAGATTCTCTTAACAACTGTGCTACTAACTTAATTGCAGTGATTCACTTAACATCTGTGTCAAGGATTGGCGCAAAATTCACTTGAAACTGTCTTGCTTAGCAACATAAATTTTTGCCTCCATTGTGATCATAAGTCAAAGACTGAGTATTTTTTCTCCTTGGGTTCCTCAAAAGATCCTGCGTTCAGACCTTTAGAGAAAAGTGCTTGAATTTTATTGAAACTGTTACAAGTCTAGATTTGGTTCATGTTATTTGCACCCCAATGATTCAACCCATTTGGGGATTGTTGGCCCTTGACTGATCTCATGACAATTATTTCTGTGGTTGGAGTTGGTTTAGTTCGGGTTCTACTTCAGATTCTTTGAAACAGCGGTAGATGCTGCTCTTTCTTTTGAATTGTTCTGATTCTGCAGAACTTGAGAACATCTGTTTCTCCAAACAGCTCTTGCCTACTTCCTGGTTCAGCTCATATGTTATTCTTTGTTTTTCCCCTGACTATTTCAGTGCTTTTACTTGTGCTTGGCAAAGCAGCATACAAAAGTACAGAAATACAACTGGCTCACATTTATGATGGTTGCAGTGTCCTGGGATCATGTGATCCCCTTTTGTAACCTTCTGACAAAGGAGCAAAGACAAGGGAGAAGCCAGATTCACTTAACAACAATGTTATTAACTTTACTACAGGGATTCACTTAACAATCATGGCAGGATAAGTGGTAAAACAGGGCAAAACTCACTTTAAAAATGTCTCACTTAACAACATAAATTCCAGGCTCAGTTATGGTTTGTAGGTTGAGGACTACCTGTACTTTTTATTAAATACATATGCAAAGTCATCACAGTCCCTCAAAAAAACAAAATTCAAAGTTCTAGTAATATATTTTATTTCTTTTATATATGGAGTTGGGATAAGGGAATTTTGTTACTCCACAAATCTTAGTGGCTCTGAAGGTGGGTCACAGATTGGGTGATCTTTTTTGCACTTTCTTCTTCCTAGTCTGTGCATTTTGAGTCAGCAAATTGGTTCCATATGACTTTTTCAGTTGAAACACCGAGAAGGAAATGTCCTTGGTTGTCTTTATTTAAACTTGCCTTGTGAGAAATGTTGAAAAAGATTTATGTGAGCTAATATCTAGAAGGATATTAGCTCACATAAATAAAAAAGATGTATGTGAAAAAATATCGAGAATGTATAGATTTATTTCTTCTTTCCTTCTTTCATAAGCAGAATTTGTTTCCAAAATCTGACAGAAATCTGATATAAAAATGAAAACAGAAACATTTATTTATTTGGATTCATAATTTCCTTCTCTGGTTGTTGGCAAAATCATAGTAACATGCCCTAAACCAGATGGAACAAAAACAATTTTAATAAGGAACAATAGGTTTAATTTAGCAAGGCATTTCCTTTGTCTTCTGGGAATTAATTCCAGAGATTATAGGTTTGCCTGCTTGAATCTTGTGTCTCTTCTGGAGGTTCCTTTCACCCTCTCTGAACCTCCACACATCCACCCGGCTGAGAACTATGAGTATAGAAAGCTAAACAAACACTTAGAAATTCAATATTTTTGCTATTTGGAAGCATAGGAACTTGATTGGGCAGAATGGAAAATAGCCTCCTTTCTTGCAAGGATCCTGAAAGACTATCTGCTAGATCATTGGGTTTTCAAATGTGGTGACTATAGGATACTTCTGAGAAGAGTCTCCAAGGCCACACATCTTGAAAAATCATAAATTTCTCATGGGCCTCAGAGCAATAATGCAATATTGCTCTCTGAAAGCGCTAAAGTGTTTAGAATCAAATATGCAGCTGTCTATTTTAGCATGAGTGGGAGATATTTTGGTCTTTGAAACAATAACAGTGCCTGGGAGTTCTGGCCCTTCCCTCTAAAACTCCAGATAATATATTTATCTGTGCTCTAATGCAGGGGTCACCAACCATTTGGACCTCAGGGACCAGAAAACTCATAATTTTAAATCCTGGGGACCAGAGTCCATGGGAAAATCCTCCAGAAAAGTCTGCAGGAAAATCCCCCACCCCATTTTCCTACTGATCGATCATTCTTTATTTGGGATCGCAGGATACCATCTCCAGCTCCATTCTTGGGTTAGGGGGGAGAGAGGGGCTTTTGGCTTCATGCAAGGAAAACAGCAGAAGTCTTCCTTTCTTTCCTCCACACTCCACCAGAAATGAGTCTTTGTGAGACTTGACATGCTGGCACAGCCTCTTGGGACAGGATACCTTGCAGGGTCCCAAAGAGTCATTTCTGATGGAGTTTGGGGGAGAGAAAGAAAGACTTTTGCTGCTTTCCTTGCATGCAGCCAAAAGCAGAAGCAGAAAGAAGCAGCCTGGTAACCAGGTAAGGCGCATGGGATGAATGGGGCAAGTTCCCCCCTCTGCCCTTTCCTCCCTCCCCTCATTCCCTCGTGTTGTTCACAATGCAACCAATGCAAGCCTTGTGTTCCCCCAGGCCATGTGGGCAGCACAGCCTTATGTTCCCGTGCAGCCTGGATTAATTGCTTTGGGGGGTGCTTTGGGGGTGACATTTCTCTGCGGACCACCAAAATTTTCTCACAGACCACCAGTGGTCCCCAGCCCACTGGTTGGCGACCACTGTTCTAATGTAAACCCAATCAGAGAATAACCATTGGAAAACACTGATAATTTGCTGTTAACAATTGCAACAGTGGCTGCATTACAGGTAGTCCTCAACTTACAACAGTTCCTTTAGTGACTGTTCAGTGTTACAATGGCACTGAAAAAAGGGACTTATGACCATTTTTCACACTTATGATAATTGCGGCATCCCCATGATCACATGATTTATATTCGGACGTTTGACAACTGACTCACATTTATGATGGTTGCAGTGTCCTAGGATCATGTGATCTCCTTTTGTAGCCTTCTGACAAGCAAAGTCAAGGGAGAAGCCAGATTCATTTACCAACCATGTTACTAATTTAACAACTACAATGATTCACTTAACAAATATGGCAAGAAAAGTAGGAAAATGGGCAAAAATGTCACTTTAAAAATGTCTCACTTAACAACCTAAATTCCAGGGTCAATTATGGTTCGTAGGTCGAGGACTACCTGTACTTTTTATTAAATACACATCCAAACTCATCAGAATTCCTCAAAAAGCACAAATTACTGATTAGATGGTACATTACTTGCACATGCTTTTGGATATGGTACGTATCAGCTGGCTAAGCAATCCTATTTGCCAGTGCTTTTGTCATGAATACAAATGATGTAACTGTTCCATAAAGTGGTCATCACAAGGATGTGATCCCGAATTATAACTTCAAAAAAGGCAATTATGATCTGATAGACAACGATCTCTCATCCCTTGATTAGCAATTTCTATTCACTGGATGCAATATTGTTGAAAACCATTACAACATATTTTTACTTGAAGTCCAAAGAGTCATCAAACTATATGTACCAATAACAACTCCCAAAACCAGAAAAAAACAGATTACCCATAACAATAAGGAAGCTTCAATCCAAAAAGAGATCACTTTGGTGGAAAAACAAATCTGGTCACATCGCCAACT
Source organism: Pseudonaja textilis (assembly GCF_049901715.1). Taxonomy (NCBI): domain Eukaryota; kingdom Metazoa; phylum Chordata; class Lepidosauria; order Squamata; family Elapidae; genus Pseudonaja; species Pseudonaja textilis. Next base: position 23,710,128 of record NC_142008.1, on the reverse strand, counting down.
TCAAAAGCGGATACAAACATTTATGCCACCAGATAAAGACTGAATGCACCAATTATCACATTAAACAAGAGGAAAACCTTCTATGCACCAATTCTACCTGTGCTTTCTACAATTTTGTAAACAACAAATTAAAAGACTCAAAGTCCATCCCACCCCTGAAAGGACCTAATGGCAAAGACTGCAACAACGACACCGTTAAAGCCAACCTCTTTAACACATTCTTTGGCTCAGTATTTGTAAACAGCAATGGATCATGCCCAGAATTTCCTAGTCGAATCACAGACAACTATAATGATCTAATACATATCAATTTTACAGAAGACAATGTTGAAAATGCACTATGCAATCTAAAACCATCTCTATCTATTGGACCAGATGGAATATGTGTCTACTTCTTAAAAAAGCTACCCACTGTCATAGCCAAAGCTCTAAGCATAATCTTTGAAAAATCTTTCAGGACCAGCTTCTTGCCAAACCTATGGTCACTCGCCACGGTCATCCCCATCTTCAAAAAGGGAGACCCCAGCCTAGTTGAAAATTACAGATCAATCTCTTTATGTGCGTCACCTGTAAAGTCATGGAATCAATTATTAACCAATCCATCATCCTCCACTTAGAGACAAACAACCTACTCTCTAATAAACAATTTGGTTTCAAAAAAACTATCCTGTAATCTGCAACTCTTATACTGCATATACACATGACAAACTACCCCTAAAACTAAAATCTTTTGGTATCTCTAGACACCTGCATAACTGGATAGAAGCATTCCTGTCAAACAGACAACAAAGGGTCAAAATTGGGAGCGCCCTATCAAATTCTGTACCTGTCAACAGTGGTGTCCCTCAAGGCAGTGTTCTAGGACCAACTCTTTTCATACACTACATAAATGACCTCTGTGATCATATCAAGAGCAACTGCATTCTCTTCGCTGATGATGTAAAGCTATTCAATACCACAGACAATACAGCTACCTTTCAAATTGACCTATACCATGTATCAGAATGGTCAAACAAACGGCAAATTCAAATCTCAACAAACAAATGCTCTGTCTTACATATTGGCAAAAAATAAATAAATCAGAAAATAAAATACAAGCTGAATAGTCAAGACCTTGTTGATGATCCAAATTCTTAGAGTACTCGTCTCTAATGATCTAAGTGCTAGAGCCCACTGTAACTACATAGCCAAAAAGGCATTAAGAGTTGTTAACCTAAACCTACATAGCTTTTTCTCTGGTAATATCGCACTACTAACTAGAGCATATAAAACATTTGCTAGACCAATACTTAAATACAGCTCATCACTCTGGAACCCGCATTACATATCTGATATTATCACAGTTGAGAAAGTCCAGAAATATTTCACAAGAAATATTCACTTCTCTACTCGTTGCAGAATAACTTATGCCACCAGACTTGAAATTCTAGACCTAGAAAACCTAGAACTATGCCGCCTTCTGTCCGATCTAAGTATAGTATATAAAATCATACATTGCAATGTCCTACCTATCAATGAATACTTCAGCTTCAACCATAACAACACAAGAGCACACAATAGATACAAACTCAAGGTAAACCACACCAAACTTGATTGCAGGAAATACCACTTCAGCAGCAGAGTGATCAATGTCTGGAATACTCTACCTGACTCTGTGGTTTCTTCCCCAAACCCCCAAAATTTTAACCTTAGACTGTGTACTATTGACCTCACCCCTTTCCTAAGCAGTCTGTAGGGGGCGTGCATAAATGCACCAACATGCCTACAGTCCCTGTCCTATTGTTTCTTTTTATTTTTCTTATATGTATCCATTTCATGTATTCATAACTATATTTATACTTATACCTATTATCTTGTATTACTAGTTGTATATGCAACATGTTGTCCAGACTCATATTGTTTGAGTTGGGAGGTCTTACATATCTTGAAAATAAATAAACAATTTAAAACATATGGTCTTAGTTTAATATCTTTTTTAGAGTATACAGTTTTGCTTGTTAATATTAGCTTGCTCTTTTGTTCTTTCTATTGAATAGAATGTTGGAAAGAAATTTCATAAATGGGATCAACTTTCTGTCCATCAACAGGATTTTTTTTTTAAAAAAGTAGACAGATTGGAACTAAAATTTCTTTGGGGAGAAAGTAGCAAAAAGAAAAAAGGTGGAGTTTGGAAATGGTCTGTATTCATCTGGGAGCTATGAAGGAAAAACAATGGAAAGGAAAATCAACCCCCATCAATTCATTCATGTGAGAAAGAGTTGGTCAATGGAAAGATATCAATTCTTCCATATTTACCCTCTTTTCTATTCTATTCTGGTCACTTGACCCAGAAGACAAGGATTTTTAAAAGATGGGGGTGGGGGTTCAGGAAACTATGTACACAACCTTTACCTGATTTTATAGAATGTGTCTGTATTAGTGTGAGGTTTTAGAGAACAAAGCAGTTTTATCTTATTTCCTCCAACTTTTTAAATATTTTCCCCTTTTTGACAAGGAAGGCAGTGCTAGAGATCAATTAAACCATTTAGATTTTTTTTTTTAGAATTGCATTGATCTGTAGCTAATTTGAAGTAATTGTGCAGTTACCAGGAGCTAAACCAAACTTGATGACATCCAATTAACTAAATGATTTGTAACTATAGCAGACAAAAGTTATTGGTAGTGCATAGCATTCTGGGCAAAGCAGTTAAGGCCATATCATGAATAGTTGCTTATATACCTTTCAAACAACAGAGAAATGTATTCTACATTTCCTTTCTCTGAGCATACTCAAAATTCAATGGGTCTTTCAGGAAATAGCAGGTTCCTCTAAACTGATAGCTCTGGAATAATATTTACTGAAAATCTGGCAGTTATGAATGAGTTAGGAAATGAAAGCATACCAAAACAGACAAGTAACTAAAACAAAACAGGAACAGAACAAAATCTTATCTAGAAATGCATTTCCAAAGTTGTTATACCCAAACAGAATCAGATGTCAATTTTTATTAAAATAAATGTTTCTTTAGCCCTTAAACTTGGAAAAAGCTGGCCTCCTTACTTTATAATAATATGTAGTCTGAACCTGTGTGCTTTAAGGCCTATGTAACTTGGTTTCATTGGTGTGATCCATGCTATGGCTCTTGCAATAGAAGAATGCTGCTTGCAATATGGTAAATTAGAGGTAGAGAACTGTTGTTTTTCTATCTAAATATTGCTGAAGTACAGCATCTCTCTCTTTTCATTGGCTGGGGCTGATATATATATAGCTGTCACTCACTTATTCATCCATATTTTTTTAATTGTTTCTCTGCCTACTCATTTTTATTCTATAATATCCTGTATTTTTCTGTCAATATCCTAGCTGGGACAATGCCATCTTTTTGCCCTTTTTTGCCCTGTCTCTGCAGATGCTTCTGACTAGAGATGAATTTTACTGCAGATTGTACAAATAACTCTTAAACCAATGGTGATTTGATCTTATTGCCCCTTTCTCTTGTCCTTTCTATGTATTAATAAGATATTGGCATGGTACTTAGTGATTCTGAAATATATCTATGTAATTGGCATCCCTGGTGTGAAAATGTTTGCCTCCTTCTTCAGTCTTTACAAATCCAGTTAGGAATCATCAAATTAGTTATAACAGCAGAATCTGATTGGGATCTCTGATCCTCTAGCTTTAATTGTTACATTTGGAGGTTTTGTTCAAAGTGATGCTAATTCTGTAGATCTTTAATGGTATTTATATCATTAGTAAACATTTATGATGGACTAAAAAGAACAAGAGTTACTAAATCCAATCCCCTACCTAGATCAGGAATCCTCAGAGCATCCTAGACAAATGGTTACCTAACTTTGTGTACAAAAACTTCCAGTAATGCAAGCACCAACAGCTCCAGAAAACAGGCTACTCTACTGCTTCATAACTGTCACCATGAAATTTCTTCTTATTTTCTCTGTTGATTTTTCTTTGTAAAACTTCTACCCACTAGTTTTTGTCTTACCCTCAGATGAATTCTGGCCTTTGCAGCATCTCCTTAGTCATGTGATTGTGAGTTGGGAGCTAAGTACATGACTCACAATTATGATATTTTACTATCCTATAATCACATGATAACCATCTGTGACTTTACTGACAGCTGACAAGCAAAGTCAGTGGAGAAGTCAGACTCAAATGCCATTGTCAACAGAAGACTACCTGTAAATCCAAACTGTCTTCCCTATGGAACTATACATTTCAGTATTGGGATAATGCTGTTATATCTCTCCTTAGCTTTGTTTCCATGCTAAACATAGTGTGGGAAATGGTTCTTTTAACTATTTTTCATAGAAGTCTGGGTCCAAGCCTTTCACCATTTTGGCTGTTTCTTATCCTTTCTAAATCCTCAGCATCCTTCTTGTACTGGACTCAGTATTCCAGGTACCCCACAGGGTAGTACAGAATTATCAATCAATTTTGTGATCTCAACTTTGTATCTTGATTAATGTTGGACTGACTACTTTTTGCAGTTATAGCACAATGCTCAATCTATGGTTTATCTGTTCAGCCCAATCCTGTACACACATAATACAACAATTTTAACTAAGTTTGATAAACCAAGTGCTTAGCCTTTAATAGTTATAAAATTATACATTCTTATTTTTGTTCATTTTCTGGTGTGCCTTATGATAACCCTTGCTTGCAATAGTCCAGTCAAACCACACTTGGCATTAGTTTAGTATTAGTTAAGTTATAAGTTCTTGTATTTTTTGGATCTTTTTAAATAGGATGCACAATTCTGACAGCCAAGATTGAAAAAATTGCCATTTGGAGTAAATCTTTCCAAGATTACTGTATCTAACATGTCTTTTCCAACTAATTAGGAATCTCCTTATCATAGAGCAATCCTTTTTCATTCTTTCTTATTTCACCTTTTGAGCAATTTGGGATATATGTTTACGTTTCAGAGATTCTAATAAGAGGGTGAAGAGGACATTTTGTACTTTATAGCAGCGATTCCCTATCTGAGAATAATTTCCACTTACACCAGGGGTGTCAAACTCCCGGCCCATGGGCCATATGCATCACACCCTGGCCATGCCCATGCCCAGTTTAGTGAAGGGGGAAAAGTCCCAATACATTATGTGACACCACCACGTGATGTCATGAGTTTGACACCCCTACCTTTGATGGTATCTAGATCATAAACAGTTGAAAGCAAATCTGTCTTGTCCAGTAAAGGAACATGAGCTCAGGGTAGAAGATTTTACTTAAGGTTTCTTGGGTGAATGTACAATATATGAAAATGAACACCATACTCTGCACAAAATCATTCATTGTTTGCAGTCCTCTTCCCTGAATTGGTCAGATTAAATTAATTATGTTGCCTTATGTCAACAATGACAAGATTCCAAGTGCCAATACTTCCATTGCCTTCAGAAAAAGAATATGTTCTATGGATGCAAGAAAATTTGGAGGAAGTTACAAATAATACAAATTGCTAATTCTCTAGGAAGCTGTCAATATCCCTTGACTATGAGAGATCAGATTTTTTAAAAAAATAATCAAAGATGTAAGAATTTTCATTTGGCATTTAGAATAATATATGTTTCATTTTTGGAAAACAGATGAAAAGAAATATGTCTGCCTCATTTTTCCTAGCTTTGTTGTGCAAGCATAGATCAGCAAGCAGCAACTAACTCATGTTTTAATCTTCTGTTATCTGTTTTTACTGTTTATCATCCAGTAGTGTCATTGTTCTTTCCACTGTAGAGCTAATCTGATTATTCTGACTGACTGGACTGAAAGCCAGCTACATCTTTCCATTTTTGTATATTGAACAAACTTTGTTCATATATTATGGCGTACAATCATTCTTTTCTTTCAGTATGTAATTCATATGTTGAAAATTAACACAATAAAAGTTTTTCTATGTTTTGTTAACACCATGAAACTTCTAAGGGGCTTCGCTGCCCAACAAAAAATGCAGAATAAAACTTAGTTTTTAATTCACTTTAGGAGTGTTCAATCCAATAGCTGAATGCTGCATTACCAAAAGATTTTCCTTGCTTCAGTAAGAAGCATGGGAAACAGAGGAGTTACTGTAGCGGTTTTGGATGGAACTGCAAGCAAGAAAGCTAGCCAAGAAGAATGTTCATATTTAATCATTTTAGTCATTCGTATTTAATCTTGTGTAGCCATTGTGCAATACTGAGCAAAATGCATGTTCCAGCCCACTTTCCATTGCTCCTTAGATTTCTAAATCCCTTCTTGAGTTCTGTGGAAAGTCTCAAATATTTTGATCAGAAGCCAGCTGATTCTTTTTGGGAAAATAGAATGGGCAGCTAAATTCTATGCTCCCATAATTATATTCACATGTTATTATGAAAGGATTATAAGAGAATAGGATGTTTCCAAATAAAACATTTATAGGGTTTTCAAGGTATCTTCATACAAAGCCTTTCATATTGATTGAATATATATAGCATTTTTTTCCTGCAAAATATTTAAAATAACTGGTCTTTTTCCTATAACAGTGTGATTGTCCTTCACAGCTGAACACAATTCTGAGAACAGCTGTTGCTGCTTTAAAGAATGATAGTAAGATGCTAATTCCTTTTTGGGTGTATAAGAACCATCCTTTCAAAGTAATATCTAAAGCATTGTATTATCCCAAAATGAATCTTCCTTTTATAGGTTTCCCCTTTTTTATCATCTCTTCCTGTGTTTCCTTTTTCTTTAGGTAGGAAAAAGCAAAGTCTTTTGATCAATAGTCCTCAGAGCAATCTATCTGAAAGCATCCTGGATTTTTACAAATAACATTATAATAGAACTGTTTACCTTGGGGAACTCAACTGAAATGATTTTTATATAAGATGGAATATTTTTTTAAAATAGCAGAATCGGAAATTAAACACTGGCAAGAGGATTTTAATTTGCTGTTGGAATTTAGTGAGATAAGCAACTCTCACATGATCACCTGTTTTTTTTAAAAAAAAATGCTAAAAGAGTGTCTTGAATTGTCAGGAAAGCCATATGAATAAGAAGAGTCTTCCACTTGAGTATGATACAGCTTTTTACCAGATGTGTCATCTTCCAAGTTTTGATATGTCCTTTCAAACAAAGCATAAAATAAATACTAGGGAAAAAAACATTATTGAAATTAGAAACCAGGTTTCTTTTTGTCAACTTAGTTCATATTTGTTTAATTAAAAAGAAAAACAGCTTTTCTATAGTATGGCACTATTAAACTGAAATGATTTTTTAATGAAACTTAAGTCACTATCTCTTTTGTCCATTGCTAATGTTTCACTTAAATGTATATCTTAGTTGAGATATTAGAGGGCACCATCTTTTATTTTTTTTAATTGAGAATGAAAGATAGGACTACCCCAATAGAGTGATCAATGTCTGGAATACTCTACCTGACTCTGTGGTTTCTTCCCCAAACCCTCAAAATTTTAACCTTAGACTGTCTACTATTGACCTCACCCCTTTCCTAAGAGACCTGTAGGGGGCGTGCATAAGTGCACCGACATGCCTACTGTCCCTGTCCTATTGTTTCTTTTTATTTTTCTTATATGTATCCATTTCATGTATTCATAACTATGTTATACCTGTTATCTTACAATCGCTTGACAAAATAAATAAAATAAAGGTGGTTTTCAGTTCTATCCTTTTAGCAAGTTCTGATATTCAATATTTATTATTACAGCTGGTCACATAGTCAACCAAATGTTTAGACTGGTTTTGGCATTTTTGCGCATCCATCAAATACTTCCCAAGAATCTAAGACAGGCAGATGTTTAATTATGTTAAAGTTATGGTCGCAGGATATAATTTTTTTGGTATTGCAATATCCATTATCTAAATCCAGACTATTTTGTGTATCTTATCAACAATTGTTGTCTAGTGTGCTATGTGACAGATACCTATCTGTTTGCATTCTAAAGTCCTATACGATTTAACTTCTTCATTTTCTATTACTTTATCTGTTGGTGGTTCCACCAGGCAAGTGATATTTCTTGTAAATACTCCAATGCACTGTTGTTGCTACTTTGTCATGTCATTAATTATAATCAGTCTATATTCTTGCAGCAGCTAAGGTGGTGTTCTCTCCTAGGCCTCCCCAAAAAGCACTGTCAATTCTGAGTCCCGGCAAAAAACCTTTTTTATTACATTAATGTGAATTTATTTCATTCACAGCCAGCAAACAGTCTTGTGAAGGTATACTAATGAGTTCAGACTTTTATCAGTCCTGGAACGCTGCCCAGTAAATAGTTCCACACTCAATGCTGGCAGGGAAAGGCTGGATTATACAGACAAATCTCCACGAGGCTGGAACAAATAAACGAACGAGCAAGTTGATTCCTGCAAAAGCCCCCACCCCTTTTGCTTCTCTTTTAATCCTGATGGGAGGGACCATTCATTATCCACTTGTGTCCTTACTCCCATGTCAACCCTGAGTTCTTAATTGTGCCACCCTTTGACAGCTCTGCACATGCTTCCAGGGAAGCTTCCCTGCCTCACTGCTGTCCGAGCCCGAAGGCAGCTGATGACTGCCAGCCTGCCCTGGCTCCATCTCTGACTCTGACACAGAACCCTCATCCAATGTGGCTTTTTGTAATTGACAGATGGAAATTTTGCCCGTGTGGATTTTGAAGTGTCGCCAAGATTTTTTTTGTATTGTACCAAGTATGTAGAAAACCACTGGGCTCTAGCAACAATTTATGCAATCTTTCATCTTTGATTTTCAGAACTTAATACTTTGTGATATCTGTGATTATTATTATTTTATCGATGTACTTTTCTGTTGTTTTTTCTAGCATGTTCACATGAATATACGACAGCCTCTGGTATGTTAACATCACCAAACTATCCAAATAACTATCCAGACAAAATGGTATGCATATACAAGATCCATGTGGCAAAGAACAAACAAATTGCTTTGAATTTCACCTATTTCTCTTTGGAGGAGGACTTCACGTGTCGGCATGATTATCTTGAAATTAGGCAAGTTGATTTCTATTTGACTATATTGATACCTCTGAATAATTAACTACTTCATTTAATGGAACTGTAAGCCAGGAGTCAAATCAATCAATCAATCAATCAAAATAGAGCTGGAAAGTACTGCAGAGATCTTTCTAGTCCTACCCTCTGCTCAATAGGGAACCTGATACTATTTTAGATAGGTGGCTGTCCAGTTTTTTCTTTTTTAAAAAAGAACTGTACAAGACTATAATTGTATTTGAAACTGTTTTATGCTGTGATTGTTTTTTTATCTTGTATCCAGGGGTGGGATCCCACTGGTTCTATCAGGTTCTATAGAACCCCTTGTTAACTTTCTAAGCAGTTCGGAGAACTGGTAGTTAGAAGCAATCTCCTTTTGTTTTTTCCACCCTTATTACATTTTTGGCAGACAGCCCAGACTTCCTGTCTCCAGAGCTTCTGAGACTTTCTTAAAGGGGAAGGGTTGTTTTAAGATTTTTACACTGCTGTTGGGAGGAAATACTTCCCTGGACAATCAGCACTTTGAAGAAATAATTGAATAATGAAGCAAAGCTTTTAGTGACAGGCAACCAAGATGAATGACATTCCGCAAGGCTTCTTGGCTAGCTAGAAAGATTAACAGTCAAATGTGAGTTTACATTCTCTTTCTGAGTTTTGGTCCAAAATTGGTTTGTGGTGAAGGTTAATTCTGTGCTTGGTGACATTTAATCCTGTGTTTAATGATGGGATAATTTTCCCCATTCAGCTTCAACAAGCAACAGCTACTGTTGTGATTTAATTATTTGTACTGTGATTGAATTTTTTCCTGCCTCTATCTGGGGAGGGGGTCTTCCTCACTGCTTTAGTACTATCTGGCACTGTCCTTTGGGGGTATACTTCCAAGACGCAGGATACAAGCTTGGTACTGTCTTTCTGGGGGGCATGTGACTTTTCCTTAAATCTGGATGATATCCTTAGGATATCTTGTGAGGTGAGTGAGACCAGCTGGTATTTTTAAGTGGTGCAAATGGATCTAAGGATTGCTTTTCCTGGGTGTGTTTTTTCTGGAGAGCGTAAATGATCTCTCTGCTAAAGGGTTTCACTTTAGGAGCAAGAGATGGCTGCTTAATAGTTATCACTGCATTTTAACTATTTTCATTCCTCAAGGTACTCTGGTACCCTACCTGATTTGTAACTTGGACTTGCAGGTATTTTTAATCTAATAATTGGTATTTAGTGCAGCTTTTTGCAAGCAAAGAAGCTTTTTGTATTTTTGTACAGGTAATCCTTGAGTTATAACAGTTTATTTAGTGACCATTCAAAGTTATAATGGCACTGAAAAAAGTGACTTGACCATTTTTCACACTTACGACCGTTGCAGCATCCCCACTGTCATGAGGGGCCAGGTGAGGAGAAGCGCCCCTTGACATGAGTGATGCCGAGTTGGCCACACCCACTTAGTCACATGACCACCAAGCCACACCCACCCACCAAGCCACGCCCACATAACTGATTGTTAAAATCCTACCCCTGCCCGTATCCCATTGCAACCATCTTCTGGTTCTCTAGGACAGGCATATAAAAGAATTTAAGGAAGGGATTAGGAGCATTCTTCCCCAAAGGAATACACAAGATCAAAATACCACAAATTTGTGAAGCCTAACTGATTTCTTCAAAAAAACAAAAAAAACCAACACAGAAGAGCTAGGAATTGCATTTAATTTTTTTTAATACAGAAAGTTCTTCCCCAGCAGTATTTAGTCTTTTAAAAATCTGGTGCATTTGTATTGGGCTGTTTATATAGCAGTCTTCCTTTCGTCAACTCTCTATATAATACCATCACACTTCATGCTACATTGTCCAACTGCCCTTGCTAAGAGCTTAGATAAATTCTATTGTACAACAGGCTTCCTATTCCCAACCCTAATAATCAGACAACTATTTTTTGCTGGCACAAATTTTGGCAAAAACTCAAATTTATGTGAGCATGAGTGAGTAAGTGAATGAGCGAGCGAGCGAGCGAGTGTTGCCTTTGAGTCAGTTTGTCTCCTGACAACTGCCTGGACATGTCCCTGCATTTTTTATTTTTTGGCAAAATTTCAGAAGTGATTTGGTATTGCCTCCTAGAGCCCACTATAAGGAGGCAATACCAAATCACTTACAATCACCCTAATGATAGTAAATTCTATAAACCAGTGAAGCATGTTTTTCCCATATAGGAATTAAGAATTATATTATCAGAATATTAAAAAAATATTATAATAATAAAACAATACAAATTAAAATTAAATTAAAAAGTGAATAGAAAGGAGGAAAAGTGCAAGAAAAAAGAGAAACAAAAGAGACAAGTAAAGATTTAATAAAGGGAAAAGAAATGTATAAAAAGTGAATTCCAACCTTCCTCACAATTATAAAGAAGTTAGTGGCTCTCCATCCCTTCTAAGGTTAACAACAATTTACTGTTTCACCCCATATCCCACCTCTTATCTACAGTACAAACAAATTCATAAAACATAATCTTTTCCTGATTTCAACAGAAATTCCACAGAATCTTGCCAGAAGTAATATATCTTGTTTTAATCCTGGTCAAATAAACCAACTTTATATTCCTTCCTTTTACTTAAACATTCTTAAATTGGTTAAGTATTGTCTAAGCAACTTTTTTTGTCTTTGCTCAGTCAGTATATAGAGTTGTCTCTGTGTAATAGAATACATATTCCTTTGAATATGTTCAGATTCCTTCTTTAATCTGTTGCCTTGGTGTATCTAATTTGGTGTCCTTTTGTGCCTAATCACATTGGCCAAATAAACTATTCTATTCCAAATAGTTGGCTGGAGTTTATAGAAATGGTATTAAAACTAGAGGTCAAAGAAGATTTTTGTTCTACTAAATAATCTTATCTATATTTTAAATTTTAAAAAATCAGCACTACAGTACAAATTGTTTTAATTTTTTTGCTTTTATTTAATTGTCTGAATGAGTTTTTAAATTTAAAAGTGTTTAAAAAGAATTTTCTTATTGCTAAAGCAACCCATTTGTTGCTTTGTACATATAGTCTTATTGGAGATTCAAGTTTAATTATTTCCCCCTTTTTTGTATATTGATTTTTGATTAAAGAAATGGAGGTTATGAAACATCTCCTTTGCTTGGGAAGTATTGTGGCTCCTCATTGCCTCCTGTTACCATTTCCCATGGTAATACCCTGTGGATAAAGTTTGTGAGTGATACACTTTCAACAAGTACTGGCTTCTCAGCTTATTGGGATGGAACATTAACAGGTAAATCAAAATATAGAATGTATCACATTATTTCTCTAACAAGTAACAAGAAGGGAATATAATTGATATCGTTCATTTTTCTTGGCCATTTTCCTTGGTTTCTTTCTCTTTTTTATCATTATCACCACCACCCCTTTAACTCGTAAACCTGGCTTATTGAGATCTATGTGAGAAGCCATAATGTTCCTGATGTGGAAAAAAACTCAGGCATTTTCAGAAGCAGACTCACAGAGATAGAGCGCTATTCTAAGAGAGATTCAACGGTGTATGATCCTATACAGGTTTAAAATTGTGACAAAAACTAAGGCAGAAGAAAGTACTCCATTCCTGGACTGCATTTTTAATTTTCTCTTTTTGCATAATCCCATTGCTCATCATTTTAAAATATAATTGTTGTATATTTAGATTCCACAAATCTTCCAAAGGTTGCTTTGTTGGAATTTCAAATAAAGTTGATCAAGACAATTGTATAATACATAGCATTACCCCATTTCTAAGCATTCCATTTCCAATAAATGGAATTGTTGGGTTGCTTGGCTCAGGGAGAGTGACTTATACATATGCACAGAAACCCCAGTTTATCAAGCAGGATATCCATCAAAGCCTGGCCTTGTCATGAGGTTCTACGGACATCAAATGATTTTTCTCCATGAGACAAAGCATTTTAATGAAATAGGCTATGGGTATCTGGATTCATCTATTATATGCTTGATAATTTACCGCTTTAGGCCTACTACAATCATATTTACCAGTTGGTGATATGTAAATAAATAAACAGATAATAATTTATGCCACATTTTTATTATGGACAATTGACAGGCAGATATCTAGAAGTTTAGACATATTTGCATCCTTACATTTCTCTCTATAAATGTCTACATGGACATTAAGAAAAATTATGTATTTTGACCTTTAGGTGGAATTTCATTTTTCCAATTTCAGAAGTGGATAACAAGAAGTTATCAACATATTGAAAGTTATAAGAAGTATGGGCTTAACCTAAAAAATAATTATTACTAATTCCATTCAAAACTTTGCTAAAAGCAAATAGAGACTATGTAGTACTAGGGAAAAAATAGAGTTGGCCAATTGTCATTTAATTAGAATTTTCTACTTATTTTCAGGTTGTGGTGCAATCCTTACAAGTTCTTCTGGAACATTCATGTCTCCCAACTACCCTATGCCCTATTACCAAAATATGAAATGTTACTGGCTGCTGAAGTCAAGTCATGGAAATGTGTTGGAAATCTATTTTGATCAGTTCCATTTAGAGTCTCATCCATCCTGTTACTTTGATTATCTTGCTGTAAGTCTTATCTTCTATGAGGAAGATTGATAATAGCTAACAATAATAGCTGAAATATCAATTTATGCAATATAAGTTTTCCACTGTGGGAGTAATCTCAGATCTATATATCTACCATTTTTCTCAGAAAATAAGGCCAGGTCTTATTTTCTTTTGACCCCCCCCCAAAAAAAAACGGCTAGGCCATCTTTTCGGGGATGACTTAATTTCTCCCCTCCCCTCGCATCCTCGCCTAGAGCAGCCTGGGAGCCTTGCCAACAGCCACTCCTAACAGCCAATCATGGTGGAGTACAGAGGGCTCCCTACCCCCACCAAGCGCCTTTGCTGCAGCCCCGGGTATGATGCTGGCTGCAGGCAGGTCAGTGGGCGGGCAGGTAGGCAGTGGTGTGGATGTCAGCCTTGGTGGCAGCGGGCACTTTGCACCACTGCCGCTTCTTCCGCCACCATCGCTTTCCCTTCTGCCTTTGCTGCAGCTTATGCCATGTTCAGACTGCTGCCATTGGTCAAGACACAGAAACTGGAACCTGTACTGGACATCGTGGCATGGCAGTAACGGAGAAGTGGCCCTTCCAGTGGGTGGAGGAATGGCTTGAGCATGGCTGCCTTTCAGCTGCTTCTCAGGTGGGGCGGCAGTGTTTCAGTCACTTCTTGGGAGGGGGAGCTTTCCTGGTAAGCTTCCACGGTTCCCACTGGCGGTGGCACTTCTCTCGCCAGTGCTGTCTCCAACAACAGTGGCAGGAGCGGTGGGACAGACCCCACTGCCAACAAGAACCGCCTGCCCTCCCGCAGGTGCATTACTTTGCTTGATGGTGGCTGCGTCGACAATGTCCTGCAAGTCAGTGAGTCATTCGGGCTTCAGTGGGTGGAAGTGGCGGTGGGAGAGTGATGCCATCCTTCCCCTACCATGCCTCGCTTTTCTTCGCACCCTAGAGCTTCGTGTCACGGTCTCGTTTCCTGTACGGTTGGGCGCTCTCCTTTTGCTCTCCTTTTGCTCTTCAATATCTTCATTAACGACTTAGATGAGGGAATAGAAGGGGAACTTACCAAATTTGCAGATGATACTAAGCTGGCAGGAATAGCTAACACCCAAGAAGATATGCTCAAGATCCAGATGGATCTTGACAGACTAGAACACTGGGCCATATCTAACAAAATGAAATTCAATGTGGAGAAAAGTAAAGTCCTACACTTAGGTAAGTAAAAACAAAAGTACACTTATAGACTGGGTGAAACCAGGTTCAATAGCAATAACTGTGAGAGGGATCTTGGAGTCTTAGTGGACAACGAGCTAAATATGAGCCAACAGTGTGCAGCAGCAGCAGCCAAAAAAGCTAATGCAATCCTAAGTTGTATTAACAGAGGGATACAATCAAGATCAAGGGAGGTACTAATACCACTCTAAAAGCCTTAGTAAGACCACACCTAGAGTACTGCATCCAGTTTTGTTCACCACATTACAAAAAAGATGTTGAGACTCTAGAAAAAGTACAGAGAAGAGCAACCAGGATGATTAGGGGACTGGAGGCTAAAACATACAACGAATGGTTGCAGGAACTGGGCTTGGCTAGTCTAGTAAAGAGAAGGACCAGGGGAGACATGATAGCGGTCTTCCACTATTTGAGGGGCTGCCACAGGGAGGAAGAGGTCAAGCTATTTTCCAAGACACTCAAAGGCCAGACAAGGAATAATGGATGGAAACTGAACAAGGAGATATTTAACCTGGAAATAAGGAGAAACTTTCTGACAGTGAGAACAATCAACCAATGGAACAGCTTGCCCTTGGAAGTTGTGGGAGCGCCATCAGTTGAGACTTTCAAGAAGAGATTGGACTGCCATTTGTCAGAAATGGTGTAGGGTGTCCCACTTGGATGGGGGGGTTGGACTAGATGACCTACAAGGTCCTTTCCAACTCTGATTATCTGTTATCTGTTCCAGCTGCCTGAATCCACCCCCATGGACCTTTTACCCCCTTTTTAAGTTTTCTTTATTCTCATTCCCTCCGTCTGTTGCCTAAGAATACAGACTGGCTGGGCAGCTTCGTCCCCATCCCTCCCAGTAGTTTTAAAAAGGGAACCATCTATCCATTTTGCCCTTCGAGCAGAGGCAAACCTTCCAATCCAAACAGTCTGAACATGGCATAAGCTGCAGCAAGGGCAGAAGGGAAAGCGATGGCGGCAGAGGAAGTGGCAGCGGTGCAAAGTGCCCCGCCACCGCTGAAACTGACATCCACACCACTGCCGACTGCAACCAGCACTATACCCGGGTCTGCAGCAAAGGCGCTTGGTGGGGGGAGGGAGCCCTCCATGCTCCGCCATGATTGGCCATTAGGAGCGGCTGGTGGCAAGTCATGGCTGCCCGCAGGCCAATCCTAACGGCAAGTTCCCCCTTGCCCTTCTCCCCCACTTTGCATGTTTTAAATAGGCCTAAATTTGGGGGGAGGGGCTTAATTTCACCTCATGCCTAGAAAACATGCTGGGCCTTCCTATTGGGGGAAGCGTATTGTTGGAGAAAAACGGTAGAAGAAAAAGAGTATTACCTACATCTGCCATGGGGAGATACAGAAGGAATAAATATTTATTTTGGGCACTCTGTAACTGGTGCACATTTATGGCTATATTCAGCATCCTCTAGTCATGTGAACATAATTTATGATGTTTTTGCATAATTTCCAGTTTTTGGCAAAAGCCATCCAATAGCAAACAATGTGTTTGCTTAATGAAGGTCATAAAATCAGGCATGGTTACATTGTGACCCTTTTTACAAATTATGATTGAAATTCTGACCTCAGCTATAATCATTAGTCTAGGACAGGAATCTCCAACGTCGGCAACTTTAAGACCTGTGGACTTCAACTCCCAGAATTCCTCAGTCAGCAAAGTTGAAGTCCACAAGTCTTAAAGTTGCCAAGGTTGGAGACCTCTGATCTAGGACTACCTCTATATCACTTCAGCTTCATTTCAATCTTGTTAGGTAAAAAGGATGTTTTTTCCTTTCAATTATTTTCAAGATGTTAGATTTATGAATTGCTAAACTCTTGGGAAGATGGGGTTATAAAAATGCCTGTAACCTTATCAGCTTGAACTCTTTAGTTGCTATCAATGATGGAGCTGCCAATAATGTAAGATGTAGGATGGGAAAAAGGCTGCCTCTTCTTTTGGCATGGGGAGAATCTGCTCTCTTATTAAACCAGTCCTTTCTTTTCAATCTTCAATCTCCTAGAATGAGGTCAAGATTTTCCTTGGAGCAAGGAAGTGATTCATATGTAGAGCTGTGGTGGCTCAATATTAAAATGCAGTATTGCAGGCTAACTCTGCTCACGCTGCTAGGAGTTCAATTCCTTTGATCTTGACTGGCTCATTAAGCCCATTCATGATTAGGCAACATTTAAGAACACTGATTGCTGGCTGATAACAGCCTAAGTCATATTTCCAAGAAAACTACATGAACTTATCTATAAAATAATCAAAAGCAGACTTCAATCCCCCAAAAAACTTTGTTTGCCATATATTAATTTTTTAAAAAATATATATTTATATGTCCCAATAACTGCAGGTGTATGATGGCAGCAATAGCAACAGTACCATGTTAGGCAAGTTTTGTGGTAATCAGATCCCACCCACAATACGTTCTACTGGCAATACTATGTATATAAATCTAAATACAGGCTACTCTTCAAATGGAAGAGGTTTCCTTGCTCATTTTAAGCAAGGTAAGTTGAAATATTTTAATTAAGTCCTACCAGCTCAAATACATTTGCAGCATATTTGAATGAACATATAGAACCGTTTTTAGTGTGTGATACACTTAGGATAATAGGCAAATTATCTTGAATTGAAAAGATAAAGGAGGCCTGGCTAATCTAATTATTGTCCCATCTTTCTATTAGAAATTCAGGACAATGTAGGTTTTTTAAAAATTGCACTATTATCATTATAAAAATGTGTACATGTGTGTTTGTGCGCACACATGTACATGTATGTTCAAATTAGCCTTGATTCTTGACAATTTGGCAGAAGTAATTTGCAACTGCTTTTTTCCCAGATTTAGAGAATCAACGGCGCAAAGGCCCTCAGGTAGTTTGTGTTCCTAAGGCGGGCTTAGAATTTAAAAGTGCCTTTAACTAAAAGTCTGCAGAGACTTTCAATCATCCAGGTTATGTTTGTCCCAAAGGTGCTTTTTCAGGAGGCAACTGGACTTTCTTGTTTTTTTCTTTTGAAGATGTTTCACTTCTCATCCAAGAAGCTTCTTCAGCTCTGACAGGATTGTAAGGAATGGAAGGATTTATTTTCTTTGCAGACAGCTGGTAATTTACATCCTTTTAGAGCATTGTTTAGACTTTTAGCTATACAATTTGGGATGGACACCCTTTGAATGGTGTGGGAATAGGAATGGATTTCCAGAGGAAAAATTGCAGACTGAAGGAACCAGGAGCATCACTCAGGTGATCCTGAGGACACAAGCCTCCAAGTGCTTTAAAGATCCTCTAAAAAGATGCAAATGACCAGCTGTCTGTAAGGAATATAAATCCTTCCATTCTCCACTGTTCTGTCAGAGCCGAAGAAGCTTCTTGGATGAGAAGCAAAACATCTTCAAAAAAGCAATAAAATCCAGTTGCCTCCTGAAAAAGCACCTTTGGTATGAGTGCCTTTAACTGCTACTTCAGACTCTCCCTCTATCGTGTTAAAATGGATAAAATAGGAGATGCGGTGTACTTGAAAAAAAAATCTAAATTATCCAGAATTATCCTTAAATTATCCTGTTACCACTTTATGTGTGGATATTCTTTTATTTTCCACCATCTATTATTTCAGGATATTTATTCAAATCACAAAGTCCCTTGCTATTTCTCAGAAAACTTTTTCATCTGCAAACTGCCTGAAGCTACAACATCATTTCGAGTAGTCTAGATATTACATTCACAACCTTGTCTTTCCAAAAATGACATTTATTAAGAGCATGGAAGACAAAAAAGAATTTGTTGGAGAAGAT